>NC_142475.1:10122500-10747500 GCF_049115385.1 Moschus berezovskii | reverse complement strand
AAAGGTCCCACTCTGAACTCGACGAAACATGGCAGAGACATTTGGTGTTTGATGCCCTCTCTTTTATTAAAATATATATATATATATATTTTTTAATTGAAGGATAATAGCTTTACAGAATTTTGTTGTTTTCTGTCAAACCTCAACATGAATCAGCCTCCCTTTTGAACATATATCCCCTCCTTTCTGAACCTCCTTCCTATCTCCCTCCCCACCCCACCCCTCTTGGCTGATGCCCTCTCTTAGGCAGTTCCCTTGGGTTTAGAAGACTTCACACCACCTACTTTCTGATAAGTTCTTTCTGTTTTAAATGGACTCACTTGCTTGGAATCCTTCAGGAAGAATTGGCAATTGCTGTGACTTGCAGAAATTTTATAGAATCTGCCTTAAATATTTTTTTGCACAATAACTTGATAACTGCAAGTGCTAAAAGATATACTAACAGTATACTGAATTTTTCAAGAGTTTATCTGAACAAAGATGGATTCACACTGGGCAGTGTCAAAGTGCTCAAGAGCACTCTCTCCACGGATGCTAAGAGACAGGGTTTTATCGAGCAGCCCGTGAAGCCAACAAAGTAGGGACATCATTTGATCGGCTGTCACTTAAGCAATTGTCTAATCTGGGAAAGCTTAGGTGGCAATTTGTGATTGGCTGTTTCTTATTTAGGGTTGTTTTTCTTTCTTTCTTTTTTTAATATGAGTGCTTCTATAGCAGCTGACTCTGACTTGAGTTTTGGTTTGCAAACTTAGGTTGCCAAGAAATTAGAGCTACCTCAATCTAATGGCCTCTTTGTTTATTTACTTTAATTTAACATATTAATTTGTTTTATAAGTTATCCTTTCTTTCTCTCATCAGATAAGTAGCAAACTGGAGGCAGTGTGCCATGCACAATGCAGGTCAA
The DNA here is from genome assembly GCF_049115385.1 of Moschus berezovskii. Lineage (NCBI taxonomy): Eukaryota > Metazoa > Chordata > Mammalia > Artiodactyla > Moschidae > Moschus > Moschus berezovskii. The sequence continues at coordinate 10,746,596 of NC_142475.1, read as the reverse complement.
TCAATTTATCCATAGGCTGAATTTATTGGCCATTATTTTACAAATTCTTTTAATATGGAAAATTGGGGACAGAGGGAACAGAATTTTAAGGCAGGAGGGGTATCCAAGGGCTAAATTCACCTTTGCTCTTGACCCAATGATTAACTTTCCTTCTGCCAACCCATCAACCCAGGCCAGGTAGAAGTCCTGCCTGCACTGTGCCAGTCCAGAAGCAAGCTTTCCTCCAACAACCACCGTATACAACTGGTCACAAAAGAGCTGATTAATTCTCTAGTGTATCTTGCGCCATCAGCCAGGATAAAATAGTATCAGTCCCTGGAAAGCGTCTCCTTCAGCTCTCAATTTAAAAATTCATGATGGCACAGTTAAGATAAAACCTCGTAACACTAGCAACTGAAGTCAGCAATTTATGGCAGTCTGAGAGGAATTTTCTTTAATTATAGAATTCATTAATTCCCCTTTTACTTTTTTAAAAGCTAGTTTGAACTGATTTGCTGAACTTAATCAGCGTCCCATAGACATTTTACCCTCTGAAATAAAGTCGTGTAGTTGAACAGGTATTATGAGAGGAAGCACTTCTCTTCACCACTTGACTGTCTTGGGGACACAGGATGTATTTAAATTACAGAGACTGCCCTTGCTCAGGGGTGTTTGAATATGGCCAGATTTGGTACTTCTTTTTCTACTACCATCCAAAGATCACGACCATCTACACTGAAGGTGCTGAAGGCAGAGCCAGACAAAAAGTCGGGGGATAATGAAGCCTGGACACTATTTTGCTGTTCTGCGTGTGCTGCTCCCTTTGAATGAGGTGATCTTCCAAACATACGGACTTGGTTATTTGTAGTACAGCAGTTGCTTTTGCTTGCCTAGAACCCATATCCTTCTTCAGTAACAGTTTCTCTTCTTTCTCCTAGGAGGGGCCTCTCTCCCTCTCGGTCAGTCCTTGCTTCAGGTAGAAGAGAACAGGGCTCAGGCCTGGCCACAGGATGTTCGCTTTTTCTGGTCTCAGCAATTCACTTGGGGAAGGGCACAGGAGTTATTCCTGAGACTGATGTTGGGATCACTGGCTGTGAGAAGGCTTCTCTTGTTCAGGTAGGAGGTGAATATGCAGCTGTTTTTGATCTTTCTGAGAATTCTGGAATCTTCTGGAAAAATGAAGCCGACACAGAAGATAACAGCCTCAGATGACAGACAAATTCCCTGAACCCAGCCAACCCTGCTTGAAGCCCGGCCTGGCTTAGACTTCTCAACTCCTTGCCCCGGCCAGTGACTTTTATGTAAACCTGTTCGCTGAATCTGCTCGCAAGCAAAATGCTGCTGATTGACAGATCGCTTCTCTCAGCCCAGCTTAAGCGTTACTTACTCAAGCAAACTTTCCGTGATGAAACCACTGCCTCTCTCCTCCGCCCTCTCCCTGACTCAGTCAGGCTCCTTCGCTACACGCTCTCATGAGTTGGTATCCACTCTTTTTATCTCAGTGTGGGATTTTACATTCGTGTCTTATTGGCTTAGCATGTTATTGGATTAATACGCGTCTTCCCTCTAATAATGATGGTGATGCTAATGGTGATATTTCTATTGAGATCTAACCATGTGCCAGGCATTGCTGTAATCGTAGTAATCATGCCTTCTTTATGGTCCAACTCTCACATCCTCTTTCACCCTCATGCAGAGGCTCTGTAGTTCCTCTTCACTTTCTGCCATTAGAGTGGTGTCATCTGCATATCTGAGGTTGTTGATATTTCTCCTGGCAATCTTGATTCCAGCTTGTGCTTCATACAGCCAGCATTTTGCATGATGTACTCTGCATAGAAGTTAAATAAGCAGGATGACAATAGACAAGTCTTGTTGTACTCCTTTCCCAATTTGGAACCAGTCATTGTTCCATGACCACTTTTAATTGTTGCTTCCTGACCCACAAACAGGTTGCTAGGGAGACAGGTAAGATGGTCTGGTATTCCCATCCCTTTAAGCATTTTCCATAGTTTGTTGTGATCCACAGACTCAGACTTTAGCATAGTCAATGGCGCAGAAGTAGACGTTTTTCTGAAATTCTCTTGCTTTCTCTAAGATTCAGCAGGTGTTGGCAATTTGTTCTCTGGCTCTGCCTCTTTGGTTCTCAGGTGCTTCAAAACCCGGCTTGTATATCTAGAAGTTCTCAGTACACATACTTCTGAAGCTTAGCTTGAAAGATTTGGAGCATGACCTTGTTAGCATGTGAAATGAGTATGGTATTTTGAAGAGTCTTTGGCATTGTCCTTTTTGGGGATTAGAAAACTGGCATTTTCCATTCCTGTGGTCACTGCTGAGTTTTCCAAATTTGTTGACATATTGAGTGCAACACTTTAATAGCATCATCTTTTAGGATTTTAAAGAGCTCAGTTGGGATTCCATCACCTCCACTAGCTTTGTTCATAGTAATGCTTTCTAAGGCCCACTTGACTTCACATTCCAGATGTCTGGTTCTAGGTGAGTGACTACACCATCATGGATATCTGGGTCATTAAGACCTTTTTATATAATTCTTCTGTGTATTCTTACCACCTCTTCTTAATCTCTTCTGCTTCTGTTAAGTCCTTACCATTTCTTTGTGCCCTTATCATGCCTATCCTTCCATGAAATATTCTCTTGATATCTTTAATTTTCTTGAAGAATTCTCTACTCTTTCCCATTCTATTGTTTTCCTCTATTTCTCTGCATTGTTCATTTAAGAAGGCCTTCTTATCTCTCCCAGCTATTCTCTGGACTCTGCATTCAGTTGGATATATCTTCCATTTTCTCCCTTGCCTTTTGCTTCTCTTCCTTCCTCAGATATTTGTAAAGCCTCCTCAGACAACCTCTTTGCCTTCTTGCATTTCTTTTTCTTTGGAGTGGTTTTGGTCACTACCTCCTGTACAGTGTCATGAACCTCTGTCCATAGTTCTTCAGGCACTCTCTCAGATTGAATGCCTTAAATCTCTTTGTCACTTCCACTGTATAATCATAAAGGATTTGATTTAGGTTATACCTGAATGGCCTATCAGTTTTCCCTACCTTCTTCAATTTAAGCCTGAATTTTGCAGTACGGAGCTCATGATTTGAGCCACAGTCAGCTTCAGGTTTTATTTTTACTGACTCTATAGAACTTCTTCATCCTTGGCTGTAAAGAATGTAATGTCTGATTTCAGTATTGGCCATCTGGTGATGTCCTTGTGTACAACTGCCTCTTGGGTTGTTAGAAAAGGTTGTTTCCTATGACCAGTTCCCTTGACGAAACTCTGTTACCATTTACCTTGCCAGAGCCTGCTGCAATTATTCAAACTAATCTACCCTAAGCCTGCTTACCCACCTTCACATACTCCTTCCTGTGGAAACCATAATGAAGGCTCTGCTGACATTTTCCCTTTATTCCCTCTGCCCTTGACTAACCCTGGTGCTTCCCCAAGTGGCCCCTTTGTGTGGCTTGTCACACTTCATGTTTCTAGGGATCTGTGCATATAATAAACTTCTTCCTTCATAGCAATCATTTCTGTGTCTTTGTGTCTTAGCATATCTGGTTAAAACAAATCCTGGATATCTGTTAAACCCACTAGGATCTAATCATTGTGTAATTTCCTGATGTGAGTGATACACTCTTTGGCTAGCTGTGGCAATGCCCTATTTCTCAACCTCTCCCTGCTGATATCTGCTAATCTCTACTGGCCTCCCTTTTGGTCCGGTTCCAATCATGAGGGCATGAGCCAACATGACAAACACACTCCACCAAGCCAGCTGGCACAGGGCAGGATTCTCCCAGTTCAGCTCCTGCTTTCACATGTAGCTTAAGGCAATCTCAGGTGGAACGCAAGCTCCAGGGACACAGGTCACTTCCTCGCTCATGGAGGCAACTATAAGGTCTAACCAAGCAAGCAGTTTCCCATCTGTCCTTACATAGACCTTCATAAGGCAGTTCTCTTAACCCTTCCTTCTTTGGGTGGGATAAAGGAGAAATGTCACAGCTGCTGCTGCTGCTGCTAAGTCGCTTAAGTCATGTCCGACTCTGTGCAACCCCATGGACAGCAGTCCATCAGGCTCCTCTGTCCACGGGATTCTCCAGGGAAGAAAACTGTAGTGGGTTGCCATTTCCTTCTCCTGAATGTCACAGCTATTGGGTCCATAATACTCAAACTTGAGGCATCTTCATTCCCCTTCTAAATGGAAGCGAGTAATAGGAACGAGGGATGCTGATTATTTAATGAGTTCTGATAACTTTTTAGTGAAAATAAGATAGAGCTGCCCGCTACTTCTATTTAGGATGTGAAAGTACTTTTGCCTAATTTCTTTAGCTTTAGGGGCCTAAACTTCAATTCATCTCATCACGTACCCGCATTCAAACACTGTAAGTAACACCTCCACTGGAGAGATTTAATGTAGTGAGCCTTTGAGCTACTGTGTCTTAAGCAAATAGTTTTTGCTTTTATCAGTTTCCTAGTAGCAGTGCAATTTTGAGGAATTTTCATTTAAAAGTCCCAGGGCATTTTATTCTAAAGTGCGAGAATATGGCAGTACTAAATAATCTACTTCTCTATGATCACATTAAAATGCATGGCACAATTCATTAATTACCATCTCAATCTAATTCTCTAAGAAGTTTGCCCTAATTGCATTGTTGATATGCACAGATGCAAATAGGATGTTGGTTGTTTCCCTTGTAGCAAACCACTGTTTCTAGTAAGTACCAATCTATTCTCTTGTTAGGAAGACTGGTATGGTTCCATTGAACCACTAAACGTTGTCTCTCTATCACAAATGATAATAGCTAAACCCAGAGACCAAAGAGCACATTGCTTCCCATCAACCCCACCCCCATATAGACACCCCCAAACAGCAAAGACATGTCCACGAATAAGGCAACAAATAGCAGAAAATTCCCTGTAGATTGGCAGGATAGAAGTGCAAATTGGACATTTGTGGAGCAGCACTCACCAGAAGGTATGTGAAACAAACAACCCCCAGCTGCTATGCTTTGCTTTTGTCAAAAGATCCTAAGGTTGTTTCACAAACACAGGAGTGAGAAGGCAGAAAGAAAAAGAGAGGACGAGAGGGAGAGGATGATGCGTGGAAAGCTGGCGACCGCAAACAGGGAGGGAACTAGATGTGCTGACATGACGCGAGGCATCCGCCTCAATCCTCTTAGCTGCCCTGTTGATTCCTGAGATGCGCTGAGCATGGACAGGTGTAGGTAGATGCTGGAGGAAGGTCCAGAGTGGCGGAGACAGGGGTCTGAAGCCTGGTTAAAATATTATTTTAAACAGCTAAATGGAAGATCTGTGACTTGTACAATCACATCTCCTTAAAATCCTAATTCCTATAGGAATTAAAAAAGAATAAATATTTCTCTATATGAATTTTTATGTCTGCACACATATCACATTTATTTATATTTTAGCTTATTTCACTTGGAATATTTTGTCCCTCTGCAAAATGTTTTTGTTTTGGAACACTATATGCAAGTATGCTACAGTTACAAAACTCACAAATCTCGATTTTTCCAATCCTGCTGTTGATCTGGGATTTAGTTATATAAATGGCCAAAATAACATTTTATGTTTTGTAGATCAGGGTTCAGATGTGGATTCAAGAGATCATAATGGTCAAATTCTCCTTTAGCTTCTGCCTGAATGAGCTTTGAGTGGTGACACTTACTTATACGTACCTGTGAGTCTTTGTACTTCTGTGAATTATTTCTTTCGTTAAATGAGCATTTGGGGATTAATACACTTAGTTTCATTGAAACCTTGTGGAACCTTCGGGTTTATGGATACAAAACCCTTTATTTTAACATTCAGGAAAAAAGAAAGTGACTCTATAGGTGAATAAATCATTTTGACAAATTTTGGAATAATTTATACTTTCTCCAAGTGCTTTAAATAATAGGGTTGCAAATTTGGCATGTTGTCAGCATGATCTTTGTTTATCCCTTGGCTATACTGAAGAGATTTTTCAATACCCTGGATGGTAGAGTTTCAGAAGGATAAAAAGAGATGCTGGTTGTTTACTGGCTTCTTCTTTAGCTTATTCTTCACAGATATTTGCATTTTTGCCTGCTGAGCACCTATTTCCACTTCTATAATGACATTCCAATTTTTCCTTTATCAAAGTATCCTTTATGGAATTGTCAGATAAATATAGAACTCCTGGTTAAATCTGAATTTCAGAGAAACAGTGAATAATATGTTAATGTAAATATGTCCCCAACATTGGGTGTTGTGCTTAGTCGCTCAGTCATATCCAACTCTCTGTAGCCAGCCAGTCTCCCCGCCATGGGGATTCTCCAGGCAAGAATACTGGAGTGGGTTGCCATGCCCACCCCCAGGGGATCTTCCCAACCCAGGGACTGAACCCAGGTCTCCCACATTGCAGGTGGATTTCTCCACCAGGGAAGCCCCTGTCGCTGACACTGTGTAAGACATACTTATACTGACACAATATTCATTATTTATCTGAAATTCAAACTCAGCTGGGCGTCTTGAATTTTTATTTGCTAAATCTATCAACTCTCTTCCTCTCTGCATGTGGTTCATGTGTGATTGACTCTACCACTGAGCTTTAGGAGTAGGCATGCAACCCAGACCTGCCAATCAGAGCACAGTCTTAGTGATTGATTCAAGGATTGGTTTAGGATCATCTTAGGCCAAGCCAGGCTTCAGCAATAAATGAACCCTGAACTTCCAGATATTCAAGCAGGTTTTAGAAAAGGCAGAGGAACCAGAGATCAAATTGCCAACATCCGCTGGATTATGGAGAAAGCAAGAGAGTTCCAGAAAAACATTTATTTCTGCTTCATTGACTAAGCCAAAGCCTTTGACTGTGTGGATCACAAGAAACTGTGGAACATTCTGAAAGAGATGGGAATACCAGACCACCTGACCTGCCTCTTGAGAAACCTGTATGCAAGTCAGGAAGCAACAGTTAGAACTGGACATGGAACAACAGACTGGTTCCAAGTAGGAAAAGTAGTCCGTCAAGGCTGTATATTGTCACCCTGCTTATTTAACTTCATGAGGAACGCTGGGCTGGAAGAAGCACAAGCTGAAATCAAGATTGCCGGGAGAAATATCAACAACCTCAGATATGCAGATGACACCACCCTATGGCAGAAAGTGAAGAGGAACTCAAAAGCCTCTTGATGAAAGTGAAAGAGGAGAGTGAAAAGGTTGGCTTGAAGCTCAACATTCAGAAAACAAAGATCATGGCATCTGGGCCCATCACTTCATGGGAAATAGATGGGGAAACAGTGGAAACAGTGTCAGACTTTATTTTTTTGGGCTCCAAAATCACTGCGGATGCTGATTGCAGCCATGAAATTAAAAGACGCTTACTCCTTGGAAGGAAAGTTATGACCAACCTAGATAGCATATTTGGAGAAGGCAATGGCAAGCCACTCCAGTACTATTGCCTAGAAAATCCCATGGATGGAGGAGCCTGGTAGGCTGCAGTCCGTGGGGTCACTAAGGGTCGGACATGACTGAGCGACTTCACTTTCACTTTTCACTTTCCACTTTCACACATTGGAGAAGGAAATGGCAACCCACTCCAGTGTTCTTGCCTGGAGAATCCCAGGGACGGGGGAGCCTGGTGGGCTTCGTCTATGGGGTCACACAGAGTCGGACACAACTGAAGTAACTTAGCAGCAGCAGCAGCAGATAGCATATTACAAAGCAGAGACATTACTTTGCCAACCAAGGTTCGTCTAGTCAAGGCTATGGTTTTTCCCGTGGTCATGTATGGATGTGAGAGTTGGACTGTGAAGAAAGCTGATCGCCGAAGAATTGATGCTTTTGAACTGTGGTGCTGGAGAAGACTCTTGAGAGTCCCTTGGACTGCGAGGAGATCCAACCAGTCCATTCTAAAGGAGATCAGTCCTGGATGTTCATTGGAAGGACTGATGCTAAAGCTGAAACTCCAATTCTTTGGCCACCTCATGCGACGACTTGACTCACTGGAAAAGACTCTGATGCTGGGAGGGATTGGGGGTGGGAGGAGAAGGGGACGACAGAGAATGAGATGGCTGGATGGCATCACTGACACGATGGACATGAGTTTGAGTGAACTGCGGGAGTTGGTGATGGACAGGGAGGCCTGGCGTGCTGTGATTCATGGGGTTGCAAAGAGTCGGACACGACTGAGCGACTGAACTGAACTGAACTAGGCCAATGAAAGTTCTTCTTGGCCCTTTTACTAGAAGTTTTGGGAGAGAAATCCTTCTTTTATTAAGAAATGAAACCTAGAACAACTGGAGAACAATATGCATAAGGAGCCTACCTAAGAATGAAGTTAAGAAGGAGGAAAGCAGAGTCCAGAAATACTGAAAGAGACTGAACCCTGACCTCATTTAACTTCCTTAATCTGGCTATGCCTGAAGCTCACAGTCTTACTTGAACCAAGAGTTTTTTTTTTTTAATTTAAACTAATTAAAGATGGTTGAATGTAGGTCTTTTGAAGTTTCATTCTTAGTCCTCTATTTTTATTAATAATTTGTGTATACTTGGTTCTACCCAAGCAGATTTGTGAAATACTCTATGACATTCTGGGTGCAGCTAATGATACATTTTTTTTAATTAGCAAAATTTAATAACTTCTGGATCAAAATCGCTTCTCTTTTTGAGGTATTGCTGAGAAATGTCACACACCTAGGATCCTTCTTATTCTTCCTTCAACAGTGAAAGAACTGGAGTGAGTTAGGAATAGGATTGCATTATATGCATACAGCACATTTTGGTTATCCATTTAATGGGTGATAGACATTAGGATTGTTTTTACTTTTTGGCTATTATAAATAGTGTTTCTATGAAGACTCACAAGTTTGTGCATGGATAGGTATTTTCTTATATTCCCCATTGTTTTTTGCTATCACCATTGAATATGGTCTTCCCTTAGACCTGGGGTTCCATGATAACAAGCAATATCTTTCTTGCTTAATCTTTTTTCTATTTTTTCATCTCAAATCCTTCGATCACTTTCAGGAAGACTTCTGCAATTAATTTGCCACGTCAATCAATGTTTCAGAACTTCTCAACAAAGTTCTGAACCACTAATTGACATAGTTGTTCTCAAATAAAGTCCCAGTCTCTTCAGATTAACTTTAATCTTTTCATTAATATATTTTTTCAACTTCCAATCATACTTATATGCCCCCCAGACATGAAAAAAATCTTTGAATGATCCTCCAGGAGGGTGAAGACCCTCCCAATTCAGGAGCAGCCTATGCTCATTTTTCTTATTGTCTTTACCTTTATGTTTACTCCCATTTCAACATTTCCACTCAGATGTCTCTTCCCTCCTGTACACTTTTTAATATTCTTTATATCTTCTCTTCTACAAAATTCTATTACAAATACAATTGCCTTCCTTTGGCTTCAAAAGCACTTAATGTCTACATCATTCATATTTGTATTTAATCATTGCTGCTGCTGCTGCTGCTGCTAAGTCGCTTCAGTCATATCCGACTCTGTGTGACCCCATAGATGGCAGCTCACCAGGCTGCGCCGTCCCTGGGATTCTCCAGGCAAGAACACTGGAGTGGGTTGCCATTTCCTTCTCCAATGCATGAAAGTGAAAAGTGAAAGTGAAGTCGCTCATTTAATCACTAATTATCTTTTATTGTTCTGTAACTGCTTAATGGACATGTGCCATATCTGCTTGGCCATATGAAAGCTCAAGAATGGCAAGCATTGTGTCTAAAAGGAGGCAGCTGTGAAAAGATAAAAAAGCCAGTGATGCTTGACTCCGATTCCAGTAATGGATGTCTGGGTAATAACTCAGAGCAACTTTGTCAACAAAGATTACTTGAAAAGCTGGGCAAAATACTTCTGAAATTTAGTTTGACTGCTAGACTAATATTTAGGTGAAGATAGATAATCTAAAACTCAGAGAGAAGGTGAAGGACAGTGTTGAGAACTGGACACTATGAAAAAAGGAAATAAAAGTTTTGGAAAAGATCCAAAGAATATTAGAATTGAAACTTTAAATTACCGAAATTAGGATGGATTTAACAAAACATATTTGATGCCACAGAAGAGAGGATTAGTGAACAGCCAGACAAAACAGAAGGAAATGTTCAGAATGGAGCATGGAGTAACAAAATATATGGCAAATAGAGAAGAGATAGTATGAAGCATAGAGAATACGTGGAGAAAGCTTAACATGGGGAGTTGGAGGCCAAAAAAAGAAAAGAGAAAAAGTGGAGCAGAACAATATCTGAAGTGGTAATAATGAAACATTTTCAAAACTAATAGAAGATATTCAGCCTGATTTTAAAATAATTAAAAATCTTTATTATTCACAAATCACATGATAAAACAAAAATACAAATTAAATATATGAATTTGTGAGTTTAGCAAGATTGCGGAATATATAGTCAACATTCAAAATCAATTACGGTTCTATACACCACCAACAGACATTTGGAAAAATTAAATTTTGAATTATTTTTGATGTCGTACAATACAATAGCATTCTTATCAAATTATTTGTGTTAAAAAAACTCAAAATGTATCAGAACTTTATTTAGAAAATTATTAAATATTATTGACGAAGATGAAAGAAGACCTAAATAAATGAAAGAAAATACCATGTTGATGGATTAGAAGATACAGATTCTATAGATGCCAATTCTTTCCAAACTGATTTATAGGTTCAATGTAATTCCAAATAAAATTTTATTAAGTTTCTTTGTGTGTGTGTATGGAGAAGACTCTTGAGAGTCCCTTGGACTGCAAGGAGATCCAACCAGTCCATTCTAGAGGAGATCAGTCCTGGGTGTTCATTGGAAGGACTGATGCTAAAGCTGAAACTCCAATACTTTTGCACTTCATGTGAAGGGCTGACTCACTGGAAAAGACCCTGATGCTGGGAGGGATTGGGGGCGGGAGGAGACGGTGACGACAGAGAATGAGATGGCTGGATGGTATCACTGACTCAATGGACATGAGTTAGGGTGAAGCCCGGGAGTTGGTGATGGACAGGGAGGCCTGGTGTGCTGTGATTCATGGGGTCGCGGAGAGTTGGACATGACTGAGCCACTGAACTGAACTGAGCTGAACTGAATGGGGGGAAGTTTTTGAAATCTGAGGAAATGATTTCTCAATTTGCATAAAAATATGCTAAAGGCCACAAATATCCAAATAATATTGAAAAAGAACAGAGTTAGGAGATCCAAGTAACCAGATATTAAGATTTTTCATAAAGTTACAATAATTAAAAGTGAGGTATTGATGAGAGAAGAAATAAACAAACCTATGGATCATAATGGGAATTCTAGAAATGTATCTACAGATGTGCAGATACCTGAGATTTTTGTTTGTTTTTTTTAAGATAGCACTGTAGAATCTTTTAAATATATCCAAAGGCAATTGGGGTATCTATTGGAATCCATACATGAAAAAACAAAATAAAAATTCTAGATTAATTTTAGATCTAAATGTGAAAGACTAAATAATAAAACTTCTATGGGGTAATTTAGAATATATCCTAATGATCTCAGGATAGAGAAATATTTCTTATGTAGTACATGGAACTTGGCATAATGAAAAAGATTAATGAAATTAATAATTCCTGCTTATCACCATTAGGAGAGTGAAAAGAAAATCAAGGACTAGGAAAAGATATTTCTCACACAGAACAAAGAAAGAGCTGATAATCAAACTGTTTTTTTTTTTTTTTAACTCTGAAGAATCAATAAGAAAAAGACAACCAAATGGAAGACTGGAACATGCACTCCACAAATTATGATGCATAAGTGAGTTGGCATTTTCTACCAAAGTACAAGATGTGCACAATTAATGACCCAGCGTCCCATTTCTAGGGATACAGTTAATAGAAATGTGTGCGCAGGCACATCAGGAGGCGCACATAAATATGCTCACAGCAGCGTTATTGTAAAGAGCTGAAAATGGGAACAAATGTCCATCAATAATGGAATTAATACTACACAATCACCATGTGGTATATAGCAAAAGAAAAAACAACACAGAGTTCAGCTACTTCTAAGCATGGGTAAGTATAGTTTGAATAAAAAACATCTGATTCAAGTTATATGTGTGTGTTTGCATACATATGTACACACATGCATGCAGTCAAATGTGTTTAAACACACATACATATACACACATATGTAGATTCTATGTACTACTGAAAGCACAGATACAGTCATAGTCTAGAGATGAATGCTTTGATGGTAAAATGTAAAGAACACGAAGTATTGTCATATTTGTAAAGACAGCACTTACTTTTGGGAGGGTGCTGTGTGTTAGTCGCTCAATCATGTCTGACTCTTTGCAACCCCATAGACTGCAGCCTGCCAGGCTCTGTTGTCCACGGGATTCTCCAGGCAAGAATACTGGAGTGGGTATCCATGCTCTCCCCCAGGGGATCGTCCCAACCCAGGGGTCAAACCCAGGTCTCCTGCATTATAGGCAGATTCTTTACCATCTGAGACAACAGGTAGTGAGGGGCTATGATTAAGAGATGATATTGAAGAAGACTCTGGGACTCTGACAATGTTTCATTTTTATTTTTTCAAAATTAATTCATTATTTTTAAAATTCTAGTTGATTAATAATATTGTGTTAATTTCAGGTGTACAGCAAAGTGGTTCAGTTATATATACATACATGCATATATTTATACATTCCTTGACTCTTCTCATTTATAGTTTAATACAAGATATTGACACAGTTCTCTGTGCTGTACAGTAAAACCATGTTTGTATATTTTATATATAGTAGTATGCATCTGTTCAACCTTACTCCTAATTTATCCCTCTCCCTCATCGCCCTTGTCTCCTGGTAATCATGTTTATTTTCCATGTCTGTAATAATGTTCTATTTTTTTACTTGAGTGATGGTTATAACTGTGTGCTTTTAAAACTTTACCCTAAAATATTTTAAAAGAAGGAGGAGGAAGAAGAGGAGGAGAAGAAAATGTGAGGAACAGATCTGATTACCATTCACTCTTTCGGTAACTTTAGGCAAATTACATTATCCCTGTGAACCTTAATTTGCTCATTTGCAAATTGTGAATCACGTCACCATCCTCACCAAACTTTCATGAGGATTATGAGATCCTGCATGTAAAAGAACTTTATAAAGACATAAAGCACTTTATAAAGTTTGAGGGAAAAATAGTATTATAATAATATCTAATGCCATTCTGGAATTGCAATAGTCATGAAAATATCATATTTGATTTGACTGGATCTTCAAAAATTACTCAGTGAATTCATCATAAAACAGAATATAATTGAATTAAGAGGGAATATGAAAATAAGCTATGTGTAATAAAGTAGATTTTTTCCAACTGTAAATAGCTTCTTTCTTCTGTACATATATACACTACACCTCACCACCACCACTTCTCCATTCTGGATCTCATTTTTGCAATTCCAAAGAACCTTGTGTTCTCTTGAGCTCTCTTACTGAACCAAGTAAAACTCTTATAGGGAAGACAGAGAGAGGAAGCTGGAGATTCAGTGGGGTTTGTTGTTACCCACAGATCAGAGTCCCCACAGTGCCCCGAACAGCGATGGTGCCTCTACCGAGAAACTCACAGAACTCCTGAGTTGAAGAGGATGGAGCACTGATAGCCTCAGTTACCTTCAGTCACTCAGTCGTGTCTGACTCTTTGTGACCCCAGGGACTGCAGCATGCCAGGCCTCCCTGTCCATCACCGACTCCCGGAGTTTGCTCAAACTCATGTCCATTGAGTCGGTGATGCCATCCAACCATCTCATCCTCTGTCGTCCCCATCTCCTCCTGCCTTCACTCTTTCCCAGCATCAGGGTCTTTTGAGTCAGTTCTTCGCATCAGGTGGCCAAAGATCCTGATATCCTAGATCCTTGAATAAACACTCCTCGGAGTGTTGCGAGGCTAATTTCCAGAATGGTGAAACGGTTGATTTTGACAATTTTTGTCAATATTCCCGTTGTTTTTATAGAGAAGTGAGTTTTCAGAGGCCCTTAGTTCACCATTCTTATTGATGTCCTGACGCCCCCAGATAATGACATGGCCTCTTTTTCTCCTACTTCCATCCTGACAACTTTCCACTTAAAGATATTCTCTTCAAAGCCTGATACAAGTTCTTCCAGGGTTTCTCCAAATAGCCAGCAGCCACTCTGTCAGCACCAGTCACTTCTTTGGGGATGATCATAGCTCTTGCCCATATTTTTCCTGTGTCCTTGCTCATATTCTCTTTGATTCAGACTCCAAATGTTCAGCCCTTTCTGCTAAGATGGCTTCCTCAGTCACTCTCATTTGGCCTATTCTGTTTAACTTCCTATTTAGTCATCTACAGGGCTCCTAACCCTTTCATTGCTGAAGATCTAATGTGAATATCTGTATGCCCCTCGGCCCAAGGTTTGGTATAGATAACTGTTTTCCTGAGGCTATGGCCTCTGTGCTTTTCACTGTTTCACTACGGTCCTCAAAGAGATCTTTTCTTTTCCTGGTGTCAGCTGCCACAACCAAACAAATCTCACCAAGCCTTCTCTGATCTAAACTCAAGCCACGTGACTCTCACTGCCTATAAGACGTTTCCGCTTTGCTGTATCTTTATTAACTCTAACGCGGCAACCTAATTGGAATGCCTGTGAAATTGGCACACGTACTATCATATTCAAGAAAAAAATAATAATTTTGACATCCAAAAGGATTTAATAGCAGTCAATGCAAAAAACCAAAGGATAGTTTTCTATTAAGGAGAGAAAAATTAATCATCAATCTATCTTCTGAGAGATTAAATATATCTGTTGGATAGATTAGAGACAATCTTTTGAAATTATATCATGGCAGCTAATCAAATGACTCTGCCTTTCATTCTGGGAGCTCCTTCTAACTCTCTGTCAAACACAGTGTGTTCTAGCTATTGTTTGTCTTGTTACTACCCTCTCAATCTCTATGTAATGGTCATATCTAGAAATCAGTCTCTGCTATTTCCAATTAATCACTCAGATCAGTTTTCTTAATTCTCCCTCTCAAGTATTATCCCAGTTCTACACAGTGAACCTTATAAATTAATCTGGCAAAGATGTAATTCTTCTCAAAACTTAAATGAGGAAAAAGATGATGTCATACAAAAAAAAGATAATAGTCCTATATTAATGCTATTTTTCTACCATATCATGATATTTCAAACTAAATAAGCCTTCTTATTTCCTTTCTCAAATGACACACAGACACTGGTCTCCTTGGTGATTATCATGACATAATCTTCAGATCGGCACCCCACTCCAGTACTTCTGCCTGGAAAATCCCATGGGCGGAGGAGCCTGGTAGGATGTAGTCCATGGGGTCTCTTAAGAGTTGGACATGACTGAGCGACTTCACTGTCACGCATTGGAGAAGGCAATGACAACCCACTCCAGTATTCTTGCCTGGAGAATCCCAGGGACGGGGGAGCCTGGTGGGCTGCTGTCTCTGGGGTTGCACAGAGTCGGACACGACTGAATCAACTTAGCAGCTTAGCAAACTTCATGTATGAACTTAGAAGCAACTTTGGAGAAAAATCTTCACTATGAGTTGCACTGATGCTTTAAGAAAAAAAAAAAAACAGTTAATAATATTATAATGAGAGCATATCCAAAATAGCCAGTCATAGAGAAAAGTGTTTTCATCACTGTTGACAAGACCAAGGCAAGAAGATGCTCACTTGTATTTGATAAATTTTTGAAATATTTCCTATGCATCTAATATTTAAGTAGATGATTCTTTAAATTGGCAGTAAAGACTTAACGAAGAAATGGCCTTTGAAACAGTCTTTGAGGTCACAGAAAGCTACAAGAATAACATCAACATGTGCCCGGGAACAGGCACATACACTGAACATGGTGAGTACTGTTTACTACAGGCTTGGGCACATGATGAGATGGATAGAGCATGGCACACAGTGAGTCACTGGGAAGCATTAATGGACCGGCAAGTTAAGGTCGTCCGGTTGACCAGTTTCAGAAACTTGAACCTTTTAGGTAGACGATGGATAGTAAATATTTCTTTGAAGAAATTATGTCTTGTTTACATTATGTCAATATTTTCATCAAACGAAAGAATTTGAGGGGACAAGCCACTCCAGTACTCTTGCCTAGAAAATCCCATGGATGGAGCAGCCTGGTAGGCTGCAGTCCGTGGGGTCGCTAAGGGTCGGACACGACTGAGCGATTTCACTTTCACTTTTCACTTTCACACACTGGAGAAGGAAATGGCAACCCACTCCAGTGTTCTTGCCTGGAGAATCCCAGGGACGGGGGAGCCTGGTGGGCTTCCGTTTGTGGGGTCACACAGAGTCGGACACGACTGAAGTGACTTAGCAGCAGCAGCAGCAACAGGATACAGTGACGGAGAAGGCAACGGCAAGCCACTCCAGCACTCTTGCCTAGAAAATCGCATGGACAGAGGAGCCTGTTGGGCTGCAGTCCATGGGGTTGCTACTAGTCGGACACAACTGAGCGACTTTACTTTCACTTTTCACTTTCACACATTGGAGAAGGAAATGGCAACCCGCTCCAGTGTTCTTGCCTTGGAGAATCCCAGGGACGGCGGAGCCTGGTGGGCTGCTGTTTATGGGGTCGCACAGAGTCGGACACGACTGAAGCGACTTAGCAGCAGCAGCAGGATACAGTGAGGACAAGAGTGCTTATCTGTGTATAGGTTATATGATCATTTATAAATGCTGCTTTTTAGGTGAAATATTAACCACACTGAAAGATTTGCCAGCAAAAAATAAATGAGGGAAAGTGCCCATTTATCCTTCCAACACAGATTGAAAATGAGTTAGTTAATAAAATGTGAACAAAATAATTACTGTCCTTAGTTAATGTGGGCTCAGATGGTGAAGAATCTGCCTGCAATGAAGGGGACCAGGATTCAACCCCTGGGTCAGGAAGATCCTCTGGAAAAGGGAATGGCTATCCATTCTAGTGTTCTTGCCAGGAGAATTCCAAGGACAGAGGAGCCTGGCAGGCTATAGTCCATGGGGTTGCAAAGAGCTGGGCACGCTGAGCGACTAACGCTTTCACTTAGTTAACCCTAACACGGCTCCTTCTTTGCTCTCTTATGTTCCTTTCTCCCCTTTCATTCTCAAGTCCTGAACATTTCTCTTTGATTACTTTTTGTAGAGTTTCTGGTATGTGCATGGCTACAAAATTTAGTATCTTCATCCTTAAACATCTAGAAATCATGCAAAATAATAACTTGGATTTAATAAAAAAAAATTTGATGGAACTCATTTCAACGAGTACATTTAATCCTCAATTTCAATTAGTAGATTGAATCCTCAGGCATCCATACGCTTAATGAGGGCTTCCAAAAGCAGCAAGGATGGCGCAGAAGCCATGTGAGTGTGGGTGGCAGTGAAGAGACGAAATATGAAAGGTGGAGATGAGACACGGTACATTAGACCTCAGAACAGGCCTTCATAGACACCGTCCAGAAGTGTGAGAGCCCTGATGCTCCAAAATGAAAAATCATACTTTTATTTGCAAGAATAAGTCCAAAAATAAGGTGAGCAAGGTCCTTTCAGATTTGATGAGTTCTAAATCAAAGGCTTTCAGCAATGCTGAGAAAGGTCAAAGCTCCAAACCTCCTAGCTTATGACCTTCTGAAGCATTTCTCATTCACTTGGACCCATAATTTATCCACCCGATAAAATAAGGTGGCATTGGTGATAGTAATTTTTTGGTTTCTAGAACACCTGGTGAAATTAGCAGAAAAAAAAAATTTTGAACTTAATCCTTGTGGGTGTTTAGCTGCAAGGCAGCAAAGAAGATGGCACGATGTGACCTTGGAATCACAAAGATCCGGATTAGATGGGGCAGGTCTCTTGCAGTTACCCTTGAACTGGTCCGCCTGACCTGCCTCTGCTCTATGGCTCCTGCTTCTTGGTTTATGTGGCATCTGTTCTGTTTAGATCCATTTTGGCATCCAGTTCTGGTGCCTGCTCTGAACAGCCAGCTGAGACCCTCAGGCTCTAGAGTTTTGATCCACTTCAAAGCACTGGCTTTTCTAAATACAAACTCTTCTTTCCATATCTAAACCTAGAAGGAGAAAAACTCCTTGTGAAATAGGATTGTGGAAACTCCAAAGAGATCAGCCTTTTTCACTTGGCTTTATGGGACAGACAGCCCTTACTGTGTGCCATATGGTATGATGTGTTCAGGTTTAGGTCTAGCAAACCCCCACTTCCAAAAAAAGTACCACAAATTCATACAATAAGTGCCTTAAATTGCATGAGCCATCTTCCTAAGATTCAAATTTTACAGAAAGTTTTTCACTAGAAGTTATTTGTTCCATTTTAAGAGGGAAAGAAAAGATCCCAAAACAGTTAAATTTAGGGAAATATAAAATATAAAGGTATTAAATTGCAGGAAGGCATCATACACACACACATAAACTCCCGAACAACAGAACAAACCTTGAACAGCATTCTGATCTTCCCTGAAGAACTAAGTTCTAGAAGTTCATAGTAAGATATCAAACTGAGGATTGTGAAAGTAGGCAAAGATTATTTATTGGATAATTAGCTGGAGTGGGACTATGTCCGAAATACATATCTAGCATCAAAAACCTGGAAGTCCAAGCTAGAGAGTAAGAGGGTGCCTAGGTCCAGGGAAGTCTGTTCTTTATTCTCAGAGGGATTCTGGCTCATTTCAGTGCTTGAGCCAAAAGGCTCTTCTTGCCCTTTTCCACATTCATCACACTGGTTTTAGAACATCACAGAATCCTCTTTTGTCAGCAGCTCTGGGAGCTACAAGCTACGAGGGATCAAGCTTGGGTAGATGGAGGAAATGTATTTACTTAGCAGCAAGTGAGAGAAACAACCAAACCGCTTTTCTGCTGCTTTTTTGGGTTCTATCCTCAGGTTTTCCACGATGTTCCAACACCCTTCCCGACAATGGGGCATAGACTACATTTGAAGGCATTTGTCACTAGCTGCAGTGTGTGAAACAGATCTTTCAGTTTCATTACCTTTCATTTTTAAAAATAAGAATGGAATTTAGTTAAGATATAGAAAACCCATATAGCAACGTGGGTGTAGAAAAACAAGCAGGTGTTAATAAATTTCCAAGAAACATTAATCTGTTTCTGCAAATACATTCTGTTGTTCATTTAAATGGAATGATACTCTATAAATTTACCACTTCAGTCGCTCTCTGAGCTATCAAAATGTAATATATAACACCTTTGATGATCAAAGTGAAAGTAAGTTTAGAAATCCAATTTGTTTTTTCACCATTTAAGCTCTTTATTTAACTTTTGCATTTCAGCTCTCATTTGAATCAAGTTTCAATCTTACTTACACACATCACAGGTATACTTCTAAATCTGTCATGGAATCTTGCAACTGCCAAAAACAAAGTTCTATACTAAACCAACTGTATCTATAAAAGAAAAATACTATATTCTGTCACACTTGAAGATTTAAAATAATTTATCATTGTACTATTCAAAAGTAGTAGTCATTGACTGAACTAGAGATAACCATTGGGAGAAGTGTGGATGGGATTGCATCTGTCTCGGAAAAAAAATGGGAAATGAGGGTCCATGTGGCATAAGTGGCCAATATATAAATTCTGAGGTTGACAATAAAGATAGGTAGATAGATTCATCATTTAAAGGGATTGGCAGAAGCATTGATGGAACCAAAATCGAAGAAGAATTTTGATTGTCTGGGAAGATGGATGAAGGGATGGGTCTAGACAAAGTGAAGCAGCAGTAAGAGAGTAACTCTTGCTTTTTAGCCTGAGTCATTCTGCCATGTTTCATCTTTCCTTCTTGCCTATATTACTTAAGTAAATAAATAAGCAATAAAAAAATAGTTTATAACTTTAAACAACTTGATGTCCACTTGTTAAGTCATTTTAACTCTAATTTTAGAGGTCAGCAAATCATGAATGTGGACTTTCATAGCCAGTATTACCATCTGAGGTTTATGCCACCTGGATGAAACCCATATAAATATACTGTATTCTTTAAAAAGGCCTAGGAACCTCTTTTATCACCCAAGTCAGCCTATTTACGCAGAAATGCCGAGAGTGAATCTGATTTTAACAGGAAGGTTTCTTTTTCTGGGATAAAACTTAGGTAACCACGACAAAACTGACCGTGTATTATAAGAACGCAGAACTTTTCAATTTACCGCCTTTGGATAAGAACAGCCAGAAGGTACTCTCTCCCTCCCTTTCCTCATTACTCTTACGAACAAGCCTTCTGCTAACACTGGACTCTTACGTCTTACCTTTCTCTGAAGAACATAACTATTTGGGATACAATATTTAGCAGTTTAGATGAGAGGAAATGCTGCATTCTTTTCCCTGAATGAAGCTTTACAACCCATGCTTTAAGCCTCAAATTTTTAAATGAATCTTTTCTGGAGCATAGTTACTTCACAATGTTGTGTTAGTTTCTAGTGTTCAACAGAATGACCGGTGATGCATGCAAGTATCTTCCTTTCCTTTGGGGCTGCCTTCCTAAAAGTGGGATCATTCCATTTAAACGAACAGCAGGATGTATTTGCAGAAACAGATTAATGTTTCTTGGAAATTTATTAACACCTGCTTGTTTTTCTGCACTCATGTTGCTATGGGGATTTTCTATCTATCATAGGTAAACTCCACAGAGCATTAAGTAGAGTTCCCTGTGCTATACAGTATGTTCTCATTAGTTATCTATTCCGTTCCGTTCCATCGCTCAGTCGTGTCCGACTCTTTGCGACCCCGTGGACTGTAGCCTACCAGACTTCTCTGTCCATGGGATTATCCAGACAAGAATACTGGAGTGGGTTACCGTTTCCTTCTCCAGGGGATCTTCCCGACCCAGGGATCGAACCCGGGTCTCCCGCATTGGAGGCAGATGCTTTAACCTCTGAGCCACCAGGGAAGCCCATTACAAGATATCAAAAGTGTATATATTTCAGTCCTAATGTCCCAATTCCTCCCACCATTCCCTTCCCCTTTGGTATCCATGCATTTGTTCTCTACCCAGAGTGTGTCATACAAAGTGAAGTAAGTCAGAAAGAGAAAGACGAATATTGTTTATTAATGCATATATGAGGAATCCAGAAAAATGGTATAGATGATCCTATTTGCAAAGCAGAAATAGAGGCACAGATGTAGAGAACGGATTTAAGTCTCAGGTTTAATTTTTATTGTTGTTGTTTAGTTTAAGTTCTGTGCTAAGTTCTGCACTGTGCGTGCTTAGTCGCTCAGTCGTGTCTGACTCTTGGCAACCCCACGAACTTGGCCCACCAGGTTCCTCTGTCCATGGGATTTCCCAGACAAGAATATTGGAGGGTGTCGCCATTTCCTTCTACAGAGGATCTTCCCAATCCAGGGACTGAACCTTCATCTCTAGCCTTGGAAAGCAGACTCTTTACCACTGAGCCACCAGAGAAGCTCCAAATTTAATTTTACCTTCTAAGATTAAGGGATGCCTTAAAACTTAAGGGAATCACTTTGTATTTAGGTCCTTAGAAGCTAAAGTAATACTGAAAGTAAATGAAGACATAAAAGGCAGGAATGGAACCTGTGGAAATTCAAGACAAGTTCATTGTAATTTGGAATCTGTGTGCACTTTGAGGTGGGCATGGTGGTACTTTGAGAGAAGAACTGGAGCTTCAACCAGGCCATAAAGGATAAGTAGAATTTAGATGGAGTCAAAGGAAAACATGGAGTTGGAAAGAAGAAACAAATGTTTGCAAATTGGTAGAGTACTGAGATATACAGAAGCTTTAATTTATTTATTAAATCATTCATTAATTCACTAAAAATTCAGAGCACTAGTTGCAGCCAGGCACTGGGGTAAGTGGTGGAGAACAAAAATACATAAGAGTTGTCCATGAAGTTGGGGATATTATGTCTGTAGGGGTAGTTAAGTGTGGATACAAATAACTTCAATACAGTGGAATGCATCCTGCTGGACAATGCAAACAGAGCAAAGGGTGGCAGGCACTGGAGAAAGTAAGGTACCTGGAAATGTTTGGGTCAAACTCCACAAAGGAGGTGCCTTAGATGTTGATGTCTGAAGGCTGAGTGGGATATCTCAGGTGGATAAAGAAAAGATAGCATCCCAGGAAACAAGGAAGCAGCAGGTGCAGGTGTGTGGAGACCTGCACCCCCAGACCTGGAAATGGGGAGGGTTCCACGTAGCTGAGGTACAGGGCAGGTGCTTGAACAGCATGAGAACAGAAGGGATACCTTGGGTTGGGTTGTAAAGGGCATGTGTGATGTGTGTAACTTGGACCTTATTTTCATCTGTTAGTAACCACTGGAAGTATTAAAGCACAAAAAATGATGCAGTCCAATTTATGTCTCAGAAAGATCTAAAATTATTTTGTCTTTTTCTGTATTCCCTTTTATTCCCAGCTAATGTTTCCTCTACTTTAAAACACAGAAAACAAACCCAAGCAAGCAAAGCCCCACCCTTCCTCAGTATTAGTTAGCTGTCTCTCTCCTTCCCTTTAGACTCAGTGTCTCCAGTCACACACATGTCACTGCCCACTTTCCAATCCTCAACTCAGTCCTATCCAACTTGTAGGTCCATTTAGCCCCTTAAAGTGCTTGACCACCAGTGATGTCCTGACCACCAAGGATAGTCTCACTGTATGTGGTTCTCAGAGGCACTTGATTCTGAGCTGGCTGCCTTCTTGAAACCTTCCCAGCATTTTAAAGATCTATGCTTGCTGGTTCGCCTCAAGACCGCTAACCAGGTCTCCCGAGGCTCTGTGCTGCCGGGTCTTTCCCTCTTCATGCAAACTGTTTCCTCTCCACTCTTTCCCTGCATTCTTTTCTCTCTTCCCTTTCCTCACACTTGCTTGAGGGATCCCCTCTACTCCGTGGCTTTGCTCACTCTTTATGGGCTGAACTGCATACCCCACAAAACTTTATAACTTGAAGTTCCAACCCTCAGCATCATGGAATTTGATAATTTTTGGAGATAAGATCATTCCCAAAGTAATTAAATTAAAATGAAGTCATTAGGGTGGACCTTAGTCCAATATGACTGACTGTTGCTATCTCAAGAAGAGGAAATTTAGACACACACACACACATGAGGTTTGGGTGGAGAGGCATGGCCAACATGAATCACAAGAAGAAAAGACCCACCTGCAAGCCAGGGGGAGAGGCCTGGAGCATATCCTTCTCTCATGGCCTTCAGAAGGCATCTATCCTGCTTGACTGCAGACTTCTAGCCTCCAGAACTGTGAGAAAATAAATTTTGTTGTGGAAACCACCCAGTCTGTGATATCTTGTTACCACAGCTGTAACAAACAATTATACTTACCAGGTAGGCTGCTGCTACTGCTGCTGCTAAGTCACTTCAGTCGTGTCCGACTCTGTGCGACCCCATAGATGGAAGCCCACCAGGCTCCCCCGTCCCTGGGATTCTCCAGGCAAGAACACTGGAGTGGGTTGCCGTTTCCTTCTCCAATGTGTGAAAGTGAAAAGTGACAGTGCAGTCGCTCAGTCGTGTCCAACCTCTAGCGACCCCATGGACCGCAGCCCACCAGGCTCCTCCGTCCACGGGCTGAAGACGCCAAATCTGTAGGTCTCTCCTGAGACGCAGATGCACATGGCCAACTGCTAACCACACATCTCCACCTGCCTGCAGATACACCCTTATTTGATTTTCCTGCAAATGTGCTCCCCTCCAAGTTTTCCTTATCTTGATGAATGATATCCTTATGGAACTAATCGTCCCAGGTCAGAAATCTTGTCAGTACAAATATGTCCCCTTTTCTTTATTCACATTCCTTTAACCCAATTAGCCCTAACATTTTTACTCTCATATAACCCCCAATTTCATTTTCCCCACCCCTCTGCTTTAGACCAAATCATATCTCTTGACTGCTACTGTAATAGAGTTCTAATGGGTCTTCCCATTGCCATCTTGGGCTTCCCTGGTGGCTCAGAGGCTAAAGTCTCTGCCACAATGCAGGAGACCCAGGTTCAATCCCTGGGTTGGGAAGATCCCCTGGAGAATGGAATGGCAACCCACTCCAGTATTCTTGCCTTGAGAATTCCATGGATAGAGGAATCTGGCAGCCTACAGTCCATGGGGCTGCAAAGAGTCAAACATGACTGAGTAACTTGAATTTTCAATTTATTGCCATCTTACTCTCTCAAGTTCAGAGAGAGTAAAATTCCTACAAAATGAAAATGAAATAGTATTAATGTACTGCTTAAAAAATTCTCAAGAGTTCCCCTCTGCCTGTGGGATAAAGTCCAGATCTGTCCACTGGGCATACAAGACCCTTCATGATTTGATTCTTCTTATGTCTAACTTCATCTCTGGCCACTCCTCTCCTTATACTCTGTCATTCAGAACTGCTGGCATCATACAGCTTAATGGAAATAAAACAGGATTGTATTGCTAAGGTCAAGTCAGGGGGAAGAAACACTGGAGCAAGGACATGTGTCATGACCATCGTCTGATATGAGATGTAGCCCTGTAAACATCTTGGAGATCCATACATTTGCTTTCCCAGCTCTTAGATTAGAAATTGTATATGTGTAGAGGTCATCAGTATTTTGTTTTCTAGTTAAAGAGAAAGTCCTTCAGAAATAGGGGTCTGTAGTCCAAAATTATCTGGTTTTGAGACTTCAACATATCTGAGAATGTCTTTAAAATGTTTTTGTGTTGTGTTTTATGAGAAGGCCCTTGAACAAAGATAGCCATGGCCCTGTGAGAGTGGCAAACTATGATAAAATTAATTCACACTTTCTTCTAGGGCCAAGTGTGGGATTAAATAAAACAGTAGGTAGATTTGGGCTTTTTATAGGTATTCTTATTTCCCACAAAGGCATTAAAATAATCTTTCTGTTATCTTGGGGGAGGATTTAGGCTTTCCCAGCCTTGGTTAGCCTGACTGGTGTTTGAATGCTGTCATTGCCCTTTTTAATAAACAGAAGTATCTGTATACCCAGAACATAACAATAGAAAATATAAACAGAAGTGCCTTTCCAGCCACATGTTAATAAAAGGCCTCTCCTATACCCATAGCTCTACTTTGGTGGGATGGTAAATGGATAGTTCAGTTCAGTCCAGTCACTCAGTCATGTCTTTGTGACCCCAAGAACTGCAGGATGCGAAGCCTCCCTGTCCATCACCAACTCCCAGAGTCCACCCAAACCCATGTCCATTGAGTCGGTGATGCCATCCAACCATCTCATTCTCCATCGTCCCCTTCTCCTCCTGCCCTCAATCTT
This sequence comes from Moschus berezovskii, assembly GCF_049115385.1. NCBI lineage: Eukaryota > Metazoa > Chordata > Mammalia > Artiodactyla > Moschidae > Moschus > Moschus berezovskii. The sequence continues at coordinate 10,721,380 of NC_142475.1, read as the reverse complement.
TCCTAGCATCAGGGTCTTTTCAAATGAGTTAGCTCTTTAAATCGGGTGGCCAAAGTATTGGAGTTGCAGCTTCAAAATCAGTCTTATCAATGAACACCCAGGACTGATCTCCTTTAGGATGGACTGGTTGGATCTCCTTGCAGTCCAAGGGACTCTCACGAGTCTTCTCCAGCACCACAGTTCAAAAGCATCAATTCTTTGGCATTCAACTTTCTTTATGGTCCAACTCTCACATCCATACATGACCATTGGAAAAACCATAGCCTTAACAATGGATAAACAATTAGCAATTGAGGGTTTCATGTGGGTGCCAGATCCCCCTTTAGGGCCAGAACTTAGTCCATGAGATGCTTTGAAAATACAAGAGTATGAATATCCCTTCAGGGGAGCTGCAATCTCCATCACTGATTTTGAGAACCAATCTCATGACTTGTTACCAAAAACAGACTAGGTGAGAAGGCCAATGACTTCTTAACTTTAATTAACAAATGCCTACTGGAATGCTCTCTCTCAAAATCCAAATTTACCCAAAAGTTGACGCTACCTACAAGGACTATCCAACCTTTTACTCATCGTATCATGTGACTGGCTGTGGGTAGGACTGCTGTATGTGATGGCTTCAGTTATGAGCTGCATGACTATCATGGACATCAGTCATACTGTAGCACACGTGTGTGGTGCCCCTTGGGGTTAAATGTTAAACAGCCTGCAGGGCTATGCATAGGAGCCTTATAAATGTTCTTTGGTTCTTGTCTGAGGATTTTGGAACTCTTTGGGGCTTCATGAAGGTCACTCACAGAAAATGGAAGCAGAGGGATTTTCATCAAACTGTTTCAGGCACTCACAGGGACCAGAATTATATCCTCCCTAATAGACCCTACTCCTTTCTCTAGAGGGAGAAGCTCTTTGTTTATAATAGGAGATAAATAAGAGGAATAAATGGTTTATATGGTGATAGAAATGGCAAGTCTGCTTAAAGTGTTCTGGAAAGAAAAACTGAAATTAGAGTCATGCTAAATCAGAAATGAGGATTGAAAAAAGCAAGTAATTAGCTCAACCAAATGGTGTATCAAGGAACCCTGAGTAAGAATAAACTCTATGAGATAATAAGCAAATAGCGAGGGTTAACTGGAAAGCAACAGAAGTTCTTACCTCAGAAGGCTGAGATCAGGAAACAAGTATTAGGTGAAGTTTCAGGAGAATGACCCTTTTGATGGGTCAACTAATCACTCAGGTAAATCATTTCTTAGGAATTTTTTTTATTATTGTGTTATATTTCAAAAGCATTTTCATGTATCTGGCATTACCCGGTATTCTGCCTTTTCTGCCTCATTTTGGTGATGCCTCCTGATTCCCTCTCCCCATGACTGTCCATTCTGCTTTGTGTGTGAGGACCTGACACACGGGCATCTGTGTGTGCTGTGCATTCCTGTCCCCAGGCGTTTTCATTTTCATGACTCTATTTGCAAATGGAGCCATTGTTCACATGGGACCGAAGAGAATGGCAATCTTGGGATGTTCAAAGGTCTCAGTGACTCCTAATCCAGTTCTAATGCTTGGTGTTTGATGCAGTTTCCAAGGAGAGCTGTGACACAGGGGCATTAATCTACCTCGTGACAGCATGGGGTTTTAATGCATTTTCTGTATCTGAAGAAAGAGCCTCCTATGGAGGTGGTGAAAGGAGTTATGGCGAAATCAATATCTTCATTTCGCTGGGGCACTGACAATTTGTAGCAATGATACGGGGGATCACTGCACAGGGAGAGCTTGTTGGACAAAATCTAATGCGCAGTACATATACTTCTGAAAATGGACACAAAGGCTTGCTTCATGAGTTAAGAAAATAAAAGGTGAGTGGGTTACAGGGAACTAGTGTCTTTCTAGAAATATGTAGATAACTTGTTGTATCATCCAGGACATGGTTTTGGAGCAATAAAGATTACATTTCTGCTTTACAGACATGATGTTATCTATAAATAAAGATAAATTTCATAAAGTACATTCAGGAATCAGTGGAAAAATATCCTGGCTATTCACTGAAATATTCAAACCAAAATTATGATGTCTGATAATCTACTAAAGGGACAGACCAACCAAGAAAATCATACAATAAGATGCCAAGAATAAGGTCATTCAGCCTTGTCAGTGACACTGACCAGGAGGAAAGTAAGGGCCACCTTCGAAGGTATTATGGGATGGCGGATGAGTCAGAGTACTGACTGGACCAGACTCTTCAGTTCTTTCTCAATGACAGATATTGGGTTTGATGTTAATATCAGTGTCACTAAAAATAAAATTTAATAGCCAGCCACTGATGTATTTTTCCCTGGGTACTATTGTTCAACTTACTCTGACTTCTGTGATATTACAATATGATTTGTATACTTTTGCAACTAGCAATGTTACTTCGACATGTATTTCTATATATACCTGATTACTTTCAAATAAATAGTTGAGGATGGATGCATACTTCTAAAGATTATTATTCATTGCTTTGGTATCTTCATAGTATCCACGAGGTTTAAATACATACATGGAAAAACTTCTTTATGCCTTACATTAGTAACATCTTGCTATGGTAGGAACCATTTAACTTATTTCATACACACACAAAGATAGTATGGAAATGGCTAATATTTCTATACTTTTCATGAGTTTTATTTTTCTTCCTTTCTATTATTTTCTGACAAGGTCAAGGAATATAAAAGTTCTTATATTCAGATGATTCTAACATTTTCTTTTCCTAAGTCATGAAAAATTATTTTTACTATGTTTTTCAGATATGGTGGCTATTTCTAAATTAGGGTAAAGATAACATACATACAAGATGCAGATATTCAGGAAAATACAGTATGTTGCAAAATTTCCCAGACTTGTGTTCTGTGAAAAACTAGTCTCAAAAGAGTTCCTTCTTCGAGGAAGTTTGGAAGATGCTGCATCTGATCTCCCTTCTTGGAGATTTACAGCACACTCGAGAATATTAAAACGGTGGTAAATTCTGCAGAAAAGAAATTGGTTTAACACAGCCCAGAATTACTTAAACTTACTTGACAACAAAACTTGGATTTAAAAATTCATGAAATACCCACTAACACACTGCTTAATTATCCCTTACTCATGGACAGGACAGTCGGCACATGCCTCTTGAACTTTCATGGATATGGCCAATGTCCTTGGCAGACCAGGGTAGAAGCAAAAATATGAATCCCTCTATCCCCCACCTTGATGACTTCATCTCTTTTCATTACCTTCTCCACTATTTCATAAAACTGCTGTGAAAAATAACCAGCTAAACGGTCATTTGGCTTGTCAAATTAAGTGCTATATGAATGTTATAATAATAGAGACTATTAATGGAGTACCCACTCCTTGTCAGGCAATGAAGCACTAAGTCAGACACTTAATATAAACTTTCCTTATTCTACACAACTAGCAAAGACACATTGCATCTTCACATAAAATGTAAGCAAACTATCTGGGAGAGGTCATATATCTTGCCCAAATTCACATGCTGCTATGGGAAATATCCAGAATTGCACAACCATCTCTCTTTTGTCTCCCAAGTCCCTGCACTTTTCACTATATCATACTGTCTCCCTAAATAACATGAATTCAGTCAGTCTCAATGAGATAATAAAATATGAAGTGATAAGAATAATGATGCCAATAATGGTAATTAATAACAACCAGAAAGGTACTAAAACTCTACGTGTTGTCATCGTGAAAAATTTATGGCAACGTGATGTTTCAACAGTATCGAGCCTACTCTCCTTTCTCCCAGCCCCACATCCAATTAATCATTAACTCTGGTTGATTTTTTCTTTAATATCTCTACTGCCACTAACTGTTGTGCAAGTCACCCTCTTATCTGCTCTGGATTTTTACTGCAAACAGCATCTGACCTGACCTGTATCGTTGCTTTTCTCCAATTCATTTTGTGCCCTGAAATCACAGTGGTCTTTTAATGCACAGATCTGACAACCTGATCATTCACTTTTCAATTAAAATCCTCTAAGACTTTCCAGTGACACTAGGTTAAAGGCTGAACTTAGAGGTCTCCAGGATCTCCCATCTTCTGGCCCTGTTACCTTTTCAGTTTCAAACTCCAGTTTCAAACCTCATTTGCTGGATTTGTTCAGTTGTTTGTTTTCCTTTCCCCTCCCTCCATCAGAAGTGAGCCCAAAGAGGGGAAAACCCAGACTCCCATGTCCACTGTGTCTCCCAAAACCCAGCACACGCTCTTACATATAATAGGAATGAAATAAATACCCGTTGAATGAATGGCTAGATGAAAGGGTGGACGGATGAAAAAGAAGTAGTGAATGGAAGAGAGGGAGGTGCAAGGGATGTCCCGAACGTGTCCCCTGTCTCTGCATCCCCTTTCACTTTACTGGAACTGCTTAGGAGAGAGGTCAGGGTGAGAAAAGGAAACTTGCTTTCAGTGAGTTTTGTGGGACGTGGCTCCAGCAGAGCTGCTTTGTGGCCTGGGTGAGGCGGTGTGATGAGGCAGGAGGGCAATTATCTCATCCACAGGGATCTCAGCATGGCTCTCCAGCTTCAAGGAGGGGCAGCTTTGAAAACATCAGATAGAATGCCTTTGGAAAACCATCAGCCTCCCCAGGAAGTGTCCTACCAAGAGAGGCAATGGTGAGAGTCTTCAGGCCCTTCAAGGACAGTAGAAATTGATGGGGGAGAAACAGCAGGGAAAACTGAATAAAGCAGACACTTCATGCTGAGTCTGTTTGGTAAACTGCTTTGCAAGCACATGGGGGACAATCGTTGGAGGATGCCAAGGTATATTCCAGTAGGGGGTAGGGAGGGGAACCTGCTCGGGGAAGAGACTAGAATCCTGCTCTAAGAAAAATAATAACCAGAAACATGTTTCTTCAAGTTTATCCACAGGTTTACAAATCAGAAACTGCTGCTCTAGAGTACTAAATTTGTAGTCAGAAAATCCGTCTTAGTTCTTGCTCTCGGACATTGTACCTCTGAGCTTTGGGCCAAGCTACAGGGTCTTTCAAACTCCTATTTCTTTATCCAAAATATAGGAATAAGAATATATACTGAAGGGCATTGTGAAGAGCAAATGAGGTAAAATTCGAAAATATATATGAAAACACTTTTGTAAAATAAGAATGCTGAAAGTGCCAGTTATTTGTCATAGGCACATGTGAGATGGTCTGCATATCTTATACTGATGCTTAAAAGCTTCTTTCCTTTACATAACTGGCTGCCTCAGGATTCATATTTGTTCTTCTGGATTGTACTCCTTGGATCAGAGTTTATTGGACTAGAAGAAGACATCAGATCAAAGCTCACCCAGTCTGACTTTTCTTCCAGGGATGTTGAATTGGAACCAAAAGTCTCTATCTCAACCTAAGTTAAGTCTTTTGACTAACAAAGTCCTAAACTCAGGAGGTATAGGGTGCCATCATAAATTCACACACTGCTATAGAGTAAAGAAGAGCAATCAGAAAGAAGTGATGAGGCAAGTTTCTGGAGAGGCTGCCTGGATTCAGGACGGATTTTCAGTCCCTGGATCTGGTTTCCTTGAATATTGCTGTGTCTTAATTATAAATTCTGAGCTTCAATTATAAATATCCTTTTCTCTCTTCAGTTAAATAAAGTTGGCTCCTGTACTGTCACAGTGAAAGAATCCTAATACTAAATAGATCAATATATAGCTGGAAATGCATATTATACATTTTCAACTCCAATTATGGACACGTTTGCTGGCTCAGAGTCTGACAATGGGAAAGAATACATAGATTGAAGGATCTGAGCCCTATGGTAACATAGCACATAAAAATATTAAGCTTTATCATTTGTGGGATCAGTGTGAATACACATATATATTATACATATGTGTTTATAAACACAGATAAACCTTCTGTAAGAGCCACACAAAATCTCTAATTCAGTTGTTCCCAAGTTATTTCACAGTGATACAATTACCTTCAAAGCCTATTTTTAGGACTTCTTTGATCAAAAATGTTTGCATAACTGAGTAGGCTGATCCTTACTCACTGATGCCTGAATTAAGAAATCAAGTATGTATTACAACTTCACTAATTTGTAGGAAAATGTGTTTGAATTAATGAAAGAGTATGAGTTATATAAATTTATGTAATAAATTATAGTACTTTATTAAATTAGCATTCTTTTCAAGCTTGCTTCAATGAATTATCAATTTAACTGTTAATAAGCCACATCTGTTGCCAACATGAACATGCTAAGGGTCTTTAAAATATTTTGTCTATGAAGTAGGTGTTTTACAGAGATGGCTATATTTGTTTTAAAAATGATACCTTTGGTTATATGGTGTAAAGGCAAGTAGCTCAGTTCCCCCAACCCTACCACACACACACACACACACACACAAATCACAGAAAATATCTGTTTTGGTGTGTCCCATAATAGCCTGGGTCCATTTCCATCATTTTATGTAGCATATTTTTTTAATCAGCCCGTGAATCTTTTTCTCCCAAGAAGACTTCGGTCTTCCTGAGGTTGAGGATGGGTCTTGTTCTTTTAGCCACCAGCGTATCACACGGTGCCTCACATATGATGTCGGCGACAATAATCACTGCTGAATGAATCAGTGTGTTGGCTTCACTAGCAATTGTCTGGGATTTTCTCAGTGTGACAAAGAATTATCACCCCACACTGAGGCATCAGAGGGTTAAGATTCTGCTGGATAATGATGCCAAGAATGGATCACCTGAAATGATTTTCAATATGGATTCTTTAAAATGTGTCCTCAATTGGTGCCCTATCAGTTCATGTTTATCAGTTTAGAAAACAGAAAAGTTCAGTCCCAAGAAGAAAGCTAGAGAAACCGAAGTCAGGAAGAAAAAGAAACTGTGGGAGATGGAGCAAGACGCCAGACTCATTCTGTGCTCTCGGAATTTCCGCTTCCAAGAGTCCTTCCAGATTTCTCGAGTTTTCTGGCTGAGTTTTAACAGCATTAATGTTTTGTTGCACAAGGCATTGCAAAGGATCATTCTTTAGTGAGTCAATCCAAGAAGCCTGTGGTTCCCATCTTTGTTCTTCAAGAGCTGGGGGCACTTTAAAAACTTTGCTTTTAGTCACTGTCAGTTTTGTAGGAATGGACTCATTTTCTCTCTGAGAACACCTACATGCATTACTGTCTTTAAGGGCAACCACTTGTGATTTCCTACAACGACTTTGCACGACCACTTTTTCCAAGCTTTTGCTGGTGCTCTGGAGAAGGCAATGGCAAGCCACTCCAGTACTCTTGCCTGGAAAATCCCATGGATGGAGGAGCCTGGTGGGCTGCAGTCCGTGGGGTCGCTCAGGGTCGGACACGACTGAGCGACTTCACTTTCACTTTTCACTTTCACACATTGGAGAAGGAAATGGCAACCCACTCCAGTGTTCTTGCCTAGAGAATCCCAGGGATGGGGGAGCCTGGTGGGCTTCCGTCTATGGGGTCACACAGAGTCGGACACGACTGAAGTGACTTAGCAGCAGCAGCAGCAGCTGGTGCTCTAAGTATCTGGAATTAGAAAAGATTGGTTCAATGTGAAGGAACAGCCAACGTGCAGCATTTGTTTAATTCCCACACACCTGTATCCATCCCAAGTTGTGTCTGAACAATGCTAACTTCCCATCAGATTTGGTGACATTGGTTTCCCGTCAGCACAGCAAGATAAGTTGGAGCAAATGTCTGCATCTGCGGTGGTCCTGTCCCTGTGCTGTCTGCCCCTTGCAGTCTCCCTTTCAGCCTGCAGCATCCATTCGTTTGTAGACCTGATAACATCCTAAATGACTGTATTGCTGTCAATCTCTCTTCCTTTAAGGAAGAGGTAGAAAGTTCCAGAGTTTTATCCTGAGACTCCAGGTTTTTCTTTGGCATTTGGAAAAAGGGATCTGTGTGTCCGGGGGTCAAGCCTGATTTTTCTAGATGACTCTATGTGTTCACAAAAACAGTTCCTGAGTTTCAACTTGAATCTCTTCACAAGATGACCCAAGTTTCTTTATTGTAGGTTCCTTGGGGATTTTGCCTTTGTGGCTCTTTGAGAGCACTTATCTGCTGGCAGTGAATGAAATAGCAAATCTCCTCAGTTCTTCTCTGCCCTTCTAAAGCAGCTAATGCAGTCAGAGCTGTTCTGTGTTTTTATCTACTGTTCTAATGTATCACGGGAGATAGGATATCAGGGTTTCCCCCAAAGCAAACCAAAAGGGAGCACAAAGAGGTGCTGAAGGATGAGAAGACAACTTGGGACAGGATAACTTGTGCCTGTAGCCTACCTGTTAATTAACCAGAGCCACGATCCAATCATATGCCATGAACAAGAGCTGGAAGCAGATAAATTGTAGTCACTTCAAATTAGCTCACTCAACAGGCCAGGAGCAAGTTAATTCTTAAACATTTAATTCAGTCAATTGGCACTCAAACGAGGAGAGGCAGAAACAAATGGTGTAGCCTTTGTAAGATTTTTCACGTGACCCAAGCTTATAAGAGTAAATTATAATTTTTAGCCTTTCTCCAATTTTTCAGTGTTGTATAAATACATATTAACAAAAATAAGTTTAATGACTCTTCTCTGGGTTAATCTCAGGTCTACCACCACAGATATGATTTAATCATTTACTTAAACCTTCTGTGTCATGATTATCTTATCTATAAAGTGGGGATAGTGAAAGCAGCAATATTTACAAGAATTAAGAGAAATAATACATTTAGAGCACTCATCAAGTACTGAATTAATATTCACTATCACTAGTATTTCAGTATATTCACATTCAAGACACTGAATGATAGGAACTATTAAAATGTACATCATTCTCTTCAAAGCCTGTCTTCAATGAAGGATAGGTACTCTCCTGACCATTGCTTAGCACGAGGCAATAACTATTCACAGGTACATACCAGCCTCTAACCATATGGTATTTATTTTCTCTATTACTTTAAAATTAAATGTTGGTTATACTTTCTCCTTCTTTTGTAGTATATAACCAATGCTGGCACTTTACCCTCTTGGTAAGGAAAAAAATATGATAATCCTCCTATTTCTGCCCTGCGGTAATTCCTTGGAGAGCCATGGCCTTGATTCCTATTCTGCAAAGTGCAGGGGATCTTTCCTTGGCTCCTTCTGTGATTCTCTGAGACTCCTGATTACCAGAGGGCCTTTCTCTCTCTCTCTTTCCTAATAAGGAACAGAACTAAAGCGACTGGGATCACTTTGAACACTGGCATTTTTTTCTGAATAGAGTTCTAACTAAATTTGTATTTTTATGCTGTGGGTGGAAATGCCAGATAAGAGGAAACAGATGAACAGGGATGAAAGAGTGAGATGGAAGGGGGAGTCGGTTCTTTGGATTTCCTCAGGTGGGACATTTGTTGAAGAAATGGCAACCAGCTCTTTAAAAAACACACACACCGGAGTTCAGTACCATTAACAATAGATAAAGAAAGGAGGCAAGGCGCTGCACGGCGTTAATCTCACCCCTCACAAATAATGGCACCGGTGACATTTGACCATGTGACAGATGAGGGAGCGGAGAGCCCTGGGACTGCCATAGTGACAGTTTTCTTTCTCTACCCTTGTAAATTATTCAGCATTGGCACAGCACTGGGAAAAACGAACCTGCAAGAGGGGAAGGGAGAAAGGAATTCTATTGCAAATGAGCATGGCTGCTGACAAGTCCATTAAAAAACAACAACCCGACATTCAGGCTGCGTCCGCTGCCTTCCAAACGTCCTTCAAAGGTGCGGTTCGCAAACCGCTTTTAGATATGCGAGAAGGTGGCAGAGAAGAGAGGAGAGCCCCTGTTGGAATCCTCCTAGGCTGGTCTCTCTTTCTGGGTGTGACGGCGTCATTATCAAAGATGGGAGGCGAGGGCCTCTAAGCTCACGTGGGTTGGGAAGGCGCACCGTCCTCCTCGCCACCCATTTCCGTCCCAGTAATTACGTCCTGCTGAGTGCACTCACTGCTGCCCCGTTGTTTTCGGTTAGACGTGATTGCCTTCGTGCTTTGCCTTCTACTGTGTTAAAGCTGCCCTCCCAGTGGAGACTGTTGTTTTGAATGTGGTTATAAAATTTCACAGACAAATTGTAAAAATGCCATGGGTGTGTGTGTAGAGGGGTGGGGGTGGGGTGGAAATACCACGGTGCATTTTAAAAAATAGTAATATATTATTGTTTATCGGTGGAGCTTAATTATTTCTCTTCTCTTCACTTGGAGGAAGGCAGGGCTGTCTTCCCGCCTAAGTAGCCATAGCAGAAATGGGGGCCCAGTGAGGTCTCCAGAAATAAGACAGGGAGGGAGAGTTCTAACACTGAGCCAGACCACTTGCTCTGCCCCAAATTTTCTCCCACTAACATCTGCTGTGCAGCTGGAAGGTGAAGGAGTTGATGTTTTTACATTGCTTGTCCAGCAAGGGGGGCTAGAAACTACAATTCCCTTCCTATTGGAGACTCTTCCCCCCTCTAATATATCTTTGCTAGAGAAAGAATTGCTAGTAACATCCTGTATTTCTATAATAGATTTTATGTGACGTTTTCAAAATATTTTACATTAATGTATGAAGCTTCCCTTGGTAAGGTATAATAAGTGAGCACTTTATCTCCATTTTCTGGAAGGGTAAAATGATACAACAGCAGGCTCAGTGAGGAATAAATCTACCACGGTGTCGTGTATGGCCCCCAGATGCTTCCCCTCTGCCCCCTCCTCCCCGCAGCTCTAACATTTCTTGTCCACGGTATTCTCTCTACAACAACGGTATGATTTTTCAAAGCTTGTCCTTTATCAGCCCTTTTGTGGCAGGAAATAATGCTAGAGGGTGGTAGGCGCATCACAGAAAGCTGCGTGGGTTTCGTTGAGGCAGTTGTGGCGATTCACCGGGAGTCCTTCCACCCTCCCTGAGTGGCGCACATCACCAACCTGGCACAGCATGTGTCCGAGACCGACAACTCCTGAGGTTTCCGTCCTCTAAGGTTCATTTTGCACCACCTGCCTCCGGCTCCCTCTGTGGTCACCCACTCATGCCCACCCTCTCCTACTTTGCCTCTAAACAGACTAAAGAGCTTCCAGTTAGATCTAAGTCAAAACTTGACTACTATTATTTCTTTAATGCTGAAACAGGTTAAACAGAGGGGTGTAAAAGGCTTTTTCTGATAAGCCACTGCTGCTGCTGCTAAGTCGCTTCAGTCATGTCCGACTCTGTGTGACCCCATAGACAGCAGCCCACCCGGCTCCCCCGTCCCTGGGATTCTCAAGGCAAGAGCACTGGAGTGGGTTGCCATTTCCTTCTCCAATGCATGAAAGTGAAAACTGAAAGTGAAGTTGCTCATTCGTGTCCAACTCCTAGCGACCCATGGACTGTAGCCTACCAGGCTCCTCCTTCCATGGGATTTTCCAGGCAAGAGTACTGGAGTGGGGTGTCATTGCCTTCTCCTTCTGACAAGCTAGGTCCAACCAAAAGCAGGCCACTGGACAAATGATCCAAAAATAGAAAGTGTTGAAACCTAAAATCTTAATCTATGTGTCTGTGACCACAGTTCGAGTCCTTTAAATAAGGCATTTTCTCCAGGTTTGTATGGGAAAATGTTTCTGCTTTAGGTTACGTCCAGTAAGTCTGATGCTGTGATCCCTCTCTTCTTACTCTCCTGTTCTTTCTTACTCTATAGTTTCCTAGATGTCTTTCCTTGGCTGAGCCTCTCTCCTTGGTGAGCTTGAAAGACAGACTATGGCTTGAGGAGAACCGTATCTGCTTTTTTAATGTCAAGTCGGACTTAAGAATATCAGTCTCTGATGTGCCTCTACTCACTTGTATCATTAGAAATCAAAAGCTTTGCTCATTAAGGCCTTATGGTAGGAGTCTGCTAGTAAGTTGAAAATTAAATGCTCAAAATAGTTAACAAATAGTTAAGTGCATTTTTTTCTGAAATGTTAAATGCATAGAGGTCTCACAGGGCAGGCTTCGAATTGGACACATTTTCATAACAGACGTGGCCTTTACTTTTTGGTGGGTGTAGGTAAGAAGATAAATGGAAGATTGCTAAATGGAAAACACCATTACGGCATTTCATGAGCCCAAACAGCCCCCGTCCCAGTCTTTGCTACCTGGGTAGGGTTGGGAGGGCACTGACTATTCCAGGGTTTCGGGGGAAGAGGCAGACACATAGCTACCCTTTTTTTTTTTTTTAACACAGCAGAAAGTATCTTTGAAGGCTTCCCAGGTGGCGCTAGTAGTAAAAATCCCTCTGCCAATGCAGGAGATGTAAGAGACATAGATTCCATCCCTGGGTTGGAAAGATCCCCCGGAAGAGGGCATGGTAAGAACACTTCAGTATTCTTGTTTGGAGAATCCCATGGACAGAGAATCGTGGCTGCTTACAGTCCGTAGGATTGCAGAGTCAGACATGACTGAAGCAACATAGCACACATGCATCTTTGACAACCTCTCTATTGGTAGGGAGGAAGAAAGGTCCATTTTATCTTTTTTCTTTTGCAGCCATGATTTTTAAAGTCACACCAGTCTGGGGTGAAATTAGAGACACTTTACAGTAATAAATGGCTGCCATTATGGGGCCTTGATGCTCTGATTTTCCCCAAATGATTCCTAAGCTTCCTCTGCAAATAGTTTTCATCAAGCACCCTCTGGAGTGCCTTGTTGAGAAGACTATACTCTGAGCAGTCCCTCCATGGCTCACTAGACATTGAGACTGTGGCTGATCAACTACTCAACAGATATTTGCCAAACACCTATTCAGTGTCAGAAACTACTAAATCTGGGAACTCTCTCAGTGACTATGATAGAAGCTTAACCTGGATACCTTATTACATTTTGGAAACCTACCTATTTAATTTGGAGGTGTCTGCTGTTTAAGAAAATGACAGATTTTATTTTAATGCATTGGCTACAAGTTCTATAGTAGTGACTGAGGGTAGATAAGATAGAAATAATTAGGCCACAATGGCAAGTTACCTGTTCATTCCCACCAAACCATCTTAGGCTGGATGATGGTTTACTTCACTGAGGGCAAAATAATACTCTCTTTTTTCAATCGAAGTGACAAAAGAGAGATTTAGAGAATATCAACTGTGTGACTTCTTTATAAAGAAAAGGAAGAAGTGTGTGATCTCATTTGATAGATTATATAATAACTCTGGCATTTATCTTTTTAAATTAGTGAACCACATTTGCATTGTTGTTACCAAGGAAATGGCAACCCACTCCAGTATTCTTGCCTGGAGAATTCCATGGACAGAGGAGCCTGGTGAGCTACAGTTCAGGGGGTCACAGAGTCGGACACAACTGAGCAACTTCACTTTCACTTTCAGAAGTTGCTGAACAAGTCAAAATTGAAAAAAAAAAAAACAATGAAAACCTTTCTCCAACCCTGCCAACACGTGGCGCTAGTGGTAAAGAACAAACCTGCCTATGTAGGAGGCATAACAGATGCGGATTCGATCCCTGGGTTGGAAAGATCCCCTGGAGGAGGGCATGACAACCCACCCCAGCATTCTTCCCTGGAGAAATCCCATGGACAAAGGAGCCTGGTGGGCTAGAGTCCAGAGGGTTGCAAAGAGTCGGACATGACTAAAGTGACTTAGCACTTAGCAGAAGTTGCTGAACAAATCAAAAATTAAAAAAACTTTATCCACTCTGCCAGCACAGCTGACTATTTCCCAAGTTGGATAATAAAACCCTCAATGGCTGTCAGTCCTGGGACTGCCGAGAGCCCTCATCTTTTTCTTCCTCCAGTGACTACATAAATCAGAAAGGAACTTGGTCCTGGGGAGAGTTTCACAGGCAACTCACTACCAAAAGTACTTCTCGAACTAACTTCAGAAAATACTCTTCCCTGAATTATAAATGATAGAAAACGCAGTTTTATAGGCATACACATCCAAAATGCACTTTATATTTTGATTTAGATTTTATCTATGTGAGGGAAAACCATTCTTCAAGGTGATTCACAGCTGGACCTTAAAGAGGAATTGAGACTAGTGAGCGAGTCAAAGCTCCAGAAACTAACTATAGGAAGAGCTCCATGTCTGATCTGCTTTAGCAGGTTTGACTTTGCTACCAGCTTTAGGTTTTCATGAGGTTGGAGAATTGGAATAAGTTTCCTGGTAGAATTGGTGGTATCTCATCTCAGAGGTCATGTCTAAGAGGTGACGGTCAAAATGGCATTGGAAGTTGTGGCTCTTCCTCCTGGAGTTGTATAGGTTGTTTTGGTGGAAATGAGGAAATAATATTTGTGTGGGAAGGCCGGAAGTTAGGGAGACTAAGAAAAAGAGAAAAATCCTGTGAAAATTATATTATCAGTAATTTTGTCATTATTTTTTTCTTTATTGAGGATTCATTTTCCAAATGACTTTACAGTGCCATATACTACTAAAATTATCTCAAAGGTACTCTTTAATAAGTTAGCTTAAAGATTAAGCCTTGGATGGTATGGAGAACCCAAGATTTAGTGGAACAACTTGATTTGACTTGATGCCTATGTTACATAGAACTGGGGAATTAACTGTGTCCTCCAGCTACCAGAACTCTAAGGGAAATGGACTCAACTTTTCTCAGAGGTAGCTTAGAGCCTGAGAGGAGAATGGGCAGTTGAGGACTGGATGCTATTCTTAGTTTTCTGAGATATTAAAGAGCCAGGGACAGTGCAAAGGCTGCTAACAGAAGGAAACTGTACCTGCTGGAAGATTCTGGGACAGATGGCTGCCTCCACTGCCAGTAGGACATGTCTGTGAATTATTGTCAGATTAAGTGCCAACTGCCCTCAAGAGCAACATTCCTGAGGTCACATGGGAAGTTTCTTACTGAAGCTTATATGCTGCTTGCTTGGAACTAGGTCTCTGCACTTCTGTGACCTGCTGATAGGTCATCCCTGACTTCAGATACAGATAATTGATCCCAACTGTATCTCACTGAGAAGAAAGAGTAGGATTCCCCTACCGGAAGGATTTCATAGACTTGGACTCAGACTTAAGAAAGAGTAGGATTCCCCTACCGGAAGGATTTCATAGACTTGGACTCAAGACTTAAGAAAGAGTAGGATTCCCCTACCGGAAGGATTTCATAGACTTGGACTCAGACTTAAGAAAGGGTAGGATTCCCCTACCGGAAGGATTTCATAGACTTGGACTCAGACTTAAGAGTCTACGTCTCATCAGTTGCAAAGGCCCAGGCCATCTGATTCCCCACTGGAACTGAAAGAAAAACTGAATTCAGAGTTATATAAGAAATATATATATGTAGGTATGTTTACATTGTCTCCTTTTAAATTTTATTTTAATTGGAGATAATTAGTCTATAATATGGTGGTGGTTTTGCCATACATCGACATGAATCAGCCATGGGTGCACATGTGTCCCCCCATCCCGAAGCCCCCTCCCACCTCCCTCCCCACCCCATCCCTCTGGGTTGTCCCTATTCCAGTAGATGTGCATCAGATTAAACTGTGAAATGCAACTGTCAGCTGTATGTTGTTTGAACCCCTCTGATGTTTCCAGAACTGAACTTGACCTTCTCCCTTTGATTCTCAGCCCCTCATCACACTTATGCCAGTGACAAAGCAATGATCTAATTTTGACATTTAGGCTGAGTCTAAGAGATAGACTCACTGGCAATCCAATTCTGTTTACTGGGTCCCTGCTTTGAGCCTGCCTCAGTGACCTCCCTTAGTGACCTGTCTCAGGTCTTCCTAAGACTGAGGGCTTCTGCCCTCAATGTACAACTTCTCTTTTGTCCTTAGGTTTCGTGTTTCTGAAAGTCTATCATGAATTTTGAAATATTAACTCTTCCTAGCTTCTCTTTTGATGAGATTTTTCAATTTACACAAATATCCCATGTATTTCCTGCTTTTTGGAAATAAACACAAAAAATCCACTTTGGCATATACCTAATCAAAGTTCTTAGAGTTGACATTTGTAGGTATTTTTTGTTTTGTTTTGTTTCCTCCCTCAAAATATTTATCCTCCTTTCTTCTGAAAACGGTACCTTTACTTTCCTCTGGGAGACTATTCTACATGGCTTTGGATGATGCTGAGAATAGCTCTTCCTTCATATTGGTCATGTGACCCAGTAAATGAATATAGTCAGTTTCCTGGACAAAATGATTGACTTGGGTTTAGCAGTGTTACCAAATTTATGCCAATAAGAGAAGAGTCAAAACTTTTGTCCAAAGTACTGCTGAGGATGAGTTGTGGGGAACTTTTTTCTATCTGACTTGGCTCTTGAAGGATATAAGGTGGGAGCTGTTAGCAGTCATCTTACCTCAAGTGGTTTAGGGATATTGCTCAAAAATGGAGCAAATATGAAGGACTACAGGACAAAGGATGTAGACATTCTGAAGACTGCTAACGTCATTTGAGTTCCTATATCCCAACAATGACTGGACCACACCACCTCAGTTCCTTTCAGCTCATTAACTACTTTTGCCCTTGTCAATTTGAGTTGAGTCTCCAGACCTCTGAAGACCATCAGCCATTGCAGGTCTGTTTTCCTCATGCCTGGTGATACGGTGAAAGTCTCTTCTTGCCGTTGTTACACCGTGCTAGGACTTACTATACAGTTACATCAAAGCTAGAGACGTGGGGTGGAAATGCAAGCCACAGCCTGGCCACTATGGTTGCAAGATGATTTATCCCAGGGCTGAATGCTCCAGACAGTCTGCCAGAGTAAAATTGAGCAGAGAATCTTTTTCCCTTTGTGTGTTGAGAAACCAGAGCCACTTCTTATCCTACTTCCATTTCCCGTAAATGGCATGTCTGGAATAATGGAGAGGGGATGGCAGAACACATAAGACCCTGGCCTGCTTTCCCCATTAGACTGTAAAATCTCCTTCAGGAAAAGTGCTCTTTCTCGTTTACTATTTTATCTGTAGAAACTAGACTAGTGCCTGGCACAGGGTGTGTATTCCATAAATGCTGGCTGATGGGATAAGCAGAAAATATGTAAAATAGTGTTGCTCATAGACATTCATTGCTCTATCGCTCTATTTTTTTCCCCTCTGTCATCTTGCTACCATCAGAGCTACCCCAGGATCTGTGTGGCATTTGTTTGATATGCTTATCAGTCACACTTACAACCACAAGCAAGTCCAGAGGAGCCAGGTAGCAAGATCCAACAAAGTCCAGAATTCACAGAAGTGAACTCTTTAAGCCACCCCTATTCACAGGATCCTGGGGTACTGTTGATTTGGGAGACACTGTCTCTTACTGTGTCAGACACTAATGTCATGAACAAATCTCAGAGGCATGGCCTGAAGCTAAATGATATTTAACTTGCTGTTGTCTATCTGGCAATGGGAGCTGGGGGTGGGGAGGGGGAATCTTGAAATACCAATGTGATGCTTGTTCCAAATTTAGCTAGCTGTAGGCCATAGGAGCTTAGCATAATGGAGAAAAAAGAAGACTGCTTATATTTTGTGGAGCATGGAAGCTCAAGGCTCCTGCAAAAGGGATTACTGCACAGGCACAAGAACTGTGAGATGATGTGTGGAAAGGCTGAAACCCAGTTCAGCCTCCAGCTGGAACCATGGCTGGCTCCTTGGTGATCAAGCTTTCACGGCAGATCATCCATTAACTTTGTCAAACCAATCATGATGCTCTCTAGGTTATCTACACTGATAGTGGGGCATAACTAATTAGGCAAACACAATTTCCAATCATCCTGAGAACCACTGACCCCAAAAGGCCCATTAGTTTCCTCTCATTCTAGCCTCTCTCTCCAGGTTGGGTGGTTATATTTATATAAAAGAGAACAGAATTCAAGACATGTGTATCTGAGAGGGGTGCCAGGGCTGGGACTGGGCCCAGAACTGCTGGGGCCAGGTCCAGGTGTTCAACCAGAAATCTTTCTTGCTGGGAGGTCAGGTGGAATGAGAACCCAGCTTCAGTCATTCAGGAAGAATTTCTGGGCCTTTTGTAATTAGAGGTAAAGTTAAATGAAGGCAAAGTCTTTGCCCTTTGTTCTCTCTTGTCCTCTTGTGTCTTGGCAGCAAGAATCAAACAAGGGAGAATTTCAGATTACTAGTAACAACCTAAGCAATGGCATCTCTCTAAATCACGATGAAACCCTAGGAAATCTTTAAAATGTGTGTCTTTTATGGGACTTAAGTAGTTCCTAGGGCTGGAAACACTGTGCATACTCCAATTCAGTTTAGTCACTCAGTCATGTCCAACTCTTTGCAACTCCATGGACTTCAGCATGCCAGACTTCTCTGTCCATCACCAACTCCCAGAGCTTGCTCAAACTCATGTCCATTGAGTCAGTGATGCCATCCACCCATCTCATCCTTTGTCATCCCCTTCTCCTCCTGCCTTCAATCTTTCCCAGCATCACGGTCTTTTCCAATGAATCAGTTCTTCACATCAGGTGGCCAAAGTATTGGAGCTTCAGCTTCAGCATCAGTCCTTCCAATGAATAATCAGGATTGATTTCCTTTAGGATTGAATGGTTTGATCTCCTTGTTGTCCAAAGGACTCTCAAGAGTCTTCTCCAATACACCAGTTCAAAAGCATCAATTCTTCAGTGCTCAGCTTTCTTTCTGGTTCAACTCTCACATCCATACATGACTACTGGAAAAACCATAGCTTTGACTAGATGGACCTTTGTTGCCAAAGTAACATCTCTGCTTTCTAATATGTTGTCTAGGTTTATCATAGCTTTTCTTTCAAGGAACAAGCACCTTCTAATTTCATGGCTACAGTCACCATCTGCAGAGATTTTGGAGCCCAAGAAAATAAAGTCTGTCACTGTTTCCTTTGTTTCCCCATCTGTTTGCCATGAAGTGATGGGACCAGATGCCATAGCCCTGTTCTAACTTACAGAAAACTTTCCTTGAAAATGAGGGCTATCATGATCACAGAAGTTCTGCTGAGACCTAGCTATGCAGATACACAGATGATGAAAGGGTCAGGATGTCCCAGAGTCTGCTGTGGCTCAGCCCAGCATGCAGCTGAGTCTCCAAACCAAGCATGCCATGTAGGAGTAGGGCAGGAAGGGCCTGCAATCACCTCCTCTTGGCAACTCAGTTTGCTACATGTTACTTACCATAGGGTTAGAAATACTCACAAGAAAAAGAAAAGTATAGCATTTAATGTCCAGAAAGAACGCAAAATGAAAGAAATAGAGAGAAATTGAGAGAGAAAACATTTACTTTAAGAATGATTCTAGAAACCCCCAATGCCATAGCTGAAACAGTTTAGTTGTACTATTATCCTTACATGAACAAATAGACAAATGATAACTAATCGTGAGGGCAAGAAGTTCAGACAGAGTCAACTGGGAAATAACTGACTGTGAACTGCATTATTCAACATACTTGGATTCCTGGAGATATTGTGTATTATGAGCTTTGTATTCAATAGTCACCAAGATATGATCTTTTCTTGATTCCTTGAATCCTCTTTCTTAAGCTCATTCTCTGAATTCTGCTTCTAACATTGTGTTTTAGTCCGTGGATTCTGTTTTTCTCTTAGATTCTCTTCCTTTGTGAACATACATGAATATCCTCATATTTTACTATTGGCATCTAGCTTTATTTCTGACTCTTCTCTTGTTTTCAAATTATTATTTTTTCTGCTATTTCTATTAGCCTATTAAACTTATTTTATTTTTTACTCTTTGTTAGTATTTTGTTCCCTTTTATTTTTCATTTTCCATATATACATACATAAAATGAATATATATATAATGAATGTATATGTGTGTGTATATACATATATATATACACACACATGTGTGTGCAGGATACAAAATTAATACATAGAAATTCCTGGCATTCATATACACTAACAATGAAAAATCAGAAAGCAAAATTGGGGAAATAATACCATTCACCACTGCAACAAAAAGAATAAAATACCTAGGAATAAACCTAGCTAAGGAGGCAAAAGACCTCTATGCAGAAAAATATAAGATACTGATGGAAGAAATTAAGGATGACACAAACAGAGGGAGAGATATACCATTTTCTTGGACTAGAGGAATCAATATTGTGAAAATGACTATACTACCCAAAGCAATCTAAAGATTCAGTGCAATCCCTATCAAATTACTTATGGCATTTTTAACAGAACTAGCAAAGAAAAATCTCACAATTTGTATGGAAACACAAAACACCACAAATAGTCAAAGTAATCTTGAGAAAGAAAAATGGAGCCAGAAGAATCAACCTTCCTGACTGCAGACTATACTACAAAGCTACAGTAACCGAGACAGGATGGTACTGGCACAAAAACAGAAATATAGTTCAACGGAGCAGCATAGAAAGCGCAGAGATAAACCCAGGCACCTATGGACACTTTATCATTGACAAATGAGGCAAGTTATACAATGGAGAAAAGACAGCCTCTTCAATAAGTGGTGCTGGGAAATTGACAGCTACACATAGGAGAATGAAATTAGAATACTTCCTAACACCACATACAAAAATAAACTCAAAAGGGACTAAAAGCCTAAATGTATGGTCAAAACTATAAACTCTTAGAGGAAAACATAAACAAAACACCTTTTGACATAATTCACAGGGATATCCTCTTTGACACATCTCCTAGAGTAACAAAAATAAAAATAAACATAAACAAATGGGACTTCATTAAACTTAAAAGCTTTTTCACAGCAAAGGAAACTATAAACAAGATGAAAAGACAACCCTCAGAATGGGAGAAAATAACTGCAAATGAAAAAACTGACAAATAATCTCCAAAATATACAAGCAGCTCATGCAGCTCAATATAAGAAAAGCGAACAACCCAATTAAAAAATGAGAGGAAGATCTAAATAGATGTTTCTCCAAAGAAAACATACAGATCACCAATAAACACATGAAAAGATGCCCAATATTGCTCCTTATCAGAGAAGTGTAAATCAAAACTACAATGGTATATCACATCACACTGATCAGAATGGCCATTATCAAAAAATCTACAAACAATAAATGCTGGAGAGACTATGGAAAAAGGGGACCCTCTTGTGCTGTTTGTGGGAGTGGAAATTGATACAGCTGCTCTGGAGAACAGTATGAAGATTATTTGAAAAACCAGGAATAAAACCACCATATGACCCAGCAATCCCACTATGAGGCATATACTCTGAGAAAAACATCTGAAAAAGACACATGTACCCCGATGTTTGTTGCAGCACTATACAATAGCTAGGACATGGGAGCAAGCTAGTTGTCCATCAGCAGATGAATGGATAAAGAAGTTGCGGTACATATACACAATGGGATATTAGTTAGCCATAGAAAGAAAAACACTGAGTCAGTTCTAATGAGGTGGATGAACTAGAGCCTGTTGTACAGAGTGAAGTAATTCAGAAAGAGAAAATCAAATTTCGTATATTAGCACATACACACATAGAGTCAATCAAAATGGTAGTGATGAACCTATATGCAGACATAGAGAAGAGATTTGGACACAGCAGGGGGAGGAGAGGGTGGGGCAAATTGAGAGAGTAACATTGAAACATTTACATGACCATATGTAAAATAGATAACGAATGGGAAGTTGCTGTATGACGCAGGGAGTTCAACCCGGTGCTCTGTGACAAACTGCAGGGGTATGATGGGGTCGGGGGCTGGAGCGGAGGTTCAGGAAGGAGGGGACATATGTATCCTTATGGCTGTCACATTGTTGTATGGCAGAAACCAAAACAATATTGTAAAGCAACTATCCTCTAATTAAAAATAAAATGAATAGGTATTACCTTTTGTCTCTCCAAATATGTAGGTAGAAATGTTTCTACCTACATATTTTGCTATCATCTCAAATTCAACATATCTTTAATCAATTTATTATCCCATTCATCTCAGTCCTGACTTCTCTGGTTTCTGTTAATGATTTAATCATAGTCCCAAGGACCCAGCCTCAAAGAAAGACAGTCCGCTTTCTCTCTTACTGTCAGTCAGTATTTCCTATTAGTTCTTCTTTGTGTCTTTTCTTGTCTTTATTTCTTCTAACAATCATACCGTAATCCGTCTGACAATTATATTCTTAAGTGGAGCCCCGTGAAATTGTCATTCTTTGGCAACCTGGTCAAATAGTGGAATTTCAAATGGTTTATTCTAAAACAGTAGCTGCTCAGAGCTGTCTTCTTCAATTTCTGGGAAACTAATCAAGTCTAGATTCTGGACCTTTAAGAAACAGCTCAACCTTGTCTCGACTCTCAATATTTGAAGCATTTTCCAGTGCTTTGGAGCGAGAGAAAGATCTTGGCTTTCTGGTTGTGCCTACATAGCTGAAGCATTTCTGTGGTCATGTAGCTCACTCCCCTTACTCCCCCCACCCACCCCCAGATTTGGGGCAGGAGGCCCAGAGAATATATTTCTGTGACACTACTTCAAATCCTCTCTGGAAGTAGCAGTGAAATAAATTTTTAATCAGCCAACCAGGGCTTTAATGCCTGTACTTCACTGATGTGCTTCTGCCAGGATGAAAAGATCTTGCAGGGAAGGCATATGACTTGGTTTGTTTCGCCCTCTGCTCTGACACAGTCGGCTGGCCTTCAGGGCACAGCTTAAGGCCCATCTGTTCAATCAAGCTTTTGCCTGATTGACATGGGAAAATCATCCAGGTGAGGGGGTCCCTTAGATTATTATCTTCTCTTTGTACTTGCAGCCAGAGACCCCTGGTGCTGCAACCTCCTCTAAGCGACCTAAATGAATGAATGCATAAACAATGTTTTCTGCAGCAATTATATCCGTTCCAAAAACTTTCCTTCTCAAATCCTTTGTGGAGCAGGTCAGCATATAAATGCATAACATAAATAATAAATTTAAAATATTCTGAATGGTAGCTTAAAAAAAAATTCTCTCTGTTTTGAAAGCGAGACCTTCAAAACAAGCATTTCTATTCTCATTCCATTAGAAAGGGTGAGTATAGGTATGTTTCTGCCCAAGTATTTTTAAGCTTTTTGTTATTTAAACATATACAACGGAGAGGCTAGAATAATGAACTCTCATGTACCCATCATCAGGCTTCTACAGGCTTCTACACTTGGCCAATCATGTTTCACCTGTCCTCCCATGTTTTCTTTTGGAATATTTTAAAGTACAGCAGTCCATTTAACCTGTAAATATTTTAACAAGAGTATCTAACTGACAAAAGCATATAAAAATAGAGACACCATGCCATTTTCACACCTAAAAGTTTAATAGCAATTATTCATTTCATGGAAATGCCCAGTCCACATTCAAACTTCCTTCGTTATCTTAAAATTCCAGCATACTGCACATAGTGTGTCTCTATAAAGTCCCTTTTATTTGTTAGCAGTTCCTCCCCACACTTTTTTCTATGTCATTGATCTATCATTTGTCACAGCACCTCCAATTCTCTGAATGTGACTGATAACTTTGTATGGTGGAGTTCACCTTATTATTCCATCCCTGATATTTTCTGTAAACTGGTAACTCTAGAGACCTTTTTAGACTCATGTTCAAATTATCAAGCGAGGATGTTTTGTAGGTGATGCTGTAGATTTCTTATGTCCTTATACCAGGAGACATGCTACCTGGTTGTCCTACTTATGGTTGTTGAGATTAATCAGAGGAAACATCAAGTCTTCCATTTCTCAACACTTTGCAAAGAAAACCTAAAGTGTGTATATGTTGATCCACAGCTCCCCATTCAACAGATATTTCCAGAAAATGAACTTTCAGAGTCCTATGCACAGTCCTCAAGGACAACTTGAAAAGTCTAAGAAATCTAACAGAGAGCATTTGCCTTTAAGAGATTTATATCCTTATGAGGGAGGGAGAGACAAAGATATGCAGAAGGCATGAACAAGTAACAATGCCAGCTTTAGAAAATGGTACAAACGGGACCACATGGTTAATAGCCAGAAGACTTTTACAGATGCTATTTGGTGTAGGAATACAAAAATGGAAGAAAGGAATGTGGTCAGGCCATTTCCCCTGAAGAAATGGCTCTGAGCTAGATGTGAAGGGTTTGCAGGATTTACTGGCAGAGAGAAGGAAAGAGAGGTGGGTACATAAAATGACCTAGCTACAGAAGGCAGGAAGAGGAAGGTACGGGAGGTTCTGGGCACAGCACTTCAGTAGAGTTTGTTCCATTAACATCGCTTTCTCATTAAGTCTGTACCTGAATAAGTACTCGTGTAAAAAGGGACCCAGCAGGTGTCCGTAATGACTAGCTGTCTACGTCAAGTGCGCTTGGTGTCAAGCTCATAAGCTTTGGGGAACAGGCTGAGAGGTGACCTCATTTAGGGCAGTGGTTTTCAAACTTAGCAAGCTTGTTAAAAGTGGAGCGTCCCAACTTAACACCGAGACTCTGGGGCCTGGAGCAGAGGCCAGAAATGTGCACTGTTTATAAGCTCTCTAAGAGAGCCTGATGCAGGCAGTCCTAGACGTACATTTTGAGAAACACTAGTTAAGGGGATAATTGCCTGGGGTAATAGCAGACAGTTTGTTTCAGGGCACGATGAGAATTTTCTGAGCCCACTTTACTAATGGCGATGACATTGAACAGTATAT
This sequence comes from Moschus berezovskii, assembly GCF_049115385.1. NCBI lineage: Eukaryota > Metazoa > Chordata > Mammalia > Artiodactyla > Moschidae > Moschus > Moschus berezovskii. The sequence continues at coordinate 10,696,896 of NC_142475.1, read as the reverse complement.
GCCAGCAGCCATGCCAAGATTCTCAGGTGCCTCTTCATGTTGATTCCCACAATACCAACCAAAGAGGCAGGCACTGTCCATATCCCCATTTCAGAAATGAGGAAACTAAGGCCCACAGGAGCTGAGATCACATAACTACATTTAAATTTAGGTGTATTTGATTTCAGAAGGTGAGCTTTTACAATCACTCTAGTTTGATCTTGAAGCTTACAATTAGTGACACTGTTTCTTCCCTCCAATAGCCATCTATAGTCCCTGCCATCATTTGAAGGGCATGTACCAACTCTTCTGGCATCACAGGCAATGCCACCTCTGGCAAAGGGTCATATTTTAGCTTACTTGTTGCATATTAAAAAATAAGACTCCAGTCTCCACGGTATGACAGATGTCTACATTCTCAGGTGAAAGATGGAAAACAGAACAGTAAGAGCTTGCTGCCTGCACACAGGCAGGGAACTCACCTTCCTTTGCTCCGTTTCTGGCTCTTCTGCTAGCAGATGCACTTGTCTGATCTCCGTTCTACCTGCCACAGGAGAAAGGCCATGATTTCTGTAGGGGCTCAGTCAATTGCCCAAACTGAATGTTTCCGAAGATTAAACTTGCTTTCCTCACACATGGCTTTAGTTAAAGAGATGGAGCTGGGGTTGAAAACTATTTCAGGAAATGAAATGCAATTTTATATTTTCATGGTGTCTGTAAAATACTTATATTATCTTAATGTTTATATACATATGTATATGTATTTTAGGTTCCTTTGAAACTTGTTCTATACTTTTGTTGGATCGAAGCTATGAAGAGGAAGGGAATCCTGCACCTTTGCAAACATCTCGGTTCCAAATAAATGTTCAATAAGAGTCTGTGTAATGTCAAAATCTGGGAAGTTGAGGGTAGGGGCATTGGGTCACTCACGATAACAACCGCCCATAATTGGTTTTAAAAAGTACCTCCTATACAGATGTTTTTGGTGAAAAAAGCTATATAGACTTGCTGGATTGCTTGTCTTGAATGAAATGTTATCTGATTTACTTAAAGCAAGGCATTGCTTTATATATTTACTACTTATTCATTGTAGCTAGTGAAATGAATAGGTGTTTGGGGGAAGTCATTGATTTCACAAGATGGATTGAATTTGCTCTTTATATAAAACAGGAAGATGCCATTGAATTGCCAGATTCTGGCATCCCATGCAGAGAAATACACTTTAACTACAAAACAGCATGTTCTGAGTCTGTGTTTTCTCTGGATAGTAGTAGCAGGAACACAGTGTTCATTTAAATTAAGCCAGTTCCTTGGATAATAACAAAGTAATTAAAGAAGCCACCAAGGAAAAAGAGCCAATTTATTTGAATCCTGTTCATAAAAACTACATCAAGAGCCCGAAGGTACAAAATAATGTGGATAAGATGGCAGATTGATGATTTTTTAAAAGTTCTGCGTGGGATGCATCTTGATATTAATTCAAATGAGTATCCCTCATCTGAAAATAATACAAGATGCAAATTTTTTTATCCTTCTTAGGAGAAATGAAATTCTATTAAAATATCAGATAAGAAGTTGCCACATAGCTTGAAGTCCACTTGACCTCTAAGTAATGCCTTAACATCACAGTGTTATGATTTATTCATATTTTCTACATTCCCATTGGAATAGAGGGGCCTTTGTCTTTAATGCTTTCAAGAGTTTGAAATTCATACTGAAAAACTTATCCTAGATGATATTGCCTGAACCACAGGGAGATATTTTAGGGCATCAATGAGTTTCCTATTTTTGTCAGTAACAAAAATCTAAATGGAGTTGAAAATGTGTATCATGTTTTTACATTAGCATTGGACACTGAAATTTATTTTGAAGGAAAAGCACATCAGTAAAATACCTCTCACCTTTATATTCCACCAGGGTAGCAGTGAGAATTCTAGGTCCCTAAACACAAATTCACAATTGCTCTTTGTGCATCTTAGCTTAACGACGGCTTCTTTTTGAAAAGCAGTTTTCTCTCTCTGCCACATTCTGCTTCTCCCTCTGAAATACTGGGTCACTGGGGCCACATCTCTGCAGGTGCAGGAACTGAAGGAAAGCTGGCACACTGGAGCATTTGTCGACCACAGAATGGAAACCCAGTCTTTGAAGAACAATATACAGAAAATGATCAGTGTTGAAGAACTTAAAATAATTTTTTTAGAGAGGAAAAATATACATAGAATGTCCAACTTGCCCATTGACAAGATGAAAAGCAAAGCATTTAAACCTGTATTGCATGAATATCATGTCATTAAAATATACATCAACATCTGGTCAAGTCCAGTTAAATACAAAGAGAAAAGCAGACAGGAAAAAAAATACATTTGAAAATAAAGGAGGGTAAGAAAAGTGATGAAAAGAAGGAGAGTAGATTAGAAAAGTAGAACTGAGGAGAAAGAGAATGGGACTCGAACTGAGAGAGAATCTCTAGGAGGAAGAGCAGAGTGCCACCGCAGAAAGACTTCAGTGGGCCTTCACCACCACTCTCTGCAGCCTCCCTATTGAACCTGGTTTATCATTCCTCTGAGCAGCTGATGGATCCTATGTGAGACATCGTCAGAATTTCTCAAGTCTACTGGCTTGCTCAGTCGTAACCTGTGTCAAACCACCCAGAGGGACTCCTTCAAGGAAAGTCTGGACAAGAAGAAGACACATCAGAAACTTGACCTAAGCTCTATGTCTTACGGAACGTTTTTCTTTCCAGATGATCACACAAGTTGTTTTTGTTGATATTGAATCAGAGATAGTTGATAGATATTTACTTTTAGAAAATGTGCCCCAGTTGACATGGAGAAGGCAATGGCACCCCATTCCAGTACTCTTGCCTGGAAAATCCCATGGACGGGGGGGCCTGGTGGGCTGCCGTCTATGGGGTCGCACAGAGTCAGACACGACTGAAGCGACTTAGCAACAGCAGCAGCAGCCCCAGTTGACATAAAATTCAGCTAAGAGCAGGATCTAGTATGGTTGCCTGCTAATTCTTTAATACCTTTGGTACACTTGAGGGTTTAAATGTTACGGCAATTTTACCTAAAAGAAGTTTTATGTTGGAGAGTTCTGATAATTTTCTGTGAGTTTTGTTGATTTATAAGTATTTGTAAGAAAGAGCTTGTATTTTAGAAGGCCATTCTTCTTGTCACGACTGGTTGAGTATTCTGGATCCTGGGACAGTTGCTGTATTTATCATGGATTTTTTTCCCATAATTTATTTATTGTTCTATTAAAGCCAAGTTGAACAATTTGCTATATCCTAGAGGAGTCTGATGAAAACACATTAACTCATGCAGACATGCTAATATTATCTTGTAAGAAAGAAAATTGCAGAAGTCAGTTTACAGGCCTTGAAAATGTCATTTGAGAGAGTCAAAGAGCTATATTTTCAAGACTAATGGGAAAAATCCCAGAACCTACAAAAAAGACTGCTGAGCAATATAACCATGTCCATAAGAGATATATTTCTGATGTTATAGTCAGTCAATGACCAGTCTACAATGAACATTTAACTTAACTTCTACTAAATTCAGTAAACTGCACTAGCTTCTGAGAGTTTTAAACTTGAACATAATCCTTACAATAAAGGATCTCATAATCCAGGGGAGAATTGATTGAAAGCTCATTCTAATTTTTCTAACCCTTTGTTTGTTCTTTAATGTTTGTTACCTTTAAACTCAGATTTGTATCTGCAACCTAATTTTGTCCACAATAACTTTTGCTTCAGTAACTAGGGCCCCCAGCACTCTAACTCAGCCTGAATTAGGACTTAATGAAGTCATTCTTGGTGCGACAGCTTGCAGCAAACTTTCTGTCCTTTAGAGACAAGGTGAAACCCTGACTCTGCCCCCTGTTTTTCTGCGTGGCTGTAGATGTACCATCTCGGGCATAAAGATTAGGAAGAGAATTATCGTTATCAGTGAGAGGGTTTCAAAGGGACAATTGTGAGGGAATGGAGGGAACCTTAATATGAACAAGCAACCCACATGTCATCCAGATAAGTTGTGGCTGATTAACCGAAAGCAGTTCCTCTGCTCCCCTCTTGTTTGCCCATTTCTATTTCCCTCTAACCTTGAGAGAACTTAATTATGAGGAATGAGATCACTAGGCAATTTAAACTAACTCCTGAATGCACACCATGCCTTGCCTAACCTGTTGATTCTTTTCCTAGATAAAAAGAAGTAATAATGAAGAAAGAAGTAAAGAATGATTCGCTTTCTAACCCCCAGCAGCCCCCCTAAGTGATCCTGCAGGAAGATCACATGGGGAAGATAACATCTGAAGAGTTAGCCAGTCTGCCCACAATAGACAACAATGCAGAACCCAACCTCCTGCCTGGATGATTCGCTGAGATTCTCTTCCCCCACCTTCCCTTTAAAAACTGTAATAACTGAACAGAATCTGCAGAGATGATCTCCAGACATAAGTCCACCTTCTCCCCTGACTGCTGGCCTTTCTGACTAAAGCATCTTTCCTTTCTACTGACACTTGCCTCTTGATTATTGGCTTTTGAGCAGCGATGAGCAGAACCTGAGTTCAGTAATATAACTCCTGATAAAGAATGTTAGCGCAATGGGTCATGCATCCATCATACATTAGAGACTAATATATGAGGTTAAGAGTGTTGGTTCTATCCTTGAGGCTGCCTGCGTTCCTTGACTTGTGGTCCCTTCCTCTATCTTCAAAAGCACCAGTGTAGTGTCTTCAAATTCCTGTCTGACTCTGGCTCTCTTGCCTTCCTCTTGCACTTTTAAGGACCCTTGTGATTAATTTGGTAGATCCAGATCATCTGGGATAATCAGGGATAATCTCCTCATCTAAAGATCCTTAACTTAATCACATTTGCAAAATCTTTATTACCTCGTAAAGTTCATAGGTTCCAGAGATTAGGACATGAATATTTTTGAGAGGAGTTTCCCTGGGGGCTCAGTGGTAAAGAATCTGCCTGCAATGTAGGAGTTGCAGGAGATGCTGGTTCAGTTCCTGGGTCTGGAAGATCCCTTGCAGGAGGGCATGGCAACCCACTCCAGTATTGTCGCTTGGAGAATCCCATGGACAGAGAAGCCTGGCAGGCTACAGTCCATAGGGTCGCAAAGAATCACACACGACTGAATAACATCATGCATGTTTTTGAGAGACCATTATTTTGCCTAATATATATGTTCAGTTCAGTTCAGTCGCTCAGTCGTGTCCGACTCTCCGCGACCCCATGAATCACAGCACGCCAGGCCTCCCTGTCCATCACCAACTCCCAGAGTTCACTCAAACTCATGTCCATCGAGTCGGTGATGCCATCCAGCCATCTCATTCTCTGTCTCCCCCTTCTCCTCCTGCCCCCAATCCTTTCCAGCATCAGAGTCTTTTCCAGTGAGTCAACTCGTCACATGAGGTGGCCAAAGTATTGGAGTTTCAGCTTTAGCATCAGTCCTTCCAATGAACACCCAGGACTGATCTCCTCTAGAATGGACTGGTTGGATCTCCTTGCAGTACAAGGGACTCTCAAGAGTCTTCTCCAGCACCACAGTTCAAAAGCATCAATTCTTCGGCGATCAGCTTTCTTCACAGTCCAACTCTCACAACCATACATGACCACAGGAAAAACCATAGCCTTGACTAGACGGACCTTGGTTGGCAAAGTAATGTCTCTGCTTTTTAATATGCTATCTAGGTTGATCATAACTTTCCTTCTAAGGATTAAGTGTCTTTTAATTTCATGGCTGCAATCAGCATCCACAGTGATTTTGGAGCCCAAAAAAATAAAGTCTGACACTGTTTCCACTGTTTCCCTATCTATTTCCCGTGAAGTGATGGGACCAGATGCCATGATCTTTGTTTTCTGAATGTTGAGCTTCAAGCCAACCTTTTCACTCTCCTCTTTCACTTTCATCAAGAGGCTTTTGAGTTCCTCTTCACTTTCTGCCATAAGGGTAGTGTCATCTGCATATCTGAGGTTATTGATATTTCTCCCGGCAATCTTGATTCCAGCTTGTGCTTCTTCCAGCCCAGCGTTCCTCATGATGTACTCTGCATGGAAGTTAAATAAGCAGGGTGACAATATACAACCTTGACGTACTCCTTTTCCTATTTGGAACCAGTCTGCTGTTCCATGTCCAGTTCTAACTGTTGCTTCCTGACCTGCATACAGGTTTCTCAAGAGGCAGGTCAGGTGGTCTGGGATTCCCATCTCTTTCAGAATGTTCCACACTTTATTGTGATCCACACAGTCAAAGGCTTTGGCATAGTCAATGAAGCAGAAATAGATGTTTTTCTGGAACTCTCTTGCTTTCTCCATGATCCAGCGGATGTTGGCAATTTGATCTCTGGTGCCTCTGCCTTTTCTAAAACCTGCTTGACCATCTGGGCATTCACAGTTCACATATTGCTGAAGCCTGGCTTGGAGAAATTTGAGCATGACTTTACTAGCGTGTGAGATGAGTGCAATTGTGCAGTAGTTTTAGCATTTTTTGGCATTGCCTTTCTTTGGGATTGGAATGAAGACTGACCTTTTCTAGTCCTGTGGCCACTGCTGAGTATCTATGGAGGAATGCTCCTGTTATCAAGAATGATAATGGTTACAATTATTACTTCCATAAAATATAAGAGGGAAGATTATGTGGAAGAGAACTCATTTGAATTTGTATTGTTTTAACATTTATTTTATGCATTACTGTAATTCATTCATTTCTCAGTAAGCAATTTTTGTAGCAACCAGACCCCTTGATCTAACCATATTAGCTTTCTTGTCAATTATGCTACAGATTCAATAAAGTAAAACCTATGAGACAGGAGGGAAGGGAGCAGGATGACACAGCTGTTGAATATAGTACAGAAATACTGGTTAGAACCTCATAGGTCCAAGACGGCAGAAGATTCAATTTTCAGTAGACCTGGAGCCCATTAGACACTCACTGTGATATAATAGCACATTCTGAATGACACACGTATGGGTGCTATGACGGTTCAAAGGCCAAAAAGTGGGCAGTGACCCAATTCCTGGAAACTCTCACCCCTGCTCCAAGGTAGTTAAACTATTCCCCCACTCATTAGCCTATAAACGTACCTGTAAAAATTAACCACCCTATACTTCAGGACGACTGTAACCTTCTGAGACAGACCACACTCTCTCTATGGAATGTGTATCTCTCTAAACAAACTTGCTTTCGCTTTCCTATGGCTGCTTTCAAATTCTCTTCTGTGTAAAGTCAACTGGCCAGAGACGTGGGACATGATCATTCTCTTGCACCCCATTTTCCTGCAACATCAGCATCAGATTATTACACAGACTCAAATATTTAGTTCCTTGTCAGAACACGTCAAGGATTTGAGTATGGTCCTCCTATGTTGTGCATCTCTGTTGCTAGTAAATGTATTTGAGCTAAAAACAGTCTGAACCAATCGGCATACTCTCTGATTAAAAAAAAAAGTTTTCTATTTTCAGTTTTGTTGAGATGTGAAAGAAGAAATTCAGTGTTTTCGTTTAATGGATGAGAAGGTCTTCACTTTGGTATTTCCAAAACAAGCAAGTATTACCACCTCTTGGGAGAAACAGCAGGGTTAATTTACCTACTTGGATTTGAATACTAGAGTGGAAATTAGGGTGGTATTTGCCTGGCTTAAAGAATGAGACTAGAAAAGCCATATCAGTACAAAGCCTCAGGAGGCCTGTGGGTTGGGTATGGTTTGTATCGTGTTAATCTTTCTTTCAGTACCAGCTAAGTAGTTTCTGTTTCAAAGAAAAGGCAGTGGCTTCTCTACCAGGATAGCACCTCAGGTTGCACGGTGCTTTAAGAGTTCAGATGCTCGACAATATGATCTCAATATCTGAAGTCATTTGAATAGGAAGAACGGTTAAATATGGACTCTTCACAGATTATTTCAAAATGCAAGGCCTTATTATTGCTAGCCCACATGTCACTAGCTGCTGAGTGACACTGTGCATCGCATTTCACGGAAATAAAAGGAGAGCTCCTTTGTTGTAAATTCATGCATGCGCTCTTGGGAAATTAGGACACACAGCAGATGTAAATCAGCTTTTAATCCCAGTCCCAGTGTGGACAGTACAGAACAGAGAAGTGGTGGGAGTCAGGAGAGAAGAGAATCATAACTCGTGTCAAAGAAGAGAAGAGAATATCCTGTTTGTTTTGTTTTTTTAAACCAGTATATGTACACTCAGACACTAGTTTCTCTCTGCATTGTTGAATGCTCTCTTTCTTTAATTAACTGGAGCTGAAGTGAAGCTTGACCCTCGTTAGAGAAATCTCCAGCAGGACCTTCCTGGTCTAAAACACTAGGACCTCATCTCTAGGCCCCTCAACACTAGGGGCCTCCAATAGGCACGGGATTCCTGCAGGGCAAGACCCTCGGCAGGCTGTGGAAGAACTACTCTTAGATTCCCTAGAAGCCCCTCAGGGTATCCTGCATCCAGGGGTACCCAATTCCCAGCAGGCTAGGGACTGTTTGGGACTGGGCGGTGAAGCTTGCACCCTTTTCCTGTGCACCTCACGTGCGTGCTCAGTCATGTCTAGCTCTTTGCCACCCCGTGGACTGTAGCCCACCAGGCTCCTCTGTCCATGGAATTTTCCCAGCAAGAATACTGGAGTGGCTTCCCATTTCTTTCTCCAGGGTATCTTCTTGACTCAGGGATCAAACCCATGTCTCCTACATTGGCAGGTGGATTCTTTACCACTGTGCCACCTGGAAAGCCCTCCTGTGTACCTTGGGGATCCTCTATTCCCCTTCTCAAGCTGCCTCTGCACAAGTTTGTTTCCGCATGAGCTGCTCAGGGGCCAGGTAAGGTGGAGATAGTGATGCTTTACTGCTTCTGTTCAGCTGCTTGCTAGATAGTGGGTCTCCCATGCAGTGCTGATGGATTTTCAATGCCATTCTATTAGCCTGATCACAGTATAATTCTACTTGGATGCAAAATTAGCAGCAGAATCATATTTTACCTCTAACTTCTAATTGGCAAGAGTCACATGCTTTTATTAAACTATTCCAATCAAGGATTCACAGCATCATACATTCTGCTTATCACTGGGCCCACCTGCAGCCAGCTCTCCTGCTTGCCTCTTATCAGCAAAGCCAATTACTTTCTCCTGTGCTTGCTTTGTGGTTTTGCTTATAGACTCCACCACACCTCCACAACTAAGCCTCTGAGGTATTAGGTAAATCCTATTCCTGATGATCCTCCCTCCCCACCCTGCGCAAGTTACTACCTTCAGGTGGTCTGTGAGTTCTGGTCTGTCTGCTTTTCTGCAGTCAAGGGTTCACAACATTCCTCGTATTTCAATGTTTTCTTGCTTTGCAGGGTCTATCTATTGTTTTCCCCTTCTCCTTCTTTGCTGCTTCTTCCTCTTTCTTTCCTTTGTCAAGTTTCCAAAGCCTTTTCTAACCCTCAATTAAGGGTTTCTAAGAGTTGGTGATGGACAGGGAGGCCTGGCGTGCTGTGATTCAAGGGGTCGCAAAGAGTCGGACACGACTGAGCGACTGACCTGAACTGAACCCTCAATTAAGAATGATGTTTTAAAATGAAATAATTCCTTACAAACTCCTGCTCCCAACAACTCCACTTCTTCATTAATTGATGAGTGTCTATGGAGATATTAAGCGATGAGAAAAGACAAGCACTTCAGCATCAAATGGAGTTGGAGCCATCACTTACCAGATGGATACATTTTGAACTCTCCTGGGTCAGTCATGCTATCAGTTTCTTCATCTCTTAAATGGGACTCCTTGAGAATGTGTGAACATTGACTGAGTTATGAAGTGGAGCCTCTAGGACCTGTGAGCATTTACTGTGTCAGCTTTCTTCTCTTTCAAGGTTTAGCAAGTACTTTTTTAAGCAGTCAAGTAGACATTGCACTAAGAAGCTTTGGAGGAATTGCAAAGCTGAATAAAGTGGTGTGTGACTTGGAGGAGTTTATAATTCAGCAAATAAGATCAGAAGAAGCAAAGTCAAAACCAGATCTAAGTAACAAAAGAAACTCATGAACCAGGCACTTAACTGACAAACCTCAAATATCCTGCAACAGAAAAGAATAACTCCTTCCAGTAATAAAATCCTACAATTAATTTATTCACCCCAGTTTCCCTTTCTTCTTTACCTGGGATATACCCCTCCAGAAACCATACAATTAACAGCAATAACACCAACAGTAACATAATTAATATCAGTAAAGCACTCTGAGGCAATAAAGTGGCATAGAAAATCAAAATGGAATCTATGTAATATTCATATTAAATTTAATAACTATTTAAATATTTATAAATTATCTAGCATTTTATATTTGCAAAATGCTTCACAACCACTTTTTATTAATTATTAGATACCACTTATCCCTTGGCACTCAAGTTTCCAGTGTAGCAGTGCTGATTTTTTATTATTAATCTTAAAGAAACATTCAGCTGTATCAGGTATTTTTCTAAATCCTGACATCTAAAGTATTGGGTCACATGGAAAGATACATCAGTACAGAAATAGTCATCTTTGCAGCACCTGATTCCGTTGTCTTAGAACTCAGAAAAGAGAAATGACTCGTGCAAGGTCACAGAGCTAGTCCTATTAATGGAGGGGTGTGTAGAAGTCCTAGAATAGCCTAGCCCTTGGGGTTTATTACTGAATATATAGAGATGTCAGAAAACTGGTGCTGTGCTAACTGGATTAACTAGAACTGTAATCTGGGGAAAAAAAATGTGAGTATCGTGCTGGCGTTTTCCCAGGGTCTGTATAAACCACTGCGTGAGAAGAACAGAGCCTGGACCTGCTGAAGCCCAGGTTCGCCAAAGCCATGAATGTTTGTGTCTTAATGCTCTTCCCAGCAAAGGTCATGGTGTCTTGAAACCAGTCTTATTCATGATTTTTTCCATCTAAAGCCTGTGTCCTCAAGTGCCTTTGCTTCCGCTCTGGTAGAACATGTGTTAAATCCTCTCTCCACACTTGACTCTGAACTCACCAAAAGGACATGGGCTGTGTCTTCCTACATCTTGCTTCCTTCCGCCTGGGCAGTGCCTGGCATGTGGAAGGCTCTCACTTCCTCACTACTCTAAGGTTAGAAGGCAACTCTCAGGAGGGCAGGCGTCTTGTTGACTCATCTTTGCCTTTACAGCAATCTCTAGTACAGGGTCTCATTTATGGTAAATCTCAATGGATACTTGTTTTATGAATAAAAATAATTTTAATGAATATATAGAAATTCAGTTATTTGTCATGATACATGTAAGTAACAATTTTATAATGTCACTGGATAAAAATAAAAAAAAAAAGATAAACTAATGATGAATAACTAGGCAACAATTCCAGCATGCAGAAGTCAAGCTGGAAGCTATCAGATACCATCAGAAGCAAGTTCTATTTGCTTTTCCATGCCTGAATGTAACACAGTGTTTTTTTTTTTTATCAATTTTTTTTTTACTGTGGTAAAAGATCCATAATATAAAATCCACCAATTTAATCATTTTAAAGTCTACAATTCAATGGCATTAACCATATTCACAACGCTCTACATACATCACCACCTAGTTCCAGAACGGCACAATGTTTTTGTAGTGTTTTCTTGCATTTTGGGGTGGGACATCAAATATAGCACAAATACAGTCCAGGGTTTAAGAACCACACGGGAATGAATCTAGCCACAGAACTTTTCTATCAATTAGAGAAAGCTACTCCTTTCACTTTGGCCTTGAATTAAATTGTAGTCTTTTGAGATCTGTTGGGAAAAGAGAGGATAATATTGGGAGAAATAATACGTGTTAGGACTTGATCTCTCTGGGTGCTAGGGACTTACTTGCCTCCTTGACCCTCAGGGCCTGGATGCAGCTGTGGGAACTAACTGGCCCAGCTATCTTCACCAGGATCCCTTGAAGGGATCTCCAACCACCGACTGTAGGATGGTGACAAAGTAAATGACTGTGGATTTCCCATAACCCACATTAGAATAAGAGCTCTGTACAAATTAGTAAACGTTGAGCTTCAGCATAATTAATAATGCACAGCAGATACAGAAACTAGAGTATGGCTCTGAAAGTAACTGCTGAGCTTCACCATTGGGAACAGGTGGAAATTTTACCCAGGTGTATTCAAAGAAACTAGCTAAACATTGTACCTGGCTGTGATCAGTACCACCTGGGGAAAGACGAGGAGCAAACCAGTATTCGATCACAGACTCTGCTTCAATGGACAATATCTCCATTTACCGCCCCTAAGTTGTCTATCAGTTGTTTTTGTTGTTTAGTTACTAAGTTGTATATTTCAATACACTGCAAAAATCGAGCTCCACTCTTTTTGAATGACGAGTTAGCGCTGTCTCTATATTTCTTTCATTTTATTTCTGAACACTGCAGCGGTGGGAATCAGCTTTGGACTGGAAGAATCTTTTAGACTGAATCTGATATCAAAAACAACAACCCTCTTCCATTGCTCCAGTGAAAGAAGTTACAATGCTTTCTGTGAAGCAATATTAAACTTCCCTTCTTTAAATGCAGCTGTTTGGGGTTTGACTGTTTAACCATTTCACTGCCCCTTTTGTGCAGATGACTAGTTCTCAGATTTCAGCTTGCATATAAGTCACCTAGGAAACTGGCTAAAAATGAAGATTCTTAGCTGATACCCCAGAACTTCTGCTTTAGTAAGTCTGCGAAAGAAACATAGAATCTGTGTGCTCCTAGTTTCCCCAGATAATTCTAATGCATTTGGTCCGAGGACCACAGTTTGAGAAATCACATATTGGGTTTATTGCCAAGAGTGCCAGTGCTTTCAAAGCCACCCATGCCATCCTGTCTTGCTGATCCTGCTCAGAGCGCCGACTCTGTCTGTTTCTCACTGTGTGCGCGCTTTGTTGAACCCAGGGTAAGCAAGGAGTGAGCTAAAAGGCTGGAAGAAGATGCAAGGAGCGGAAGGAGCTGCAGACACATTTATGCTCTCTTGTCTGGAGAGCAGCGGCCATAACATCACATAACGTAGCCCGCAGGGCTGTCCAGGTGGAGCTTTTATAACAAAAGTAGCCCATGGCCAAGCGAGTACCTCGTGAGGTGCATTCACAATGCCATAAGTGATCTCAGCTGTTACATTTTATTTGCAAAATGTGGAGCAAGAGCGAGCGGCTGTGGGGCAAGAGAGCCTGACCACGCCATGTTCGCTGATCCACTCTTTCCCTGCCGACCTCAACCTTCAAAACAGTTACATGAACTACTGCATGCTTGTATCTTTATTCCCAACATCTTAGAACTTTTTCATGTTAATGGCCCAGGTTAGATAAAACATTTTTTCTTGTAAAATGGGGATATAAAACCCCTTCACTGGGTTTTTATAAGGATGATTGGATAGTTCAAGCAAAGGGATCAATAAAGTGCCTAATATTCTGTAAGCACTCAATAAATAATTTTAAAATATTTTCCATTAAAATATCTTATCAGGAATTAGCAGCAACAACAAACACATCAGCATGGTCTCACCAAAGTGTGTTTAGGGAACCGAATGTCCAGATTTTCCATTTCCTTTACCCCCATGGGGAGTTAAAGTTATCTGAGCTCAAATTAAAGGTCATTAATCCTGGCTGCCACACTATAAATGACATGGCATTTGACTCTCTGAAAATCACTTAGGGGCCTCTGATTTCTTACACTCGAGATGGAGAGCAGACGTGATTTAAATCTTTATAAAGGATGAATTAAGAAATGTGATTTCAGTTGTAGGAGTCTAGTGAAATTGTTGGGGGTAGCCTCTGGAGCAGAGAAAAATTGTTTGTAGATGTTGTTGCATCAGCAAAACCTGAAATCTTATTATGGTCTTGTCTTTTAATTTTTATTATTTTATTCAGTTACTGATGACTTGTCATGACATTTTCCTCTTTATTGCAATTTATGATAGAGTAGCCAAAAGCAAAGACAGATGTTAACCTTCCACGATTGTGACCATCCTTCATTTGGAGTGGCTTTGGAAACCATGCTGACAACTTGATGTCCTTTTTGTAGAGGTTGCTCATTATCAGTGCTTGGAAGGTAGGAACTGTTGAGCCAAAAGTGATGTTGATGGAGAACCACCATTTCTATTTGTTTAATTTGCAGTTTCCTATGTGTCACTACATACATTGATCTTTTATGAAGGGATTGAAATTGAACAGTCTGACTTGTGAGGGTGCTTTGTTTCCTTCTTGCTCCTATAGCATGATCATACCCAGAGATAACACAGATTTTCCAAAACTGGCTTGGCAAAAAGGTAAATTTGTTTGGACCTAAGTTTTGAACCCTCTGACCTCGAAACAACATGAATTGCTCTTTTCTTTTCACTTAGGAAAAAATACAAAACACAAAAGTGCAGCATTAAGACTTATATCAGTGCAAACACCCAGTAGTTACGACCCAGGAAAAGAAAGAACGTTTCCAGCACCCCAGATTCCTTCCCTCAGTGTCTAATGGGGCTCTTCCTGGTGGCCAGCCTTCTCTTCCTCCCTACTATGTGCATGCGTGCATGCCAAGTCACTTCAGTTGCGTCCGACTCCATGTGACCCCATGGACTGTAGCCCACCAGGCTCCTCTGTCCATGGGATTCTCCAGGCAAGAATACTGGCATAGATTGCCATTACCTCCTCCAGGGGATCTCCCTGACCCAGGGATCAAACCTGCATTTCATGTTACCTGCATTGGCAGGGGCGTTCTTTACCACTAGCGCCACTTGGGAAGCCCCTCCCTACTACAGCTGACCAAAATTCTGCTTGTCATGATAACTATTTTTGTCTTTTGCTTTTATTTATGGTTTTAACACCTAATCAAGCATCCCTCTTCCAGAAAAAGGGTTAGTATTCCTGATTTTGGGATATTTGCATAAATTAGATCATAAATATATCTTTATGTTATGTATTAAGTTTTTGAGGTTTTATTTGCAGTGTTTTATAAATCTCTGATTTGTTTTTATTTCTTTAGAGTAATTCATTATTTGAACATACCACAGGTTTTTGGGTTTTTTTTTTTTCAATTCTACTATTGATAGGCATTTCCTTTCTGAACTTTTTCATATGCTGATTTGCTGTTTGAACATATTGTTCTGTGAAATGCCTGTACTAAAATTGAAAGAAAAAAAAAAACCCTCCATTTTTTCACACACTCTTGTCAATAAGTTGTTGTGATCTGTGTTTAGGGTTGCTTCTGTTCCTATTAATCAGGCACATCGCTCTGCTATAGTTACCAAGTTCTGGCTATCTAAGATGTCACTTAAAAAATTTCTGAACCTAATGGGTTTCTCAAAAAATCTAACCCTTTAAAATGTTCAATTAAAAAAAGTTCCATAACCAATATCCTGGTGTGTGTGTCTGCATGCATGCTAAGTTACTTCAATTGTGTTGGACTCTTTGAGACCTTATGGACTGTAGCCCACTAGCTCCTCTGTCCGTGGGATTCTCCAGGCAAGAATACTGGAGTGGGTTGCCATGCTCTCCCCTAGGGGATCTTTCCAACCCAGGGGTCGAACCCACGTATCTTACTTCTCCTGCATTGGCAGGTGGGTTTGTTACCATTGGCACCACTTGAGAAGCTCCCAATATCCTTAGGAAGTGTCATCTAAAGTCTTCACTTCCTGGATATTCATAAGAAGCATTCATAAGAATAAAAGCTCTAAAGAACAATAGAATAAAGAAACTTAGTCAATATTATTTAATCTGACTTTTCTGCTTCATATTTAAATTCAGAATATCTAATACTAACTTGTGGAACAAATGTTCTGTGAAGCACATTTTGGGAAAACCTAGTTTAGAAGAGTCCCCTCTTGTTGGATTTTAACTTTACAGGTCAGGTGAAGAACGGTGGAGAAAAGGTTCAAGGAAGAGACAATTATCTCAGAAATAAACTTTCAAAGAACAGAAGATGGAAAAATGGTTAATTTAGATTGGCTTTCTGTAGTTTTTTAAAAAATGTTTTAAGTGATTAAAAAGCTAATAACTAAACTAAAGGATTAGGTATAAAAATGATTATAAAGGTCAGATTCACACATCAAATGCAATTATATTTCCAAAATCTATTAATGGCTCAATTAGTTCACAGATCAGATAATTAGGTGTTGTTCATTATCGGTAACTTGTGTGTGTGTGCATGTGTGTTGTGTGAATTTGATGGGAAAAATCACAGCTTTAATGTTCAAAGGCAATTTCTTAGGATGAAGTAGAATTGAGTGTACCTTTTGTTTTAGCATTTTTGTATGGATTTTTCAGTTTGAATATATACAGTTTTTTGCTTTTCTAAATTTCTCCCTTGCAAATAACAATGTTTCCTAAAGTGTAAAATTTAACACTGAACTCAAAAATCCTCAGCTTCTTCTCCACTCTTAAAAAAAAGTTTAGAAAAATTAACTGCCTAGAAATATTATTATTAAAACTGTCAATAAGATAGAGGTAGACCTTTTCTTCATGATCACTAATTTGCTCTTACTATGGAGAAATTTGCCACTGTATTAATAAATTATTTATGACTGCTGAATTATTTGTTGCTGTTTTGATATAATAGCAAAACAAATAGGGTCATCAAATGCAAATGATGACCTCATTTGCATCACCTCGCCTTGTAGCTATGTCCCTAGGATGTAGTCACTGTGTCCCAATAACGCATCTGTGCAAGTTATACACGCCAATTGGCCCCTGAATCGGAAGACATGAGAACAAGTCTAGGAGGACCCCTCTGTGACTGTGTTATTGGAGATCACATTCACTTATCTCTTAGCCTCAAGGCTCTTGACTTTCTTTGCCTGTCACTCAGGGTAATGGTTAGTTACTGTCAGAATGCAGCTATAATTGGGAAAGGCACTCCCTGAACACAGAAGTTTGAGGGAG
This sequence comes from Moschus berezovskii, assembly GCF_049115385.1. NCBI lineage: Eukaryota > Metazoa > Chordata > Mammalia > Artiodactyla > Moschidae > Moschus > Moschus berezovskii. The sequence continues at coordinate 10,680,076 of NC_142475.1, read as the reverse complement.
GTGAGAATTCATATCCAGCCTAGTGAGTCTGGGAAGCTTTCCAATCCTCCAATGCTGTACTAAAGCACAAAAGCAAACTGAATTTTATTACTTAGGTGACATCAAACCATATTTAAACACAGAGGCTCCTTGACAACATCCTTCTTAAGAAACTCATTACAATATAACTTTTTCCTCCAAGCTGGTCTTAAAGTTTACATTCAGTTTGAAATTTTTTTCCATTTAAATTCCTTACTTTTTCACAGAGAATTATAATAAAAACAATAAGCTCATATTATTATTAGGAGGAAAACTTTTGTGATATAAATATTCTACAACCATCTGGAAAAATAAATGCAAAATTAGAAAGTGTAACTAAACTGAATGTTGTTAATGAAGTTAGCTACTAAAATTGATGTGCCTGTGCTCTCAGATTTGAAAACCTAAGTGTTTTTCTTTCTAAAATGGGGAATGTACTGAACTTTTGAGTTCAGGATTTATCATTAAAAGTTAATCACAAACTATTTCCATCAGTACTTTCCAACCTATTGTCATAATTTATGCAAGATAGTTTTAGGCATTTTTCTTTCCTAGCTTCACAGAAAATGAAACTGGGGGTTCCTTTACTTCATTTATCAAGGATACTTACTTTTTCTAGATAAAATATTTGTAAAAATTATTTTATACCCAATTATTTTTCTCTATCAAATATTTTGCATTAGGACTAGCTGCTTTGGGGGAATGTAAATCGTGTGTTCCTCCACCTTCTTTCTCAAGCAATTTGGCTCCCTCTCCTTTTTTCTGGAGTGCATTTTTATATGATTATTTCCTGTAATCCCCTTCAGATAATTGATTGGAATCTTTCCATGAGCCTGGAAGTGGATCACTTCCTCCTCAAGGCCTGAAATGATCACAGCTCAGACTGATGTCTGGACCACTCCCTGTGAGACAGCCTGAGCCTCAGGGACCCAGTGAGGTCAGGCCCTGACTCAAGGCTCACAGACACTGTAAGAAAAGGAGCGGTCATTGTTTGCAGTCATTGGGCCTTAGGGGTAATGCTTACACAGTGAGATAGCACCAACACAGAGTAAATCATCTTTGGTAGAAAGTCCTACCTTCTCTTCAATCTCTCTGTCATGCCAGCAAAGATTCACACCCCTTATTTACGGAATCAGCAATGTCTCCACAGGGAAAACCCACCTACCTAAACTGTGATTCGAGTGGCAAGGAACAGGAGAGGTGAAGGAGGCAGAACCTGACCTGCAACCTGGAAGAGGAAGTGAAGTCATTTTCCTTTTTAAGGAAGTCAGTTCCACAGTGCACTAGCTCCAATCATCCATCTTCTCTGCCCTGCTCAGTTCAGTTCAGTCGCTCAGTCGTGTCCGACTCTTTGCGACCCCATGAATTACAGCACGCCAGGCCTCCCTGTCCATCATCAACTCCCAGGGTTCGTTCAAATTCATGTCCATTGAGTCAGTGATGCCATCCAGCCATCTCATTCTCTGTCGTCCCCTTCTCCTCCCGTCCCCAATCCCTCCCAGCATCAGAGTCTTTTCCAGTGAGTCAACTCGTCGCATGAGGTGGCCGAAGTATTGGAGTTTCAGCTTTAGCATCAGGTTTTCTTAATACTTATACCTTCTTGTACATAGTGGACACTTTGTTTCTCTTCTTGTTCTATTTGATTGTTTTATTTTTTATTTTTGGCCGCCAAGCTTTTCTTATTTGGGGTCACCTTCCATTGTTTAGACACTCTCCTCTGTTCTAAGAGAGATTTCCCTAAAGTGATTAAGTTTCTATATAATCAGTGCAGGCTAAAGTTTTTGAACAGTAATAATAAATGTTGCTTTAAATGATATAGAAACCAACAAAAACACCCCAAACCCTCAGTAGAATCAATATAAAGTTTATACTAACTTTTAACATCCACACACACGCATTTGTTGTGTATAATACAATAAGCAGTCTAAGGATATGGTGAAAGTAAAGTATCAATAATAATGGAAAATATTAAACAAAGGACTAATAAAGTGTGAACTAAACTCCTATCTCTAGAGATAAATGGCCTTTGGAAACTGTTTCTCTAAATGTCAGTGTCATCAAGGTCTGAAGGGATTTCATTCATCAAGGAAAGATCAATTGATTTGATGGGGAAAAAAGCATGTTATGTGCTAAAAAATGAAATTGTGGATTTTTTGTTTGTTTATTAACAAACCCCCTTTGGTTTTCAAGGATAAAACATTCACTACTGTGGAAAATTACCCCTTAGAATGAATAAAGCAAATAAATCCAAATATTGAATTTCTTCTATGCCTGTAAAATCATATTAAAAATAAACACTGGCAGCGCAGTGTTCTAAGTACCTCAGTGTCTCCCCCAGTGGAATTAGTATCACTTGTCTGAGTCCTTTCTAACAAAGAATGCTCCACCCTTAATCCCACAAACCACATCTGTGAAGTCATACACGTGTTTACATGATTTAAAAATCACTGTGTTTAGAACATTATTTTTGAAACCACATTGAGATGTCAAGTCTTTATATGAATGGTCTACAGCTGAAGGCCTTTTAGATGACACGTTCTGCTATCTCTTTGGCTCTGATCTAGAGCTGAGTGTATCATTTATTAGAAAGAATACAATGGAACTTCCATCATCTTTCTCTCCCCTCTGTCTCTTTTCCTTCATATTCTAAACATCCTCCGAGAATGAACGTAGTTCACTGATAATGCTTTTTAATTTCACTTTTTATGGACTTCCTTGGTGGCTTAGATGATAAAGATGCAATGCAGGGGACTCAAGTTCGATCCTGGGGTCGGGAAGATCCCCTGGAGAAGGAAATGGCAATCCACTCCAGTATTTTTTCCTAGATAATTCCATGGACAGAGGAGCCTCTCGGATTACAGTTCTTGGGGTTGCGAAGAGTCAGACACAACAGAGCAAGTAACACTTTCACTTTTTGTTGCTCCTTTGGGGGCTTCTGCGGTTTTCATGAAAAGTCGTTATCACTATCACAAGGTCTCCAGAGAAGTGTCCAGGCAGGTAGCCCTACCCTCACTATCCCAGACCATCTCATGATTCTCCGCAGTGAAACTTAAAAAAAAAAAGTCTTTTATAATTAATTTACAGAAGAGTTTCACAGATAATTGGAGAAAGAAATGGCAACCCACTCCAGTATTCCAGCCTGGAAAATCCCAAGGACAGAGGAGCCTGGCTAGCTATAGTTCAAGGGTCGCAAAGAGTAGGCCCAGACTGAGCACATGCACACACACACGCACAGATACTACAAGGAACGCTTATATATCCTTTACCCAACTTCCCCCAGTTTCACATCTTACATAACCATGGTACAACTCCAAAACTTAAACAGGAAAGGTTGCCTAAGTTTGATGTGAATATTTCCATACATTAATTAAACAATTACTAAGCACCTCTCAAATAGGTTCTAGGAACATAGTGATTCTCAAGATAGAATTCCTGCTCATGGAGCTTACATTTTCACCTCTTCAGTTCAGTTCAGTTCATTCGCTCAGTCATGTCCGACTCCTTGCGACCCCATGAACTGCAGTCGCCAGGCCTCCCTGTCCATCACCAACTCCCAGAGTCCACCCAAACCCATGTCCATTGAGTCGGTGATGCCATCCAACCATCTCATCCTCTGTCGTCCCCTTCTCCTGCCTTCAATCTTTCCCAGCATCAGGGTCTTTTCAAATGAGTCAGATCTTCACATCAGGTGGCCAAAGTATTGGAGTTTCAGCTTCAACATCAGTCCTTCCAAAGAACACCCAGGACTGATCTCCTTTAGAATGGACTGGTTGGATCTCCTTGCAGTCCAAGGGAATCTCAAGAGTCTTCTCCAAACCACAGTTCTAAAGCATCAATTCTTCGGCACTCAGTTTTCTTTATAGTTCAACTCTCACATCCATACATGGCCACTGGAAAAACCATAGCCTTGAGTAGACGGACCTTTGTCGGCAAAGTAATGTCTCTGCTTTTTAATATACTATCTAGGTTGGTCATAACTGTCCTTCCAAGGAGTAAGTGTCTTTTAATTTCATGGCTGCAATCAGCATCTGCAGTGATTTGGGAGCCCAGAAAAATAAAGTCAGCCACTGTTTCCCCATCTATTTCCCATGAAGTGATGGGACCAGATGCCATGATCTTTGTTTTCTGAATATTGAGCTTCAAGCCAACTTTTTCACTCTCTTCTTTCACTGTCATCAAGAGGCTCTTTAGTTCTTCTTCACTTTCTGCCATAAAGGTGGTGTCATCTGCATATCTGAGGTTATTGATATTTCTCCCAGCAATCTTGATTCCAGCTTGTGCTTCTTCCAGCCCAGCGTTTCTCATGATGTTCTCTGCATATAAGTTAAATAAGCAGGGTGACAATATACAGCCTTGACGTACCCCTTGTCCTATTTGGAACCAGTCTGTTATTCCATGTCCAGTTCTAACTGTTGCTTCCTGACCTGCATACAGGTTTCTAAAGAGGCAGGTCAGGTGGTCTGACCCATCTCTTTTAGAATTTTTTCTTAAAAGATTTTAAGATATTTTATTTTCACCTCTTATGCCTTCCTATTTCTATAGTCAAAGTCATTGCCAAACTGTTGAGCCATCAATCGCAGCCAATCTTCCTGAAAATGTCATAGTTTTAATTTTACTAACACCATTACTAAGTTATGTATGCTGTTTTGCAGTGCATACCTTATTTCCACAATTCCTGTTTTGTTTTGGGTTTTTTTTTTACACTGCTTTGCTTTTATTTGAGTGACTACAATACATTAAGCTGAATCCAGATTGTGGACTTTAGAGTGACGTCTGTTACCCTATTCGTGTGATATTATTCATCTACTTCACCCAAATCAAATTTTATCCTGAATGACACAGCAAAGTCAGATTGCTAAAGTCAAGTTTAGAAATTTGTGTATTGTGACTGTTTATCTTTTTTGATTAAATATTTGTGCTTTTCTGGTAGAACTACTTTGACATATCAATGGCTGTTGGATCTCATTCTATAAATTGTCTCAGTTTTTTGTTGTTATTTAAATTTCAAATATCTATGACTGCATGTCAGTTATTTGGACAACTTCATTATGTCAGTATTAAAATGGGAAGCACTGAGGAAACAACTCTTTTCCATATCTCAGGAAACACATGTAGTTAAGTGAGACTTAAAAATGAAACTTTCTGTTTTATGAAGCAGGTAATAATTAGATCCTCCCACCTCCAGAGTTACTTAAATGATTTACTTTTGTTAGCATAAAACTTGACTAAAATGTGTTTATTCACATATACATAGGTAAGACACTCAAATCTCTTGGTAATAGGTTTTTTTAAATTTTTCTTGAATTATATACATATATATAGAATGTATTATATATAGAGAATATATTATATATATGTAAAACCATCACTAATTTATATTATAAACCATGAATAATAATTATGAACATGATTTCTTTGAATGGTTTCTGGCAAGAAATGAAGTCAGACACAATTAGAAAACTCCATGTGTCCACTAAGTTACCCCAACAGAGGAGAGATCTAGTCCTTTAAGGGTGGTTATTACTCCTTGGAAGGCAAAGTTGGTCTAAGTTGACAACACTACTTAAGTTAGAATATGAGTCATCATTGTTATGCCTGAGAAGACATCCTTCCAATCAATGGAAATCCCGGAAACCTTGGCAGGAGCTTTTCCTCTCTTTTTAACAGTTTCCTGCAGCCTTGCCTCAGTTCCTTGTGAACTGAAGGATAATTGCTATCTTTTGATCAGTATTCTTTCTAACTATACATGAAAGTCATACAGAGAAACCCAGTGAGGAAGGGTGCAGCCACATGAAAAATAAGGTAGATGTTCAGGTTTCACTTGAGATCAGAAAACAAGTGTTGAAGGGTATGAAAATAAAACCATGGTGGCAAGCCACTCCAGTATTCTTGCCTAGAAAATCCCATGGACGGAGGAGCCTGGTAGGCTGCAGTCCATGGGGTCGCTATGAGTCGGACACGACTGAGGGACTTCACTTTGCCTTTTCACTTTCACACATTGGAGAAGGAAATGGCAACCCACTCCAGTGTTCTTGCCTGGAGAATCCCAGGGACAGGGAGCCTGGTGGGCTGCCGTCTGTGGGGTTGCACAGAGTCGGACACGACTGAAGCGCCTTCGCGGCAGCAGCAGCAGCAGTCAGGGTGATGTTGTACGTGGCCCATGACGGCCCTTGCGTTCTTTGGTCCAGCATCTGCAATCAGTTATTGCAAACGTTCAAGAAGACAGAGCTGTGGTAGAAAATTGCAGAGAACAGGGACCTGGCTCATCAGACTGCAGTCTTAAATCTCTGCGATGGCATTTCCAGTATCTGCGCTGCTCTGAAGGCATGATTCGTTTGTGTCAATACTCTGTAACTTGCTAGTAGAGACTGAAATTTCCTAAGTTACAGAAGGTCTTTTCTTGGCTTATTAGAACCACTCTGTTCTTTTCACAAGAATTTCTTCACACGGAACATTTTCTTTGTGTTACCGTGTGTCCCGTTGTGCTGCGACTTCCAAGTTGTAAATTGGTTTGGTGGTACCAGAATTTAACTGCAGGCTTCCATGGCATTGTTAACAGGGTACATGGCGTTTGGAGGGAAAGCGTGTTTTCTTTCCTCCATAGCAGTAGTGGAGATGGATATGGGGGTAGGTGGGGTTTGAGGATGGATGTGAAGAGTGATATAAAATGGATATAAAATTCAATATAGATAACTGGAATTATCTGTCCTAAAGTGTATCAGAAAAAAAATCAGCGTAACCATTCTATGGGAAACCTTAAATTTGAATCAGTCTGATGTCTACTTTATGCTTATGTCTTTTGGCCTGCAAATTTCTTAAACTTATAAATACCTTAAAAATATATTAGCTTTCAAATATAGCCAATGAAGTGCTTCCCAGGTGGCACTAGAGGTAAAAAAAAAAACCTGCCTGCCAATGCCAATGCACGAGACATAAGAGAGGCAGGTGTGATCCCTGGATCAGGAAGATCACCTGGAGGAAGGCGTGGCCACCACTCTAGTATTCTTGCCTGGAGAATCCCCTGGACAGAGGAGCCTGGCAGCCTACCATCCACAGGGTTGAATAGAGTCATACGCAACTGAAGTGACTTAGAATGAACACACAGACAGCCAATGAAATGACCTCTAAGTTTTCAAGGAAATCCCCTTCTCCGGTAGAGAGTTTAACCCAGAATCTGGTTCCCGAGTCTGTGCGAAAGACACTGTGTCCCTCAGCCTACAGCATCGGGAACCACCGAGACCAGCACTCCTGCGTGTCCCACATAGCCCATTCTCTTTACTCCCAGGCTCAGACATTTAGCTGGAACTTCCAAGTTTATGCAAATATCAGTATCTCCATTCCTACAGATTTTATAAACGTGTACTTTTACTGCAATTTCTTTGTTTTCTGAGAAAAAAAAGTCAGGATGGTAAGCGAAGTAGGATGTTAATTAGAGAGACAAAATGAAATTCTTTAATTCGTATTGCTGAATCACATGCCCAAACAGCAGGGAACGTATAGCCTGAAGCTTACAGACTAAAGAGAAGACATAAGTGTCAAGGAGGGTTCCCAGCTGACTGTAACGTTTTACTGTGGCGCCAGCATGTTTGAACCAACAATTATTTGGAAAGAATGGACATTATTACAAGAAAGAAACCAACATTCTTAGGTCTTCCAGGACGGACATAATAATAATAAAAAAATAATTATTTGGTATCTGAGACACCTTTCCTCCATGGATCTCAGAGTATTTTATCCAATATTATTTAATTAAAATTCACACCACTTCTATATTTGAAGGAGAGAATTGCTACATTTTATAGGTGAAAAATTGCTTTTCTGAAGGATTGAACATCTTGACCACACAAGTTTTTATCACTGTAAAATGAAATAGACACCATTGCCTTCTTTCTATTGCTAAATAAGGATTATCAAGCTAAGAAATTAAAATAAGTGAAATAAGCAGTTTTTTGAGTCTATATGACACAAAATTACACATGTCAAATTTGGGGAAGGTATTATTTTCCTTCTTCATTGAACTGATTGTATACTTCAGTGATATTTTTATGTAGCATGAATGTTTGGTTATTCTGAGAGCTGGAAAACATCAGCAAGCTCATACATCTGAGTTTGTTCTTTATGTATATAATTTTCGCTATGTCTTGACCACTTCACAATTCAATCCTTGCTTGTTTCAAGCTCTCTTTAAATCTTTTTTCCCCCCATGAAAGTGCTATTAAAGTAAAAATGCCTCCAAACAGAAGGATGCAGTAGAGTTAAAGGAAAATAGAATTTCCAAAAAGAAATCAAATTTTGAAACATTGGTTGTTACTAATCACTAGAAATTAATATCACTCTAATTAATAAGAAAATTCATTGTGTGTGCTCAGTGAAGTCAATGTATTATTAATATGTAACATAACATAATTTTCTTCTATATTCAAGTTATTTGGAGGTATAGTGAAAGCAATCATGGTACCATCAGTAACCCCAACAACAGTAATAATATTGGCACAGGCAGGTCAAGTTTAGTATTTACTCTGTGCTAAGCACTTAAACACTTGAGTTCTCACCTTCTTGTATCCTCACCTAAGGGGCAGGTATAAAGTAAACTGTTTTTGTTCAAATATTAATTAAATCACTTACTAGCTCTCCTACCTGGAATGAGTTACTTAAAGTTTAGAGAGTTCCTCATTGATAAAAAACCAGGGTACTGAAGAGGTTATTGTGAGGTTGAAATGATTAGCACACAGGAGATTCCTGAAAGAGTACGAGCTACGTGGAAAAGGTCTCCACACATAACCGTGGTACAAATGAGGGCACTGGGTGTCAGGGGTGTGAAGTCACTTGCCCATGGCCACTGGTGTAGTGAACAGAAGAGTCATCCCTTTCCAACTTCAAATTCTGGGCTTCTAATATCACATTTAATACCACTACTTGTTGGCAACCCCCTGATAAGTTACAACAACTAGGACTAAGCTTCTTAAGAACAAGGAATGTGGCCTAAGTATTTAAAATTCTTTTCCGGTTTTATTGAGGATTAATTAGCATGCATCACTGTATAATTTTAAGGCATACAGCATCATGGTTTGATTTCCATACATTGTGATATAATTACCACAGCAGGTCCAGCTGTAACTTATATAACTTATCTTCTCAGTTCTCAGCACAGCTCACGGCTCCTACATTGTACTGTTTAACTTGATTTAAAATAAGAAATAATGCTCTGTTTACTGTTTCATGCTTTTTACTGAAAAGAGCATAGACTGTATTTGTTGGCCGTTCTTCCCGTTTTCTGTCGCTTTGTCTGTTAAAGGCATAGTTGTTTGCCTAGTGATTACTACATTAAATACAAGCAGAGAGCTGCCAAGAGTTGGTTCGCTTCCCTGCTGGTAGTTGTCTACCGCCTATCTTATTTCAGTGCAGGAAACATTACACTGATAATTATTAGTTAATTCTTCCACATAGAGATACCCAATGTTATTCTTATATGATTCTTTATCTTTTGCATGGGTTATCTGAAAATAATACAGCACTTGCATTCTTGATAGCAATCTCAATATTCTTCTTTCATCTAAAATATAGGTTAATACTGGTCAAAGAAAATGAAGGAGGTAGAAGTTCATGACACTATTGAAACATCCATTATTCTAATGCTATTCTGAGAGGCACCTCAGGAGATCAAGTTCTTATATTCCATCAGACAAGACTGCATATAAATCATCCTGGAAAGATGAGTGTGTAATTGGTCAACAGAGAAATGTCCACAAAATCCCTGATATTTGGTTTATCTCCAACTTTGAGAAAGTTATGATTTAGATTTAACCTGTAATTTCCATCTTCATGTCCCACTGAAGGCAAATGAATGTTGTTTTAACTATTTTTTGGCTTTGAACATCCATTAAAAACAGATCACTAACAACTATTCAATATTCCTGTCTATGTGCATCAAATATATTTTTTGAAACTTTTTCTTTTTTGTGAAATGTCTATTTTTTTAAGGTTTATGAAAGAGTCTGGTAAAAACAACAGTAGCAACAACAAATAGCATTAGGTAAACTGAGAAAGGGCTTCTTAGGTGGCTCAGTGTAAAAGAATCCACCTGCCAAGCAAGAGGCTCGAGTTCGTTCCCTGGGTCAGGAAGATCCCCTTGGGAAGGAAACGGCAACCCACTCCAGTATTCTTGCCTGGGAAACTGCAAGGACACAGGAGCATGGTGGGCTGCAGTCCAAGGGTCACAAAGAGTTGGACATAACTTGTGACTAAAAAACAGCAAATTGAGAAGAAAGGAAGCATACCTGGCATGTATATACATATACATATCTTCTTCTGAGTATGATAATAATCCTTTAGTATATTTCAAATGAGCAAATTATTGTGACTATAGAAGAATATAAGCTAAGAAAAATGGAAGTAGCTGCATTCCTCAGAGAGATCAGTAATACTACATAAGAGAATTGCTTCCAAAATGAAGGCTAATTATTGACCTGAAATCATTTATCTGATTCATGTGAGTTGAGTTGCCTTTGCCATCTTGTTATTGCTAGAAATTAAGATTTTGTGATATTTTCCTATAATACTTATTTTAAACGACTGTTTCAAAACAGTTTTTAAGCATGCTTCTTTACCTTGACATAGAAATATATTAAATACCCAAGCTTGGTTTTCTGAGATTGGATATTACAAAAACAAAACAAAACATGTAAACTCAGGACTTAGATGTTTTGCCTTTGGTTTTTGTCATCAACTAGTATTCTCAATATGTATTTCATTTATTATTATTTTTGGCATTATTTTTATTCACAAAAACATGGTGTCAAACTAGATTACCTCTTCAGTCCTTTCTAAAGATAATATGTACAGAGAGTAATTCACACTTGTTCAACAAGGTCCAACAAGGTAAAACAAAACTCTTTTCCGTAGCTTCTAGTTTGCTAAATTACTATGTTAAACCATAGTCCCACAAATAAATGTTTTCTCATTTCTTAAATTTGTCCTCTACTTTACTTATAAGTATCTTTTCTTATCCCATGCCCTGAAATGTAAAGAAACATTTCTGCATGTTACTCTGGAATTCATATTTATTCCTCAAGATTCAGGTCAAATGTGTTCTTTTTTAAACTTGAATATCTGCTTTTTTTTTTCCATCAAAAAACTATGAATAACCCATTTCAAAGAGTTTCGAGGTGTGACCTAGTATTCCCAGAAAAAATCCACAATACTCTAGGACATAGAGACTTAAGCAAGACAGGAAGTTGACCAACAATTGATTTTTTTTTTGGCTTTTCAGTAGCCCCCAGAAGTCTGGCCAAAGCCATAGAAAATGATCCACAAACACTCCGTGGATGCCTCAACTGTCCCTTTTTTATTGATTTCCCTCTACAAGGAATAATGCCATTTGTGAGTAATTCAGTCTTCTCCAATCTTTACCATTCTATTGCTTTCCTCTATTTTTTGCATTGTTCACTGAAGAAGGCTTTCTTATCTCTCCTTACTATTCTCCGGAACTGTGCATTCGGTTGGGTATATCTTTTCCTTTCTCCCTTATGTAATTTATATGCAGAGTACATCATGCAAAAATGCCAGGCTGGATGAATCACAAGCTGGAATCAAAATTTGCCAGGAGAAATAGCAACAGTCTCAGATATGCAGATGATACCACTCTAATGGCAGAAAGTGAAGAGGAACTAAAGAGCCTCTTGATGAGGGTGAAAGAGCAGAATAAAAAAAGCTGGCTTAAAACTCAACATTCAAAAAACTAAGGTCATGGCATCCAATCCCATCACTTCACAGCAAATAGAAGGGAAAAAGTGAAAATAGTGACAGATTTTCTTTTCTTGGGCTCCCAATCACTGAGGACGGTGACACAATCGTGAAGTTAAAAGATGCTTGTTCCTTGGAAGAAAAGATATGACAAACCCAGACAGTGTATTAAAAAGCAGAGACACCACTTTGCTGACAAAGGTCCATATGGTTGAAGCTATGGTTTTTCCAGTAGTCATGTACAGATGGGAGAGTTGGACTATATACAAGGCTGAGTGCTGAAGAATTGATGCTTTTGAATTCTGGTGCTGGAGAAGACAGTTGAAAGTCCCTTGAACTGCAAAGAGATCAAACCAGTTAATCCTAAATGAAATCAACCCTGAGTATTCATTGGAAGGACTGATGCTAAAGCTGAAACTCCAATACTTTGGCTACCTGATGCGAAGAGCCAACTCACTGGAAAAGTCTCTGACGTTGGGAAAGATTGAGGGCAGGAGAAGAAGGGGGTGACAGAGGATGAGATGGTTGGATAGTATTACCAACTCAGTGGACATGAGTTTGAGCAGACTCCAGGAGATAGTGAAGGACAGGGAAGTCCATGGAGTTGCAAATAGTTGGACATGATTTAGTGACTGAACAACAACAGTGTTCTCGCCCTTACTGAAACTCATTTCCTACCATTAAACACTGCCCTGGCCATGATGGTTTATACAGAAGTTTCCTCATTAAAGTAACAATCATTTTATGGGAGAGAGATTTTCCTGGAGATTCAGAAGCATATCTGCAGTATGGAGTTGTTCTGGAGTTTTAGGTAAAAAGGAAGTTTGCAAAAAAAGAAACAAAAACTCTATAGTCTTGCAAAAGCTTAATCCATCACTGTGATTATTGTTTTGACATCATGAAAAGATGAGGAGTGAGCAGAGAGTTGTGTGAAGCCATGTAGGGATCAAGGAAGGCAGTGCTAGCTTGTTTCTACTTATTTTACTTATTTGAAATTGTCCACCTCACTAACTTCAGTTCATGCAATCATTTTTCAGTCTGAAATGTGCTAGGTGCCATTGTGCTGAAGGTATATATGTCCAGGATGCCAAAATGTTTGGGGACCACTTCTTCTTTTTTTGGGGGGGGGACCACTTCTATAAACTATTGGTGGGCAAAACCCCATGGAGAACACACAGATTAGTAAATCCCCAAGAAATTTATGATTGGAGATATGCATAGGTTTTTTTCACCTTAATTATCAGTGCAAAGAATGGGTTAAGTATCTATTATTACTGTTTTAGGTCTTGAATTAAAAATATACAAAAACCTCTCCATTTTGCAGTCTTTTACTGACTATTTTAAGGTATTGTTTTTTCTCCACCATACTGTAAAATATACAAAGTTTCTTCAAAGAAATAGGGGTAGAATAAACCAAAGTATTCACTGAAACTAAAGTATTCCGCCACCAGCAAATTTATGTAAAAAGAGTCAGCCAGCCACCTCTCAGACCTGAAATGTCAAACTTGTAAAAATAGTATTCTTGGGAGTTATATTTGATCATTTGTTAAATATGGGGATATAAAATGTAGAAATCCATGTGTAATGCTTCAAATCCCTAATCTGGTTTAAAAGGTCAGTTGAAGCCTAAAAGGACTTGACATTTTACCTTTTAAAGTCTGACTTTTAGTCTTAAGACTTAACAACATTTCAGCCTGAATGACCTGAAGGATAAATACAAAGCTGGTTTCAATTGAACTATTTAGAAAGCAGGGGATCTTCTAATTTGTAAGACAGCATTCAGAGAGCTTTTTCCATTAAGAACTCAATCGACTGAAAAATGATTTCCTTGGATATTCCACAATCTTTCAATGCTTGTGTAAATTTTACACAGGAGGTGGGCGGTGTGTGAGACTCAAGATATAAAACCCCATGGTACAAAGGAAGAAAACCACCTTATGAGCTACAGAAAACTGATGATCACCTGTAAGCAATGTGTGTTGCCTTTGTTTACCAGTTTCTCCCTCAGGTGAAATGCAATTTACATGCCAATCATTTACTATAGTTTCATTCCTTGAAGCAATTTCAATGGCTTTTTCAAGTGATCGTTATTATTCATTAATGTTTATTGATCACCACTGGGTACATATGCTAGAAGGGCTGGTAGAGTATTATACAGCAGATGTCTTACTGTAAACTACACTTTGTATACTTTTATTGTATTTTCATAAGACCAATGACTGTCCCTTACTTTTGTATGGTTTGTGCTAAAGTGCCACTCATGTGAAGCGACCAAGGATCGGAATTGGAATTCTAGAAGTACATTCTGTGTCATTTGCTTGTAGGCATGGGGGGTGGGGTGGGCGGGCAGGAGTCAGTGTAAAGCATAAAATGTAAAATAGGTCAAGATTTATTGGGACAATGTCAATTGTGTTATATAGTTTAAGAATGAGCTCTATTTTTGTTAACCTCACTGATAAGGACAGCAGGTATTCTTTAAAAAAATAAAAATATAGAAAGAATGAACCAAATATCATGATGAACTCTCTCATGTGTTCAGAAAATTGTCTTTTATAACATAAAAAATGAAGTTCTGTAGAGTTGAAATTTCCCTTATCTGCAAGGGCCATTTAAACTGAGACTCCCATGAGAGTCTTTCCAAGGATTACCCAAGTACAGACCAGCCCCTCTATAGAAAATAGACATATTTCTATCTTACCCAGAGATTTTCCTAGGCTAGATTCCCAAACTGAAGAAACATTTTCAGCTTCATGGAAGGAAAATCTGAAGTGATCAGAACCCCAGGCAGCTTGCTCAGATACTGTACAAAATAATAGAATTTTCATGTATTTGTGAACATGATTCTTTTAGCAATTCATTGAAGGGTTATTTATTGAAAACATACTGTATACAAATCCTGATGTCTGTGTGAAACTGCTAACTTTTTTTAGAAAAGACAAATTATGGAGGCTTCCGCTGGTCAACATGAAGCGGCCCTCAATCTTTATGTTTAGCCGTTGCATACGTCGCTACGAGTCAGACATGACTGAGCGACTTCACTTTCCCTTTTCACTTTCACACATTGGAGAAGGAAATGGCAACCCACTCCAGTGTTCTTGCCTGGAGAATCCCAGGGACGGGGGAGCCTGGTGGGCTTCCGTCTATGGGGTCACACAGAGTCGGACACGACTGAAGTGACTTAGCAGCAGCAGCAGCCTTTATTAGGAGAAGGAAATGGCAACCCACTCCAGTGTTCTTGCCTGGAGAATCCCAGGGAACGGGGAGCCTGGTGGGCTTCCGTCTATGGGGTCACACAGAGTCGGACACGACTGAAGTGACTTAGCAGCAGCAGCAGCCTTTATTAGGAGAAGGAAATGGCAACCCACTCCAGTGTTCTTGCCTGGAGAATCCCAGGGAACGGGGAGCCTGGTGGGCTTCCGTCTATGGGGTCACACAGAGTCGGACACGACTGAAGTGACTTAGCAGCAGCAGCAGCATGCTACATTTTCAGCTACAGGAGTGAGAGTGGAGCGGAAGAGTATCCCCCTTGCTGCAGATTCCAGTGAGACACCCGCGAAAGGCAGCGTGGAACTCTTGACCCTTTCCAAATCCTCATCTATCGGAAATTGATAGATGAGACACATGATAGTACAAAACAAGCCTTAAGTTATTACTTAGCATGAAAGTTGTTAAAATAAGCTAAACGATTGAGAGCTTTGACAACTGTTTGGATCCACCAACATCTAAAAGGTAAGGAAATGCTCAGGCTGCTGTCCGTTATGAAAACCATCACTGACCTAGGGCTCCTCGGTGTAACTCAGTGAATATGAATACCGGGAGATGAAAGGGCAGAGGTGGGATGAGGGAAAGAGTGAGGAATGCATAGGGCTGCTGTATTTTTATTGCATTCAAGGCTTTGAAGATGCATGTCGGTCCTAAACAGAAGTGCAGGTGAGCAAATAAATCCCAAAGAAATGAATTGAGCTATAGGCCATTAAATTTTATTAAAAAAATAATTATGTCAAAATCAGTCAACTGGTGTAACAGAAATAAAGTTATTTTCATAGAACATTATCACAGGATCAATGTCTCTCACTTTGAAAAAAATAACCATTTCCCCTCCACTTCGACACTTATTTTTGATAAATGCTCCAGCTTCACCTCAGTATTAATTTTTCAGCCAGGTACTATTATGCTGTGACAACCTTTTATTCCATTGTCATTGTGTCAGGTTATTGAAAAGGATAATAGGTAGATATATTTGCCTTTAGAATGTTAAGAAATAAATGGCATTCTTAATCCCTATTTATCTACAGTACTTCTTAATTTCAGAGAATGATTCTAGTGATAATTACTAGATTTTTACATTGGCAGAAAACTGAAGCTTATCTTAATAATAGTATAATTTGATATTTATGAGTTGTTTTCTATTGCAAATATAAAATGTTGTAATCATCATTAAGATAACTTTATTTATTAAAATCTGAAAACAACCTATTATTGCTTTGAGTAATCTGTCCCATTATCTCTTAATCAAGTAATAAAAAGAGATGTTAGGAGCTGGCCTAACAAATCATACAGAAAATAATCAATTTATTATCTGTGGTCTACACTTTTCATACAAAAAAGTGTTCCCATTCTGTTTCTAACAGCTTCAACAAAGACCAAGACAGTATAAAACAACCCTCAAGTTATTATTTATTGTGTACTTTAAAGTTGTTAAACTAAATAATTGAGAGCTCTGACAGCTGATTTGATCCACAAATAGTTTGGGGGCTCTTTTGCTTTTATGGAGTTGAGAAAAATGAGCAAGAATAGGACTGAGTTATGCTGTAAAACTCTATCCACCTTTGGAAACAGTACACACAAAAATTCATAATAATTAGATTTGCAAAAATGTTAAATTTCAATAATAATAAATAGTGATAACGACACAGGGAAACATAAAAGCAGTCGTACTATTTTTTGAAATTTAAATTTTGAAACATTTGGAAGAGTAAATTGGCAACATGTAATAAGGAGTAATAAGCGTGGCCGAGAGGAGCTACCCTACGCCCGAGGTCAGGGGTGACTGCTGAGAGGAGCAACCCCTCGTCCAAGTGGCGGTGGCTGCACGGGCACAGGAGGGCCGAGAGGAGCTACTCCACGTTGAAGGTCAGGAGGGGAGGCCGAAGGAGATACTCCTCGTCCAAGGTAAGGAGCAGCGGCTGCACTTTGCTGGAGCATCTGTGAAGAGATACCCCACGACCAAGGTAAGAGAAACCCAAGTAAGACGGTAGGTGTTGCGAGAGGGCATCAGAGGGCAGACACACTGAAATCATAACCACAGAAAACTAGTCGATCTGATCACACGGACCACAGCCCTGTCTAACTCAATGAAACTAAGCCATGCTGTGTGGGGCCACCCAAGACGGGCGGGTCATGGTGGAGAGGTCTGACAGAATGTGGTCCACTGGAGAGGGGAATGGCAAACCACTTCAGTATTCTTGCCTTGAGAACCCCATGAGCAGTATGAAAAGGCAAAATGATAGGATAGGAATGAGGAACTCACCAGGTCGGTAGGTGCCCAATATGCTACTGGAGATCAGTAGAGAAATAAATCCAGAAAGAATGAAGTGATGGAGCCAAAGCCAAACAAATATCCAGTTGTGGATGTGACTGGTGATAGAAGCAAGGTCTGATGCTGCAAAGAGCAATATTGCATAGGAACCTGGAATGTTAGGTCCATGAATCAAGGCAAATTGGAAGTGGTCAAACAGGAGATGGCAAGAGTGAATGTAGACATTCTAGGAATCAGTGAACTAAAATGGACTGGAATGGGTGAATTTAACTCAGATGACCATTATATCTACTACTGTGGGCAGGAATCACTTAGAAGAAATGTAGTAGCCATCATGGTCAACAGTAGAGTCAGAAATGCAGTACTTGGATGCAATCTCAAAAATGACAGAACAATCTCTGATTGTTTCAAAGGCAAACCATTCAATATTACAGTAATCCAAGCCTATGCTCCAACCAGTAATGCTGAAGAAGCCGAAGTTGAATGGTTCTATGAAGACCTACAAGACCTTTTAGAACTAACACCCAAAAAAGATGTCCTTTTCATTCTAGGGGACTGGAATGCAAAAGTAGGAAGTCAAGAAACACCTGGAGTAACAGGCAAATTTGGCCTTGGATCATGGAATGAAGCAGGGTAAAGGCTAATAGAGTTTTGCCAAGAGAAAGCACTGGTCATAGCAAACACCCTCTTCCAACAACACAAGAGAAGACTCTACACATGGACATCACCAGATGGTCAACACCAAAATCAGATTGATTATATTCTTTGCAGCCAAAGATGGAGAAGCTCTATACAGTTAGCAAAAACAAGACCAGGAGCTGACTGTGGCTTAGATCATGAACTCCTTACTGCCAAATTCAGACTTAAATTGAAGAAAGTAGGGAAAACCACTAGACCATTCAGGTATGACCTAAATCAAATCCCTTATGATTATACAGTAGAAGTGAGAAATAGATTTAAGGGACTATATCTGATAGAGTGCCTGATGAACTCTGGATGGAGGTTTGTGACATTGTACAGGAAACAGGGACTAAGACCATCCCCATGAAAAAGAAATGCAAAAAAGCAAAATGGCTGTCTGAGGAGGCCTTACAAATAACGGCTATTTTAAAAGAAGAGAAGCGAAAAACAAAGCAGAAAAGGAAAGATATAAGCATCTGAATCCAGAGTTTCAAAGAATAGCAAGGAGAGATAAGAAAGCCTTCGTCAGTGATCTATGCAAAGCAATAGAGAAAAAAAAACAGAATAGGAAAGACAAGAGATCTCTTCAAGAAAATTAGAGATTCCAAGGGAACATTTCATGCAAAGATGGGCTCGATAAAGGACAGAAATGGTATGGACCTAACAGAAGCAGAAGATATTAAGAAGAGGTGGCAAGAATACACAGAAGAACTGTACAAAAAAGATCTTCACGACCAAGATAGTCACGATAACGTGATCACTGACCTAGAGCCAGACATCTTGGAATGTGAAGTCAAGTGGGCCTTAGAAAGCATCACTACGAACAAAGCTAGTGGAGGTGATGGAATTCCAGTGGAGCTATTTCAAATCCTGAAAGATGATGCCGTGAAAGTGCTGCACTCAATATGCCAGCAAATTTGGAAAACTCAGCAGTGGCCACAGGACTGGAAAAGGTCAGTCTTCATTCCAATCCCAAAGAAAGGCAATGCCAAAGAATGCTCAAACTACCGCACAATTGCACTCATCTCACACCCTAGTAAAGTCATGCTCAAAATTCTCCAAGCCAGGCTTCAGCAATATGTGAAACAGAACTCCCAGATGTTCGAGCTGGTTTTAGAAAAGGCAGAGGAACCAGAGATCAAATTGCCAACATCTGCTGGATCATGGAAAAAGCAAGAGAGTTCCAGAACAACATCTATTTCTGCTTCATTGACTATGCCAAAGCCTTTGACTGTGTGGATCACAATAAACTGTGGAACATTCTGAAAGAGATGGGAATCCCAGACCACCTGACCTGCCTCTTGAGAAACCTGTATGAAGGTCAGGAAGCAACAGTTAGAACTGGACATGGAATAACAGACTGGTTCCAAATAGGAAAAGGAGTACGTCAAGGTTGTATATTGTCATCCTGCTTATTTAACTTATATGCAGAGTACATCATGAGGAACGCTGGGCAGGAAGAAGCACAAACTGGAATCAAGATTGCTGGGAGAAATATCAATAATCTCAGACATGCAGATGACACCATCCTTATGGCAGAAAGTGAAGAAGAACTAAAGAACCTCTTGATGAAAGTGAAAGAGGAGAGTGAAAAGGTTGGCTTGAAGCTCAACATTCAGAAAACAAAGATCATGGCATCTGGTCCCATCACCTCATGGGAAATAGATGGGGAAACAGTGTCAGACTTTATTTTTTTGGGCTCCAAAATCACTGCGGATGATGATTGCAGCCATGAAATTAAAAGACACTTACTCCTTGGAAGGAGAGTTATGACTAACCTAGATAGTATATTAAAAAGCAGAGACATTACTTTGCCAACCAAGCTCTGGCTAGTCAAAGCTATGGTTTTTCCCATTGTCATGTATGGATGTGAGAGTTGGACTGTGAAGAAAGCTGATTGCCAAATAATTGTAGCTTTTGAACTGTGGTGTTGGAGAAGACTCTTGAGAGTCCCTTATAGTGCAAGGAGATCCAACCAGTCCATTCTAAAGGAGATCAGTCCTGGGTGTTCACTGGAAGGACTGATGCTAAAGCTGAAACTCCAATACTTTGGCCACCTCATGTGACGAATTGACTCGCTGGAAAAGACTCTGATTCTGGGAAGGATTGGGGGCAGGAGGAGAAGGGGACGACAGAGAATGAGTTGGCTGGATGGCATCACCGACTCTGTGGACATGAATTTGAGTGAACTCCAGGAGTTGGTGATGGACAGGGAGGCCTGTTTTGCTGTGATTTATGGGGTCGCGGAGTTGGACACAACTGAACGACTGAACTGAACTGAGTATAACTAAAGATATGCGTACTACCGAATATTCTGTACAAGTTAAATCACATAGATCTATACATTTCAACATTAATAGATTTTAAAATGACATCTAAAGAACACGTTGCAGAAGGATGACCACAGTAGCGACACTGTTAGTTAACTTTTGTGTGTGTATGTGCTCAATCACTCAGTCATGTCCGACTCTTTGCAGTCCTGTGGACTGTAGCCTGCCAGGTTCCTTTATGCATGGGATTTTCCATGCAGGTATACTGGTTGCCATTTCCTTTTCCAGGGGCTCTTCCCCACCCAGGGATCAAACCTGGGTCTCCTGCATTGCAGGAGGATTCTTGATCAACTGAGCCACCAGGAAGCCCGATTCTTAATTCTGAAAGAAAACCAGTTCTCAAGGAAATAAGACAGAATATTATATTCATAGTTGTTTGTTTAAAATAGATGGGTATTTTTAAAATTGCTGTCTGCTGCTTCCTTTGTGTATGTTTTAAATATTTTTGATAGTAAAAGTACTTTATTAATGAAATCCACAGGTTATATCTTTTCCATGCATTCACCACCAGTATGTTCTCTAGGTTAACTATTTTCATTTGTTCATCCTTTCAGTAAATAGATATTTACTGAACAACTGTACTTCTCTGAGCATTGGGCTACATTCTAAATAGTCAAAAAAATGCCTTCAATAGGCTTCCAGTTCAGCTAATGAATGATCGAAAACTTTTCACTATTCTTTAGAATTTTCCTATGCCCCAAATTTATGGCTTCACTTAGGAAAGACACTATCTATCTACCAAAAATAGTTCCCTTATTTTTGTATATCTCTGCTAATGTGATTTGTTGAACCAGAGCTTTGCCAATGACTAGAAGTTATAAAGTTAAGTTCTTTTGTGTTTATAGGGAGTATTTAGGGTGTTGCAGCCTTGGAGCCCTGAATTGTTAATTCCTAGGCTTCTTTCTGGGGTTCATACATCAGAAAAAGCTTCAAAGAATGTGAGCCACTTAAAAGAGGGTGATTTGCTCTAATAATATTAATATTGTCATTAACAGAAGAAATAATATTTTACTATAAAATCTATATATATCTGGTTCTTTATATTGAATGCACTTAACTTTTGGATACAATTCCTACACTGTCCTATATTTTTTATATTTTACTGTGAGCCAGTAAAAATTTTATTATGCACTAGTCTTTGAAAACTGTTGCCCTAAATGACCCCTATGCTTCTGACTTTGTTTAACTAGCCTGAATGTGTGAAGTATTGGGAAATAGATATATTTTCATAAAACTTCTCACCAGTTTGAAAGGGACTTACTGCTCCTAGCCACTGATAAAACTGCTATAATGCTTGCATATATGCTTATCAGTGAAGGGAGTTGAATTTAACATAATTATTTCAAAAGAATATGTTTCATTCAAAAGTTAGCATTGATGTTGATAATAAAACTTTGAATTTATATCAGGCTCTCATTGTTTCTAAGACACCTATACACTATCTCTCTCTAGTGCAAACACTGATAACAAAGCCAAAGAGGAAAAAAGAAAAAATGAAATCATTAGATGTGGGATTCCATGTGCCTTAGTATTCATACTGAGTTGTATTCAGAGTTATGGAACCAGAGGAAATTTTCTTAGAAACATTTCCAATTGTTACTTACATCTGCTTAAAATTGTTGTATATAATACACTGCAAAATCATAGCAGCATTTATCATAACTACCTCCTTCTCTCCCCAGGTCTCTTCTCACTAGCTGCTTCTTGTCAATTTTTCTGGAGCACCTTGCCATGGTTCAGGCTTCTCTCATAGCTCAGTTGGTAGAGAATCCACCTGCAATGCAGGAGACCTCGGTTCAATTCCTGGGTCAGGAAGATCCACTGGAGAAGGGATAGTCTACCCACTCCAGTATTCTTGGGCTTCCCTTGTGGCTCAGCTGGTAAAGAATCCACCTGCAATGTAGGAGACCTGGGTTCAATCCCTGGGTTGGGAAGATCCCCTGGAGAAGGGAAAGGCTACCCACTCCAGGGTTCTGGCCTGGAGAATTCCACGGACTGTATAGTCCATGGGGTCACAAAAAGTCAGACTGAGTAACTTGAACTTTCACTTTTGCCATGGTTCTATCTTTCCCCATTCCTATTCTTTCATTATGTAAGGCATCTTAGCTTCCAGGATCTCTTCAAAATTTCCTCTTTACATTCCAATAATCCAGATTGTTTTCAATAGAACAAAGTCTGGACAAAACTCAGCATCCAGAATTCTTATCCATTTTTTCCTTTTCTCTCTGTTTCTGTACTTCTTTTCCCAGTCTTGTTATTCAACATCACAAACTCAGAATCAGCCCAGGAAATCCAAAACTCAACTAAGAGAAAAAGGAGCATGGGGGTACTGTGTAGCAGGAGACACAATTCTCTACAGCTAGGATTCAGAGGGGGAAAACTTGGGAAGGCTAGTGGCATGTTATTGAAAGGTTCCCAGATCATAATAAAGATGAGAACAATAAGATCAAACATAATGAAAAAGCACTGGTAGTTTAGGGCATAAGATTATCAAGACAGAACATCATCCTGCCCGATCAATCTGATGGATGCACTCTGACACATGCTTAGGTAAAGAACCAGTGGGTAAACTTGTTCCCAGAAGAAAGATTGTGTTTAAATGATGGAAATACCCCCACTTTCCCAATTAAATTAAATCTTCAGTTAGATAAAATATAGTGTTTCCTTTGACATGTACCTGTTTATTTCCTATTCTATAGGTGATGAGAGCATTCCTGGAAAGCTAAAGCAAAGATGCAGGTAGTTGTTATTTTTCAGTCCTTAAGTTATGTCTGACTTTTTGTAACCCCATGGATTTTCCAGTGATTCGACTCTTATGCATCACGTGGCCAAAGTCTTGGAGCTTCAGCAACAGTACTTCCAAAGAATACTCAGGGTTTATTTCCTTTAGGACTCACTTGTTTGACCTTGCTATCCAAAGGACTCTCAAGAGTCTTCTGAGGCACCACAATTCAAAAGAATCAGTTCTGTGGGGCTTAACCTGCTTTGGGCTTCCCTGGTGGCTCATCCAGGAAAGTGTTTGCCTGCAATGTGGGACACCCAGGTTTGGTCCCTGGATTGGGAAGATCCCCTGGGGAAGGAAATGGCAACCTACTCCAGTATTCTTACCTGGAGAATCCCGTGGACAGAAGAACCTGGTAGGCTACAGTCCATAGGGTCGCAAAGAGTTGAACATGACTGCAGTTTCACTTTAGCCTTCTTTATGGGCCAACTCTCACATCCATACATGATTACTGGAGAAACAACAGCTTTTACACTGATCTTTGTTGGCAAAGTGATGACTCTACTTTTTAATACACTGTCTAGGTTTGTCATAGCTTTCCTTTCAAGGGGCAAGCATCTTTTAATTTCATGGCTGCAGTTACTGTCCACAGTGATTTGGTAACCCAAGAAATTAAATGTGACACTTTACTTTTTCCCCTTCTATTTGTCACGAAGTGGTGGGACTGGATACCATGATCTTCATTTTTTGAAACTTGAGTTTTAAGCCAGCTTTTTTAGTTTCCTCTTTCACCCTCATCAAGAAGGTCTTCAGTTCCTTTTCACTTTCTATCATTAAAGTAGTATCACCTGCCTACCTGAGGTTGTCAGTATTTTATGGGGCAATCTTGATTCCAGCTTGTGATTCATCCAGCCTGACATTTCACACGATGTACTCTGTATTTAAGTTAAAAAAGCAGCATGACAATGCATAGCCTTGTCATACGCCTTTCCCAATTTTGATCTAGTCAGTTGTTCCATAACTGGTTCTAACTGTTGTTCTTGACCATATACAGGTTTCTCAGGAGACAGATGAGGTGGTCTGTTACTCTCATCTCTTTAAGAACTGTCCACAGTTTGTTGTGATCCACATAGTTAAAAGCTTTAGCATAGTCAAAGAAAGAGAAATAGCTGTTTTTCTGGAACTCCCTTGCTTTCTCCAAGTAGGCTCTTGTTTATGCTCAGGCTTATTAGAATTGGAGTCCATTTAAAAATCTGACGAAAAGCTGTAGAGTTTCAGGGCCATACAAGACTACAGGTAAAGGAAAAGATTGCATTCTGTCTCTTTTACTTTTCAATCTGCCAGAAATGGCACCTACTGCCAGACTTGTATGGATGTGAGAGTTGGACTGTGAAGAACTGATCGCCGAAGAATTGATGCTTTTGAACTGTGGTGTTGGAGAAGACTCTTGAGAGTCCCTTGGACTACAAGGAGATCCAACCAGTCCATTCTAAAGGAGATCAGTCCTGGGTGTTCATTGGAAGGACTGATGCTAAAGCTGAAACTGCAATACTTTCGCCACCTCATGCGAAGAGTTGACTGACTGGAAAAGACTCTGATTCTGGGAGGGATTGGGGGCAGGAGGAGAAGGGGACGACAGAGAATGAGATGGCTGGATGGCATCACCGACTCTGTGGACATGAGTTTGAGTGAACTCCGGGAGTTGGTGATGGACAGGGAGGCCTGGTGTGCTGTGATTCATGGGGTCGCAAAGAGTCAGACACGACTGAGCAACTGAACTGAACTGAACTGAACTGAGGCTTCTGTAGACTACATTTGTAATAGGTATCTTCCCATTTGTAAGGCCTCCTCAGGCAACCATTTTGCCTTTTTTGCATTTCTTTTTCTTGCAGATAGTTTTGATCACCACCTCCTATACAATGTTACAAACCTCTCTCCATGGTTCTTCCAGCACTCTCTCAGGTCTAATCCCTTGAATATTTTGTCACTTCCACTGTATAACAGTAAGGGATTTGATTTAGGTCATAGGGGCCTAGTGGTTTTCCCTACTTTCTTCAGTTTAACTGTGCATTTTGCTCTGAATTTAACTCTGAAGATAGGAAGTGGAGCTGGTCCCTTCAAGTGTCAATGTTTAGTGAACTAGGAGCTTAACAGTTAGCTTTTAAGTCTGTAAAATTAATTATCATTTTTAACCACAAGAAGACCTAGAACTAACACCAAAATAAAAAGTTATTTTCATCATAGGGGACTGGAATGCAAAAGTAGGAAGTTAAGAAATACCTGGAGTAACAGGAAAGTTTGGCCTTGGAATACAAAATGAAGCAGAGCAGAGGCTAACAGAGTTTTACCAAGAGAGTGCACTGGTCGTAGCAAATACCTTCTTCCAGAACCACAAGAGATGACTCTACACATGGACATCACAAGATGGTCAATACTGAAATCAGACTGATTATATTCTTTGTAGCCAAAGAAGGAGAAATTCTATACATTCAGTGAAAACAAGACCTGGAGCTGACTGTGGCTCCGATCATGAGCTCCTTATTGCAAAATTCAGAGTTAAATTGAAGAAAGTAGGGAAAACCACTAGGCCATTCATGTATAACTAAATCAAATCCCTTACTATTATACAATGGAAGAGACAAAATGATTCAAGGGATTAGATCTGATAGAGTGCCAGAAGAACTATGGATGGTGGTTCATAACACTATATAGGAAGCAGTGATCAAAACTATCCCCAAGAAAAAGAAATGCAAAAAGGGCAAAATGGTTGTCTGAGGAGTCCTTACAGTTAGCCAAGCAAAGAAGAAAAATTAAAGGCAAAGGAGAAAGGGAAAGATATACCCATCTGAATGCAGAGTTCCAAAGAATAGTAAGGAGAGACAAGAAAGCCTTCCTAAGTGAAAAATGCAAAGAAATAGAGAAAAACAATAGAATGGAAAAAACTAGAGTTCTCTTCAAGAAAATTCGAGATACCAAGGGAAATTTTCATGCAAAGATGGACACAATAAAGAGTAGAAATAATATGAACCTAAAAGAAGCAGAAGAGATTAAGAAGAGGTGGCAAGAATACATAGAAGAACTATACCTAAAAGATCTTCATATCCCAGATAATCACAATGGTGTGGCCACTCACCGAGAGCCAGACATCCTGGAGTATGAAGTTAAGTGGGGCTTAGAAAGCATCCCTATGAACAAAGCTAGTGAAGGTGATGGAATTCCAGCTGAGCTATCTCAAATCCTAAAAGATGCTGTTAAAGTGCTGCACTCAACATGCCAGCAAATCTGTAAAACTCAGCAGTGGCCAAAGGACTGGAAAAGGTCAGTTTTCATTCCAGTCCCAAAGCAGGGCAATGCCAGTGAATGTTCCAGCTACCACACAATTGCATTCATTTCATGTGAGCAAGATTATGCTCAAAATTCTCCAAGCCAGGCTTCAACAGTATGTGAACTGAGAAATTCCAGATGTACAAGCTGGATTTAGAAAAGGCAGAGGAACCAGAGGTAAATTGCCAACATCTCTTGGATCATAGAAAAAGCAAGAGAATTCCAAAAGAACACCTACTTCTGCTTCATTGACTATATTAAAGCCTTTGACTGTGTGGATCACAACAAATAGTGGAAAATTCTTAGAGATGGGAATACCAGACCACCTTACCTGCCTCCAGAGAAACCTGTATGCAGGTGAAGAAGCAACAGCTAGAACCGGACATGGAACAAGAGACTGGTTCCAAATTGGGAAAGGAGTTCATCAAGGCTGTATAATGTAACCCTGTTTATTTAACTTATATGCAGAGTAAATCATGAGAAATGCCATGCTGGATGAAGCAAAAGCTGGAAGCAAGATTGCCAGGAGGCTATCAACTACCTCAGATATGCAGATGACACCACCCTTATGGCAGAAAACCAAGAGGAACTAAAGAACCTCTTCATGATAGTGAGAGAATAGAGTGAAAAGGCTGGCTTACATCTCAACATTCAAAAAATTAAGATCATGGTATCTGTTCCCATCACTTCATGGTAAATAGATGTGGAAAAAGTGACAGACTTTATTTTCTTGGCTTCAAATTACTGTGGATGGTGACTGAAGCCATGAAATTAAAAGGTGCTTGCTCTTTGGAAGAAAAGCTATGACCAACCTAGACAGCGAATTAAAAAGCAGAGATATTACTTTACTGACAAAGGTCCATATAGTCAAAGCTCTGGTTTTTCCATTAGTCATGTATGGTTGTAAGAGCTAGACTTTAAAGAAGGCTGAGTACTAAAAATTGATGCTTTTGAACTGTGGTGCTGCAGAAGACTTTTGAGAGTCCATTGGACAACAAGGAGATCACACCAGTAAATCCTGAAAGAAATCAACCTTGAATATTCATTGGAAGGACTGATGCTGAAGCTAAAACTCCAGTACTTTCATCATCTGATGCAAAGAGACAACTCATTAGAAAAGACCCTGATGCTGGGAAGGATGTAAGTCAAGAAGAGAAGGGGCTGACAGAGGATGAGCTGGTTGGATGGCATCACTGACTTAATGGACATGAGTTTGGGCAAACCCTGGAAGATGGTGAGGGACAGGGAAGCATGGTGTGCTGCAGTCCAAGGGGTTGCAAACAATTGGATACCACTGAATGACTGACCAATAAAAACCACAGACGCGGATCAATGGATGTAACTCTAAAGCTGTAGTCATAACATAAAATGCCAACGATGCAAACAATGTTATAAACAGAAGGAGGAAGCGTTTCCAAATTTTCCGTGAAGAAAAGTGACAGGAGAAATTCCCTGGTGGCCCAGTGGCTAAGACTCCATGCTACCACTGTAGGGGGTGTAAGTTCTATCCCTGGTTGGAAACTTAAGATTAACCAAGCTCCAGGATGAGGTCAGAAAAAAAAAAGTGACCAAAGTACAACATAATATTTTTTTGCTAAGCGTCTCTGTAAAGGGTTCTCACTAAAGCAGCCACCCAAGTCTTGTGCTCTGTTTCTTCCAGATGTGGTAGGTCGAGATGCTGTAAGGCACTTTTTCCAGATGTATTGCATTTTAAAGCACTTACTCTCAAGAACTTTTTGAAGTTTGGCTGGTACTACTTTACTCATTGACTCATGTTTAGATTAGAGTAACAAATGATCAAGCTGAAACTCATTCTGAAACAAAATTCCTTTCCCCCCACAATATAGTACATAAACCAAGCTGCAGCCTTTGCATTTTTGCCATCTGGCCTGCAGTGTGAGATGATATTAGTAGCATGTCAGGGAATTTTTTTCCCCTACTCCTTTCAAAAAAAAAGAGGAAAAGAAAAAAAATAATCCTAATCTATGGTATGAAGAGTATTAAATGGAACATCTGCCTCACTGAGTGCATAGATGAACTTTGCAGTCTGCAAGCTGCTGGCGTTTGTGAAGTGAATGTTTACATTGCTGACTGTTGTAAATTTTCAAGATGGTGACATGAAATTGACTTACTAAAATATCTTATTCAAATCTCTTAAAACACATGTTTCATTTAACTTTTTTCTTTTTTTTCTTAACTCCTTTAATATCCTTATTCTTGATGAAAGGCATTGCCGATTGAGACAGTGAGAGGTTGCTAAGATTCTAGTCAAGTTGAAGCCACTGAGTAGTTAAAAAAATTACATAATAAAATCTGCCAAGAGCTAGCACAAATCTCTTGTTAATGTAGGCCTAGAATCCTAGATGCTAAAAGATACCAATAAAAGAGTCATAGAATTTAGGCAAATGCTATGAAGAAAAGAGCGAAGGTGGTGTTCAAATATTTTAAAGGAAAGATTCTTTAAAAAAATAATATCTGCTTGATGGGTGATGATAAACTCTACTAAATTCAGTCCTATTCAGTGAACAAAACTCAGAGAGTGGATGTTTCTCAATACTTTCTTAAAATATTAACACTTTTGAAAATACCCCACTGTCCAGTTAGGGATTTGAGCTTCACTGAGGACAGGTCTTAATCTAAGTTTCAAGTTTCTTTCTCTTAAGTATGAATGTCCCATTTTTTCTACCAACTGTATCTAATGTCAGCACATACTCCAAAAACACATGCCTTTCCCCCAGTTTGTTCAGTATTCAGAACCCAGGCTCTTCTGCCCGTGGGTTTCTCCAGGCAAGAATACTGGAGTGGGTTGCCATGCCCTCCTCCAGGGGACCTTCCCAATTAGGGATCAGAATCTGTGTCTCTTATGTTTTCTGCATTGGCAGGCAGGTTCTTTACCACTAGCACCACCTGGGAAACCCTTATACTAAGGGGTCATTCCACATAGTGTTCTATCGGGGCTAGGAAATTTATTCTTGGGGTGGGGGAGATATATTATGTTACAGCATAAAGTCTAGATAAGACGTTAAAGGCAAATTTTTACTGCTATGTATAGACATGGCGGTGGTTTAGTCGCTTCAGTGGTGTCTGACTCTTTGCTACCCCATGGACTTTAGCCTGCCAGGCTCCTCTGTCTGAGGGATTTTCCAGGAAAGAATACTGGAGTGGGTTGCCATTTTCTTCTCCAGGGGATCTTCCCCACCCAGGAATCGAACCTAGGTCTCCTGCATTGCAGGCGGATTCTTTACCAACTGAGCTACCAGGGAAACCAACACATGTAGACATATCCACACTTATTTCACTCTCAACCCTTGGTTGTAAAGTCTGACATGACAACTAATTTCCAGTGAAATATATTTCTCTACAGGAGAGTGATTTTTTTTTTTAAATCAGATGTGCATTCATGTTGTGTTTACTGCTGCTATATTATTCCTGCATTGGCTTCTGAATAAGGAGGGATGACTCTTATTTCTACTGCCTAAATGTCTTGCTTTCCTTCCTTCTTCCCTTCCTTCTTTCATCTTTCACAGAGCACAGTCCTAGTCTGACAAAGATAAGCGAACAAGCAAGTATAATACAGAGCAATTTGACTGCAACAGTGATAATTATAGGGGGCTGTGGGAATTCATAGAAAGAGAATTTAATCTAGGTGTGGGGTCAGAGAAGGCCTTTAAGATCAAGCAACAACCAAACAAGGACCCAAGAGACAAATGAGTTAGTCATTAAAGGAGTGGAGTGAAAGAGCAAAGGTCTAGAGAAACATGAATCACTGAAATCCTTGAGCGCAGTTTTGTGCAAGTTTAACACAGTGTAAGTTGAGGAACTTCAAGAAATAAGTTTAAAAGTCATTTAGGGATGGGATAAAACACCAGACAAGCTATGCCATACAGGGCTTGGATTTGTGTGTGTGTGAGGGCAATGAAAAGCCAGTGAGATTTGAAGGGTGATATAATCAGATGTTCGCTTTTTGAAAGTTCTTTGAGTGGCTCTTTGATGGGGAGAGTATGTTGGGAAATAAGCAGGAAGGCCTAGAAGTGGTAGGAATATCTAGGGCCCTATTTTGGTCACTCAAATGGGAAGGAATGTGAACACACAGAAGTGGAATGCATGGGGAGAGGAAGCAGATTTGAGCCATCTTGAGGACAACGTTTATAGGAATGATTAGAGCGGTACCTGATTGCATTGTGCCTCAATGAAAACTGAGACCGTGGCCAAGCAACGCCATGGAGTGTGGCCTGCCAGGCTCCTCTGGCCACTGGACTCTCCAGACAAGAATACTGGGTATATTCTTGCGAGGTGCCATGCCCTCCTCCAGGGAATCCTTCTGGCCCAGCGATTGACCCCTGTCTCTTGTTTCCTGTGTTGACAGATGAGTTCTTTACCATTAGTGCCACCTGGGAAGCACAAACTTATAAATAAAGGCCTTCAGCCTTAGGGACCCTTCCCATATTCACTTGACCTCTAGGTCGAGTTCAAATACAATCCAGGAACCTGCTATTCGGAGCTGATCACCCTCTCAACCTCCGGGCTATTGTGTTTGGCAAGCACTTTGGTTCCTTACTCGTGGTTAATGTGGCTGCTGCAGCATGTGGCATTTCCCCCAGGAACAGAGACCCTGACTTTGGCTCTCCTGGCCCCAGCAAGCTCCCATAATAGTGACTGCACATAATAGGTGCTCAGCTCACACTTGCGGAGTTGGATTTTTCATGTCTACTCACAGCACGTGTTTCTGCAGCTGCTTTTGGAAGCATCTTGTTCTTTGCCATGTTTTTCTAATCAGGTTGGCAAGCAGAGAACTAAAACTCAAGGCTGTGATGGACATGCTGTTTCAGGAGTAGAATAAATTGTAAATAAATGAAAGGATTTCATCCACTCATTTAGTTTTAATTTCTTATATTCTTGCAAAGTGTTGTCACCAGCAGACATGAACTTCAGTAAAAGAAGAAGAAATGAGGCACGAATTACTAATGATCAAAAGTTCATATTTATACTTAATTATGTCCTTATTTTTTGTGATCCATGAATGATGCTTATGTTTCTTCTGTTCTAAGAAAGAGAAATGGGAAGCTACTACTTAAAATGATAACTTCGTCTCTTCATATGTGTGTTAATGTATTAAAACCCTTAATCCTCTCAAAAGAGTAAATCTAAGGGAAATGGAATAGTGAGCTAGACTGCTTCTTCTTTAAGTGGATCTGTTACTAGTTCTGATTTTTTAAAAAATACGTGTTTCTTCAGTTAACCGGGAACTTGTAGAGCCAGAAAATACTCTGAAGGTAGCTAGAGTAGCTAGGGTCTTCAAATAATATTCTAAGGAGTCCTAGGGTTCTGGAGAGCTGGCTCATGAGCCTCGGGGATGGGTGAGCAGTGACTGAGAGGGAAGACTTTGGGACTGCCCCCCTCTGCTTCTACCAGAGTACTGAGCTTTTATCTCATGTTTTTGTTCCTTGGCAAAAGGAATTTGGGGGCTCAACAAGGCTCAAACCTAAACCCTACAGAGACTCTCTCATTTACAGATGAGCCACTGAGGTACAGAGAAGGCAGTGAAGCTGAGCATCATGTTAAGAGTCTACAGCAGAAAGACCCAATTTCTAATCACGGCACTGCTGCTTGCAAGGCTAGTGATCCTGGAAAAATTACTTAATTTCCTGGGACTTCAGGCTTCTTATCTGTAAAACGGTTTCTGAAGGGATTTGATGAAAGAATATAAGGAAATAATTTACCACAGCAACTGGCATATAGCCAGTATTCAGGAACTATATTGACAGATGTCACAAGCAGTGGCAATGATAGCAGTAGAACCTTAGTTCCCACGCAGAGCTTTTCGCTCTGCGTCCGTGTTTTTTCCTATATGCCGCCACAGAGAAACAAGCACATAAATGAGCAAACAAAAATGTTCTGCATTTTGGCTCATCCAAAAGAGAGATAAAGTTAAGAAGTTTATTTCAGGAACAGTTAAGGCTTTTCATTTTCTTAGCAGGATACACATGCATTTTCAGATAAGAAAAGAAAAGGGGCATGGAAGTGAGGATATAAAATGTATAATTTAGTATTCTAAGAAACAAATGTCTTAATGTGCAATGACTTGGATGACAGGTATAAAGGTATTTTTCAGAAAGAATGGCTAAGTCACACCACAGAGTAAAACAATGTATGTCTCTTAACAAGAACTTATATTTTGGTCTCCAGGAGAATTATGTTTAAAACACTAAATGAAATGAAACTTGCTAAAAAATAATTAAGGAAATACAGAGAGATTGTATTTCTCTTTCACTCGCCATTTGGAGCCTGGTGGGCTTCCGTCTATGGGGTCACACAGAGTCGGACACGACTGAAGTGACTTAGCAGCAGCAGCAGCAACAATGAGTTCATCACCATGTATTCTTCCACAGAATTGCAACTTCACTTAACATTTGGTAAAAATGAATAAAATTTCCTGGGCGAATTTGGATTTGGAAAGTAATTTTGAAAGATGTAGAAATCCAAAGTTTATGCTTGATTTTCTTCTGGAACATATAACTCTGTTTACTGTAATACAAAGTATCAATATCACTTGCAAAAGTGGATTATTTTCTCATAGAAGCATAGACTCCTTTAGCAATCTGAAATATTTATTCTATCCCATTTTTTAAGGCTTGCTGATATTTTTGTATTATAATATTGAAAAAGAACAGTTTAGAGAAACTGCTTTGGTGTTTTGAATGAAACATGTATAATTTTTCATCCTCTAGAGGAGAGGAAAAGCTCACAAATTCATTGAGTTTATGTACAGTTATGAACAAAATTGGCATAATTAAGCTTTAATCATATAATTAAGTTTTAATTGGTATAATTAAGCTATTTTTACACAAAAATTTGAAAAAAAGTTTTATGAGACACCAAAAATATATTTTGAATGTTGGTTTCAAAGACTCTAATAGGGATAAACAGTTTTCATATAAAATTTATTACTCTCAGAAATTTGAAGTGAAAAGTAAAAAAGTGGTTCTACTTTTTTTCCCCAAGATCATTGCTTTCTGATAGTCTTTTGTCTGTTCTACAAATGATTAAAATTGCTAAATAAAAATAGGGACCAAGAATTCTGAGTTCAAGTGTGACGAGTTGGTCTTCATTTCCCAACTTGGTCAGCTCATCTATAAAATGAGATTATTGTCATTTCTGCTGATTTGAGTCATACTAATGAAAAGTTACTTTCAAAAGCTTGGTCCAGTTCAACTACAATAACCATAATGATGAAATTTTGTTTTCAGTGGGAAATTTCAGGGAAAATAAGCTATTTTTACAAAACAATTATTTTATACAACATTCATCCATTCAACAAATACTTTTTGGGGATCACATATGTGACCAAGCACTGTTCCAGTCACTGGATATAGCAGTGGGCCAGATAGACAAAAGCTCTGCTTCCAGCATCAGACGCTTTAGTGACAATAAGAGAAAGTGAATAATATAATAGCAGGCAGTGATAGGCACTCTGAAGAAAATAAATCAGGATAAAGGGATAAGAAATGGCAAATCCTCAACCCACAGGCCCCCAGTTAGTTCCAGATTAATTAAGCAATTAAATTTTACTAATAGAAAACTATAAGAGAAAACTTACAAATTGCAAGTGAATTTCTTTCGATCTTTGAATGTATAACATTTTTACAAACATAAAAACAAATAAAAAACCCACAAATAAAAAGATCAACCCATTAGACTATATAATCATTAACAACGTCTATCCCCTAAACAAATTATTACAACTAAAAGGTAAATGAAAAAATGGGAAACATTTGCCACCATTATGAAAATGAAGAGTTAGTATTAAAATATAAAGATACAAATCAGTGAGAAAAACAATATAACATATAAATAATTACTGAATAAAACTAACTTTTATGTGACAAAACTAACATTTTAGTAATCAAGATGTATAAGTTAAAGTAACTTTAAATACAGGAAAAATATATATATATATTTTAAAAAGCACACAATACTGGCAAGGTTCCAATGAGATGAGCACCTTTATTTGTGATAGAAATGTGAGTCAGTGTCTGCCTAAGAATAAAAGCAGAATCCATTAAGAACCACAAACAAACTTTTATTCTTTGACCCAGAAAGCCTACTTATTAATACTGCAAATGTTAAAAAAAAAACTCCATGTAAATACAGGGAGAAATATACCATAATTTAAAAGTATTCATCCCTGGATTGTAGGATTCTTAGGGATTTTAATTATCCTCTTCATACATTTTCTATTCTGAAAGACTTTTCACAACAAAATGTTTATTACCAGGGCAAGCAGTAAAAACTAAGAAGGAAAAGGAAAAATGGTAGAGAGAAGAGTAAGAGAGAGGAGGATTTTCTTGATTGGTTTCAACCTCTGCATGGAAACCTCATCCATTTTCTTCACAAATCAGAGATATACTCATTTGGGAAAATAATAAATTTCCAAGAAAAAGTAAGGCCTGGCTGAGAAATCACACTTTGAAAAGTAATTAACAATACAAAGATCATAGCACATTCCCTTGAGCTATTTTTGTGGATTATTCCTGAGAGAGTAGCTATATATCATAAAAGAGTCATTCTGAAGAAGGGTAATGAGGGAAATCTCTTTGTAGGATTTTAGCTCTGTTTTCCTCATCGTTTCAACTTGAAAGTCTCTGGAAAGATATTCCGGTAACTTCCTTTGCATTTAGGTTCTAGAGAAATCAAGCACTTGTCAGCATGTGTGTTGCTGACAGTGATATGATTTATTATTGTGATTTAAAAAAATCTTACCGGAATTCCCACATTAGCCTCAGGACACACCTAAGTATGCCTTGGATATTTTGTAGGCCAGTGAGTGTTTTGGATTTCCTGATGGACATTTCATTTAAACTATTTAGCTAGCAGCATAGCATTTAGAACTGGTGTTTGCAGGATCTTAGGGTACAGCACAAAATGAAGTACTTTATGCCTATTTATTTGTTTCACTTCATCACATTCAAGAAACTTGTTGCTTGTTTAGGATTAGCTAGGATCTAACAGAAACAGAAGATATTAAGAAGAGGTGGCAAGAATACACAGAAGAACTTACAAAAAAGATCTTCACGACCAAGATAGTCATGATAACGTGATCACTGACCTAGAGCCAGACATCTTGGAATGTGAAGTCAAGTGGGCCTTAGAAAGCATCACTACGAACAAAGCTAGTGGAGGTGATGGAATTCCAATTGAGCTATTTCAAATCTTGAAAGATGATGCTGTGGAAGTGCTGCACTCAATATGCCAGCAGATTTGGAAAACTCAGCAGTGGCCACAGGACTGGAAAAGGTCAGTCTTCATTCCAATCCCAAAGAAAGGCAATGCCAAAGAATGCTCAAACTACCGCACATTTGCACTCATCTCACACGCTAGTAAAGTCATGCTCAAAATTCTCCAAGTCAGGCTTCAGCAATATGTGAACCGTGAACTGCCAGATGTTCAAGCAGGTTTTAGAAAAGGCAGAG
The DNA here is from genome assembly GCF_049115385.1 of Moschus berezovskii. Taxonomy (NCBI): domain Eukaryota; kingdom Metazoa; phylum Chordata; class Mammalia; order Artiodactyla; family Moschidae; genus Moschus; species Moschus berezovskii. The sequence goes on along the minus strand of NC_142475.1, from coordinate 10,644,250 downwards.
GCACCAGAGATCAAATTGCCAACATCCGCTGGATCATGGAGAAAGCAAGAGAGTTCCAGAAAAACATCTATTTCTGCTTCATTGACTATGCCAAAGCCTTTGACTGTGTGGATCACAATAAACTGTGGAACATTCTGAAAGAGATGGGAATCCCAGACCACCTGACCTGCCTCTTGAGAAACCTGTATGCAGGTCAGGAAGCAACAGTTAGAACTGGACATGGAATAACAGACTGGTTCCAAATAGGAAAAGGAGTACGTCAAGGCTGTATATTGTCACCCTGCTTATTTAACTTATATGCAGAGTACATCATGAGGAACGCTGGGCTGGAAGAAGCACAAGCTGGAATCAAGATTGCTGGGAGAAATATCAATAATCTCAGATATGCAGATGACACCACCCTTATGGCAGAAAGTGAAGAGGAACTCAAAAGCCTCTTGATGAAAGTGAAAGAGGAGAGTGAAAAGGTTGGCTTGAAGCTCAACATTCAGAAAACAAAGATCATGGCATCTGGTCCCATCACCTCATGGGAAATAGATGGAAAAACAGTGGAAACAGTGTCAGACTTTATTTTTTTGGGCTCCAAAGTAACTGCAGATGCTGATTGCAGCCATGAAATTAAAAGACGCTTACTCCTTGGAAGGAAAGTTAAGACCAACCTTGATAGTATATTAAAAAGCAGAGACATTACTTTGCCAACCAAGGTCCGTCTAGTCAAGGCTATGGTTTTTCCCGTGGTCATGTATGGATGTGAGAGTTGGACTGTGAACAAAGCTGATCGCCAAAGAATTGATGCTTTTGAACTGTGGTGTTGGAGAGGACTCTTGAGAGTCCCTTGGACTGCAAGGAGATCCAACCAGTCCATTCTAAAGGAGATCTATCCTGGGTGTTCATTGGAAGGACTAATGCTAAAGCTGAAACTGCAATACTTTGGCCACCTCATGTGACGAGTTGACTCACTGGAAAAGACTCTGATGCTGGGAAAGGTTGGGAGCGGGAGGAGAAGGGGATGACCGACAATGAGATGGCTGGTTGGCATCACCAACTCTGTGGACATGAGTTTGAGTGAACTCCGGGAGTTGGTGATGGACAGGGAGGCCTGACGTGCTGTGATTCATGGGGTCGCAGAGAGTCGGACACGACTGAGCGACTGAACTGAACTGAACTGAACTGAGGACCCCTCTGAAAATACAGTAACAGTCTGACATATCCAAGAATACATATGAATTTCAGCTAAAGAAGTGTGACTCAGACTGTAAACAATCCACATGAAATGCTGGAGACCTGGGTTCCATTCTTGAGTTGGGAAGACCTCTTGGAGGAGGACATGGCAACCCACTCCAGTGTTCTTGTCTGGAGAATTCCAGAGGAGCCTGGCAGGCTACAGTCCATGGGATTGTAAAGAGTTGGACATGACTAAGTGACTAAACACTGTGCAGCACAGAACTTAAATTGCAGTACAAAACTGAACAAATAAAAATTTTAATTTAATGAATTAAAATAACTTAAGACCTATGTTCTAAACAGCTAAAATTGTTTTCTAAAAGTTTCAATATGGTCTTAACATTTATTATTATAATGCATTTAATATTCTACCATTAGCAGTTATATATTTATAGAGAATGTTTATAAAGATATAGAAATATGTTCTATACTATGGAGCATATCAGCATGCTACAATTTCTATATGTATAGCAGAGAATTCAGGATCACAGTTGCCTCATATGTTTGAGATTTTTGAGGCCATACTTGGGATCCTACACTACAAAGGATCCTCAGTCATCAGTTCAGTTCAGTTCAGTTCAGTCACTCAATCATGTCTGACTCTTTGGGACCCCATGGACTGCAGCATGCCAGGCTTCCCTGTCCATCACCAACTCCCGGAGTTCACTCAAACTCATGTACATTGAGTCAGTGATGCCATCCAATCATCTCATCCTCTGTCGTCCCCTTCTCCTCCTGCCTTCAATTTTTCCCAGCATCAGGGTCTCTTCTAATGAGTCAGCTCTTCGCATCAGGTGGCCAAAGTATTGGAGTTTCAGCTTCAACATCAGTCCTTCCAATGAACACCCAGGACTGATCTCCTTTAGGATGGACTGGTTGGATCTCCTTGCAGTCCAAGGGACTTTCAAGAGTCTTCTCCAACACCACAGTTCAAAAGCCTCAATTCTTTGGTGCTCAGGATTGTTTATGGTCCAACTCTCATGTCCATACAAGACTACTGGAAAAACCATAGCCTTGACTAGACGGACATTTGTCGGCAAAGTGATGTCTCTGCTTTTTAATATGCTGTCTAGGTTTGTCATGCTTTTCTTCCAAGGAGTGAGCATCTTTTAATTTCATGGCTGCAGTCACCATCTGCAGTGATTTTGGAGCCCAAGAAAATAAAGTCTGTCGCTGTTTCCATTGTTTGCCCATGTATTTGGCATGAAGGGATGCAACTGGATGCCATGATCTTTGTTTTCTGAATGTTGAGCTTTAAGCCAACTTTTTCCCTCTTCTCTTTCACTTTCATCAAGAGGCTTTTGAGTTCCTCTTCACTTTCTGCCATAAAGGTTGTGTCATCTGCATATCTGAGGTTATTGATATTTCTCCCAGCAATTTTTATTCCAGCTTGTGCTTCACCTAGCCCAGCATTTTACATGATGTACTCTGTTAAATATGCAGGGTGACAACACACAGCCTTGACAAACTCCTTTCCCAGTTTGGAACCAGTCTGTTGTTCCATGTCTGGTTCTAACTGTTGTTTCTTCACCTGCATACAGTTTTCTCAGGAGGCAGGTCAGGTGGTCTGGTATTCCCATCTCTTTCAGAATTTTCCACAGTTTGTCATGATCCACCGGTCAGAGGTTTTAGCATATTCAATGAAAGCAGAAGTAGATGATCTTTTGGAATTCTCTTGCTTTTGTATGATCCAAAGGATGCTGGCATTTTGATCTCTGGTAAACTTAGTTTGGGTCTATTCCTTTCATCACTGCTGTTTCATCCCTTTTCATTTCTTTCACATTTCTGACTATACTGTGCTAGTTTTTCACAAGGCTCACAGCAGTTAACTTCTAGCTTTCTTCTGAAGTGTATCTGGTCTTCAAGGCAACAGTTTTTGTTCTTTTTTATTCGCTACTATATTCTCAGTTAGACAAGGCTGTGGTCCATGTGATCAGATCGAAAGAGATGGGAATACCAGACCACCTGACCTGCCTCTTGAGAAACAGGTCAGGAAGCAGGTCAGGAAGCAACAGTTAGAACTGGACATGGTCAACAGACTGGTTCCAAATAGGAAAAGTAGTCTGTCAAGGTTTTATATTGTCACCCTGCTTATTCAACTTATATGCAGAGTTCATCATGAAGAATGGTGGGCTGGAAGAAGCACAAGCTGGAATCAAGATTGCCAGGGGAAATATCAATAATCTCAGATATGCAGATGACACCACCCTTATGGCAGAAAGTGAAGAGGAACTCAAAAGCCTCTTGATGAAAGTGAAAGAGGAGAGAGAAAAAGTTGGCTTAAAGCTCAACATTCAGAAAACAAAGATCATGGCATCTGGTCCCATCACTTCATGGGAAATAGATGGAAAAACAGTGGAAACAGTGTCAGACTTTATTTTTTTGGGCTCCAAAATCACTGCAGATGCTGATTGCAGCCATGAAATTAAAAGACGCTTACTCCTTGGAAGGAAAGTTATGATCAATCTAGACAGCATATTAAAAAGCAGAGACATTACTTTGCCAACCAAGGTCCGTCTAGTCAAGGCTATGGTTTTTCCAGTGGTCATGTATGGATATGAGAGTTGGACTGTGAAGAAAGCTGATCGCTGAAGAATTGATGCTTTTGAACTGTGGTGCTGGAGAAGACTCTTGAGAGTCCCTTGGACTGCAAGGAGATCCAACCAGTCCATTCTAAAGGAGATCAGTCCTGGGTGTTGATTGGAAGGACTGATGCTAAAGCTGAAACTCCAATACTTTGGCCACCTCATGGGAAGAGTTGACTCACTGGAAAAGACTCTGATGCTGGGAGGGATTGGGGGTGGGAGGAGAAGGGGACGACAGAGAATGAGATGGTTGGATGGCATCACCGACTCGATGGACATGACTTTGAGTGAACTCCGGGAGTTGGTGATGGACAGGGAGGCCTGGCGTGCTGTGATTCATGGGGTCGCGGAGAGTCGGACACGAGTGAGCGACTGAACTGAACTGAACTGAACTGATGCTCTCAGTGCGTACACGGTTAATGCTGGGAACATGTTTATCGCTATTGAAATATTGAAAAAATGGTAACATTTAACATAAACAGTGGAATTGTAAATAAAGTATATCTTTCCACCACACTATAAAGTATTTCTGATTTTATAACCAACAAGAACCTACTGTATAGCACAAGGGACGTCTGTAATAACTTATATGGGAAAAGAATCTGAAAAAGAATGGATATATGTCCATGTATAATTGAATCACTTCTCTGCATACCTGAAACTAATACAATATTGTAAGTTAACTATTGTTGTTGTTGAGTCACCCAGTCATATCCGACTCTTTGCGATTCCTCCCTGTCCCTTGCCATCTCCCAAAATTTGCCTAATTTTGTGTCCATTGCATCGGTGATGCAATCCAGCTATCTCATCCTCTGTCATCCCCTTCTCCTTCTGCCCTCAATCTTCCCTAGCATCAAGGTCTTTTCCAATGAGTCTGCTGTTTGCAATAGGTGCCCGAAATACTGGAGCTTCAGCTTCAGCATCCGTCCTTCCAATGAGTATTCAGGGTTGATTTCCCTTAAGACTGACTGGTTTGATCTCCTTGCTGTTCTAGGCAGTTTCAGGAGTCTTCTCCAGCACCACAGTTCAAAGACATCAATTCTTTGGCATTCTGCCTCTTCTTTATGGTCCAGCTCTCACAACCGTATGTGACCGCTGGGAACACCATGGCCTTGACCACATGGACCTTTGTCAGCAGAGTAATGTCTCTGCTTTTCAACAAACTGTCTGGGTTTGTCGTAGCTTTCCTGCCAGGAAACAATTGTCTTCTGTTTCATGGCTGCAGTCACCATCCGCAGTGACTTTAAGACCCAGGAAGAGGAAATCTGTCACTACCTCCACCTTTCCCCTTCTGTTTGCCATGAAGTACTGGGGCCGGATGCCATGATCTTAGCTTTTTTAATATTTAATTTTAAGGTGACTCATTCAGTCTTCTCCTCATCCAGGGGCTGTTTAGCTCCTCTTTGCTTTCTGCCATTTGAGTCGCACCATCTGCATATCTGAGGTTACTGATGTTCCTCCCACCTGTCTTGACTCCAGCTTGTAACCCATCCAGCCCAGCCTTTCTCATGATGTGCTCAGCGTATAGGTTAAACAGACAGGGTCCCAGCAGATAGCCCTGTGGTACTTCTTTCTCAATCTTGGACCAATCTCTTGTTCCACACAGGGATCTAACTGTTGCTTCTTGACCTGCATACAAGTTTCTCAGGAGACAGGTAAGATGGTCTGGTATTCCCATCTCTTTAAGAGATTTAAGTCAACTGTACCCTAGTATAAAATTTAAATATTAAATTATAAAAACAGCAAAAACAAATTTCTTACTTCAATATGAGTAAATTGCATAAGGTATAAGTTATGTTGTTTTTTTAAGAAAATAAATCAAATGCCTATGTCTAAATATAATTTTATAGATATATGTGACTTTTCAAATATAATGCCTCTAATTCTCAATAGTAACATAATCAAAGAATATATATTTTATAATTAGTTAGGCTGGGAAATAATCTATACAATGCAACTAAAGCTGGAATAGAATACTGATTTGCTAAGGAAAAAATGTTCAAATTTTTTAATCCCTCTGCTAGTCATTATTGCCTTCAAATTACTAGAGTTAGAGGAAGCCCCTGATAGTTGCTCCCTGCAAACTTAATGCTTCTCCAGCAGCTTATGCACATATATTAGATGGTAAGTATTTCACTAAGGGCATAGTTTTCTTAGCAGGCACCAATCAAGTGGTTCCTGCTTTAATAGTTTGTCTAAAAGACACACTATGAGAAACCTCATCCTTGTACAGGAATTTTTCTGTATTGTTTACATAGGTATCACAGAGCAATGGGCTTGATACAAATTGTTTCAGTTGGAAAAGGCTCTGACAAACAAAACAGACAGGCAGCTGTTTGCATAGTGCATAAAAAAAATTTTTTTTAAAATATGGCTGCACCTGTGTAAACACAAACTTTATTTCCAAGAAGTACCCCTGCAGCTGCAAAGACTTTCTGACTAACCAGAGCAGCTATTTTTTATTGTACTATGTAATGTATGTAATAGGTTTTGGTCAGTTGTCAATCTCGAAAAATCATATAAGAAGGTTCATTTATTTTAATATAGGCAGTTATTGTATTTTCCCCAAAACCTTAATATGAGATTGACTTTATTTCCTATTTAGGTTCATTTTGACTTACTACAAAATTTGAAATTAATCCGAGAACAATAGTCCAGTCATGCAAAGTACATCAGAAAGGGCTGTTTTCTTCAGTCACTCATTCAATCTACATTCACTTGTGTCTTCTTTCATTTTCCCCATAGTCAAGAAATACAGTACTCTTATACATGGGCTGTTGATGAAGACCTTTCTCTTTTAAAAATTGTTTAATATTATTGATGGAGATAACTTTAATTATGGGGCTTCTCTGGTGGCTCAGTGGTGAAGAATCAGCCTGCCAATGCTGGAGATGCAAGTTCAATCCCTGGGTCGGGAAGATCCCCTGGAGAAGGAAATGGCAACCCACTCCAGTATTCTTGCCTGGGAAATGCCATGGACAGGAGCCTGGCGGGCTACAGTCCATGGGGTCGCAAAGAGTCAGACACGATTGAGCAACTAAAGAACAATGGGCGCGTGTACAAAATCACTTTAGTCGTGTTTGACTCGCTGTGATCTTATGGACTGTAGTCCACCAGGCTCCTTTGTCCATGGAATTTTACAGGCAAGAATACTGGAGCAGGTTGGCATTTCCTCCTCCAGTGGATCTTCCCAACCCAGGGATCGAGCTTGTGTCTCTTATGTCTCCTGAATTGGCAGGTGGATTCTTAACCACTAGAACCACCTGGGAAGCCCAAAACAACAACAACAACAAACCTTAATTATATAACAGAATTATAATCATGATCTGGCCCAGCAGCAAAGAGGACATTCTTTCCCCCACTGCTGAAGGACTCCCCACACCTCTCTAAAATGTCACTCATATGCAATGAGTTAGGCATCAACACTAAATTACATCAAAATATTGGCAAATAACTAGTTTTAAGACCCACTGTATATACTTGTGAAAATCAGGTGAAGCACTGAGTTCTCTGTGTGTAAGTAATTTCATCCTTTATATACTTTAAATTTCCCATAATCGCATTTAGAGCAATTGAAACTTAATCCTCTGGATCTTTATTTTATTTTTTTTAATCAAGGAAAAGAACAGTTTTTAAACAAATTTATAATACATTTTTGATATGGAAAGATTCAAAACATTTATTTTAGGACTACAAACATTCTGCAGGAAGTACCTCCTCTGCCCAAGAGCCCAGGGCAGACACATGGTCCTGTTGACGTTCAAGGAGATTCCCAACCTGCTTCTTGGAAAACAGACTGCTTTTTCCTCCCATGAAGTAGGATGTGTATCGATGGTTACAGCTATTTCATTAAGACCTCAGAAAGTAACTGTAAATCAGTGGTTCTCAAAGTGTGGTCCAGGTACACTTGGGAAGTCTGCAAGATCAGAACAATGTTCACAGTAATACAAAGATATTATTGATATTTGCCTTTTTCACTCATTTTTACATGAGGCTATCATGAAGTTTTTGTAAAGGGTACATGATGTGCTATGACATTTGAAAACAAAGCATATTACTATTTGGAAGTTGGTGAACTAATATTTTTCAAATTATCAATGCAGGGTGTTATAAAATCATCTATAGGTTTAAAAAAACTTTCAAAGCACTAGCGATACAGAAGAGTTTTAATTTATTAGGTAGAAAAAAATCCATCGCACCCAGTGATGGGGTTTCATATTCCATATTAAAAATAACTTTAAGAAACCACCATTTGCTGAGTTTCAGTACTGTCTGAAAGAAATGTCCCTAATTTTCTGAAAATACTATTTTCTGAAGGGACTATTCAAATGCTTCTCCCTTCTCTAAAATTTGTATAGGCAGGGTTTACTTCATATGCTTCAACTAAATAGCATAGCTCCACACTTGGAATGCAAAGATATAAGAATCCAGTTGTCTTCTATTGAGTCAGATATTGAAAGAAATAAAAAATAATGTTTAAACATGCCATTCTTCACAAATCTTTGTATTGTTTCTTGATTAAGAAGCTATAGCCATTTTAATATATTCTGGACTTCTATCATTCTTCTGAAATAAATAATAAGTAAAATATTTTAAAAAGAAAGGTTTCACTGGTGTCCACGATAATTTTCCAAGAGTGCAAAGAATAATTGAGATGAGAAGATTTTGAGGATTGCTGCTGTGGATTGTACTTTTATACTCCAAAGGGATATGAAGTGAATACGTGAAAAGAGAATACTCAGATAACTTTTCAAAAATGAAATGCAAGTGCAGAACTCACACACACATGCTAGAGAGTGAATTGTGAAGTATGGTCTCATTTTCATTCCCACAACCCTTCTCCACCCACTACAGGGTTGCCTCTTACAAAACTGTATGAGAAGGTGGTCATTATTTTATCCATGACTTTATCACTCCTGTGAATGCCTATTTATTCAGGGAACATACTAAGTTTCAAGTTTCGTACCACCTCATTTCATACTGCTATAGATAGGGCTTGACTGAGCAATCATAACAGTCAGCTATCTCTATGATATGAACACAAATGTGTCTAATTATTACCCCCCAAGTCACAGAGAATATCTCACTCAAATCAATCCCTCCTTATCTTAGCATTTAATTTGGTCCAACATTCATGAATCCAAGCACTGTATTAAGGCCAGGGACCACACTATGAATTATTCACCCAAAGTTGGAGAGACATTTCCTACTTGCCATAAAAACTTAGATGATCTTTACTGAAACAAGCATGTTTTAATAGACCCAGAAGTTATTATTAAAATTTTAATATGTTTTAAGTATTTACCTATATATTTCTTTGTAAGCACAATTAATAACCTTGTTATCTGGTACAGAGCTCAACAAGCAGACCCCCGAGAGGACAGTGCGTGGTCATCCATAAATGATTATCTGTGGAAATATGCTCTTGACTCCTATGGATGAGAAGATCATGACTGACTCTGAAGGATGCATTCTCTGATTTTCTTGGCTTCACTTGTACACTCTAAAATCATGTTTCCCAGTAGGGAAGCTGTCTCAGCCTGTGCAGGGGTCAATAAAAACCTTTCTGTGATGAGAGCGTACTCCATATGTTTAAGTGTTATACCCAACATCTTGCCTGGTGATGCTCACATTATTTCCTATGTTAGTCTTTTCCATGTTGATTACAATTTACTAGTTATTTAGACTTGGTAGTTTTTCATGCGTCAGAAGTACACGTGTGTAATAAATAAGTGTTCATCTGTGTGCAAGCATGCTAGCACTTATTTTCAGTGCTATATGTTGTCAAAAATATTTTGACATCACTGATTATATTTACCAATTTTCCTTAAATCTACATCTTATGTTTTTTTGGAATCCTCACACAAGCTTCATTTTCCTTCTTCCTACAAATTTGAAAACTTTAATTAAGTAGACAAACACACTGAACACCTTAAACCCTAACATTTCTAGTTGCATTTTATTCAATCCTTTAAATACTTTTATTCATTTCTTATGTTCAAAATAGAGGATATATATTTAACATTAGAAGTGATTGGAAATCTAATTTCAAAACAGTAAAGTTAGGTACTGATCAGAAATGCTGAAATTCTTACAATGCTTAAAACTACTTCTTTGTCACCATTGATAATTTACTCCTATGACTACCCATTCTTTGACAATTACATAGAAATCACTTACCAGCACTCCCCACTTGAAACATAAATATTAGGTAATTAATCACATATGTAGTACCATTTTTTCTTAGCTCTGATGATCTTTTTACCATGGACCAGAAATGCCTTAGAATTTATGTCCTTCTGAAAGGGGTAGAAATCTCCAGTATCACTAGAATTACAAGTGTGTTTTTGCTAAACATACTTATCAAATACAAAAGTGCGTATCAAAACCCAGTCCTGATTTATTGCAAGTAAAATCGTACGGTGAAATGCAGCCTCAAAGATGACCTAATGCCAACTTTGCTGTTTTGCTAATAGAGAAAATGTGCCTCTAACAGCTTAATGAACTTGCTAAAGTTTTCATAGCTACCTGGCGGTAAGGCTAGTATTTGAATTGACTCCCTCAATTCCTAATACAATATTCTTTCATTAAACTGGGCTGGAGAACAGAAAAATTTGAGGATAGCATGTAAAAATTACTTGGAAATATATATCATTTATAGTTTATTAACTTATTGTCTGAGTTGCTCAGTTACATGATTTTTTAATCTTTCCTGTATTGTTAGAGGGCTTCCTTGGTGGCAGTGGTAAAGAAACTGCCAGCAATGCAGGAGACCTGGGTTCGATCCCTGGGTCGGGAAGATCCCTTGGAGGAGTGCATGGCCACCCACTCTAGTACTCTTGCCTAGAGAATCCCATGGACAGGGAAGCCTGACAGGCTACAGTCTGTAGGTTGCACAACGTCAGACATGACTGAAGAGACTAAGCAGCAGCAGCAGCATATTGTTAGAGGTTTGAAGGCTTATCTTTATTTTACCTTGTAACATGGCCATATAAAACCCCATAATGTATACCCGTGGCTGATTCATGTCTCTATATGGCAAAAACCATCACAATATTGTAAAGTAATTATCCTCCAAATAAAATAAACACATTTTTAAAAATTAAAAATCTAAATATACAGAACAATAAAGCATCAATAATATTCTAAGTAAAATCTTTAAAAAAAAAAAAACTCCATAATTAAATTAGGACCACATAACATTTCTGAAATTTTTTCATCATGATCGTGAAACTTCTCCATTCTAAAATATATCCAGGATGTTTGCTGTATTTTGGCTAGAAGTGAATCCTTCTATTTATTATAAGGAAAGTGGATAAAATTTGAGACTATAGGTCTTTTCAGATTCACTGTCATTAGTTTCTCTACAGCCTAATATAAGCCTAGAAGAAAAGAACATTGGAGGGGAACAGAGTGGTGTCTGTCCTTCCCTCTAAAGGCTGTTTAGAAATATCCTCTGTCCTGAGAAAAGGATATGGATTGATATTTATCACATATCACATCTCCTAGGCGAGGCATTCTACAATGCCAGGCTCTATAATAGTATTAAGTACTAATAATGGTCTCATTGGGTAGCCTGCCTGTGAAATAGAATGGGCTTTTAATGGGTTCCCGCTTTTTTTTTTTTTTATAGTAAATTTACTGGAAATTCAACTTATAGTAAACCAAGCTCGTTTCTTTTTATAGTTAAAAAAAATACAAAGGTGTGTCCCTGAGCTCACATTTCTGTAGGTTTAAATGAGTCTTTGTATCTGATTTTTATTGCACTGTGAACGTTATAGCAATTTTGGTTTGGTATATAAACTGGAGCCTGGTTTATGCATAAAATTATGTAGCTCAATTTCCAAATACATTGCCCACCCAAGCATGATAATTAATTTTTTATTGAACAAAGCCCTAAATTATAGAGCATTAGTTGATTATGTGTAACCCAATGATGTTAGATGTCCAAGGGCAATTATAATAAAATATTAAAGCAACTTTATATCAAGAAAAAGATAAAAATATACAGCCACATACTCCTGATTCCGTTACTTCAGCTTTTTGCACATTAAAAATGTATTTAAGATTTCAGTTGCTTCAGATATGAAGTTACTTTAGTTTTGAGAAACTCCAAGATTTGCTGAAGTGCATTTGAAATCTTCGGAAGCCCCAAAAGTTGCTGCCGCTAAGCCTCATCTAAGCCAAGACAAGCTCACGATCCTTTCTTCAATAATAAATTGAGACTCCTTAGAAAATGTGCCACTGTGTAGCACTCAGACATAAACTATGTTGCAGACATCTCTCTTGAAAAAGGATAGAAATAAGTCGCTTAATAAAGTCTAAATCATTCCTTAGGTTAGCTAATAGAAGCACCCGTGGTTATAAAATTAATCAGTCCCTGCTATTACGGCAAATTGGTGAAGATTATATTGACACGTCTTCGTCTGCATGTCTCATCAGAGGTGTCCGTGCCATTTAGCTACGAAACCCTGGAGGCTTTCCTCCGCACAGAATCTTATAACACTTCAATTAAGGGACACCAAGCTGCCAACCAGACAGCGGCGCATTTATTTCTTGATGACTCCTTAAGTTGTGCCACAGGCCTATCATTAAGAGAATATTTTTCACAGCAGGTTGCAAAGATCCTCGTGCCATTAAAAGGAATTGAAAAAGCATCAGTTTGTTGTTTCCACCTAACATAGATATTTTTCATTGCTGGAACAGCCATTAAAAACAATCTGTTTTATTGCATTCTGAAAAGATCACATGAAGGACCCATAATGATTGATTTTAAGGATGACATGAGGATTAAAACCACTGTGAAAATGTAGCATTTGAAATAAATATTTAGGAAAAACAAAGTCTCAAAAATGTGAGACTTTTCTTTCTGGTACCAAATTGGTAGTAGAAACGAACTGATACCTTGAATCGGAATTTGAAAATGCTACAAAGGAAGGCCTTTGAAGAGAGGATGAGGAAGACAGTCTCTGGAGAGGGATGTATCAGAAGAATGACATGCCTTAAAAATTTAAGCGGAGTTTCTTTGAAAATCAGTGAATAAGAACAGAATGTTCGAAAGCACAGCAGATCAAATACTTCAGGGCATCTGTTTGGGGATTTTTGTTTGGAGAGGAAGTTTAATGTCACTCCTACACTGTAGAATATTGACTTAAAACACTGTTTTTCAGTTACCAGCGTGGAAGGAAACACCCGATTCTGGTTACTTATTTATATTAGAGCAGCCCCTGACTATGCATGCCTACCTGAGGTTTCAGTTTGATATAGTGACTTGTTTCAAAACTTATTTTCTCAGTGCTGGAATTCATCACTACTTGACACCAGCAATAACTTAATAAAGGGAAAATTTCTGTGAAGGAACTTCCTTAATGTTACTACTTAGAAAATTTTAGATGTCTTTCATAAGTTGTTTTTGGCAAAACCTTAAAAATTGTTTTTAAATTATGCATTCTTTAAGGATTATAACAGTATGTGGAACTCATCTTCTAAAGAACAACAAGAACAAAACAACCTCATGAAGAAGGGGTTTATTCAGTCTTTCTGCTTTAAAATGCTGATCATTTCTGGTGTTAGTAAAGTTAGGGTGCCCCATGTTAAAACTGACCTTGTTGAAACCCACCAGGACCTCAGCGCTCAACCAGGGTAGCAATTGTAGTGGACAGTGTGGTGTGAGGTCATATCCTCCACTTTAGGCCTGAGATACCTGTTCTTCCTGACATCAGCTGAATCCCTTTCTGGGGATTGCCCTGAGCAGAAGACTGCCACTAAGTCCAAGATTACTGCTCCTGCCCGGGGACAGCTCCTCTGGTCCCCAGAGGAGGGGATGTGAAGGTCTTGTCCTTCTGTTGCAACCTCAGGCAATTCTGGACCACTTAAATAAGCTCAGAGCTCCCCATGTAGGACTGGCAAAAGCCCTTGTTGTGACAGCATCACAGTCCAAATCTCTCCACCCAGCCTTACCTCCCTCACTGCATCATGGGCGTTGACAGCAAGGATGCTCCCTGGCCAACTTCCTCTATGCAAATACAGTCCAGAAGAATCAACTTGAGACAATCAGTTCAGTTCAGTTCAGTTCACTTCAGTCACTCAGTCATGTCCGACTCTCCGCAACCCCATTAATCACAGCACACCAGGCCTCCCTGTCCATCACCAACTTCACTCAAACTCATGTCCACAGAGTCGGTGATGCCATCCAGCAATCTCATTCTCTGTCGTCCCTTTCTCCTCCCACCCCCAACCTTTCCCAGCATCAGAGTCTTTTCTAGTGAGTCAACTCGTCGCATGAGGTGGCCAAAGTATTGGAATTTCAGCTTTAGCATCAGTCCTTCTAATGAACACCAAGGATTGATCTCCTTTAGAATGGACTGGTTGGATCTCCTTGCAGTCCAAGGGACTCTCAAGAGTCTTCTCCAACACCACAGTTCAAAAGCATCAATTCTTCGGCGATCAGCTTGCTTCACAGTCCAACTCTCACATCCATACATGACCACGGGAAAAACCATAGCCTTGACTAGACGGACCTTGGTTGGCAAAGTAATGTCTCTGCTTTATAATATACTACCAAGGTTGGTCATAACTTTCCTTCCAAGGAGTAAGCATCTTTTAATTTCATGGCTGCAATCAGCATCTGCAGTGATTTTGGAGCCCAAAAAAAATAAAGTCTGACACTGTTTCCACTGTTTTTCCATCTATTTCCCATGAAGTGATGGGACCAGATGCCATGATCTTTGTTTTCTGAATGTTGAGCTTCAAGCCAACCTTTTCACTCTCCTCTTTTACTTTCATCACTTAAATTGAAGAAAGTAGGGAAAACCACTAGACCATTCAGATGACCTAAATCAAATCCCTTATGATTATACAGTAGAAGTGAGAAATAGATTTAAGGGACTAGATCTGATAGATAGAGTGCCTGATGAACTCTGGACAGAGGTTCGTGACATTGTACAGGAGACAGGGATCAAGACCATCCCCATGGAAAAGAAATGCAGAAAAGCAAAATGGCTGTCTGAGGAGGCCTTACAAATAGCTGTGAAAAGAAGAGAGGCAAAAAGCAAAGGAGAAAAGGAAAGATATAAGCATCTGAATGCAGAGTTCCAAAGAATAGCTAGGAGAGATAAGAAAGCCTTCCTCAGTGATCAATGCAAAGAAATAGAGGAAAACAACAGAATAGGAAAAACAAGAGATCTCCTCAAGAAAATTAGAGAGTCCAAGGGAACATTTCATGCAAAGATGGGCTCAATAAAGGACAGAAATGGTATGGACCTAACAGAAGCAGAAGATATTAAGAAGAGGTGGCAAGAATACACAGAAGAAATGTACAAAAAAGATCTTCACGACCAAGATAGTCACGATAACGTGATCACTGACCTAGAGCCAGACATCTTGGAATGTGAAGTCAAGTGGGCCTTAGAGAGCATCACTACGAACTAAGCTAGTGGAGATGATGGAATTCCAATTGAGCTATTTCAAATCTTGAAAGATGATGCTGTGAAAGTGCTGCACTCAATATGCCAGCAAATTTGGAAACCTCAGCAGTGGCCACAGGACTGGAAAAGGTCAGTTTTCATTCCAATCCCAAAGAAAGACAATGCCAAAGAATGCTCAAACTACCGCACATTTGCACTCATCTCACACGCTAGTAAAGACATGCTCAAAATTCTCCAAGCCAGGCTTCAGCAATATGTGAACCGTGAACTTCCAGATGTTCAAGCAGGTTTTAGAAAAGGCAGAGGCACCAGAGATCAAATTGCCAACATCTGCTGGATCATGGAGAAAGCAAGAGAGTTCCAGAAAAACATCTATTTCTGCTTCATTGACTATGCCAAAGCCTTTGACTGTGTGGATCACAATAAACTGTGGAAAATTCTCCAAGAGATGGGAATCCCAGACCACCTGACCTGCCTCTTGAGAAACCTGTATGCAGGTCAGGAAGCAACAATTAGAACTGGACATGGAACAACCGACTGGTTCCAAATAAGAAAAGGAGTACGTCAAGGCTGTATATTGTCACCTTGCTTATTTAACTTCTATGCAGAGTACATCATGAGGAATGATGGGCTGGAAGAAGCACAAGCTGGAATCAAGGTTGCTGGGAGAAATATCAATAACCTCAGATATGCAGATGACACCACCCTTATGGCAGAAAGTGAAGAGGAACTGAAAAACGTGAGACAATAGTGCCACACATTTAATGTGCAACATTTGTTTAGTTAGTCTGAATAGGAGCAAAAAATAGAAAATTATTGCAGGTATGGGAGAACCTCTTTAAAAGCAAACAGTCTTTGATACATTTGGAATACCTGAGATAGTCAGAGCTCATTGCTTGTTTGTTTCATGCTCGTCTGTAAACTACATCTCTTGGATTCTCTCCCCAATCTCACTGACACCACCTTTACAGTCTCTCCTAGCGTCTAGTTTTCCCCAAGTTCAATTCATTCATTTCTTCATAGCCTACAGAATTTTCTCTCAAAAACTCAGATCAGACGTTACCTTGCAGTTCAAAGTTTTCTGACGCTTACACATTCTTACAGGGCAAAATTAAGGGTTTCATTCTTTAAAACCCTTGTCCCTGCACTTCCATCACTTCACTACCCATAACATTCCTCCTCTGGCGACTAAGTACCTTAGAGTTTTTGGAAAGTTTCACTGTTTCCAACATACAGCATGTCTTTCTGTAATTCGATGTGTGCTTTATAACCTGGTGATCTGTCATGCTTTTTTCTACCTCCTCAGTTTAATAAACTTCTGTTGATCCTGAAAAAGACTCCTCAAATCTTCATTTCCTATCCCATTGTTCCCTGATTCTCCCATCAAAACAAAAGCTCCGTATTTTTCAGCTCTATTTGAAAGTCATCTATCACAAAATGTACGTTTATTAGAATTGGTCATGGGTACATTTTTGGTACCCCCCTAAACGTTGAATTTTTCAAGGGCTTGCCATTGAATGTGTACTCTGGTGCTCAACTATGCCCATGTTAAGTACTTAAATAAATAAATGAAGACGTCTTACCTTTGATTCTCTGCAAAGTAGAGCCTGAAGCAAGAACTTGGGTGCAGATGAAGCGAGCCGAAGAAGCAGGAGTGAGCGAGGGGAGGAATGTAAGGAGGAAGGAGGGAAATTCGGTAGTGGTTTGACAGGCTGTGGAGTGGTCGCCGCTGTGAGCAGTGGCTCAGACACTCTGGCAACTTGGTTAGGCTAATGTGGCAAACAGCCTCCAAACTGTCCCTGTGACAGACAGGAAGCCTGGGGGCGTTTAGCCACTCACGCTCTCATGAGTCGGTTGCAAGTTCCCCAGTATTAACTTTCCCACACTTCCAGAAAGTATCTGCAGGGGAACATTGAACTTGTGTTTTGAATTAGTGGTTTTGAGGGGTCAGCACTGGTTCTTGATTTAAAATGGTAAATATAACCAAATATATTTTCAGTGCAACTAAAAGTAAACCGAAGCTTATATTTAAGACGTGGATGTTATTCCCTTCAGTGGAGTTTTCCTTCGTTTTTCCTGTCTCTTTTTGTCATCTTCTTCATTATCTCTTCTGTGAATAATGGAATGTGTATGACCTTGGCACCCTGTTTGTTTAGCATGCATGCAGGGTACATCACGCAAAATGCCCAAAATGCCATCTGGATGACTCACAAGCTGGAATCAAGATTGTTGAGAGAAATATCAACAACTTCAGATACGCAGATGATAGCACTCTGATGGCAGAAAGTGAAGAGGAACTAAAGAGCCTCTTGATGAGGGTGAAAGAGGAGACTGAAAAAGTTGGCTTAAAACTAAACATTCGAAAAGCAAAGATCATGGCATCTAGTTCCATTACTTCATGGCAAATAGATGAGGAAAATGTGGGAACAGTGACAGATTTTCTTTTCTTGAACTCCAAACTCACTGTGGATGGTGATGTAGCCATGAAATTAAGAGACACTTGCTCCTTGGGAGAAAAGCTATGACAAACCTAAACAGTGTATTAAAAAGCAGAGAAATCACTTTGATGACAAAGGTCTATATAGTCAAAGGTATGGTTTTTACAGTAGCCATGTATATAGGAGAGAAGTGGACCATAAAGAGGGAAGGCTGAGCACCGAAGAACTGATGCTTTCAAACTGTGGGGCTGGAGAAGATTCTTGAGAATCCCTTGGACAGCAAGGAGATCAAACCAGTCAATCCAAAAGGAAATAAACCCTAAATATTAATTGGAAGGATTGATGGTGAAGCTCCAGTACTTTGGCTACCTGATGTGAAGCGCTGACTCACTGGAAAAGACCCTGATGCTGGGAAACATTGAAGGCAGGAGAAGAAGGGGACGACAGAGGATGAGATGGTTGGATGGCATCACCGACTCAATGGCCATGAGGTTGTGCAAACTCCAGGAGATGGTGAAAGACAGGGAAGCCTGGTGTGCTGCAGTTCATGAGGTCAGAAAGAGCTGGACATGATTTAGTGACTGAGCAACAACGAACAATGATCTTGACAGTTTAAACACTCTAAGTCTCAGTTTTCTCATAGGTAAAGAGGGGAAAGAGTCTGTTTCACAGAATCATTTTCCACCTATCCATTCATTCAGTTATTAAACATTTCTACTGCACAACTACTGTGTGCCAGTCACCACTGTATTTCGGGCTTTGGAAACAATGGGGAGTAAGAGCAAAACAAAGTGAAAAGAAAACAAAAATTCAAACTAACAAAAATTATTTCCCAGTCCTTGCCATAATGGATCTGATGAAGGAGAGATACTGAACAGAAAGCCATACAAGCAAATACAATATAAAAAATGTTATCCATGCCAGAAGGAGACATACAATTTCCACAGGGGTGTATAATGAGAGTACATCATTTAGACTGGTGTTTACTCAGTGGCTCCACGGACTAGCCATGCCACTGGCTGTCAAATTCCCCTGCCTGAAGAGTGCTGGCGAGTCAGTGACATGAAGTGTTGGGGTGGCGTGGGAGGGGAACACTGTAAGTGAAGGCCATGAGGCAGACAGGAAAGCACGACACAAGCTTAATAATAAGGTGAGGTTGCTCACAACGAAGTGAAAGCGGAGGCGAGTTAGTGCAAAATAAGGCTAGAGAGGTAACCAGGGACAAGACACTGGAAGCCATCACGAGTGCGATCCAATCAGAGGCCTTAGAAAGGTTTTATGCTGAAGAGGTATGTGATGTGAAATCCTCATGGAAGATTGCTCTAGCTGTTATATATATATTTAGTGAGTGCTGGAAGGCAGGAGTTGTGACACAGCATCACCGTTCTATTGTAAGATACTGATGTCGTAAAGCAACCCACATGCTGAGTTTATTTAGAAAAACATGGATTTGAATTTGATTGCATTCCTCTTTTCTTCTTTTCTCCCATTTTCCGTTCTTCTTTCTTTTCTTCCCTTAATTTTTCTCTATATGCTAATAACTTACTTTTAGCATCTCTTAGAAGAACTTCATTAAGAGAGCAAAGTTATGTTATTCATATCCAATGGCCCATCGCTCGTTCTCTGTCACACCCCTGGGTGATTTGTGCTACTGAAAAGGCAAAAGGGGATACTGAGCCATTCTGCTCAGGATTTATGGGACAAGGAGAAGGAATCATGGTCTTTATGGTGCTGTTAGAAGTGAAGGAGCAGAGGTTAGGAATCATTTGGCAGATGAAATTATGTGTGAAGAGAGGTCAAGGGTGTTGGGTAAACTAGAAGAGGTGAATTGGAGATGGGAATAACAGTGATTTACGAAAGAGATTTCTGGATATCAGAGCAGCAGACAAGGAACTAACATGTTCATTTCTAAAGAAGCCTAACACAATACTTTCATGATAGAAAAAAGGAAAATGCTAAGAAATTCAGGTAACAAGTACGATGATACTTTTGATATGTTAACCTTGGAACATATGCATATACAATATTAGTTTTAATTCTTTTTTGAGTTCTAATTCTTATGGAGAATTGTAATGATGGTGAATTAGAAAAATTTTGAAAACTCCCAAACCAACTACAACAAAGGAAAAAAAAATCAAAAATATGCTGAGATAAATAGCACAAGTCAAGGAAATTCCCAGGCAAAATGTGTACAGGAATAACCATCCTGACTCTTCATGGAAAAATAAAAACATTTTTCCTTGTGGATAGTAAATCTGAGCTTATTAATACTGATGATACCACGTTGCATTTTGCTTCAGCTTCCTTGAGGCACACTGTTACACCGATTTGCAATGTGTGCTCTGATGATTTTGACGTAAGTACATCGGTACCATTACCATAATCTGAGTAACACAGTTTCATGAGCCCTTGAAGTTTACTTGTACCCCTTTTATAATCCTTTTCTCCCTCCACTCCCATCGCCAAGCAAGCCGTATTTTTTGTCACTATAAATTCATTTACATTTCCTAGAATTTAATATGAATGGAGACGTGTAGTACAATTCTGGTTCTTCTATCCAACATAATTATCTTGAGATTCATCGTGTATCATCAGCGGATTCTGTTTTATTGCTTAGCAGTAGTGGTAATACATTGGATGAATAGACTGCTCTCGCGGGGCCTCAGCCTGCGACCGTTTGGAGTGGGTTTTGGGTTCCCAGCCAGAGACTGAAACCCGGTTGCTATCTGGTGCTTTCACTGCTGCAATCCCATCTCGGTCTCCGGCTGGAAACCCAAGCCCTGCTCCAAGCCGTTGCAGGCTGAGGCCACCCAAGATCATATCTGGTTCTGAAACCCTGAAATTCAGAAAGTCAAGGTAAACACCTGGCCTTGCACAGCCGTGGCTTGAGGCCCCTAGGGACTTTCACTCCTGGCTTCTTTCTCTCCATTTCCCCTTTACTTTCTTTTCAAGACCCACAGGGCATAATCTCTGTCTGCTCACAGCGTTATGGCTCCCCACAACACTGGGGGTGGCGGGGCGATTTCCCAGGCCGTGCAGATTAGAATAATGCTTGGGTGAGAGCTGAGGCCGCCCTCTGGAACGTGGTGGAAACGTGACTTCCGGTCGTGCGGGGGCCCAGGGCGTCGCTGCCTCTCTCTCGCTCTCCACGTCTCTCTGCTCCGAACGGAGCCCTCCTCCACGCTTCCTTTCCTACCTCACTGGCGCAGCAAGGCCTCTTTCTTCTAATTTCCCCGCCCTTCTGAGGCACGCCTTTCTGGACATCACTCCTAAATGGCGTCCTCACCACTATCAAAGTCCGGGCTGCTGTCAGACAAAATAGTCAGAAGAGTCCCGATTCTACCTTAGCTGCCAGGAAGATAAGGCAAAGGATTCTGGGTTCTCTGCTGTCTAGTCTCTCCCCTCAATATATGCCCAGAAATCTACTGTGAAAAGGCCTCCACCTCCAGGCCCTCAGGCTTTGAAGACAGCGCCATCTTCCACCGTGCGGGACTCCAATTTCTCCAAGCGTTCCTCTTTGCATCTATGGGACCCCCTTCACTCTGCTTCACTCCTGCTATGGACAGTCTGTTGGGCTGGCCACTACCCAGAAGCCCAAATTATAAACTTTGTAGATGCTCAGTCTCAAGGATCACTCCAGCATAGGAAGACATATCATAGGACCTAAGCCCTATAGACAGGAGAAGGCAATGGCATCCCACTCCAGTACTCTTGCCTGGAAAATCCCATGGACAGAGGAGTCTGGTGGGCTGCAGTCCATGGGGTCGCAAAAAGTCGAGCACGACTGAGCGACTTCACTTTCACTTTTCACTTTCATGCATTGGAGAAGGAAATGACAACCCACTCCAGGGTTCTTGCCTGGAGAATCCCAGGGACGGTGGAGCCTGGTGGGCTGCCATCTATGGGGTCGCACAGAGTCAGACATGACTGAAGCAACTTAGCAGCAGCAGCAAGCCCTACAGACAAGGGATCCTACCGCAGGAACCTGTCTGCATTGGTTCAGAAGACCTTCTCCAGCCGTTCCAGGCTGGGTACCTTGTGTAAGGTCACAAGGAGGATCAGAGACATCTGGCTAGAAATCACTGGTAGAGAAGACACTTGAAACCCCATCAGGTTCAAAGGGAATTTGGCGGATGCCCTGAACCCCTTTGGGTTAAAGCCTCCTGGTAAATGTTTCCAGGACAGCAGGATTCATTCTAGGAGTTCTTTCTTATTCTCGGGTGCAGGTTACTCAGCATGGAAAGGTCCTCTTCCAAGTCACAAGAAACATGTCTGGAGTATATCTTTAAGAAGTGGAAATTCATTAAAATCGAAGGGTTTCAAGACTGAGACCTGCTGCAACAGGCGTCTACTGCAGCAGTAGCTGGCCCTTGTATACAAAGTTGGGGAATGGAGAGAAATGGCTTGAAAACAGGTCTGTAAATTACAACACCATTCTGCAATTGGATCTTTATTGCCGCAGAATGGAAAAGTGCAGTGAGATTCCCTATGTTCAGGCTTTCATGCTACTTTACCAAAATCCCGCTCTATATGAGTCTCGTAATTTAAAACCTGGAGAACGAGAAATCTCTTCTGACATTCTGGATGACCCCCTCCTAGGATCTCCTGCCTCTCAGGGGGAGATACTGAGCTCCCCCTGCCCCTGACAGTATTCCTACTGCTCCCAAGCCATCTACTTCTTCTGAGTCACCTTCTCCTCCTGAGTCATCTGTTTCTCTCGGTCCCTTTGATCAGTCCCAAATTCCACCTCTTTATTCCCGTCCATTCTCTTTGTTACCCAAAGAAACAGAGATTAGTCTTTCTGGGGTAACTCTCAGTGGAGCCTCCTATCACTCAGGACCCAAGAAATTATGCTATTTTAGGGAAGTGGCGAACGGTGAAGAGACAATCAGAATACATATGCCCTTCTCTTTAACCATCTTAGTGAAGTGAAAGTGAAAGTCACCCAGTCGTGTCTGACTCTTTGTGACCCCATGGACTGAGTCCATGGAAATCTCCAGGCCAGAATACTGGAGTGGGTAACTTTTCCATTCTCCAGGGGATCTTCCCAACCCAGTGATTGAACGCAGGTCTCCCACATTGCAGGCAGATTCTTTCCCAGCTGAGCCGCAAGGGAAGCCATTACCCCAAGGCAAACAGAAATTGGGTCAATTTCCTGAAGACCCTAGTAAGTTTCTTGAAAGATTTCATGCCCCCCAGTCCCAGCCTTTGGTCTATTATTTAACTTGGAAGGATAGTTAAGTAGGTCTATCTACCTGCTATATTCCTGAGTAAAACAGAGAATCTGGACAGTAGCCCGCGGGAATGCTGACCAGCTTGCTGGAGATGAACCCGAACATTATGCTATGGATGGAGATGCCATCCCAAATCAGGAACCCTTTTGGAATTATAATTCCTGGGAGGAAACAGAAGCCAGGAAACATATGATTTAACATATATTAAGAGATGAGAAAGTATATCAAAAAGGCTGGTTAAAGGAGGGACCCAGGAAGAAAAGGAAAATCCAGCCTTCACGGGTTGTTTGTGGAGGCATTTAGGAAATATACCAGTATAGATCCCTTCAGTTCTGGAGGTCGGTCCCTGCTGGCACAGCACCTTATTAGACAGTCTGCCCCTGATATTAGGTGGAAACTCCAAAAGTTACAATTTGGCTCACAAACCCCCATGCCCCAGCTCCTAGATGTGGCCACTAGGATATTAAATGTGCCGTGCTGTGCTTAGTTGTTCAGTCATGTCTGACCCTTTGTGATCCCATGGACTGTAGCCTGCCAGGCTCCTCTGCCCGTGGGGATTCTCCAGGCTAGAATACTGGAGTGGGTTGCCACGCCCTTCTCCAGGAAAACTTCCTGACCCAGGAATTGAACTGGGGTCTCCTGCATTGCAGGTGGATTCTTTACCAGTTGAGCTACAGGGTAGGGTATTAAATAACTGAGAACAAACTCAGGAGGAAGAGAGAACCCAATGTGAGAAAAGTCAGGCCTGGGCTAATGCACAACTCAGAGCTGTTGCTGTCAGCCATGCTTTGTGACCACAGGACAGCCTCTCTCCTCCAAAATCTGCTCTGTGAATGGTGCTGATGGAAAGCCTCGCACCCATTATTTCACCGGGCCTCTCACTTGCCAGTTTGGGCAGTAGTTGATTTCACATGGCTTTCTAGTTGTACCTCAGTGTCCCACCCCTCTCCTTGCGTGTGTGTTAGTCCCTCAGTCATGTCTGACTCTTTGCGACCCCATGAACTGTAGCCCTCCAGGCTCCTCCGTCCATGGGATTCTCCAGGGAAGAATTCTGGAGTGGGTTGCCATTTCCTTCTCCAGGGGATCTTCCTGACTCGGGGATGGAACCTGGTCTCCCACATTGCAAATAGTGGGTAGTTGGCCATTTTTTAAATAGGGGGCATTTCTACAGTAACTTGGTGATGAGGGAGTGAATCTCTAGCTCCCTGGGAAATCTATCTCCTTGGGAGGGACATTTTTAGCTCCCTCGGGGCCATCCTTTGGTTGGAGGCCTCCGGGAGCCCCTTATTTCAACTCTGACTAAGACAGACCAGCCAGAAGAGCAAGGTTATATTCCTGGTCATATTCTATAAGCAGTAGATCCTTTAGTTCGGGACAAAGGAATTCCTGGACGGGCCATAAACACCCAGCCTGTAAGAATTAGCCTTAGGCCAGAAATCGCCTATCCTAACGAGAGACTATCCTATAAAATTGGAAGAGAAAAAGGGTTCACAACTTGCTGTGGGTAAATTGCTGAGGCGTGGCCTCTTGGTGCCTCTGCCAGTGCAGCACTCCTGTTCTGCCAGCTGTTAAGCCAAATGGGAAATAGAGGTTGGTACAAGACCTTAGAGCAGTAAGCGATGTGGTGGCCCCTATACTCCCCTCGTGGCCAGTCCTTACAGCACATTAACCCAGATCCCTGTGGACACTACATGGTGTCCTATACCATCTCAAGGATGCCTTCATCTCATCCCGGTTCATTCCTCTTCACAAGACCTGTTTGCTTTCAGGTGGACCCATCCTCACTCAGGCCAAATGCAGCAATATACCTGGAGAGGGTTGTCTCAGGGGTTTTGGGACAGCCCACACCTGTTTGCCAGGCCCTGGGAAAGGAACTAAGGGAAATACACCTAAAAGAAGGTGCTATTCCACAGTGCATAGATGATATTTTAACATGTAGACCTTCCATGGCCTCAGATCAAAATATGACTGAAGTCCCTAATTTTCTTGGGGCTTGTAGTTACAGAGTCTCTCAGAAAAAGGCCCAAATCTCAAAGCAACAAGTATCTGGGATATATTATAAACCCTGGAAGTACAGTTATTTTGAGATAGAAGACTAGCTCTATTAGGACTATATAAGGACTCCAAGGACGAAGAAGATTTCCATACTTTTTAGGGCCTGGCAAGATTTTGTACAATTTGGATTCCAGTATTTGGACATATGGCTAAGCCCCTATATTAAGCCACTAACGGCCCAGATAGAGAGCCATTACTTTGGAACAGGGATGTAGAAAGGCTTTTAATGATATCAAGCAGGCCCTCACCAGAGCCCCTGCTCTTGGCCTCCCCAACTTGAAAAGTCTGCTCCTCTTGCACATGACTGAAAAGCAGGGGGCAGCCTTGGGAGTCCTTATACAGAAGCTAGAGGAAGTTCCTCAGCCTATAGGATACGTTTCCAAGCAAATAGACTCCGTGGGCCAAGGTTGGCCCAGCTGCCTCTGGGCAGTACCTCCCACAGCTTTATTGGTGGAAGAAGCTAATAAGCTTACCTTTGGGGAGCCACTTGAAGTAGCCACACCCCTCATCAAGCACAAGGGATTCTAGAGATAACAGGCCACCATTGGCTAACTGGAGGTCTCCCAATAGCAAGACTACAGATTTCCATCAGTTTGCCTATTAGTGGGCATTTGGGTTGATTCCAAGTTTTATCTCTTACCAACAAAGCCTCTGTGAACTTGGTGTAGTCTTAGTGTAGACATGTTTTCCTTGCTCTTGGGTGAACACACGAATGGAATGGCCAGATAACATGGTCGGTATATAAGTGCTAGTCCCTTAGCCTTGTCCAACTCTTTGTGACCCCCATGGACTGCAGCCGATCAGGCTCCTCTGTCCATGGGATTTCCCAGGCAAGAATACTGGAGTGGGTTGCCATTCTCTTCTCCAGGAGATCTTCCCAACCCAGGGATCAAACCTAGTGTATACTTAACTTTAAGCAAACTTTCAGAATATTTCCCCGAATGATTGTACCATTTTACGTTCATATCAATAGTTTAACAAAAATTATAGAGGCTGGCATTACCTTACACAAGCTTAACAACAATGCTGACAGGAAAGTTCAGCATTCCTTTCCCCATTATACAAACAGATAGCAAAGTTCAGGAATGTTAAATAAACCACTTGTGATCAGAGTAAATGAAAGGAAGACTTGGAATTCAAACCTGTACCTGACAGTGCCAGAAGGTTTTTTTCAGAATGCCTGGGGGAAGTTTTTTGTTTTTAACAAACTAAGGACAAGCTCTTGCTTTAAATAAGTTTGGTTCTCATCCACTGAGTTGCTAGCTCCTGCTTGACTCGGATAAATGGAGAGAATGGAAAATTATTTTAGTTCAAGTGATGGCTCATTGGCCAGACAAGGTCAAGGTATAGCTTTATATGGTTGACTGGAATTCAAACTTGTGACCTGCCGTCAGTTGGAGAAGAGATATATAAGACCCTCTGATAAATGAACAATCTTATTAATTTAAGAAGGCAGTTCCAATTCAAATGAAGTGCTACTTAAATCAGAAACCATAGCCATGCTTTCATTGGTTTAATGCCTTTTTCTTTTTAATGTTGATTGTGTTTCAAAGAACAAATAAAGATGCAAGGACTGGAAAGGGAAAAAAATAAAATAAAACCAGCTGGGAAACAAAGAAACAAAGGACAAAGCACCTGGAGGAGATTAATGGACGGAAGTACATTTTCTTTGTTTCCATTTTTAATAAGACAAATGCATTATGTAAAATTTTAAATGTGAGAACTGTACATAGATGTATGAAACATAGCCTGCAAGAGGTTCTTGTGGTTTTTGATGCTGCTCTTGGCAGTGTTTCTTCAACTACTGACAGGCACTTTGGTTTCTGTAATGGTCACTCTCAGCGCAAGCCTCTGCAGTAACCCAATATCCAGGATAGACAATGATGAAGTCACTGCTTCTGCCTTGGGGACATAACATTTTAGTACTGAGATTGAAACAAATGGAAAACTTTACTCTTTTCTTTTTCTGGAAGAATCGGGCATGAGTGCAGACTGTATTTAGAAGGAGTGAGTGAGTGAAGGTCTAAAAACTCAACACCAGAATCATATTTCTCAAAGACTTTCATTCCTCACCATCTGCTGTCATCAATGACAATAGTTTCTTAACTAAATTAGCAAATACAAATATAAGACACAGACTTAAATTTAGTTTTCAGGCAAAAAAAATTTTTAGTATGATAATGTCCTATCCAGTATTTGGGATACACTTACACTTAAAAAAAAACGGACTTCCCAAGTGGCGCTAGCGGTAAAGAACCTGCATGCCAATGCAGGAGATGTAAGAGACCAGAGGTTTGATCCCTGAGTCAGGAAGATCCCCTGGAGGAGGGCATGGCAATCCACTCCAGTATTATTGCCTAGAGAATCCCACGGACACAGGAGCCTGGTGGGCTACAGCCCATAGTGTCACATAGAGTTGGACATGACTGAAGCGACTTAGCATGTATGCACTCTAAAGTTGTTTTTTTCCAAAATTCAAAATTAATAGATAGTCCTGTATTTTTACTTGGCAACTCTGTTGCTAACAGAATTCTCTCCTGTTTTACTCTGACTTCCCTCATTACAGTGTCAGAAAAATGGGACAGCAAAATTTATTGAAGAAGTGAAATATCTAAGTTAACAAGAGTCATTAAAGATGGAATCACTTCTGTGCATTCTTTCAATCATCCAAAAACAGTGAATTGTAGTGTATTCATATGACATAATATCAATACTTAACATGATAATCTCAATAAATACCTGAAAAGTCATTTTGTGAAATTTAACACACTCATTCTTCATAAAGACACTGAAATAATACCAATGAAAGTTCAGTATTCAACATAATAAATAATCTAATATTTAGTAACTAACATTCTTGACCTCTTTCTATGTGTCACGGCAGTAAGGGAGACACATACAAAGTGTTAAATTTTAACTTATTTAAAGCCTTACCTCACAATTAAGGTGTTAAATATTATCTTATTTAATCCTCAGAACAATGAGAAACAAAACCTTATGAGGCAGAAAAAATAATTATTATTCCCATAATCATTTTTCATGGGAAGACTCAAACAGAGAAGCAATTTGTCTCAAGGCACACAGCTGTAATTAATGGAGCTGGGAAGTCCAACCTCAGAGCCCATACTCCATACTGCCATTCTTCGTAGCAGCAGTAATAAATGTGTGTTGTTTAGGAATAAGGCAAACAGAAGATATTCAGGACTCCCACTATTCAAGGCAGCTGAATGGCTAGATATATGTTCTGTGTTTTATTAACAAGCAATGCTTGTAACATCTCAGTTCTTCCCAAATAAATATACAACTAGAATTCACTCTGGTTTCAAATCATGCTTTGGAGGAAGTTGGCAAAATATTCTAAGATTAATCTGTAAGGGTGCATTAGAAAAAACATTTGAGGGAGTTGCCTGGTTGCCTAGTGGTTAGGACTTAATTCTGTGCCTTCACTGTCAAGGCCCAGAGTTCAATCCCTGGTCAGAGTATTGAGATCCCACAGGCCCAAAAACAAAAGAAAGAAAAAAGTTGTTGAGTAAAGGGGACTAAGTAGAGAGAGCTTAATCTGCAAAATAGATACAATAGGAAGAGTAAATATTATAAAGACACCAATTTTTCCCAGGTTAATCTTTAAGTTTATACATTTCCAGTAAACTGCAAACAGGTCTGTGTTCATGTAAAGAAATGTTTAAGCCAATGTTAAAATTCTGTGACTGGGATTAGTGGTGGCTCAGTAAAGAATCCACCTGCAATGCGGGAGACCTGGTTTCGATTCCTGGGCTGGGAAGATCCCCTGGAGGAAGGCATGGCAACCCACTCCATTATTCTTGCCTGGGGAATTCCCATGGATAGAGGAGCCCAGTGGGCTACAGTCCATGGATATTGCAAAGAACTGGACATAACTGAGCGACTAGGCACAGCACAGCACAAAATTATATGACTGGGATTAGTTAATGAAATATCTTTCACTTCATTCAATAATTTTGCATATCTAAAATGTAAGAGCTTACTCTTTTTGAAAAATGTAACTAGCCACCACTATACTATTCTACCTATCTTAATATTGTCAAATACTCACTTAATGTTCAAATTTCCAGTTATTTCATAAATGTAATAATTATTTAACAGTCCTTTTATTGACTCAGGGTTCAAATAAGGCCCATGCATTGCAACTGGAATAAAGTCTGTATATTTCCTCCCACCCCTCAGTCTACTGGTTTTCTTTTTGCAGTTTAATTGTAGGAGAGGTCAGGATGTTTGTCTTATAAGCTTCCTACAGCGTGCACTGTATCTCATAGTTTACATCTTCCTCTGCCTTCTGTTTTTCCTGAAAACTGTTAGTTATATGTAGAGACTTGATAAAACTCAAGTACCATTGGATTTTATTTTGCTTTTTGACCAGACACTTATGTGGCATTCTTCTACAGAATGCCTCTCTCTTTGAAATATTAGAAGTCATTGTTCATCAATGACTAGATCATTAATAAAGATGGGATTAAAAATGGTAATACTCTAATGCTATGATAATAATTCTTCTACATTATTAGTTAGAATCCTTCTATAAAAAGAAACATTTCTTCACTTACTACTTAATTATCCAGAGTACAGTTTGAAAAGGCAAGAAAAATGCTGATTATTTTAGCTAATATACATTTGATAAATAGTAACAAAGTGAAAAACTCATTCTCTTGTATGTGAAGATTTATTTTTAAGTACAATAATAAATACAGTCTGGTATTGACACAGACATACAGGGGCAAAGCAACAGAATGACTTAGGTCCACAATAAATATTTATCAAACTTCTGAAATTCTTTACTGAATTAACTGGCAACCAGATGAAGAATCAGAGCATTATCAGCAATCCAGAAACCTCTCTTGGTTCCTTACTATTACTACTCTTTCTGAAAGGCAAGCACTATTCTGATGTCTAAGATCTGCCTGTATTATGCTTCAAATAAATGGAATCATATGGTAAGTACTCCATAGTATTTGGCTTCTTCTGTTCAGTATTATATTTATGAAATCCAATCATGTTGTTGTATCCAGTAATAAATCATTTGTTCTTATAATCTGTATAATCTACCATTTTCTTGAGCACTGTTCCAATGCTGAGCATAGAGCAGATTAAAAATTTGTGTCTCTGCTTTACGGGAGCTTACATTCTGGTGAATAAAATCCATGAAGATATATATATATATATATGCTGTTTAGTCGATTCAGTTGTGTCTGACTCTGTGCAACCCTATAGACTGCAGCCTGCCAGACCCCTCTGTCCATAGGATTCTTTGCTGCTGCTGCTGCTTCTAAGTTGCTTCAGTCGTGTCCGACTCTGTGTGACCCCGTAGATGGCAGCCCACCAGGCTCCCCAGCCCCTGGGATTCTCCAGGCAAGAACATTGGAGTGGGTTGCCATTTCCTTCTCTAATGCATGAAAGTGAAAAGTGAAAGTGAAGTTGCTCAGTCATGTCCGACTCTTCATGACCCCATGGACTGCAGCCCACCAGGCTCCTCTGTCCATGGGATTTTCCAGGCAAGAGTACTGGAGTGGGGATGGGATTCTTTAGGCAAGAGTAATAGAGTGGGTTGCCATGCCCTCCTCCAGGGGATCTTCCCGACTCAGGGATCAAACCTGGGTCTCCTGCTTTGCAGGCATATTCGTTACCACTGAGCCACCAGGGAAGTCCATATACATATGTTATATATAAGAGTTGCATATATGCAATGGTTGGGATATTGAATTCATGGGGCTGAGATAATTTGTTTCCATTTGGAAACAAAAATAGAACTTTGTTTTATGTCATACACAAAAATAATTCAAAGATATTTAAAGCCAAATCTTTTATAAGAATAAATATTAATTTATTAATTATGAATATTTATTAAACATTTACTTATACCAAACACTTTTCTAGGTATTAGGGATACGTTAGTAAAAACAGCATACAAAAATCCTTGCTCTTATGAAGCATGCATTTAATGTGGTGAGAGAGACAATAAAAACATAAACAAATAAATTATATATTAGAAAATTATAAGTGCTCTGGAGAAAAGCAAAGCCAGTGGGAGTAGGGGGTGGGTAAAGAGTGCCTGCAGAGAAAGGGATAGGATTATAATTCTCAATAGGATAGCAGGGAATATAGCAGAAAATTCTTTGTAAGCTTAGAGTAGGAAGGATTTATGAAATAAGACTTCAAAAATGCTAAATCAGAAAAGAAATGTTTGATTAATCTGACTACAGTAGAGGAGAAATGTTTATGCCTTAAAAGCAAAATCAAATTAAAAAGAAAATGAGAAGATATTTGCAATCCATATAATCACCCCAAGGACTAATATCCAGAATAGAATCAAAAGAAATTCTACAAATTAATAAGAAAAATCTGACCAACTACCAGGAAAAATATCGACAAAGAATATAAATATGCAATTCACAGGAGAAGAAACCCAAATTATGACTAAACGTTTGGGGGGAAAGTGCTGAATATCAAGGAAAATGTGAATTCAATTTACAATGATTTTTAATTTAGTACAGTAAGTCCAAACATGTTCCATTCCTAAAGCACGTTTGTAAGTTCAATTTGGTTTTAAGTCCAACAAAGTTAGCCTAGGTACCAACTAACACAATCAGATGCATTGTTCTATACTGCAATAGGTTTATAATACTTTTCACACAAATTATACATAAAAAAGCCACAAAAATAAAGAAAGCATTCTTGATCTCAGAGTACAGCACCTTGAAAAGCTCAGTAGTACAGTAGTGGAGCTGGCACACAGGGGCTGGTATCAAGCGAACAGCCAAGAGCTTCTGACTGGAGGAGGGAGTGGAGGTGGGAGACGCTAGAGCTGAAGGGGCATCAGCAATGGGAGACGGAGGGCGAGCTGCAATTTCGCTCCTGCCTCAGGTTAATGGCACAGGTTCCAGTTCCTTGCTGGATTCAATTCTATCTTCGGTTCAGTTCAGTTCAGTTGCTCAGTCGTGTCTGACTCTTTTCGACCCCATGGACTGCAGCAAGCCAGGCCTCCCTGTTCATCACCAACTCCCGGAGTTTACCCAGACTCATGTACATTGAGTCGGTGATGCCATCTAACCATCTCATCTTCTGTCATCCCCTTCTCCTCCCGCCTTCAATCTTTCCCAGCATCGGGTCTTTTCAAATGAGTCAGTTCTGTGCATCAGATTGAAAACACGATCCAGTGATGTTGGGTAATAGCTCTCTCTTTTTTTTTTTTCCTTGTTATAAATGACACAGTGACACTGGATTGCATTCTGAATGGCTGCTGCAACCTTCATGTACCAGATCCTGTACCTCAAAACCTCACAGTGCCTCCTCAAATAAAGAACATCCCCTTGCTGTTTCCTGCATCGTGAATCTCTTTGGTTCTTCAGTTTTATCTTCTTCCTCTTGTTTCTCTTTGTCCTTTCTCTGGACTTTAAATTCCATTGGGTCTTTGTAAGGAAGCTCCTTGTGTTGCATGGCAAGGAGTTCAAGAAGTTGCCCTTTTGCAGACTTAGCTCCAGCTTCTCACTGAGGGTCACTAAGCCACTGAAGACTTCTTTGGATTCCTCAGTAAATATAAGCCTTTGCCTCCAAGTTTTGAGGCCTTGGAAGATAAAAAAAGAAAAAAAAAATAAGGTGGGAAAATGTGAACTGAGGAAACTTGAAATGCCACCCAGCCAAGTTGTTATCTAATTACTTAAGAAAAAGAAATCCAATTTTTGGATGACCCAGGACCCTTGTTTCCTATTTTCCTTCTTGCTGTTTAATTAATACTCATTTCAACTCAATGCTTATTGATATTCTATCAGAAGTGATGTAACTCAACTTTGTAAAAAACAGTTGTTCCTTAAAACTGATGTAAAAATGAATCATCCTGTATGTAATGAGTACGTGATGGGTGGCTGAAATAGCTCAGTTGGGAGAGTGTTAGACTGGAGAACTAAAGGTCCCTGGTTCAATCCCAGGTTTTGGCAACTGTTTCTGACCCTTTGGGCTTCTCTGATAGCTCAGTTGACAAGGAATCTGCCTGCAGTGTAGGAGATCCCCATTTGATTCCTGGGTCAGGAAGATCCACTGAAAAGGGATAGTCTACACACTCCAGTATTTTTGAGCTTCCCTTGTGGCTCAGCTGGTAAAGAATCCACCTGCAATGTGGGAGACCTGGGTTCAATCCCTGGGTTGGGAAGATCCCCTGGAGAAGGGAAAGCCAACCCACTCCAGTATTCTGACCTAGAGAATTCCATGGACTATATAGTCCAAGGGGTCGCAAAGAGTTGGACACGACTGAGTGACTTTCACTCTCACTTTCTCTATGTGATGTCAAAGCGCGCTTTCGAAAATGCAGATCGGATCACTACACCCCCATGGGCATTCTGAGTTCCAGTTTTAATAACCAATGTGCTCTTCTGCAAACAGAAGATGCCCTTGTAATGAATATAATCTGCTCCCTCTACATGTTTTATTCAACAAACATTTATTGAGCACCTATAGTGTTATATAAGCACCTAGGTTCCAAGCACTGAGGTTTTATGTATAAATAAAAAATAAATTTTCTATTTTTATGGAGCTTAAATTTAAGTGAAAGAAAATGACAATAAGCTGAAAAAATATATAATATGTTAATATATCCAGTGTTCTTAAGGCTTTGTTTTTAAGGATCAGGGTACATGGTGATGGAAAAATACTGTTTTAGATATTTTGGTTAAAAAGAGTTTCAGATATGAAATTTCAGTAAAAACTTGAGGGAAATAAACAGTCAGTTGTGGTTATCAAAAAATGCATACTCTGTATTTGTCAACAACAGAATTAAAACAGAAGATTAAGATAGTTTAAGGTCTAATAAATGGGGAGGGGGAGATTCTAGCCACTAAATGAGAATAATATTTCAAATAGATTATATCAAAGAATATGTTTCTTTGAGGTAAAGAAAATGATATTTTTAAAAAAATTATGCACACTCTCTTGCTAGTTGCATTATCAGTTCTGTAAGAAACCTGTATGCAGGTCAGGAAGCAACAGTTAGAACTGGACATGGAACAACAGACTGGTTCCAAATAGGAAAAGGTGTACGTCAAGGTTGTATATTGTCACCTTGCTTATTTAACTTATATGCAGAGTACATCATGAGGAACGCTGGGCTGGAAGAAGCACAAGCTGGAATCAAGATTGCTGGGAGAAATATCAATAACCTCAGATATGCAGATGACACTACCCTTATGGCAGAAAATGAAGAGGAACTCAAAAGCCTCTTGATGAAAGTGAAAGAGGAGAGTGAAAATGTGGGCTTGAAGCTCAACATTTAAGAAAACAAAGATCATGGCATCTGGTCCCATCACTTCATGGGAAATAGATGGGGAAACAGTGTCAGACTTTATTTTTTTGGGCTCCAAAATCACTGCAGATGCTGATTGCAGCCATGAAATTAAAAGACGCTTACTCCTTGGAAGGAAAGTTATGACCAACCTTGATAGTAGGTGGATGAAATTGGAGCCAATTATACAGAGTGAAGTAAGCCAGAAAGAAGAACATCAATACTGTATATTAACGCATATATATGGAATTTAGAAAAATGGTAACCTGAACCCTGTATAAGAGACTGCAAAAGAGACATAGGCATTTAGAACAGTCTTTGGGACTCTGTGGGAGAGGGTGAAGGTGGAATGATTGGGGAGAATGGAATTGTAGCATGTATATTATCATAAGTGACCAGCCCAGGTTCGACGCATAAATTTTCCTCTGTTCATTTCTTTGCATTTGTGCTTTTTTAATAAAAATACTTTTAACTGTAAAGAAAAAAAATTATAAAAAATTAAATTAAATTAAATTAAATTAAAAAAAAATAAAATAAAAAAAAAA
Source organism: Moschus berezovskii (assembly GCF_049115385.1). Lineage (NCBI taxonomy): Eukaryota > Metazoa > Chordata > Mammalia > Artiodactyla > Moschidae > Moschus > Moschus berezovskii. Next base: position 10,609,442 of record NC_142475.1, on the reverse strand, counting down.
TAAAATAAAAAGCAGAGACATTACTTTGCCAACCAAGGTCCGTCTAGTCAAGGCAATGGTTTTTCCCGTGGTCGTGTATGGATGAGAGAGTTGGACTGTGAAGAAAGCTGATTGCCGAAGAATCAATGCTTTTGAACTGTGGTGTTGGAGAAGACTCTTGAGAGTCCCTTATACTGCAAGGAGATCCAACCAGTCCATTCTAGAGGAGATCAATCCTGGATGTTCATTGGAGGGACTGATGCTAAAGCTGAAGCTGCAATACTTTGGCCACCTCATGCGACGAGTTGACTCACTGGAAAAGACTCTGATGCTGGGAAAGGTTGGGGGCGGGAGGAGAAGGGAACGACGGAGAATGAGATGGCTGGATGGCATCACCGACTCTGTGGACATGAGTTTGAGTGAACTCCGGGGGTTGGTGATGGACAGGGAGGCCTGGCGTGCTGTGATTCATGGGGTCGCGGAGAGTCGGACACGACTGAGCGACTGAACTGAACTGAACTGAACTGAAGCCTTGAACCACAGAAACATTTACCTTTTGAAATTCAATATGGTACATTTTATTCTTATAAAAATTTTTGTTATAGAAAATGAAAGTGTCTGATATTGATTGAAGGCAGCCATATGATTCACCCATTTCTGCCTAAGGCAGCTCTTAGATTTCTCTCTGCTCCCTGGATTATCATTTCTCACAGTCCTTTCCTCAAATCGAGATACTGAAAGCAGGATTACCAAGGTGCCTGTGGACACTTGAAAAACTCTTTAAAAAGAGTTTTCCAACTATGAATTGAGTGAAAAAAATGTGATAAATGTACCTGAACTTTCCTGGGGACATTTAAAAAGCCAGTGGTGATTTGAGGGTTTGTTGTCACAATTTTCCAGGTGGCCCAACCAGCCTTTCCAATAACCCCATTTTCTCAGGGGCTGAGCACAGGCTGACTTAATCACAAGTGTGACCCCCACTCTAGGCACGAGGAACTCTCTCTCAGCCTCCTACCCAACCACCTAAACACAGAGTCCACTCTGAAACCACTCTGTCTTCTGACTTTCTAAAATATACTGGATGTACTAACATCAAGCATAACTCACCCCGTGAACTCTCCTGGTAGGACAGGTGGGCAACTGAAAGAGAACTGATACCAGTACAGTCGTATCTAGTATTAAAAGTATGATTAAAAACAAAGCAGGAGGAATTTTTAAAGGCATCCTGATTACATATTAAAGTGTAAAATAGCCACAGATTACTGGGGAAATAAATGGCAAATTTTACCATTTGGAGATCCAAAAAAAAAAAATTCATTCATTCACTTATTATGCATTGGACAAACACTTCATGAACATTCACTGTCCATCAGCTTTATAAGAGTGCTGCAAGTAAAACAGTCGTTTCATAATATAATCACTTGTCCTTGAAGAGCTGGCAGGTCACTAAACATATGAGTTATTACGATACAATTTGGTGAGTGCTTTGTTATAGGTTTATGCAGTCAACTCAGACTGTGGAGAGCGTTGGGGAGAAGAGAATGTCCGAGAAAGCTGCTCAGAAACATTTTTTTCTTTGAATCTGAATAGTCATTCTAGTAATTTAGTGTATCAAAACCTAGAATATTTCTTCACCATAAATGGTGCATAGATTAGCAATTTCCTATTATTTACACATGCATATACGCCTTTTCTTTAACTTTGTCATCAGTTACAACAAAATGATGGTGGTCACCAGTTTTCCAGCCATTCCCAGAAATGTTTATCCCCTCCTCCCCTCTCTTGATCAGTGGTTTTTCCAGAAATAGATGATGAAAAGATCTCAACTGCTTAACCATACATGAAACTATGGGGCCATTCCTGGAAATCCTGCATTCAGGGGCTGACATGTGATCTGAAGCCTAAACAGGCAAAGATTCCACTTGTTCCGCTTGTACCTCTGAAAATTATCTTTCAAAGCAGAGGCATTAGTCTCTGGAGAGAACTTGACCATACTTCCACGGTGGAGAAACATTTCAGCTAGTTTATAGGGTACAGTTGCTTTCTGCAGTGATTTCCTTTTGAAGAGCAGATGAGCGTCAATAAAGGCTCATTCACGCTGAACTTTCAGTAATTGACTCATAAGGAACTTTAATGTAATTTGTTTTTACATAATGCAGGCTCATAAAATGCATCGCTTTTCTTACTCAATTCATAGTTGGAAGATTTATCATTAAGAGGTTTTATTGAAGGCCAGACCCTTCAAAAAAATATGAAGAGTTTCTTTCTCATTCTAGCAAAATCCTCCTGTAAAGAAGTGAAAGAAGTGAAGTGCTTCAAACACCCTAGTAATGGTACAGTAAATTACATTTTCTCATTTGGAACATTGTAATAGATTTCTCTACAGAGTGATTTATCATGCAATAATTAGGAACCCAAGGGAATTAGATGACCATTTTAAATTTTATCAGCTTGTTTCAATAAACTGTTAATGTGACCCTAATGTTTGGGAAGCACTTTAATATAATCAGATTTTGGTTGTTCAATCTACAGACATTAATGGCCACCTCATTAATCATAGCATTCTCGCTGAGACCTTGGAGACTGAACTAAGTTCAGTGGACCAATTCTTACAATAATAAAAACAGGCAATTTTTGACAGGGAAATAGTCTCACTTTAGCTACAAAATGCATTTTGTTGTTTCTGAGGGACTGTCAGGGGTGACTGGAAGCTCTAAAAGCCTACAAAACAACAATTAAAAACCCTTTAGGTTTAATTCCCGAATTGATCAATTAAATCAAGACCTCATATAATTATCACCTGTAATGATTTTCTATTATTTTAAAAGTATCAAACTGTACAGCAAGACCTAAAATAGGCCAGACAACAAATACCTAATAAATGCCTGTCTCCCAAACCTGGGTAGCATCTGATGGCTTGTGCAAATACTGTAGTGCTGAAACATTTCTTCAATTTTTAAAACCCTGTAGTTAATTCCTCAGTGGTCTTTCAGGAGGGAAATGAAAAAGGTACTACGGGTGATTTATAAGATTTCAGGAAACTGTGTGTAAATGTAGGGGTCAATTTTAGTACTCTTGAGTTTTTTATTGTGATAATAGACACACTCTCAGTCTCTCAAAAGTCTACAGAACTGAAACAAGAATTATTTTAAAACCACAATATCACTATAGTTTTCTGCTTCAGTTACTATTATAAAACACCTTGGTATTATATATCATGACTGGAAAAAAGGACTTAGTACCATCTGTTTCTAAAATTATGGTTTTGTTTTATTAATTTTTCTTGTTAAACTTAATAGAATATGATCTTATTGGAAACAGTTTATAAAGCTATATAGTTAGCTGAAAACAGAAATATCAGATGTTTTTAAGTCAGGTTAAAATGCCCTGTGCTTTACAAGAATTTCATTTTTGGTTTCAAGGAAATCTCATCATTAAGTGTGTGGTTTGTACCCTGGGTTTTGTATTACCCACAAAGATTAAACTACAGAAAAAATCAAATACAAAAATTCATAAAAATGAAACCAAATGTATCTACTCAAAGCAGAAAATTTTTTTAAATGTAATGTGGCTAAATCACTATTCGTATATTTTTTAGTTCTCAACTTTTCCTTTACTTAAAAATACATCATTTTGAGTAAAGATTCTTGGGTAGATAAGTTTAACTTTATTCTACTGTACAGGGGTATAAGCCCTCTGAAAATGTCTAGTACGATATGCTTCTCAAGGTAACTATGAATTTCACAGTATAAGCTCATTGCCCCCTCAGTCGTCAAGTTCTTGTTAAGTGTCTTATATCTTACGGGTGCTATGTCTCTTAGACTCTGGATTCCGAAATTTTATGTGTTAGGTTAAGTGCACATTTTGTGCATAATAATACTTTGATGTTGTAAAGAAATGATATCTATTTTACTTTGCTGAGCATTCACCAGGCACTCAGTTATTTCATGCATGTTAAGTGGATATATTACTAGAATAACAAATAACAGCCCTGCTTGTTAACAGTAACAAATAACATTTTAGAAACTGTGAACTATGTAATTCTCCATATAAACAAAAGTCCTGCATTGGAGGACTCCCAGTTTGGGAGCAGACCACTTGCAGGGAAAAATTATGTTGCGAAAGCAAAGATAAAGGTGATTTCATTTTCAGATATGTCACACAGATTTGCTGTTGTTGTGGTTTAGTCACTCAGTCGTGTCTGACTCTTCGAGACCTCATGGACTACTGCATGTCAGGCTTCTCTGCCCTTCACCATCTCCCAGGGTTTGCTCAAACCCACGTATACTGAGTTGGTGATGCCATCCAACCATCTCGTCTTCTGTTGTCCCCTTCTCCTCCTGCTGTCAATCTTTCCCAGCATCAGGGTCTTTTCTAATGTGCCCACTCTTTGCATCAGGTGGCCAAAGTATTGGAGCTTCAGCTTCAGCATCAGTCCTTCCAATGAACACTCAGGACTGATCTCCTTTAGGATGGACTGATTGGAGCTCCTTGCAGTCCAAGGGACTCTCAAGAGTCTTCTCCAACACCACATTTCAAAAGCATCAATTCTTTGGCACTCAGCTTTCTTTATGGTCCAACTCTCACATCCATTCATGACTACTGGAAAAACCATAGCTTTGAGTATATGGACCTTTGTTGGTAAAGTAATGTCTCTGCTTTTTAACATGCTGTCTATGGTGTCATAGCTTTTCTGCCAAGGATTTTAAATATATTATGCCATTCCTTTCTGGCCTGCAAAATTTCTGCTAAAAAATAAACTCATCATGTTATAAATTATTCATAGTTCCTTTGCACATAATATAACTAGTTGCCTTTCTCTTTCTGCACTTAAGATTGTCTCTTTATCTTTAAATTTTTGATATTTTAGTCATAATGTGTCTTAGTGTGGGAAATTCCCCAGTGGCTCAGGGGTAAAGAATCTGCCTACAATGCAGGAGCCACAGGAGATGCAGGTTAGATCGCTGGGGCAGGGAAGATTGCCTGGAGGAGGGCATGGCAATCCACTCCAGTATTCTTGCCTGGAGAATCTTACGGACAAAGAGTGCAGTGGGCTATAGTCTACGGGGTCACAAAGTGTCGGACACGACTGGTGTCTTCTCATCGCGTCTTAGTGTGGACCTCCTTGGGTTCCTCTTGTTTGGTGCTCTCTATGCCCTGGAGCTATCTATTTTCTTCTCTAATTTAGGAAAGTTGTCAGGTATTATTTCTTCAAATAAGTTCTCTGCCCCTTCTTTCTTGTCCTTCTGTGATCCTTATAATTCAATTAGTAGCTTGCTTAATGTCTTAGAAATTTCCTAAATTATCCTTTCAAATATTTAGAAAAAATTTTTTTTTCTGTTCAGCTTGGGTGATTTCCAGTACTCTGTCTTCCAGATCACTGATTCATTTTTTTCTATTTCATTTAATCTACTATTGATTCCTTCTAGTTTTTTTTTTATTGTTGTTATTGTATTCTTCAGCTGTTATATTTTCTAGTCCTTTGTTGAATTCTCACTGTGTTCATCCACTCTTCTCTTGAGCTTGGCAAACATCTTTATGATCATTACCTTGGATTCTTTGTCAGGTATTTGTTACCACCACTTTGTTGAGTTCTTTTCCTGACATTATCTCCTATTTTTCCATTTGAAATTGATTCCTCTCTGTCCTAATGTTAACCAGTTCTCTGTGTTAATTTCTGTATGTTAGGTAAACTGTTTTCATTTTCTGAACCTGGAGAAGGTGCCCTATAAGGCGCAGCAGTACACTCGCCTCTGGTCACCAGAGCTATTCTGTGTGGGCTGCATCTGCAGTTCTGATTTTGGAGGGCCAGTTACTGTGGCCACACCAATAAGGTGGGTTGCTCTTCAGCCTTGTTGGCTGCAATGCTGTACCTGATGCAGTGGTTATCGGTCAGCGGGACGGTGGGTTCACCTTCCTATGCAACTGGCTCTTTAGACTGTGGGGGCTTAGGGCTTGTGCCAGCTTGCAGTAGGCAAGGTCAAGTCCTCACCCATATGCCATAGAATTTTTATTGGGCAGCATTTTTCTGATTATTCCTCCAGCTTTCTTTTTTTTCCTTTAAGCATGGATTTTTTTTTTCCCAAAGAAGTATTTATCTATTAAGCTAATAAAATTTTTATTTTTGAGAGCTGAGAGACTCTCTTCTCTCAGAGACTCCTTAGAATTCTACCTTGTGGCTGAAAACCACCGTTTAGATTATTTCATTCTTTAGGATCACAAACAATAGGTATACCCCTCCATGCTTTAGGATGGTATTTACAGACCTTGTTCCATATGGTATATTTTTTCAACTTGACAGAAATTTCTATGAATGACAGTGGAAATTACATATATGAAGTGAGTGGAAAATTAATCTCAGCTGACACCAAAATTTTTCTTGGAAGATAAGGGCCTTTGTTTAGAAATATACTTTGAGAAACCTTTTAGAGTGGCATCTGAGACCCTCAAGTCATGAGCTTTGAAGATCAGCTTTAAAATGACAATTAAGCTGCTCTGCCAAACAAATGTTTAGGATGGAGAGGGCTGGAAAAGAATGAAGAGAAAGGAGCTGGTGAGAGAAGAGGCAGTGAAGTCAAACAAGACAGTGGGGGATATATATTTTTTAAGCTTTTTATTTTATATTGGAGTGTAGCAGATTAGCAATGTTGTGATAGTTTCAGGTGAACAGTGAAGGAACTCAGCCATACGTACAGATGTTTCCGTTCTCCCCCAAATTCTCCTCCCACCCAGGCTGCCACATAACATTCAGCAGAGTTTCATATGCTATACAGTGGGTCCTTGTTGTTTATCCATTTTAAATACAGCAGTGTGTACATGTCCATCCCAAGGGACATATTTTTAAAAGCCAAAATGTATACCATACTCCATTAAAATTTCAATTATATGTTTGTATGAGTCTCCTACTTTATGGAACATCAGTTTCTGTTACAGATGCTTTGAGGCTTTATCTAATTTATTTCTAAGCCACATAACAATCCCGTAATGTACACTATATTCCCACTTGACTAATAAGGATAAGTAAAACAAGGATTCTCCATTTACATATACATTCTGTTTGACAATAACTTATTGATCACTTAGTAGCTGACACATACCCTGTTAGATGCTGGGGGTATAGTCGAAAACAATGGAAGTTAAAGTTTCTGGTCTCAGTTAGTTTACATTTATCTGCTTTACACTGGTGATGAAAGATTCAATTCTAAGTTAAATTACTTAATAGTCACAGGAAATGCATACTGTGTAATAGCTGAAAAGACTAATCATTTTTGTTATGTAAAAGTTAAAGCCCAATGGATTTTTTAAAGAAAATACAGTTCTGATAAGTCAAACTCTTTAAACAAGGCTACATTTAAGAAGTTAACAATCTTGGCTTTTCTACTTCTTTATGTCTTATAATAGACCCAAGGTGGGTGGGTAACCTACTACAACTGCATACCTTACCATGTGTTATTGATTCCTGCAGGCACCTTTCATAGCTGCTCACAGGACTTGGAACAGTGCTTTGAATTTAAAATGTCTTCTTTTGCGCTTGATGTGCCTAATTATGTCAGCACCAGCTGGAAGGAGATATTGACAAGACAGTACAACACTGCTATGTTCCCTACATAATTCAAATTCAGTGGCAGACTTCCACTTCCATCTCCCCTTCTACCTCCATCAGAGTAAAGTGGCACAAGCCTACTGCTTCATATTTAAATGCACAAAAGCAAGGGCATGCAAAGACAGATTTTATTGTGCTTTCAATACTTCAATATCAAAGGTCACAAATATCAAAATTATCATCAACAGTTAAATTACTTAATAGTCACAGGAAATGAATACTGTGTAATAGTTGAAAAGACTAATCATTTTTGTTATGTAAAAGTTAAAGCCCAAAGGATTTTTTAAATGAGTTCTATATCCTTAAAGTTCTATAATATGAACAATAATAAGAATAGTATTTTAAAACAAAGCTGTGCTAATTATTTTAATATTGATATATGAAATTAGCATAAGTCCCTAATGCATTATATCTACACAAGTGCTCAAAATATGAACTGTTTATGGAAATAAACTCATACATTTCCCCCTATAGATTAGGCATGGAAAACAAACAAAAAATCTTGCTATAGAATGTAAAAGATTGTCCAGTATTAAAATCCTATAAATGCATTTTTTCATTATTGAATGTAGGTGCACTAATAAACTACATTAATATGGTACATATTTTCAGTCCCAAAGTTAATGATTTTTTCTGTTATTTTGGTTCTTATATAGGTTCTTTTGTTTGCAAGGAACAAGGATTCATTCAGGTCACCTCCTACAGGGAATCTTATAAAAATAAGGGAAACAGGAATCTTAGCCAATCCTTAAGGAAAGCCAGAGGAAAAAAAAGGTGTTTTAAGCAAGAATAAGAAAGACTGAACAGCCAAACCTTGTGGCGACTGGAATGTAGACTTGATGCGAATGCAAGTTGTCTCCTTGTTTTCTCAGCGGCCTGGGCTCCGGCCCCTGCTCTGTGTCCCTCCCGTTCAGCTTCCAGTTTCTGCCTCGAATGGGCTCACTCGGGTATGTTTTCCCCTCCGTTTCCACCACCAATCAGCTACCTCTCAATGTGACTCCCGGTCTAATCCCCACCAAGAGGAAGACTGGGAATCAGTGTTACTGTGAAGGAAAACTCTGACTTCACCCCTTCTCAGAAGCCCCCGGACACCCTGAAGTTAGATGTCCAACTGATCCATCACGGTGGCCAAGACCGCAGAGTCAGCTGGTAAGAGAACATGACCACCCAGGACTAAGCTGCTGCCTGAAGTCCTCACTTCGGGCCATTTATTAAATTACTAATTCTAACACTTTCAGGGTATAACGTAGCTTCTCATATGCTGACGTGAGTGCTCTATGCAATAAGAGAGGGGATTATTCTCTAGGAGCTTCAGTTTTCTCAGGAAACATGAACAGCATGAAGATGAAATTGAAACCAGAAACAAGTACATAATCTTTTGCATCAAACAACTTTAAAAAAACTTAAGGGGCTTCCCTGGTAGCTCGGATGGTAAAGAATCTGCCTGCAATGCAGGAGACCTGGGTTTGATCCCTGGGTTGGGATGATTTCCCTGGAGAAGGGAATGGCAGCCCACTCCAGTACTCTTGTCTGGAGAATTCCACAGACAGAGGAGCCTGGGGGGGCTACAGTCCATGGGATTGCAAAGAGTGGGACACGACTGAGTGACTTAATACTGTTGCTGCTACTGCTAATAGTCAGTATCTGTCATTAAATAAAATGGATGCACTAAAAATAGGATTTAAATCTTGAGGGATTTACCAGATGAAGCTTTATCAACACAACATGAAACAATTAGTTGCCTCACTGAATTAACTAAAAGGGGAGGTCAAGAACCACGAACTCAAATCGATGCTTTAGCTATTCAGTGTTTTCTTGTTGCCTATGTATTTTGGTAGCACACACCTATCAATAGACATGCTGCAAATGGGCAAGGTCATGTAAACTGTTATTAATAATTTAACATGTCAGTAACCCATTTGCCAACATTTATTGACTGATTAATATGTTATATACTCTGCTAAGTTATTTTGATATATTAGCTTATTTAACATCCCAGCCCAGTGAGTTAGCAAATATTAAAACTCCCTATTTATAGTTGAGAAAACTATGTTGTAGAGAGGTCTGATTATTCGCTCAAGGTCAATTTCCTGCTAGGGAGTGCTGGGGTGAGGATTTTATAAAGGCACCCTGGGTCCAGAAGCCCATTCTTTATATCACCATTGTAGGAGCTTCTAAAGAGAAATGTTTAAATGAATAGATTATCCTGACTTTAGTGGAAATTTTGCTTCCTTACATAATCCTGCTGAGGAAATAGAGTTTTCTTTCGACCTTTAAATATCCTGATGGTCAACAGTTCAGGAAGAAGAAGAAAAAAGATGAGAAACATCTAAGGAAATTGACCCTGAGGATTAATTTTTAGAAAGATTGCGTTTTTCTCCCTTATTTTCAGACTCTAAACACATATACACATTACACCACCCAAAGTACTTTCCCATTAATTTTGTTATTAACTGTTTACTAATTTTAATTGTTAAAAATATCTTTTGTGTATATGCATATACATACATATATATGCTTCCCAGGTGGTGTTAGTGGTAAAGAATCTTAGCAGGAGATGCAAGAGATGTGGGTTTGATTCCTGAGTCAGGAAGATCCCCTGGAGTAGGAAATGGTAACCAGCTCCAATAATTTTTCCTGGAAAATTCCATGGACAGAGGAGCCTGGAGGGCCACAGTCTTTGGGGCCGCAGAGACTCAGAAGTGATTAAACACACATCGTTGCTGCTGCTGCTGAGTCACTTGAGTCGTGTCCGACTCTGTGCGACCCCATAGACAGCAGCCCACCAGGCTCCCCCATTTCTGGGATGCTCCAGGCAAGAACACTGGAGTGGGTTGTCATTTCCTTCTCCAATGCATGAAAGTGAAAAGTGAAAGCGAAGTCACTCAGTCCTGTCCGACTTGCAGTGACCCCAGGGACTGCAGCCTACAAGGCTCCTCTGTCAATGGGATTTTCCAGGCAAGAGTACTGGAGTGGGGTGCCATTGCCTTCTCCAAACACACATTACATATATATAATGTCTCTGCCCATCTTATATTAGTACTATGAGATTTTGTGTTCCTCAACTTGTGGAAGGGAAGCTGACTCTGGTTAAGTTGATGTCAGGTCCATTTTGAGCTCTCACAATTAAGGAAAGCAGAAATGAAGAAGGCTATCCATGTAATTGTGTGTGTGTTGTGGAGGGCAGGATCTCTATGTAGTATCAGGACTCTGAAAACTGTTAAATACAATGCCAATGACACTTCACTCAAGCACCTTTAAGTTTACTTGAAGGGCAAGGATAAAAGAAATTATCAAAGGCACACATTTTATTCAACTTATTTTACTATAAAAATCTGCCTTTCTTATCTTTGGGGTTAAAAGAAAACCTCCAAAACAAAACTTTCTTTAATGATCAGCTTATTTCTCCTACCACCACTAGAATCTTGGATATTAGAAGAAACTGCAGCAGAAGTAAACCACATACAAACTGGACTTTGGCTACACTGATATAATTTTTGTCTGAAATCAGATGCTTTGGGTCAACATCCCTCTCCATTCATGGTATCCATTATGAGGGATTTTCCATCAAAACATGTCAAAACAGAAAGGATGCAAAAATAGTACTATCGTTTTTGCCAATTTTTCATTTTCCTTTACCAGATTTCTTTTCTTTTGCCTCATTTCTGTTCCAGGTGATCCTTAATCCAGGAAATGAACCTAGACTCATTAAGTTCAGAAGTGGGGTGGCTTCAGTAAATTTTTGTCAGTTGTTCTTAGAACCTAACCCATCTACAAGGCATTTGAGTGTCTTCAAGGTCTATTCTTAGTCTACCTTTACTGATAAGATTATCTCTAGCCTCATACTTTGTATACGGAAATATTCCAAACTTATAGAAGAATCAAACAAGTATCACAATACACATGTACCCTTCATCAAAAATAAATAAGATTTAACATCCAGTGGTGCTTTCTTCAGAACATTTTTTTAAAAGAAAATAAGGTCTTCATTCATTTAGCAAATATTTTTGAGCACCTGCTGTGGGGCAGCAGTTCTTCTTGGTGTTTAGGATTTATCAGCGAGCACAGCAGATCGCGGTTGCTGCAAATGGGAAGTCTGCATTCTTTGTAAGCTATTTTTACGTCTTCTAGAGAGGAAATCTTACTGTCTACTGGTGCTGTCTCATTAGACATAGAGGTCACTGTCATTAGCGTAGGAATACTGGCCTCTCCAAACACTTATCTCTTTTCTGAGGAGGGGCTGCTTATTTTGGTGAATCTGAGAGAAAAAACAGGGCTTGGGCATTCAGCTCCTCCTCTTCCAACAGTAAAATCACAATATTGTTCTCCCACAGCACAAGAATTTTACAGGGGGAAAGACACTACAATATTTGACCCTCCAAGAATGATCTATTTACATACTTATTATGATCTATTTGTATACATAAACTTATGTCCAAAGCTGCTAGTGACAGTGTGGACACCTTTGTCTAAGTTTATTTTCAGTATTATGAAATCTATTTTTCTGTATCTCTACACCACAGTCCTCAACCTAGACTTCATCAAAATAGAATGAATATTTTTCTCTTCAGTTGTCATCTTTTTTAATTGATCCTGAGGTTACTAAAGGAGAGAGTCAATTATTGCTGCTGCTGCTAGGTCGCTTCAGTCGTGTCCGACTCTGTGCGACCCCATAGACGGCAGCCCACCAGGCTGTCCGGTCCCTGGGATTCTCCAGACAAGAACACTGGAGTGGGTTGCCATTTCCTTCTCCAATGCGTGAAAGTGAAAAGTGAAAGTGAGGTCGCTCAGTCGTGTCCGACTGAGTGACCCCATGGACTGCAGCCTACCAGGCTCCTCCATCCATGGGATTTTCTAGGCAAGAGTACAGGAGTGGCTTGCCATTGCCTTCTCCGAGTCAATTATTGGGACCTCTCAAATACTCTGAATAATATTTCTCTTCCAATCATCCAAGAGCAATAGCTTTCTAATATTAGTGCATATTCTTCTGGTCTGTGGTCTTTTATACTGTTTTTTATAAAACAGTTTTTTATAACCATAAAAAACTGAGTATTCATTTATGTATTTTTAAACTTTACACATGTTCCACATGTTATTTGGAAACTGTATGTAGGTGAAGATGCTACAGTTAGAATTGGACATGGAACAACAGACTGGTTCCAAATAGAAAGAGGAGTACATCAAGGTTGTATATTGTCACCCTACTTATTTAACTTATATGCAGAGTACATCATGGACTGTGAAGAAAGCTGATCGCCGAAGAATTGATGCTTTTGAACTGTGGTGTTGGAGAAGACTCTTGAGAGTCCCTTGGACTGCAAGGAGATCCAACCAGTCCATTCTAAAGGAGATCAGTCCTGGGTGTTCATTAGAAGGACTGATGCTAAAGCTGAAGCTCCAACACTTTGGCCACTTGATGCGAAGAGCTAACTCGTTGGAAAAACCCTGATGCTGGGAAAGATTGAGAGCAAGAGGAGAAGGGGATGACATAGGATGAGATGGCTGGATGGCATCACCAACTCAGTGGAGATGAGTTTAAGCAAGCTCCAGGAAATGGTGAAGGACAGGGAAGCGTGGCGTGCAGCAGTCCATGGGATCATAAAGAGTCAAACATGACTAAGTGACTGAACAAGAAGAGCAAAAACTATATGATATATATTCAATAGGGTATTTCTTTTCCACTGAATTTTGTTATTAAATTTTATCCGTGCTAATCTATGTTTAGCCAGTTTGTCTATAATAACTGTATAATTTTGTATCATAAAAATGCAATAAATTTTTCACTTTTTCCCTCTGTGGCCGGACTTCCTTTGGGGTCTTCTGACATTGCTCGAGCTGTCCTTAGGTTTCTGACGCACAGTGGACTTGGCTCTCTGCGTTTGCGTCTGTTGAATCTTCTGCCATAAATACCTACCTGTGCTCAGCTCACCCCCACCTCCACGCCCTAAGCCTTTGGACTGACTCCAGCTTTTAGGACTCAGCTCAGGCATGTCTTCTTTCAGGAAGTCTTTCCCAATCTGCATCAGGCCATTGCCTTGCCCAGATTATATTGACTGGATTCACATTTCAGAAACAAGGCCTGAATTTGAGAGTATTTCTAAGCTGGATTGAGTCTGTATGTAAGTGAAATATTTGCAAGGTTCATTTTGTAAATTCTCTGCGTCACATCTCAGTTAAAATTACAGGAACGCTTTTCCCCATTGTTGGTGGGTTTGTCTCTCCAAGATTGGTTTGGAAAAGCTACGTTGGTAATGAAGCCAAATATGCATCTCATACTCTCTTTTCTATCATGTCACACTGAATAATTTCCATTTAGAATATTAAAATATCTCCTGATTCAAAATCTCTCAGTGAGATCAATGCCAGAAGGCACACAGAAAAGCAAAAAAAAAAAAAAAAAGATCTTTTTTGAATTAGCAAGTGGGCAGCATTTTGTTTTAAATAAGGGCCACTGTTTTGAAAAATATACTTTGTTCATTTATTGTGATGGCTGTACTCTAGTTTAAATTATTTATAATGATACTTTATACCATATTTTATAATCTGTGTAATATGAGTCCTCACAAAAGCTCTATGCTATTAAATTTTTGCTGAGAAGGCTTGAAGATCACTAGTTTTCAGTGAGGATTTCCAGAATTAGCAAAAGAATTAATATGTTTTTAGGTTATAGTATACATAATAAATTAAGTTCTGAGGAATATATATCTGTTTGCATAGCTAAGGGAAGTTTTGCTTTATTTTATTAAGTTTTATTTGGAAAAAGAGATGTTTTTGTTTCTGATATATAAGGTGTTTTGTGGGTAACATTCATTAGGGTTAATGGGAGTAAGATGCAAAAATCTCTCCTGCTTTGTGAGAAGTACAGGCTCCATAATGTTTCCAGGAGGAATACTCTGAAACCTTCATAAAACATTTATATCAGTTGGATAGAAAAAAAAGAAAAGAAAAATCTCCTTTAATAAAACATTTGCCCCTATTACACTATGCTACCATTAGAATTTTATTTATTCAAGAATCATATGCAATAAATTTGCATCACATGTACATCTTGCAAAGAATGAGAACATACCAATGCCCTCATGTCAAACAAAGACAGTCTTCTGCACAGTGAAAGTGAAGATTTTGGTAAAAACTTGCATGTTGTTTCTTTGCTGTTCTGGGTTCATGTGAATGTTATCGCTAGTTAGGTTTCCAAGATCTTTATTCAAACATTCAGCCTTAAATTAGTATGAAAAGGAAGCTAAGAAAGCTTATGCTTATGCTTTCTGAGTGAGGGTTTAGTAAAAGGATAAAACTAAAAAGACATAATGTGAAAAATAAAAAATATCTTTGCAGAATAATCACACACTAAATTTATTTTGCAGTATTGTCTTTCTTTGATTATACGTTAAATGTTATAATTTAGCTGGGATCTTAGAAATATGCTGGAATTTTGGAGAGGGTTTTTAAAAATAATATACTTTTTCAAAAGTCTTTCAATAAAAATAAAAAATTTCAAAAGATAAAACCCTCTTTATGTATTACTTCATGTCCATATACATGCATACTTTTATAAATTCTAACAAAATATTTCTGATCAATTTTTGGTAGAGCAGGATACAGTTAATATTTATATCTCGAATGAACTATCCCATTCTTCTTGAGGAAATGTTAAAATGTTGAACATCTATGTTCTCCGCAAGTAAATAACACATTGTATAGCTACATTATGACCAGATTATATCTATTAGTTACTGCTGTGCACGATGTAAATCTCTATAGAGTCCCCTGGGAAATGAGAAAATCATTTCAGACTTCAATAACTAACAATCAGTTATTGCTCTGGGCAATAATAAAGCTGAATGCAATTACCTAAAGTGAAGTTAGCAGTGTAACAAATGAAATACAGGTTTTTTTTCCTCTCTCTTAAAATAAATGTAGCATCTCGCCCCACACTATTATGTATTATAACAGGGTCCTTTAAACAATGTATTCTCGCATAGTCTATTTGATACTTGAAATATATGTGATTAAAAGTTATAAAGTTATTTTCTATGTATCACTTGATTGTTACTCAAAATATCAATAACAATTTCAGACAAACAAATCAAGTAGTAAGATTCACAAAACTGCAAAACATAAAACATTTATTTTATTTAAAACATTTCTTAGATGGCTTGCGTGTTTAAAAATATTAAATTTTTCCAATGAAAATGTTAAAACTTATTCCTAGTATTTTGTTTATATAGCAAAATAATTTAAATGAAAAAAGTTAAAAGAATTTTCAGAGTAAGCTATATTGGGCTTACATATATATTGTTACTTGATTGAAATGAATAGCAAAAAGAAAAAAGTGCTTCACAATAATGGCTAATTCACAAATTTTAATCTTACAGTATCTTTTTTTCTGTAACATTATTTATTTATCCATAATTGATTTCTAATTCATTATTTGCATATATTTCCTATTTGTCACAACAGAGTGCAATTATACTGAAACAGATTTCCCAGTAGAAAGTTAATCCTGCTGTTCCACATTTTGTTTAACCATTTTTTATGTATAATTGTAGTCTGTGTTTTGGCATAGACCACTCATGAAACAGTAGATTTTCTGGCAATTTGGCTGTTAGCATATATTTGATGGTGAATATAGCCTTTCATTAGCTCTGTATTCAAATAACACTGCCAAAGTATTTTTCGTGTTCTTTACTCATTTCTGTTTATAATAAATCCTTGGAAGCTTGAAGCTGACATCTGTTTTCTGAAGTAATCCTTTCTCTTTCCTCTGTATGGGCACATACTGACATTATTGTAGGGTTGTTTATTATAGTTGGGCTGCTAGCAATTATTATTATTTAAGAAAAATGGATTGTTTTGTGGGGGGAAGCACATAGGAAAACTGCATGAATAATGTTACAAAAGGACATGTAAAAATTGGCACCTACAAACACTGACAGCATCTGCTTAACAACATATTTATATTCTGTAGTTTTATTATATGTTGAGTAATTTGGGGGATACTTCTATATCATGGACCACACACTATTTGAAAATCAAATTCATGCACAGAAGTAAAACCTTTACTGAACTTGCATGTCTGAAAACCCTATTTTAACTCCTTTATCTTGTTCAAGTTGGCTCGTCTTTCCTGCCCTGGCAATCTCCCTTCCCATTTCCCTCATTCCTTCCAATAGCATGTATCATTTATTATTATCATAGCTTACCGTGTGACAAAGACGGTAAAATCAGTAAGACATGGTCCCTAACCACAAGAAGTTCACCATCTAATAAGGAAAAGAGATAAATAAATGGACAATAATAATTACTTTTTAAGTTAGATAAGAGTCAAGTCAAATAGACAAAGTGTTACTAAATAAAGCCTTATTTAATAAGCACAGAAGTGTTTAAATTAAGGATTTTCTGTGAATTGGATCTTGGAAGACTTTCTTTCTAACCATCATTGAGTGATCAAAAGTTCTTGTAATGTAAGTTCTGTTCAGTTCAGTCGCTCAGTCATGTCCGACTCTTTTCAACCCCATAGACTACAGCACGCCAGGCCTCCCTGTCCATCACCAACTCCCAGAGTTTACTCAGCCTCATGTCCTCTGAGTCAGTGATGCCATCCAACCATCTCATCCTCTGTCATCTCCTTCTCCTCATGCCTTCAATCTTTCCCAGCATCAGAGTCTTTTCAAATGAGTCAGTTTTTCCCATCAGGTGGCCAAAGTATTGGAGCTTCAGGTTTAGCATCAGTCCTTCCGATGAATATTCAGGACTGATTTCCTTTAAGATGGACTGGTGGATCTCCTTGCAGTCCAAGGGACTCTCAAGAGTCTTCTCCAACACCACAGTTCAAAAGCATCAATTCTTAGGCGCTCAGCTTTCCTTATGATCCAACTCTCACATCCATACATGACTACTGGGAAAACCATAGCTTTGACTAGATGGACCTGTGTCGGCAAAGTGATGGCTCTGTTTTTTAGTAAGCTGTCTAGGTTGATCATAACTTTTCTTCCAAGGAGCAAGCGTCTTTTAATTTCATGGATGCAGTCACCATTTGCAGTGATTTTGGAGCCCCCCAAATAAAGCCTGCCACTGTTTCCACTGTTTCCCCATCTATTTCCCATGAAGTGATGGGACCAGATGCCATGATCTTAGTTTTCTGAATGTTGAGCTTTAAGCCAACTTTTTCACTCTCCTCTTTCACTTTCATCAAGAGGCTTTTTAGTTCCTCTTCACTTTCTGCCATCTATGGGATCGCACAGAGTTGGACACGACTGAAGCGACTTAGCAACAGCAGCAGCAGCAGCACTTTCTGCCATAAGGGTGGTATTATCTGCATATTTGAGATTATTGATATCTCTTCCTGAAATCTTGATTCTAGCTTGTGCTTCATCCAGCCTAGTGTTTTTCATGATGTACACTGCATGTAAGTTAAATAAGCAGAGTGACAATATATAGTCTTGATGTATTCCTTTCCCGATTTGGAAACGGTCTGCTGTTCTATGTCCAGTTCTAACTGTTGCTTCTTGACCTGCATACAGATTTCTCAGGAGACTGATCAGGTGGTCTGGTATTCCCATCTCTTGAAGAATTTTCCACAATTTGTTGTGATCCACACAGTCAAAGGCCTTGGTGTAGTCAATAAAGCAGAAGTAGATGATTTTTGGGAACTCTCTTGCTTTCTTGATTATCCAATGGATGTTGGCAATCTGATCTCTGGTTCCTCTACCTTTTCTAAAACCAGCTTGAACATCTGGAAGTTCACGGTCCACATACCGTTGAAGCCTGGCTTGGAGAATTTTGAGCATTACTTTACTAATGTATGAGATGAGTGCAATTGTGCAGTAGTTTGAGCATTCTTCAGCATTGCCTTTGGGACTGGAATGAAAACTGACCTTTTCCAGTCCAGTGGCCACTGCTGAGTTTTCCAAATTTGCTGGCATAATGAGTGCAGCACTTTCAAAGCATCACTTTTTAGGATTTGAAATAGCTCAACTGAAATTCCATCTCCTCCACTAGCTTTGTTCGTAATGATGTTTCCTAAGGCCCCCTTGACTTCACATTCTAGGATGTCTGGCTCTAGGCAAGTAATAACACCATTGTGATTATCTGGGTCATGAAGATCTTCTTTTGTACACTTCTTCCGTGTATTCTTGCCACCTCTTCTTAATATCTTCTGCTTCTGTTAAGTCCCAACCATTTCTGTACTTTATTGTGCCCATCTTTGCATGAAATGATCCCTTGGCATCTCTAATTTTCTTGAAGAGATCTCTAGTCTTACCCATTCTACTGTTTTCTTCTATTTCTTTGCATTGATCACTGATGAAGGCTTTCTTATCTCTCCTTGTTATTCTTTTGAATTCTGCATTCAAATGTGTGTATCTTTTGTTTTCTCCTTTGTCTTTTGCATCTTTTCTTTTCTCAGCTATTTGTAAGGGCTCCTCAGACAACAGGAACCAAAAACAATATTTTTGGAGAGGTTAATATAAACAAATCTGAGAACTATGGCCATGTAAAAGGAGGAGAACACATTAGGAATTCAAGTTCATTCATTTATTGAGTAAAGTTTAAAATATTGTAAGAGAATGTATAATACTAGACAATAAATTTTTAAAACTACAAAAAAGTATATATATTTGAGAAAATGTGAATTTTCAAGTGTGTTCAGGAGGAAATAGAACAACTGAATTAAACCTCTAACCCCAAAATAAATTGAAGTTGTATCAGTCCCAGGTTTTCCCTTAGATAGTGAGTTCTGGTAAGACTTTACAAAGTAAACAACATCCCAGCTTTCTGCAAAGTTTCCCAAAAAAAAGAAAATAAGGTAAAGCTTCCGAAGTCACTTTATTAACCTAATATACTGAACAGTTCCCCAAACTGGGCAATGATAGCAAACATACACATGTCCCACAATATGCCAATTATACTTCCAAAATAGATACAGAAAACATAAATTATTAACCAGTAAAATTAGGCAACATATTTTTAAAAAAGCATGACCAACAGTGTTTCTCTAGGATAAAATACATTTCCACATTAGAATAGCTACTAATGTAACAGCTGTAAAATGCTATTGCTCATTTCAATGGGCAATAATAAACATTCAGTTCAGTTCAGTTGCTCAGTTGTGTCTGACTCTTGGCAATCCCATGAATCACAGCACGCCAGGCCTCCCTGTGCATCACCAACTCCCGGAGTTCACTCAAACTCATGTCCATCGAGTTGGCGATGCCATCCAGCCATCTCATTCTCTGTCATCCCCTTCTCCTCCCGCCCCCAATCCCTCCCAGCATCAGAGTCTTTTCCAGTGAGTCAACTCGTCTCATGAGGTGGCCAAAGTATTGGAGCTTCAGTTTTAGCATCAGTCCTTCCAATGAACACCAAGAAGCAAATATTCAATCATGATAAAAATGTATAACAAAACAAATCTAGACTAGAATCTCCTTAACTTAGTAAAGTAGCAAAGATGTAAGTGATCTTCGTGTCATAATGCTGAAACTTTAGAGATAGTTCAAATTAGAATTGTTGCCAAGACGAAGATCTCTTTATTGTTGTTATCCTTCAACATCGTGTCAAAGGTCCTAGCTAAGGGAGTAGTAAAAATAAAGTTGTATATACAGTGGAAAGGGAGAAACAACTCTATCAGTTACACATAATTCTAAATTCCAAGACAGTTCATCATTATTTTTACATGATTCTAAATTTCAAATCAATCAACAGACAAACATTTATAGCAGCTAAGAAATTAAACCAAGTTGAAAGGCTGTATACATAATCAGTTTGCAAAAATCAACAGCTTTGTCACAAGCCAATAGTAAGCAATTAGAAAATATAATGAATATAGTAAATGCAATCCATAAAACAAAAAATCTACAGTATTCCAAAAAACAATCCTAAAAACAAATATGCATAAAAAATATGCATGACCTAAGCATAAAAATTATGCAACTTAGGTTAATGAGATATAAAAAAGAAGCACTATGTATGTTCAAGAATAACACTTAATAATTCAAAGGTATCTAAAAATACACTCGCTCCTCGGAAGAAAAGCTATGACAAATCTAGACAGGATATTAAAAAGCAGTGACACTGCTTTGCTGACAAAGGTCCATCTAGTCAAAGCCATGGCTTCTCTAGTAGTCATGTATGGATGTGAGAGTTGGATCATAAGGAAAGCTGAGCACCAAAGAATTGATGCTTTTGAACTGTGGTGCTGGAGAAAACTCTTGCGAGTCCCTTGGTCTGCAAGGAGATCTAACCAGTCCATCCTAAAGGAGATCAGTCCTGGGTGTTCATTGGAAGGACTGATGCTGATGCTGAAGCTCCAACACTTTGGCCACCTGATGCAAAGAAATGACTCATTAAAAAAGACCCTGATGTTGGGAAAGACTGAAGGCAGGAGGAGGAGACAGCAGAGGATGGGATGGTTGGATGGCATCACTGACGCCATGGACATGAGCTTGAGTAAACTCCACGAGTCAGTGCTGGACAGGAAGGCCTGGTGTGCTGCAGTCCCCAGAGTCACAGAGTGGACGTAACTGAGGGACTTAACTGACTGAATCTCTTAAACATGTAAGAATATTCAGATATTCTTTTGCCGAGATTTGAATATGCAACTGAAAAAGGATTCAAATAAATAATTCACCATTTTTATTTAAATCTTACAGTATTTATTTATACAATATACTTATTAATTTAGAACCAGAACACATTTTAGTGTAAAACCACATATTTTTAAAATATTAAAATAACATAATGGAGATCATGAGTTATATAAATGAAAACACTTTTCATACAGAGGTATTCATAACTAGCAAACTTTCAGAAGAATTTGGAAATTTAGTAGGACAAGAGGATAAAATCATTTGTAACTGGAATGTGTTTCCTTTAGTCCAACAGTTTTATCATAGTATGGTGGCCATTTTAATTGAATCTCAACACACTTATCCAAAGGAATTGTTTTTGTTTGTTTTTATTTCTTACTACATTATCTGACAAGATAAACACTTCTGGGTATTGGTGGAATATAGGTATATATGATACTATGGTATAATATAGAAAAAGGATTTTACTATTTTAAAGCTGCACACATGCCAATCTGGTTAAGAGTATTAAGATAACTCCATTTAACTCTATGGCTATTTCTGGAAGAGGAACTGGAAACCAACAAGGGATTTAGAAGGACAGAAAATAAAATTACATTTTAGACTCAATTCCTGACCCTGATTATCTTGGGACATCTCACAGAATTTTCTAGTTAGTCTGTTTATACTTGTCTCTTTTGTAAGCTAATTCCATTCTCAAGGTTTTCATGTGCCCGTTTGTTTTGAAAGATTTGATGAACTGGCCTAGAGGAAAGTGACTTATACTTCAGTGAGACAAAAATTAAAATGGAAGTCACGTAATGTTTGTAAAAAAGAAATTTAAGCTCATTTTACTACAGCATAAAAGTAATGACTACAGGCACTTTTACATTTGAATGAAAGTCACTCTCTAACTCCTTGTCCATCAGTTCAGTTCAGTTCAGTTCAGTCACTCAGTCGTGTCCGACTCTCTGTGACCCCATGAATCACAGCATGCCAGGCCTCCCTGTCCATCACCAACTCCCGAGTTCACTCAAACTCACGTCCATCGAGTTGGTGATGCCATCCAGCCATCTCATTTTCTGTCGTCCCTTCTCCTCCCGCCCCCAACCTTTCCCAGCATCAGAGTCTTCTCCAGTGAGTCAACTCGTCGCATGAGGTGGCCAAAGTATTGCAGTTTCAGCTTTAGCATCAGTCCTTCCAATGAACACCCAGGATTGATTGTGGATAAAACTTTCATTGGGTGTTGTGAGGATTATATCAGGTGTAAATCATTCAAGCGTCAGACGCTGTGCCAAAAACAGATAGCAACAATATTTCATTCCCATTTTGTATGTGTGAAAGGTGTGAAAACTGGGAATCTGGCCATCTCAGTTCAGTTCAGTCGCTCGGTCGTGTCCGACTCTTCGCGACCCCATGAATCACAGCACGCCAGGCCTCCCTGTCCATCACCAACTCCCAGAGTTCACTCAAACTCATGTCCATCGAGTCGGTAATGCCATCCAGCCATCTCATTCTCTGTCGTCCCTGTCTCCTCCTGCCCCCAACCTTTCCCAGCATCAGACTCTTTTCCAGTGAGTCAACTCTTCTCATGAGGTGGCCAAAGTATTGGAGTTTCAGCTTTAGCATCAGTCCTTCCAATGAACACCCAGGACTGATCTCCTTTAGAATGGACTGGTTGGATCTCCTTGCAGTCCAAGGGACTCTCAAGAGTCTTCTCCAACACCACAGTTCAAAAGCATCAATTCTTCGGCGATCAGCTTTCTTCACAGTCCAACTCTCACATCCATACATGACCACGGGAAAAACCATAGCCTTGACTAGACGGACCTTGGTTGGCAAAGTAATGTCTCTGCTTTTTAATATACTATCTAGGTAGGTCATAACTTTCCTTCCAAGGAGTAAGCGTCTTTTAATTTCATGGCTGCAAATGTTAGGTTTCAGGAATCACCTTTCCTAATCAGTCTGTTAAAAGCTTGCATCTGCAAACGACACTGCTTTCCTGGACAGTTCATCCTTCCCTCCAGGGATGTCCCGCAAAGAGTTTGGATGGGGATGTGTGTATGTGAGAGAGGTGGGAAAAGTTCAATAATCAAAAGAACGTATTTCTGTGTTTTATATTTAAAAACAAGTGACAGTCCTTATTTTCAGCTTCCAAAGTCAGTTTGCGAGGCAGGTGTGAGGGCTTGAGAATCGCGTTTAACGTTGAGGAAAGGCCACACCGCCCGCCCGCGCGTTTCCGTCGGGGGACCCTCGTAGAGGACAGACAGAGAGGCTGGCCAATCGGAGCGCAGGTTGGAGCTGCTCCCGCCCCCTCCCGTCGAGCCCGCCTCTTCCCCGTGCCGCCCTCTGGGAGTCCGGCAGGCTCGTCCCGCCCCTTCCCCTGAGTGACAGGACCGTGGACAGCAGCATTTCCAGCCGGACACGTAGTTGGTCGGCCCTTGCGTTGGCTGAGCTGAGGTGTGTGTGGTGTGTGTGTGTGTGTGTGAGGCAGGGGCGGCGAGGGGACTGGGGAGGCCCTGCCCGGGAAGCTCGGGGTCTGGGGGGGAAAGCGGTTCCTCAGTGGGCCCCCAGTGCGTTCAGGGACGCTCGGTCCGCCCTGGGAGCCGCTCTTGGGCGGGCTGGGCGGAGGTGGGCGCGGAGGGGGCTGTGGCAGTGGCGGCCCGCAGAGCCCAGGAAGCCCCGTACCAACGGTCGTGGCGCTAGGAGCCTTCCAGGCGCGTGCGGCGCTCGCGGTGGGGGTGGGGCGGCGGGCGCTGGCGCGCGGGTGGGCGTGGTCGCCGCGGTTGCCAGGGAACGGCGGGCCCCGCCCTGCCAGCGTGTCTGGCCCTGGCCGCCCCGCCCCGCAAAGCGGGGCTCTGGCTGCCTCCCCGCGGCCTTCCCCTTGGGTTGGGGCTGCCCCCTGCCCTGTGCCCTCAGTGAGCTCGCGTCCCCTGATTTCTCTGTCCTGCTCTGCGGTGTAGGGGGTGCAGAGCTCCCACTCAGGCCTCTCTCTCCTGTGTTACTCCCCTGCACACTTTTTCAGCTCCTCGCCTTCCAAAATGAACAAGGATCTGCAGACCAGAACATGTTCAGAGAAGGGTTTCAGGCGGCCTGACGTGGCTTTATTTGCCAGGATGGTGGGGGTGGGAAATGAGCCTTCTGGGGTTTGGAGAGTGCTTGAAGCCACAAGGCAATAGTATTCCTGTGGATGACCAGGACGAGGGAGATAGGAGATGTGATTTCTTCTACCTGGAAGTGTTTTTGATTGCTGCTGCTGTTTTGAGTTCAACGAGCTTCTCAGGAAGTTGAGGCAAGTCATTTTTGGACAGGTCCTAATAATATATGCTCTCCCTTTCAGACCCTCTTATGGAGGAGGGTGGTTGGTACTAAGTGACTGAAGCCCTCTTTGGCTTCAGTGCCCTATTTAATGATTAACTGTGAGACAGTAACCATAGATAACCATCCACAGCTCTTCCTTGCCCCCATCATCTGGCCGCAAATGATTCAGCAGAGCAAACAATCCACAGAGAAAATACAAAGAAACTAAAAGTCTGCTCTTACTTCGTTGTGCTAGGTTTACTGTATAAATCCCCAAGAAGTAAGCTTGTAGTGCCTGTTACCACTAGGAAGAAGATTGACCTAAAAATCAGCAATCTAGCTGTTAGGAAATATTTGCCATTGGGCAGTAACCTTGGTAACTTCTCTCATCTGGGAAGTGGAGATACT
Source organism: Moschus berezovskii (assembly GCF_049115385.1). Classification (NCBI taxonomy): domain Eukaryota; kingdom Metazoa; phylum Chordata; class Mammalia; order Artiodactyla; family Moschidae; genus Moschus; species Moschus berezovskii. The sequence continues at coordinate 10,584,587 of NC_142475.1, read as the reverse complement.
TATGTGCCCTTTGGTTATAAAACGTAAGGAGAGCTAATTGTAAACTGTTATTGACTACTCTTTCAACTTTTTTTTTTTCCTTTGGTCTATATGATCTCTGTTGTTGATTCAGTATTAGCTCTTCTTACATAGTACCTGAAATATCCTGCATACAATTTTTTCCCCATTGATATCACTAGATTTTTTTAATATATGCATAGCCTGAAAAAATTGGGACAGATTACTTTCTAATTCAAAGATGAATGACCTTTTTGGTGGTATATACCATTTTGAGAAGCCAAGGGAAACTACTGACTCCCCCCTTAGAAAAAGACACAATTCGAAACATAAGTGGATGTTGGATAAAGAACATCTGTTTTCGATCAACTTCTTGAGAGTTAAGAAAATTACTCTCCCATCTTGCCTCACTCCAAAGACTGACTTGAGTAATTTATATCCAAAAGTACTGGGAGGAGAGTTGGGTCTCTTCCACGTCTTCCACAATGCATCTTACTGTAGCTTACCTTAGTTTAAGGTCTTCAATGAATCCTTTTTCTTCTTTTTTTAAAAAAAAAAAAATGTTTATTTTTTTAGTATTTAACAAACATGAACTACCAATGATCAATAAATTATAGCTGACTCTTAAAACCATGTAAATTGAGTTTTATTATAAATGCCATTTGATCATTCTTTCAAAGAATATTCTTATATTTAAGCAAATGAAAAGAGAAATCATTGTCAACTTGTTTGGGGAAATGTTAAATTGTATTTTTTAGATGAACATTTTGGACAAACATTAAATCCACAAACTTTCTCTTCTATCAAAGTCCGTTTTTGACGAATAAAAACAGTACTTTTAGTATATTCAAATGCATGACTTTTATAACATAATTTCCCATGCCTAAAAAATACCGTACTTGACTTTGGTTTGGCTCTTTTCCTGATTTCTATATTAAAATGGAAGGCTGTAAATAGAAATATTTTGTTTGCTAATATACCTTTATTTAACTTTATTAATAAAAGTGGGTGTCAGTAGTAGATACTATCATTAGATAGGGAAAATGATGAAAAAGGAAAATATGTATCTCATAATAAAGATAAGAGTGTTGCTTCTCTAGCGCTTATAATTTTATTCAAATTGTTTAGTATTTGACTATTGTTAACTCACGTCATTTATAGTAGAAAAACTAGTACAAAGATAAATTGATTACAGAGACAGTTCAAATGGAATTAGAGTTTTAGGGGCTTAGTAAATAATAGCTATTGCATTTGTAAACAGACAGGTGGAGTTGGTAATATCCAGTTCATTACAGCAGAGCTGACTGGATGTCTTGCTTTCAGTGGGAGACCAAAACTGAGTACTAGTACTTCCTTCCCCTTTCTAGCTCCACTCCCTGTCTCAGAACCTAGACTTCAGTCCAGTGAGAGAAAATTTCAGTTTAAAGAACAGATGGATACACTTAGAATTGCTGGTCTGTATGATCTAGGGGTGGCAGGAATACACTGAAGAACTGTACAAAAAAGATCTTCACGACCAAGATAGTCACGATAACGTGATCACTGACCTAGAGCCAGACATCTTGGAATGTGAAGTCAAGTGGGCCTTAGAAAGCATCACGACGAACAAAGCTAGTGGAGGTGATGGAATTCCAGTTGAGCTATTTCAAGTCTTGAAAGATGATGCTGTGAAAGTGCTGCACTCAATATGCCAGCAGATTTGGAAAACTCAGCGCTGGCCACAGGACTGGAAGAGGTCAGTCTTCATTCCAATCCCAAAGAAAGGCAATGCCAAAGAATGCTCAAACTACCGCACAATTGCGCTCATCTCACACGCTAGTAAAGTCATGCTCAAAATTCTCCAAGCCAGGCTTCAGCAGTATGTAAACCGTGAACTCCCAGATGTTCAAGCAGGTTTTAGAAAAGGCAGAGAAACCAGAGATCAAATTGCCAAAATCCGCTGGATCATGGAGAAAGCAAGAGAGTTCCAGAAAAACATCTATTTCTGCTTCATTGACTATGCCAAAGCCTTTGACTGTGTGGATCACAATAAACTGTGGAACATTCTGAAAGAGATGGGAATCCCAGACCACCTGACCTGCCTCTTGAGAAACTTGTATGCAGGTCAGGAAGCAACAGTTAGAACTGGACATGGAACAACAGACTGGTTCCAAATAGGAAAAGGTGTACGTCAAGGTTGTATATTGTCACCTTGCTTATTTAACTTGTATGCATAGTACGTCATGAGGAACGCTGGGCTGGAAGAAGCACAAGCTGGAATCAAGATTGCTGGGAGAAATATCAATAACCTCAGATATGCAGATGACACTACCCTTATGGCAGAAAGTGAAGAGGAACTCAAAAGCCTCTTGATGAAAGTGAAAGAGGAGAGTGAAAAGGTTGGCTTGAAGCTCAACATTCAGAAAACAAAGGTCCCATCACTTCATGGGAAATAGATGGAAAAACAGTGGAAACAGTGTCAGACTTTATTTTTTTGGGCTCCAAAATCACTGCAGATGCTGATTGCAGCCATGAAATTAAAAGACGCTTACTCCTTGGAAGGAAAGTTATGACCAACCTTGATAGTATATTAAAAAGCAGAGACATTACTTTGCCAACCAAGGTCCGTCTAGTCAAGGCAATGGTTTTTCCCGTGGTCATGTATGGATGTGAGAGTTGGACTGTGAAGAAAGCTGACCGCCGAAGAATCGATGCTTTTGAACTGTGGTGTTGGAGAAGACTCTTGAGAGTCCCTTATACTGCAAGGAGATCCAACCAGTCCATTCTAGAGGAGATCAATCCTGGATGTTCATTGGAGGGACTGATGCTAAAGCTGAAACTGCAATACTTTGGCCACCTCATGCAACGAGTTGACTCACTGGAAAAGACTCTGATGCTGGGAAAGGTTGGGGGCGGGAGGAGAAGGGGAAGACGGAGAATGAGATGGCTGGATGGCATCACCGACTCTGTGGACATGAGTTTGAGTGAACTCCGGGAGTTGGTGATGGACAGGGAGGCCTGGCGTGCTGTGATTCATGGGGTCGCGGAGAGTTGGACACGACTGAGCGACTGAACTGAACTGAACTGAACTGATGATCTAGGGCAGAGAGGGAAGAAAAAGAAGATAAATCTAGTGAATACAGATTGCAATCTGAGACTAGGACTGGTTAATCTAGTCCTCTGGTTTTTCATCCTGGATAGTACCCCTGGGCCATTCGACGTACGTAGGGATGTTGTTAAATTGTTGTTGTTGTTCAGACACTAAGTCGTGTCTAACGCTTTGCAACCCCATGGACTGCAGCAAGCCAGGCTCCCCTGTCCTTCACTATCTCCTAGAGTTTGCTCAAACTATTATCAGGATATCCTTAAAAGCAATTGGCTTTTAGGACCTTGAAGTTTAAGGATGTTGAATATTGTATAATGTAGAGGTCCACCAGCTCAGTAAAAAATTTCCTTCCTCTACTCCAATGCCAAAATCATCTCTAAACTATTCCAGTGGAGTTCCTGCATAAAGAAACATGAAACTAGAGCAAATTTTCCCCTAGTCTTTGTTCCTATGTACCATATTTTTTCTTTTTAATTTGTTTTCTTTTAAATTTAAGTGTAGTCGTTTTATAATACCGTATCAGTTTTAGAAGCTACTGGGCTTCCCTGGTAGTTCAGCTGGTAAAGAATCTGCCTGCAGTACAGGAGACCCTGGTTCTATTCTTGGTTCAGGAAGATCACCTGCAGAAGGGATAGGCTACCCACTCCAGTATTCTTGGGCTTCCCTGGTGGCTCAGGCAGTAAAGAACCTGCCTGCAATGCGGGAGACCTGGGTTTGATCCCTAGGTTGGGATGATTCCCTGGAGGAGGGCATGGCAACCCACTCCAGTATTCTTGCCTGGAGAATTCCATGGACAGGGAAGCCTGGTGTGCTACAGTCCATGGGATCATAGAGTTAGACATGACTAAGTGGCTAAGCACACATACAACATAGTGATTCAGAATTTTTGTAGATTATACCCCCATTTAAATTTATTATAGAATATTAGGTATATTTCCTATGCTCTGCAGTGTATCCTTGTGGTATATTTATTTTATACATAGCAGTTTATGCCACTTAGTACCCTAACCCTATCGTGCCCCAGCTCTCTTCCAATCTCCCCACTGATAACCAGTAATTTGTTTTATGTGAGTCCGTTTCTGATTTGTTATTTTCATTCGTTTTAGTTTTTAGATTCCACATGTAAGTGATAATATACAGTATTTGTCTTATTTCACTGAGAATAATACCTTCTAGGCCCATTTGTATTATTGCAAATGGAAAGATTTTATTCTTTTTATGGCTAAATAGTATTATGTTATATATATATGTGTGTGTGTGTATATATATATATATACTTGCACACCACATCTCTGCAACCCCATGGGCTGTAGTCCCCCAGGCTGCTCTGTCCATGGAATTTTCCAGGCAAGAATACTGGAGCAGTTTGCCATTTCCTACTTCAGGGGATCTTCTGACCCAGGAGTCAAACCCATGTCTCTTGCATCTCCTGCATTGGCAGGTAGATTCTTTACCACAGTGCCACCTGGGAAGCTTCGATGTTTACATACCACATCTTCTTTATCCATTCATCTGCTGAGTATGTACCATGTTCTTGATATCAATAGATTTGACTCTAAATGTGAAGGTCTTAAAAATACTGCTTAGAGTATGGTTATGTTTTGGTATTCTCTCGGAATGACTAAAATTATATTAGTGGAAAATAGCGATATATATTTAATTATATTTGATATTCTTAAGACTAAAGATATCCTGATTGAACATAAGAGAATCATAGACTCCTAAGAGCTAAGTTTTGGTCACACCTATTATGTACATTTAATCCTTTCTTATATGGTTCAAGTGTTAAGTATATTTGCAACAATAGAGTGAGTAGGTATATATTTTCATGAAAAAGAAAAGATGGCTTCTTAGCTTACTTTTTACTAATTCCCTTGTAGCTCAGTTGATAAAGAATCTGCCTGCAGTGCAGGAGACCTGGGTTTGATTCCTGGGTCGGGGAGATCCCCTGGAGAAGGAACTGGCAACCCGCTGCAGCATTCTTGCCTGAGGAATCCCATGGACAGAGAAGCCTGACAGGTCACAGGAGTGGGACATGACTTTGCGACTAAATCACCATAGCTTACTTTTTAGTTTTGCAGTGTTAAAACACAATGACAGAAAGGTAAATCCTCTGTACTTAGTGGTTTAACAAACTCTGTTGTGTTGAGTCAGAAGGTGGAGACAGTTCCCTAAATGAGAGGATCCTATCAGTTTCATGGTTTTCAAGCCATTAAGCATGGAGAAGGAAGCAGGAATAAAGTAGCTTAGTTCTTCTGTAGTGGTATTATACAGAACAAAGTTGCAAAAGCAGCAGACCAGTTAGACTGAATACCTTAAAATTTTGGTGAAGACAAAGATAGTTTAATCCCAAAGCATTTTTTACCTACTTTGAATTTGAAAATATTCAAATATATATCTGTATAAGAAATAATATGGATGCCTGTTTCAGAATCCTAATTGTGGATTATAGTTTATAATCTCCATCAGGTAGAAAGTGCACTGGATTGAAAGCTTCAGACCTGGCTTCTTGCAGTAGATATATCATTTGTTAGATTTTACATTGTCTTCAGGCATCAAGTTCCTTATTTGAGAACAGAAAGAGTTGAAGATTTTTGTTGGTTTTCTACCCTTTTTTTTTCTGAAGAATATGCTTGAGTCTTATGAAAATTCTCATTATTCACAGTGATTCACTATAGCACTGAATCTTTCTGGGCAGGGATATATTAGATTTTTTAAGGTATAATTTAAACAATAATCTCCCAGTTCCAGATTTCATTTTGTCTGTTCATAGAGGTTTATTCTCTTCTCCTTTCTTCAATATCTCCCTCAGCCTCCACACATGCACACATTTGGAAAACACTGGATTATGTAGAAATGATCTATATAGGCTCTTTCAATGCCAAATTTTTCTGGATAAATATAGCATTTGAAATGAATAAAGTGGAACAAAAAAAAAAAAATATCCCACAAAGCCAAGAAAAAGGAAATTGGCAGAATACTCATAGGCGTACCTATGAAAAATCAGAAGAATTTTAAGGCAAGGAAGAACATTTGATAGAATTCTTTGATATCTAACACAGAGAGAGGGGAACTGTATATAAAAAGAGCCATGATTAAGTGACGGTGGAAGGAAGATTAGGTAGAACAAAAAGAGGATGAAAAAACTGAAAAAATGTGAGAATTGCATTAGTTTTATATTCCTGATATAACTACCACAAATTCAGGATGTTATAATTCTATACTTCAGAAGTCTGAAATAGGTTTCACTGAACTACAATCAAAGTATGGGCAGGAATTCTTTCTTTTCAGGGCCCTCTGGGAGAGACGTTTCCTTACCTTTTCCATCTTCTGGAGGCTGCACACATTCATTGATTTATGAAGATTGTTTCTCCATCTTCAGAGCCAGCAACATTGCATCTCTCTGACTATTCTTCTGTAGTCAAATACACTTATGACCACAACCAGGAGAACTTAAAACATTTAGAGACTCAGTTGGATAGTCCAGGAGGTTATTCATTGAATCACATCTGCAAAGTTCCTTTGCAGTATAGGGTAACACATTCGCAAGTTCTAAAAATTAGAACTTGGGCATCTTTGAGGGGAAACATTATCCTGCCTACCACAATAACATACTAAATAAATCCATATTTGAGGCAGTAAAGAGTAGAACTGATGTTTCTATAGAAAATTTAATGTGTGGAGAACAGACTTGAAAACTTATCCTAGCTAAAATACTGAATGCGTGAAAACTATTGGAGAAAAAGGAATGAAGTCCATTATATGAACGCTTGGAATTTCTGATAATTGTACCTAAAGACGAGAACAGAGCAATTCAGAAAAATGTAATAAAGAGATTGTTGTTGTTTTTCGGTTGCTAAGTCATGTCAGACTCTTTGTGACCTCATGAACTGCAGCACGCCAGGCTTCCCTGTCCTTCTCTATCTCCTGGAGTTTGCTTAAACTTATGTCCACTTAGTCAGTATTTGTTGACAAAGTGATGTTTCTGCTTTTTAATACATTCTCTAGGTTTGTCATCACTAGTCTTCCGAGGAGCAAGTGTCTTTTAGTTTTGTGGCTGCAGTCACCGTCCACATTGATTTTTGAGTCTAAGTAAATAAAACTTTTCACTATTTCTACTTTTTCCTCAACTATTTGCTATGAAGTGGTAGGACTGGATGCCATGATCTTTGTTTTTTGAATGTTGAGTTTTAAGCCAGTTTTTTCACTCTCCTCTTTGACTTTCATCAAGAAGCTCTTTAGTTTCTCTTTACTTTCTGCCATTAAAGTGATATCATCTGCATATCTGAGGTTGTTGATATTTCTCTCAGCAATCTTGATTCCAGCTTGTGCTTCATCCAGTCCAACATTTGCATGATGTATTCTGCATATAAGTTAAATAAGCAGAATGACAGTATGCAGCTCTGATGTACTCTTTCCCAGTTTGGAACTGGTTTGTCATTCCATGTCCAGTTCTAACTTTTGCTTCTTGTCTTGCATACAGGTTTTTCTGGAGGCAGGTAAGGTGGTCTGGTATTCCCATCTCATTAAGAATATTCCACAGTTTGTTGTAATTCACACAGTCAAAGGTTTTAACATTGTCAATAAAACAGAAGTAGATGTTTTTCTGAAATTTCCTTGTTTTTTCTATGACCCAGCATATGTTGGCGATTTGATCTCTGGTTCCTCTTCCTTTTCTAAATCCAGCTTGTACATCTGTAAGTTCTCAATTCATGTACTGCTGAAGCCTAGCTTGAAGGATTTTGAACATAATCTCACTGGTATGTGAAATGTGTGCAGTTGTATAGTAATATGTTCATTTTGGGCATTGCCTTTCTTGAGTTGGAATGAAAACTGACCTTTTCCAGTCCTGAGGCCACTGCTGAGTTTTCCAAATTTACTGACATAACAAGTGCAACATGTTAACAGCATCATCTTTTAGGATTTGAAATAGCTCAGCTGGAATTCCATCACCTCCACTAGCTTTGTCCATAGTAATACTTCTTAAGATTCACTTGATTTCATACTCCAGGATGTCTAGCTCTAGCTGAGTGACACTAACCCTAATCCTAACCCTTATCATGGTTATCTGGTCATTAAGAGCTTTTTTGTACAGTTCTGTGTATTCTTGCCACCTTCCGTTAATCTCTTCTGCTTCTGTTAGGTCCTTGCCATTTTTGTCCCTATTATGCCCATCTTTGCATGAAATGTCCTCTTGGTATCTCCAATTTCCTTAAAGATATCTCTAGTTTTTCCCATTCTATTGTTTTCTGCTATTTCTCTGCATTGTTCACTTAAGAAGACTTTCTTATCTCTCCTTGCTGTTCTCTGGAACTCTCCATTCGGTTGGGTATATATTTCCCTTTCTCCTTTGCCTTTTACTTCTCCTCTTAGCTACTTGTAAGTCTTCCTCAGAGAACCACTTTGCCTTCTTGCATTTCTTTTTCTTGGGGATGGTTTTAGTATCCCCTTCCCGTACAGTGTTACAAGTCTCTGTCCATATTTCTTCAGGCACTCTCTACCAGATCTAGTCCCTTGAATCTATTCATAAGAGTTTTGGTATATTCATAAGAGTTCTGATTTAGGTCATACCTGAATGATCTACTTTCTTCATTTGGAGCCTGAATTTTCAATAAACAGATAGCAGGAAATAAAATTTTCTGAGCTAAAAAAGATCAATAGATGCAGAAGGATATTTCTTATATAAGATATGACAACTCAGAGACACAATGTCAACAGTTTTTCAACTCATAATGATAAAGGACTGCAAGGAGATCCAACCAGTCCATTCTAGAGGAGATCAATCCTGGGTGTTCATTGGAAGGACTGATGCTAAAGCTGAAACTCCAATACTTTGGCCACCTCATGCGACGAGTTGACTCACTGGAAAAGACTCTGATGCTGGGAGTGATTGTGGGTAGGAGGAGACGGGGACGACAGAGAATGAGGTGGCTGGATGGCATCACCAACTCGATGGACATGGGTTTGAGTGATGGACAGGGAGGCCTGGCGTGCTGTGGTTCATGGGGTCGCTAAGAGTCGGACACGACTGAGCGACTGAACTGAACTGAATGATAAAGGAAAAACATCCTTCCTATGTATAGAAGGAGAGAGGAGAAGATAGTGCATTATTATCAGGAACCCAAACTTAATATGGTTGCAGACTTTTTTTCTGTAGTTTTAAATACTAGATGACAACAGAGAAATGTTTGTAGAGTGAAAAACAAAATTCCATGCAGTTTGTTTTGTTCACACACAGCAACAGAAAACCATTCTTAAGTATATAAAATCTCTAAACTACATACTTTTTACTTCTGGAGGAAAAAAATAATAAGAAGATGATATAATATAAATGCAAAAGCAATGGTATATTAAAAATAAAAACATGATATAGATTTCTAGGATATAGAGGGGCTTTAAATAATTAAGTCTAATTAAAAATTTAAATGAAAAAAACTGCATGAGAAGATATATAATGTAAAACTTTATTTAGCAACAATAATCTAGATTTAAATAAAGCATGTGATCTTCTGATTTATTTATGCCAGAGATGAAACCTGGTAATTCAAGAGTATGAATAAATTAAAAAATACATCCAGCAAATTGTGACCCAGGCCCACCCACATCTGGCTTGTTTTTTAGAACCCAGGAACCAAAAATATTTTTTGTGTTTTAAATGGTTGAGAAAGAATTGAAACAATAATTTTTACAAGGTGAAAGGAATATGAAATTCCAATCTGATTGATTATAAATAAAGTTTTATTGAAACACAGTTATACTCATTTGTTTAATATTGTCTATAGCTGCTTTTGCTTTAAAACAGCAGTTTTGAGTAATTGCAACAGTGATGTGAATGTGGTGCTCTCCTTGCTTTGCGTTGCTCCTCAGAGCACTATAAATCACACTGACAAAATTGAGTTATAATTTGATTTTGCCTCTTCACCTGAAGAGCCTAAAGTATTTTTGATATGACCTTTTACAGAGAAACTTTGCAACTCCTAATCTAAACTGTGTATATGAACTTTGGTGTATAAGACTGAGACTTTGATTTTAGTCCACAGTACCCAAATTTACTCAGCTATTGCCCTTCAGTACGCTCCTTACTGTAGCATCTCTTTGGTCTTATATGGACTGAGGTTAAAACCAAGTATGTATTATTCTGTATATTTAATAATCTAGATTTTCTCTTTTTCATTCCATGCTTTAAATGAAACAAAATTCATGTAAAGATTTCGAATATCACTTCCAAAGACAAAAGTCAGTTAATGCTGCTGTAAGAAGAAAAAACAAATACTTTACTATGGTATGCCAAAATCGTATGTGCTTTTAGAGGTAAGCATATACTGCATTTAATAAGTTGGTTGTGTGTCAATCATTTAATCAGCCTATATTTCTGGCAAGTATAGGTGAATTATTTCAGATGAAGTGGCATTGAAACGCAGTTTTGAAGGGTGCCTGCAAATTCAAGGTGAATGATGCTGGTGCTAAGGTAACATGGAGATAAGATGTGTAAGGCCAGTAGGCTGTCAGTAGGGTCATGTGATTGAAAAAAATGAAAGAAATTCTCTAGCTGGAACAGGATTTGGAAAAATAGTGGCTGGAGTTGAGACAATAAAGACCTGCTAGCCCAGGCTATGAAGCCTAGTATATGTCATGCAAAATAGTCTTCATCTTGTAGGCAGCGAGGATCCATTTCAGATGTTTGAACTGTAGAGACACATGATCAGATTAGTATTACTAATGTTTAGATATTGGTTCTTAAATTTTTCAAATATAGCCCTCCCTAAAATTCTCCAATATTATGACTTGTAATTTCATGCGGCATAAGTTGCCTTGAGATATACCCATTTATATTCTGTTTACAACAGTTCTTCCTTGAGGGAGATATACAAACAATCCCCCAATGTCTTTTCTCCGATTTACAGATGTAAAATCTATATCTCAGATAAATGATCTGAACACAGCTCTTCCTTGTAAAGGAAAGTGAGTGAGTTCTTTGATTAGATAGATTTGAGTTCAATTTTCTACCTTTTCCCTGTTAACTGTGCATGCTTGAACAACTCACTTAATAATTAGTAAACCTAGTTTTCCCAGTTGTGTTTTATTGTATTTATCCCACAGGAATATTATGAGAATTTCTGATAATGTATGTGACATGCTTAACACAATAAATGGAAACTGCTGATATTTTTATTATTACTAATATTAATCATCATCATTATAAGGGTTCAACACCCATTATTCATATTTTCAAAATCCAAGGTTTTGAAAAATTATTTTCCCCAAGATTTTCACAAATTCATTTGATGCAAACCAGCCTTAAAGTGACAGGGGACGACTTATGTGGTACTTATTTTTTTAGTCAGTGTCAACATTGATAAGATTTTGCTGTGAAATATTGCTGTGCTGCCCCCATATGTGTTATATAATTATAGTAACTATGAAACATAGTTACTTTCTGTAGTCTCCAAGACACGTCTGGCCCAAGCATTTTAGATAAAGACTACAGATCTATATTATTATGATTCCTTTAATAACAGCTTCATTGAGATATAATTCACAGTTGTAACATTTATGATTTTAAAGTGTATGATTCAGTGGTTTTAGCATATTTGAAGTGAGGTGTATGATCGTCACTATCTAATTTCAGAATATATTTATTACCTCAAAAAGTACCCTTTGTTAGTCATTCCCTATTCTGCTCTCACCCTCAGCCATGAAAAGTGAAAGTGAAAATTGCTCAGTCGTGTTTGACTCTTTGTGACCCCATGGACTGTATAGTCTATGGAATTCTCCAGGCCAGACTACTGCAGTGGGTAGCTGTTCCCTTCTCCAGGGGATCTTCCCAACCCAGGGGTTGAACCCAGGTCTAACACATTGCAGGCAGATTCTTTACCAGCTGAGTCACAAGGGAAGCCCAAAAATACAGGAGTGCGTAGCCTATCCCTTCTCCAGAGGATCTTCCCTACCCAGGAATTGAACTGGGGTCTCTTGCATTGCAGGCGGATTCTTTACCAGCTGAGCTGCCAGCCTAAGTAATCATTTATCAATCTATTTTCTGTCCGTATAGATTTTCTCATTCTGAATATTATATATAAAGAGAACAAACAGGAATTATGCATTAATTGGACTTTTTGTAAATGACGTCTTTCACTTAGCATAAAGTTTTCAAAGTTCATCTGTGTTGTACCATGTATCAATATTTCATTACTTGTTTTTATGTTAAATTAGCTGAAACTGCAATACTTTGGCCACCTCATGCGATGAGTTTCTCACTGGAAAAGACTCTGATGCTGGGAAAGGTTGGGGGCGGGAGGAGAAGGGGACAACAGAGAATGAGATGGCTGGATGGCATCACCGACTCTGTGGACATGAGTTTGAGTGAACTTTGGGAGTTGGTGATGGACAGGGAGGCCTGGCGTGCTGTGATTCATGGGGTCGTGGAGAGTCGGACACGACTGAGTGACTGAATTGAACATTGAATTGTATGGTTATACCACATTTTGTTTACCTATTCATCACTGATTGTTTTCACTTTCTGGCTATAGGGATAATGCTTCTGTTTACACTTGGTTACACATTTTTATGTGACAATATTTTCATTTCTGTCACATGTATACCTGGAAATGGAATTTCTAGGTCACATGGCCTTTCTGTTTAGACTTTGAGGAGCTGCCAAACTGCTTTCCAAAATGGCTGCACCATTTTGCTTTCCTACCAGCAATATGTGAAGGTTCTAGTTCCTGCACATCCACATTAATACTGCTTATTGTCTGTCCTTTTGTACAGCCATCCTTGTTGTGTTCAGTCTGTAAGTCATGTTTGACTCTTTGCAGGTCTATGAACTGCAGCATGCCAGGCTTCCCTGTCCTTCACTCTCTCCCAGAGTTTGCTCAAATACATCTGTTGAGTCAGTGATGCCATCCAACCATCTCATTCTCTGTCGCCCTCTTCTCCTACCCTCAGTCTTTGCCGGCATCAGGGTCTTTTCCAACGAGTTGGTTCTTCGTATCAGGCGGTCAAAGTATTGGAGCTTGAGCTTGAGCATCAGTCCTTCCAGTGAATATTCAGGACTGATTTCCTTTAGGATTGACTGATTTGGTCTACTTGCTGTCCAAGGGACTCTCAAGAGTCTTCTCCAGCACAATACTGGAAAAACTATAACCTTCACTACATGAAACTTCGTCAGCAAAGTAATGTCTCCGCTTTTTAATATGCTGTCTAGGTTTGTCATTGCTTTTCTTCCAAGGAGCAAGCGTCTTTTAATTACATGGCTGCAGTTACTGTCCACAGTGATTTTGGAGCCCAAGAAAATAAAATGTCACTCTTTCTACTTTTTTCCCACCTATTTGCCATGAAGTCAAGTGACCACATGCCGTGATCTTCATTTTTTTAAATGTTGAGTTCTAAGCCAGCTTTTTCACTCTCCTCTTTCACCCTCATCAAAAGGCTTTTTTTTCTTCTTCACTTTCTGCACTTAGAGTGGTATCATCTGCACATGTGAGGTTGTTGATATTTCTCCCAGCAATCTTAATTCCAACTTGTGAGTCATCCATCCTGACATTTTGCATGATGTACACTGCATTTAAGTTAAATAAGCAGGGTGACAATATACGGCCTTTACGTACTCTTTCCCAGTTTTAAACCAGTTCATTGTTCCATGTCTGATTCTAACTGTTGCTTCCTGTCCTGCATAGGTTTCCTAGCAGACAAGTAAGGTGATCTAGAATTCCCATATCTTGAAGAATTTTCCATAGTTTGTTGTGATCCACATAGTCAAAGGCTTTAGCATAGTCCGTGAAGTAGAGGGAGATGTTTCTCTGGAATTCCTTTGCTTTTTCTGTGATGCAATGTCTTTTTATTTCTTTTTTAATTTTTATTTTATTTTATTTTTTTGCAATGTCTTTTTGAACTAGTGTTTATTCTCTTCAGAAAAATACCAGGAAATAGAATTAATAGATTATATAGTAGTTCTATTTATAAGTTTTTTAGGAACCTCCATTCTGTTTTCATAGTGGCTATACCAACTTACATTCTCATCAAGAGTTCCCTATGTTCCTTTTTCTCTACATTGTTGCCAAACCGTTAATTTTTGTCTTTTTGATCATAACCATTCTGACAAGTGTGAAGTAATATCTCATTTCCACTGGTAGTCGGAGAAGGCCGGAGAAGGCAATGGCAAGCCACTCCAGTACTCTTGCCTAGAAAATCCCATGGACGGAGGATCCTGGTAGGCTGCAATCCATGGGGTCGCTACGAGTCAGACATGACTGAGTGACTTCACTTTCACTTTTCACTTTCACACATTGGAGAAGGAAATGGCAACCCACTCCAGTGTTCTTGCCTGGAGAATCCCAGGGATGGGGGAGCCTGGTGGGCTGCCGTCTGTGGGGTCACACAGAGTCGGACATGACTGAAGTGACTTAGCAGCAGTAGCAGCATGATGATTAATGATTTTGAACATCTTTTAATGTGCCTGTTGGCCATCTATATGTCATTGGAAAAATGTCTATTGAAGTCTTCTGTGCATTGTGTATTTGGGCTTTTTTTTTTTGTAAAATCTGAGTTTTATGCATCCTTGTTATATTTTGAATATTGCCCTGTATCAGATCTGTCATTTGCAAATATCTTCTCCTATTCAGTGGGCAGCATTTTCATTTTGCCCTAGTTTCTTTAGCTGTGCAAGAGCTTTCTTATTTAATGTAGTCCTATTTGTTTATTTTTGCTTCTATTTTCCATGCCTGGCGAGGCAGATCCAAAAAATATTGCTGAGACTAACGTTAAAGAGCATATTATGTTTTCTTCTAGGAAAGAATGGCTTACATTTAAGTCTTTAGTCCATTCAGTTTGTTTTTGTATATTATGTGAAAAAATAGTGCAGTGTGAGTTGGTCACATTTAACTGTCCAGTTTACCCAACACCATTTATTGAAGAGGTTGTCTTTTCCCTATTTCATAGTCTTACTTGCTTTTTTGTAGATTAATTGATCAGGAAAGTGTACGTTTCTTTCTGGACTCAGTTCTGTTCCATTGATTTCTGTGTCTTTTTTTGTGCCACTATCATACTGTTTTGATTACCATAGCTTTGAGTGTAGTTTGAAGTAAGGGAGAGTGATGTCTCCATCTTTGCTCTTCTTTCTCAATATTGCTTTGACTCTTCAGGGTTTTTTTTGTGTTTTCATAAAAATTTTATAGTTAGTTGTTCTGGTTTGGTAAATAACCCTTTGGGATTTGATAGGAATTGCATAAGTCTGTTGATTTCCTTGAATAATGGGATCATTTTAACCGTAATATTTCAGTCCATGAGCACAGTATATTTTTCAGTTATTTATGCGGCTTCAGTTTTTTTCATCAGTGTCATAGTTTTCTGAGTACAGGTCTTTTGCTACCTTGGTTAGATTTATTTCTAGGTATTTTATTCTTTTTAATGCAATTATAGATGGGATTGTTTTCTTAATTTCTCTGATAGTTCATTGCTAGTGTATAGAAATGCAACAATTTCTGTATATTAACATTTTGAATTCATTGAGGAGTCCTAATCATGGAGTCCTAACGGTTTCGAGGTTATATCTTTAGAATTTTCCATATATTTGTATATGTATATAAATTATATGGGTTTCCCTGGTAGCTCAGCTGGTAAAGAATCCACCTGCAATGCAAGAGACTCCAGTTCAATTCCTGGTTCGGGAAGATCCTTTGGAGAAGGGATACCCAATCCAGTATTCTTAGGCTTTCTTGGTGACTTGGATGTAAAGAATCCGCTGCAAAGTGAGAGACCTGGGTTTGATCCCTTGGTTGGAAAGATCCACTGGAGGAGGATATGGCAATCCACTCCAGTATTCTTGCCTGGAGAATCCACATGGTCAGAGGAGCCTGGAGGGCTACAGTCCCTGGGGTTGCAAAGAGTCAGACATGACTGAGCAACTAAGTGCAGCACAGCCTAAATTGTATAGTATATACATATTTTACATATACATGTGTATATATGTATAGTGTACACACACACATATATATTCATGTCATCTCTAAATAGTGAGTTTTGTCTCCTCCTTTCCAGGTTGGATTTCTCATTTCTTTTTCTTGTTTGATTGCTGTGTCTATGACTTCTAATACTATGTTGAATAAAAGTGGCAAGTGTGGGTATCCTTATGTTGTTCCTGATCTTAGAGGAAATGCTTTCACTTTTCACCACTGAGTGTAATGTTGGCTATGGGTCTGTTTTATGTGGTCTTTATTATGTTGAGGTACATTTCCCCTTTGTTGAGAGTTTTTATTATAAACAGATATTGAAATTTATCAAAATCTTTGTCTGCATCTGTTGAGATGGTCATGTTTTTTCAATTTGATAATATAGTATATCAAATTGATTTATGAATACTGGATCATTTTATGTCATTGGGATGAATCTCACTTGAAAATGGTATTTGATTCTATTAAATGTTGTTTGATTTGATTTGTTAATATTTTGTGGAGGATTTTTGCATATATGTTTATCAGTGTTATTGGCCTATAATTTTCTTTATGGGCTCTTTTTCTGGTTTGGTATTCAGTGTGCTGTTGGTCTTGTAGAATGAGTTTAGAAATGGTCCTTCCTCCCCGATTTTTGGATTAGTTTGAGAAGGATAGATGTTTACTCTTTAAATGTTTGGTAAAAGTCACCTGTGAAGCCATCTATGCCTAGACTTTGTTGAGAGTATTTTTTTTAAATATATTACTGATTAAATTTTATTACTGGTAATTTTTCCTCTTCATATTTTCTAGTTCTTCCTGATTCAGTCTGGGAAATTCTGTATCTTTAGAAATTGATCCATTTCTTCTAGGTTTTCCATTTTGTGGGCACATAATGTCTTGTGGTGATCTCTTATGAGCCTTTTATTGGCACATACTAGTATCGGAGAAGGCAATGGCAAGCCACTCCAGTACTCTTGCCTAGAAAATCGCATGGACAGAGGAGCCTGGTAGGCTGCAGTCCATGGGGTCGCTACTAGTCGGACATGACTGAGCGACTTCACTTTCACTTTTCACTTTCACACATTGGAGAAGGAAATGGCAACCCACTCCAGTGTTCTTGCCTGGAGAATCCCAGGGACGGCGGAGCCTGGTCGGCTGCCGTCTATGGGGTCGCACAGAGTCGGACATGACTGAAGCGACTTAGCAGCAGCAGCTTATAGTAATCTCTTAGGGGCCAACTGTGGTATCAGGTGTAACGTCTCCTTTCTCATTTTGATTTACTGTTTTGAGCCCTCTCTGTCTTTCTTGATGAGTCTGGCTAAGGAGTCATCCATTTGTCTGTCTTTTCCAAAAGCCAACTCTGAGTTTCACTGGACTTTCCCCCCTCCCTCTCTCTCCTTTTTTGTTTCTGTTCTGCTGTTAACTTTGGATTTTGTTAGTTCTATATTTTCTATTCTTTTAGGTATAAGATCAGGTTGTTTATTTCATATTTGTTGTTTCCTGAAACAAAACAGGCTTTTATCACTGTAAATTTCCATCTTAGAGCTAATTTTTCTGCATTTCAAAGATTTTGGGTTGTTGTGCTTTAATTTTCACTTGTCTCCAGGTATTTTTTTTACTTCATTTAATTTTTGTCTATTCCTCATTGGTTGTTTAACTAGCATATTGTTTAGCTTCCACGTGTTTGCATTTTCTGCAGTTCTTTTTTTTTTTTTCTTCTTGTATTTGATTTCTACTCTCATAGCATTTTGGTAAGAAAAAACCGCTTGATATATTTTCAGTCTTCTTAAATTTATTAAGATGTATTTTGTGGCCTAGCATGTGATCTATCATGGAGAATTTACCATGTGCTCTTGAAAAAATTGTGTATTGTGATATTTTGAGGTGGAATATTTCATGTGTATCTACTAATTCCATCTGCTCTAATGTGCCATTTAAGGCCAGTGTTTTCTCATTAATTTTCTGTCTAGAAGATTTGTCCATTGATGTAAGTGTGGTGGTAAAATCCTTTACTACTATTGTATTACTCTAAGTTTCTCCTTTTATATTGGTTAATATTTGCTTTATTTAGGTACTCCCATACTGTATGCATTTATATTTACAATTATTATATCTTCTTGTTGGATTGATCCCATTATCATTATGTCATGACATTCTTTAACTCTTGTTATAGTTTTTGTTCTAAAAAAATTTCATCTGTCAGTGCTATGCCAGCCTTTTTGTTTCAGTTTACATGAATACTTTTTTCATTTCCTCACTTTCAGTCTATGTGTGTCTTTAGATATGTAATGAATCTTTTGTAAAAAGCATATATATGGATCTTAATTTTTTAATCCTTCAGTGAATGCCTTTTCATTGGAACATTAAGTCCATTTAAGCTTAAAGTAATTATTTGATAGGTATGTACTTATTGTCACTTGATTGTTTTTGGTTTTTTTCTGGAGTTCTTTTTTCTTTCTTTGTTCTTTTTCTTCCATTTTGATTTGATGACTATTTTAGTGTCATTTAGATTCTTTTTTTTACAGTTTTGTGTGTGTAACTATTTTAGGTTTTTGATTTGTGGTTACTGTGTGGTTCATATATAACAACCTATGTATGTATACACATATGTATATGTGTGTGTGTGATTATTTTAAGTTTATGATATATTTAGTTTGAAGGCATTCTGACCACCTTATATTTTTATTCCCCCACTGCTACATTTGATGTTTATATTTTTGTGTCCCTTAACTATTTATTGTGGATATAGATGATTTTCGGAGACGGCAATGGCACCCCACTCCAGTACTCTTGCCTGGAAAATCCCATGGACAGAGGAGCCTGGTAGGCTGCAGTTCATGGGGTTGCAAAGAGTCGGACATGGCTGAGCAACTTCACTTTCACTTTTCACTTTCATGCCTTGGAGAAGGAAATGGCAGCCCACTCCAGTGTTCTTGCCTAGAGAATCCCAGGGAAGGGGGAGCCTGTTGGGCTGCCGTCTATGGGGTCGCACAGAGTCGGACACGAGTGAAGCGACTTAGCAGCTGCAGTAGCATAGATGATTTTACTACTTTTGTCTTTTAATATTCCTACTAGTTTTATAAGTAGGTGGTTTATTACTTTTGCTGTATGTTTACCTTTATCAGTGAGATTTTTTTTAATTTCATAATTTTCATATTTCTAATGCCGCCTTTTCTTCTTAGAGGAGTCCCTTTAATGTATCTTTTAGACTGAGTTTGGTGGTATTGAATTCAGCTTTTGCTTCTGCAAAACTTTAGATTTTGCTAAGAAATCTGAATGAAAGCTATGTCAGGTAAAGTATTTTTGGTTGTGGGTTTTTCCCTTTCATTGTTATATATATTATGCCGCTACTTTCTCATCTGCAGAGTTTCTGCTAAAAATCAGCTGATATGGGAGTTTTCTCAAACTTAACTTGCTGCTTTTAATAGCCTTAGCAGAGTTCCTTTATATAACTTGTTGCTTTTAACTTACTGCTTTTAATATCCTCTTGTTATCTTTAATTTTTGCCATTTTATTTATAAAGTGTTTTGGAATGAGCCTTTTTGTGTTCATCTTGTTTTGGAATCTCTGTGCTTCCTGGACTTGGATGTCTGCTTCCTTCCCCTGGTTTGGGACATTTTCAGCTATTATTTCTGCTCCTTCCTCTCTTTCTTCTGAGACTCCTGTAATGTAGATGTTAGTTCCCTTGATATTGTCCAAGAGAACTGTTAAACTGTCCTAATTTTTTTTTTTTTCCATTCAGCTTGGTTAATTTCTACTAGTCTATCTTCCAGATGGCTTATCTGTTCCTCTGTATCTAATCTACTATTGAGTTCTGCTAGTAAACTTTTTATTGCAGTTATTGTAATTTTTGCTCCATTTGGGTCTTCTTTATATTTTCTAGTTCTTTGTTGAAATTCACACTGTGTTCATCCATTCTCCTAAATTTGGTGAGCATCTTTATGATTATTATGGTGAACTCTTTATTGGATAGATTGCTTATCTCACCTTTGTTTGGGTCTTTTTCTGAGATATGACCTGTTCCTTCATTTAAGATATATTTCTCTGTCACCTAATTTTGCCCAGTTCTCTGTGTTTGTCTTTGTTAGATTGATCAGTTACATTTCTTATCCTTGAAGTGGCCTTATGTAATAGACATCCTGGGTGGCCCAACGGCATCCTCCACTCTGGCCACCAGAACTATGTGTTGTAAGCGTGTCCCCTACGTGGACTGCATGTGCTGTCTGTTGTGGCAGGGCCAACTACCTTGTTTGTGATGGTAGGTGGGGCTGGCCCCAGCCTGGTTGACTGTGAAGTCATGTGTTGTATGTTAGGTGTAGGCCTGCTAGGGGTAGAATGAGCTTCCCATGCAGTTGGCTGTATAGACTGGGGGAAACAGGACTGTTTCTCACCTGTTGTTGGGTGGGGCTGGGTCCTAACATGACTTTTTGCATGATCCAGGGGGATACTGGGTTGGTACTTATTGCTAGAGAGAGGAGCCAAGTCTTTTGGTGGCTGTCTACAAATTCCAGGGAGGTATAGGCTTGCTGCTGTCCCACTAATGACTTGAGGCAGGATTCCAAAATGAGAGTTGGCGATGCTGATGTTACTGCCGTAGAATGAGCTCCCAGAAATGGTTGTTGCCAGATTCTCTATCCCCATGGGAGCCCCAGTTGCTTCTTGCCTCTCTGGGAAACTCTCTGAGTCAGCAAGTGGATCTGACCAGGCTCCTCTTAAGACTGTTTTCTTCTGTGCTGGGAGGCAAAGCTTGTGAGGTTCGGGGATGCATTTGAGAGCAGAGAGTCTATTCCTGTAGCTTTCTGGTTTTCAAAGCCAAGTGTTCTGAGGGTCTGTCTTCCTGGTGCAGGACCCCCAGGCTAGGGAGCTTAGTATGGGGCTCAGACCCCTTAGTCCTTGGGGAGGAACCAAGATTTTGATATTATTTTCATTTGTGGTTTGACAACTTGAGGAAATGGATTCTGACAAATAGCATCTCTCCCTCTCATAGTCATCTCCTTGTTTTCCCTTCTTTATGTGTTTATTTGCAGAAGATTCTTTGTGCTAGTCTTAATGTTGTTTTCATGGAGAATCGCTCTGTAAGTCAGTGTGATTTTAGTGGGTCTGTCTGGAAGGAGGTGTGCTCATAGTCTTCCTACTCCATCGTCTTGGCCACTTCTGCAAGATATTGTTAATGATGTGATTATAATTAGTAAGAATTCTATTCTCACATACTTAGAGTTACATTTTGAGTTGCTTATTATTATCAGATAACAGTTTGGAACTACTTAAATTTGATATTCTTATTTATGTGAGAACAATTAGAGCATAAAGCTAGAGATAAGTTCAGCTCCTGGATAGTAAATATTTAGTAAATATTTTTTTTGACCAAAATGAATAAACTGTACACTATTTGATTTTCTTATTGCTTTTTAATGAAAATTTGGCTTCAAAAATAACATGTACTTAACAAATTATGGTTGAATAAATATAATTATATTTATAGATCAACTCTACAAATTGCACTAATGGAAAATAAATTCAAATCAATCTCTATATTCATATTTAAGTCTAAAATGTAGTGGAAGCATCTCTTACTGCTTTACAGATAATCACTATACAATGAATCATTCTTAAAGTGTGATCTGCAGAAATAATGTTGCTGTTGATTATAGTGAAGGAGGTTATTTTGGGACACCTCGGTTCAAATAAATTTCAATAGGCTTTTCTGTTACAGGACTTCTCAGAGCCTTTTAATGAAATTATATCTTGTGTAAAGGGGGAATAGTATACAATGTTTTTCAAGTATATATTGGCATAGAAACTTAAGTTGAATGAACATATAATAGAGTTATCAAACCATAAACCACAACTTGGGAAATGATACCATAGTGATTTTATTTTGCATACACTAAGGAACTGGAGATCATCCATTTAATATTTCTATATACTCTATTTGAATTCCAGTAAGAAGCATTCAGAGTATTATTATTGGTGGAATTGAATTTGCCAGGAATGTGAGCACCGCTTCCTCAGTAAAGATTTGCCTTTGGAAACATCTTACCTCTTGGCAGCTCTCCAGAGTTCAGACTTGGCAGCCTCAAGGACAAAGCGCAAGGTGTGTTTATTTGATTTAACATTTGGCAAAAGGTGTTGTGACTTGTGGTTTGTTTTCTTTCACTTTGTTTTTCTTGTTTTTGTTTGTTTTTGGCAATGAACTTGAGTTTGGAATTTGTTCTTTCTTATGGGAGGCAGGATTACGATGGGGAAACGTTTTTACTTGAATTTATTTTGTGATTTTGGACAAATCCAAGAAAACAGAGTGAGATCTATAAAACCATAAATCTTTATCTGATTAATTTGATAAATCATTTAGTGTTATTAATTGTCTATGAGAATTTGTTGCCAAATTAAAATATTTGATCTCTCTTGATATTTGGTACACTGTGATATTTTGGTACATTACTGTATTTTGATAATTGTACATTGGTTAAAATCAATGTACCTGCATATAAGTAATTAAGGTCATAGAGCAAATTAAGATCATAAAGCATCTATTATTCACCATTATTTTAAATCTTTCTTGATTAATTGATACATTGATGTGTCATAAGTTTCGTGGAGAGAAGAAATTTGTCATAAAAGGGAAGAAAATGGGCCCCTATTATATGTGTGACCTTATCCTCCACTCTGTTCTCCCACCCCTCGTTCTGATCAGAACTCTTTAGTGGTTCCCCATGTATTTATGGGGTAGACTCCGGGGCACAGAGGAAGCAGGACACCTTTTACACTTGAAGGAGACGGGACACTTCTTACACTGAGATCAAAGTCCTGACACGGTCGATGTTTGTGTCTGAGCACACGCATGCGGATTTTTGTCTGTCTGGTGTGTGTGTAAATGTGTGTTTTGGTGTGTGTGAGAGAGTGAGAGTGAACTTGCAAAGTCAGCTGACCTTTTCTAAAGATCTATATTTTTGTGATTTGGGAAACAAATTCATGTGCCCAGAATGAAATGAAGATGTGTTTCAGGAGAAACACAACCTGGAGTTGCTCCTGAATCAAACAGGAGATGAGACCAGCTTGGGACTGAGAGGATGCTGGGCAGAGTTCTGTACTTGTGCAAAATCAGGTTACACATTTTACTGTAAAAATTGTTTTGGGAAGTTCAATTGCTTTTTTCTTTAAATTGTTCAGAGTTCAGTAATAATTTGAAAATAAACATTTTAAGTGAATTTTGTGTATGCCATTTTCATTCAAAGGGCCTATGATATGTAAGCTATTCTTTGCTTCCAAATTTTGGTTAAAATAATAAAGACCCAATAGTAGGGGAAATATTTATAGAATTAGTGAGGTAGTTATCAAGTGCTTTTATAAAATCATTTTTATGATGGACCTTGAAATAAATAGTATGTTATAGTGAAGTTAATTTTCAAAAGTAAAATAGAGAAGTGATTTGAATATTATTATATTTTTCTTAAGGTTTTTTGGAAAACATTGGAATGGACTATAATTTAAAGGATATCCTAAACTCACCATTATATGTTAGAGCTAGGGTCATTTTTAATATTTGGAATGCTGAATTTGGTACTGCAAATTCAAGTTTTGATCATTGATGGAACCAGTTTTATCTGATTCCCACTGCTCTAGTAGAAAGAACCATACAGACCTACCTAATGCAAATGAGAATATATAAGAGAAATTGTGACATACAGACTTAGAAATAACATCAAGGGTTTACAACTCCTGAACCCCTGAGGAAGGAATAACAGAGAAGTAGTGGAAGTGTTGAACTGAGAAGATTCTTTTCTTAGACTGGAGAATAATTTGAGATTTCTGACATTCAGTTGTTAGTTTAAAAAATGGGACCAGTGTTCAAGACTTTTGTTGTTGTTCAGAAGCCTTCCATTTTAGAAAGTGTTTTAGAATGTTCCTTATGTACATAAACTGTGAGCATATAAGTGATAATCTATTCATCCAAAGTTTTCAACACATTAAGAAGAAGACCGTATATGTAATTTTCTGTTTAAGTTATCCAAAGATACTTTTGCTGAAGCCACTTAGCTGATGATAGAAAATGGTTAGGAGACCAAATGATAGCAGAAAGGGTACTATTTATATGTAGTGGCTCAGAGGTTAAAGCGTCTGCCTCCAATGCGGGAGACCCGGGTTTGATCCCTGGGTCGGGAAGATCCCTGGAGAAGGAAATGGTAACCCACTCCGTTATTCTTGCCTGGAGAATCCCATGGACGGAGAAGTCTGGTAGGCTACAGTCCACGGGGTCGCAAAGAGTCGGACACGACTGAGCGACTGAACAGAACAGAACGGAAGTTACACATAGATATTATGAGACCATCCTTTTCTTTCTTTCTTTATGTATCTCAGTGACTTTTTACATGAATGTAAGGTCTTCAAGTTCAGATTAGTTTTTTTCTCTTAAAAAGCTTATTTGGACTGTGTGGTGACTCCACAGTGAGTAAGTGATTAAGTCCATATGATGTAATGATGCTAACATGTATCCAGCGCTTACTATGTGAGGAGCACCATGATAAGGACTTTAAATCAACTAGCAATTTAATTTAACACTTACAGCAGCCACATGAGGTAGGAATCCTTGCTGTACTGATTTGAAAAATGGTAAACGAGCTTAGCTTAGTAAACAACTAAAAAGTGACAGAACCAGAAAGGAAATAAGTTAAAGCAAGGAAGAGTTAACCCATACTTTATCAGACTCATCTCCTTATGAAAGAGAGATTATAGTAATATTTTAAAATTCAAAGCTTTTAAAATCAAGTTTATAATAATTAAGCATAAAATGTGGATGTTTTAAGTTAACATAATAATTCTGGAAAATATCTGTTAAAAAATGTACTGAGTATTCAGTGTTCTAATTTGTTTGAGATTTTTTAGTATGCAAACAATTGTACAAACATTCTAGTGAAGGGAAATCAGAAAATAAAAAATAGACTAAATATGAAAAGAGCTTTTTAACCTTTTAAAAGTAACAATTGATAGGTCTAAGGTAAAATAACTTTTCTGTTGCAACACTGATCATCTAATTGTTCATATTTTGTCGTGCTTGCATCAAATCATGAAGAAATGAAATACTGATTGCTATAATATGGTTATTTATTTTAAATATTATTGACCATGACTTTGAAGAAATCTCTTCTCTCCTCCCTTCTTATACATTGAAGATGCAGCATTCCAAGAAAGCAATTAAATGTAATTTTTAAAAGAACTTTATTTTCTATGATTACAGACCTAGGTGGTCTGTGGCTTAAAAGGATTGACAGTGAGAAGTCTTAGGACACATTTGTCCTATGAAGGACACATTTACGTGCATTTTAGCATCAAAATAGCTACAAATGCTCATGATTAAAGATTCAATCTTCTTTTTGTTTGCAGTATATAGGAGTGTGTTTATAAAAAAAGAGGAAGGAAAGAATAAACATGAAAATGAGAATGAATTGTGCCAAGGCTCCCTAGTTGTTTTTGTTTTAGTAGCTTTTCAGAATCCTAGCACTGTAATTCAGGGAGTTGACTAAACATTTACATTTATCATTAAAATACACGATGCCATTTTTTTCTGTTCTCTGTGTCCTCTGTTTTCTCTCAAGTGGTCTCATGTTACTGTACTGGATATTCTTTTATGTAGATGTCTCTACTGTACCTTTCTGAACGTCTCTGCCTGGTAGATCATCTTGCATCTATTCTTTCTTGTGAATGCTTTAAGGAGTTAAAAATGGATATGGTTTATGAACTTCATTATTGAAGATGTAATAATGTGGCACAGTGAAAAATTGAAATGTTCAATCACAAGGTCATTAACAAAGAATGAAAAATAATTAAAGGCAAAAGATGAAAGGAGGTTTTAAGGTAAATTTGAAATTCAAGTATGAAAACACCACTGTGTTGAGAGAGGCATAGGAGAGATTTTTGTAGAAGATAGAACCTATATTGAAAGTCTGGTTCTGTAGTAACTAGACTTTTGTACTGAAAGAGATAACATGCAGGTCTTAGGAACAGGCTGTAAAAAAATTTGGGGAAAAGGTACCAAAAGTGACAAATGTATTATAGTTAAAAGATAAACAGTAAGGGAATATGATTCATCAAAGAGAAATTGGGACCAGAGATTGTGATTATGGTCAATAATGTGAAAAAGTTGAACAATTATTTTTTATTTTGGGCTTCTCTGGTAGCTCAGCTGGTAAAAAATCTGCCTGCAGTGCAGGAGACCCTGGTTCAATTCCTGGGTTGAACAGTTGAAAAATTATATTTTTTCTTTATTAATTGCTTCATGCAGTTTATTAGTGCACTCAGTTGTTTGCTTTCATAAAATCCCATTTTCTAAAATGAACCAAAAAGAGCAAGTTTAAAGACAGGGGCCCAGAAGAGTTCACAACCTTTTTAGGACATTCATTTCTAAATGCCGTATTTGAAAGAGAATGTCCTGGTTTACGAACTTCATTTTTTTTACTTTTAGAAAGAGGCAGATGGTATGAAAACTGGACTCCCTTATTTAAAGGGAATGTTGATATTTATAACCAAGCTTATCTCCAGCAAGATTTGTTTTTTGCAGCTGTTCCAGGTTGAAAAAAAATATATTAAAGTCCTGGCTTGTTTTTCTTTCCATATTTGGGGTGGTGGGGGAGAATCTTCAGAATGTGAAAAAGTGATGTTTGATTTTAAACATGAATGCAATGTAAACTGTGATTTTTTTGCTTCTATATGTGAATTTTCTGTTTGTATGCTGTGATCATATTACTCGTTTTGTTTCACTGATCTATTTCCTAGATACATCACACTTGGGAAATAATTTACTCATCATTTTTCTATCATCAAAGTATTCTAGGAAATGTAGTAGATTTTCACTGAATTAGCCTTTATTATTAAACTATTTTCTGACTTTTCATTTTGATGTATTAGTCACTTTCTTTCTTCCCAGAGTGAGTATATTTTTCACTGGGAAATAAATGTTTTCTGTCCTTTTTTATAGTTATATTATTTTTTATAAGGTGTGATATTCTTTCTTATTCTATTCTTTGCTTCTATTTTCAGTTGTAAATGCTGCTATTTCTCTGAACATATATATCTTAGCAACTTCCTTTTGTAATTAATTAATTGTATTTTATACTCTAAACTTAATACGTGGAACTGTCTCTTTGGGAACATGACAACACTGGAATGAATAATTTCAGTTCAGTTCAGTTCAGTTGCTCAGTCGTGTCCGACTCTTTGCGACCCCATGGACTGCAGCACGCCAGGCCTCCCTGTCCATCACCAGTTCCCGGAGCTTGCTCAAACTCATGTCCATCGAGTTGGTGATGTCATCCAGCCATTTCATCCTCTGTCGTCCCCTTCTCCTCCCGCCTTCAATCTTTCCCAGCAACAGGGTCTTTTCTAGTGAGTCAGTTCTTCGCATCAGGTGGCCAGAGTATTGGAGTTTCAGCTTCAGCATCAGTCCTTCCAATGAACACTCAGTACTGATCTCCTTTAGAATGGACTGGTTGGATCTCCTTGCTGTCCAAGGGACTCTCAAGAGGCTTCTCCAACACTATAGTTCAAAACCATCAATTCTTCAGTGCTCAGCTTTCTTTTTTTCTTTTTTAATTTTTATTGGAGGCTAATTATTTTACAATATTATATTGGTTGGTTTTGCCATACATTGACATGAATCTGCCCCAGGTGTACATGAGTTCCCCCTCCCGAACCCCCCTCCCACCTCCCTCCTCCCCTTATCCTCCCTCTGGGTCATCCCCGCATACCAGCCCCGAGCATCCTGTGACATGCATCGACCCTGAACTGGTGATTCGTTTCACATATGATAATATACATGTTTCAATGCCATTCTCCCAAACCATCCCACCCTCACCCTCTCCCACAGAGTCCCAAAGACTGTTCTATACATCTGTGTCTCTTTTGCTGTCTCGTATACAGGGTTATCATTTGCATCTTTCTAAATTCCATCTATATGCGTTAGTATATTGTATTGGTGTTTTTCTTTCTGGCTTACTTCACTCTGTATAATAGGCTCCAGTTTCATCCACCTCATTAGAACTGATTCAAATGTATTCTTTTTAATGGCTGAATAATACTCCATTGTGTATATGTACCAAAGCTTTCTTATCCGTCCGTCTGCAGATGGACATCTAGGTTGCTTCCATGTCCTGGCTATTATAAACAGTGCTGCAATGAACATTGGAGTACATGTGTCTCTTTCAATTCTGGTTTCCTCGGTGTGTATGCCCAGGAGTGCGATTGCTGGATCATATGGTAGTTCTATTTCCAGTTTTTTGAGGAATCTCCACACTGTTCTCCATAGTGGCTGTACTAGTTTGCATTCCCACCAACAGTGTAAGAGGGTTCCCTTCTCTCCACACCCTCTCCAGCATTTATTGCATGTAGACTTTTGGATAGCAGCCATTCTGACTGGTGTGAAATGGTATCTCATTGTGGTTTGGATTTGCATTTCTCTGATTATGAGGGATGTTGAGCATTTTTTCATGTGTTTGTTAGCCATCTTTATGTCTTCTTTGGAGAAATGTCTGTTTAGTTCTTTGGCCCATTTTTTGATTGGGTCATTTATTTTTCTGGAATTTTGCTGCAGGAGCTGCTTGTATATTTTGGAGATTAATCCTTTATCAGTTGCTTCATTTGCTTTCTTAATAGTCCAGCTCTCACATGCATACATGACTACTGGAAAAACCATAGCTTTGACTAGATGGATCTTTGTTGGCAAAGTAATGGCTCTGCTTTTTAATATGCTGTCTAGGTGAATATCTAAGCTTATACACAAACATAATCTTTGTTCATATGTGTTATGATTATGTACCCACATATGCAGTTTTCCATAATGAAGGATATTTTATCATTAAATATTAATTTATTGTGAGTAAATGTGATTATTGATATAAATGGAGATAAATTACATAATTTGCTTGTCAAATTAGAGCAAGCCCCACTGTTTACATAGAGATAACTTCCTGAGTATGAAATATTATATAAATTATGATTATGTCAGATATATATTTTTCCTTTTCAATAATTAAAACATCTATTTAAAAGTTTTTGTCTGTCAAAACTTACAGTTAATCTATTTGGTTTAGTATTGTGAAGCCCAGCATATTGCTTAAATTTATAAAAGCCCAACTATTCGTAGTGGGCTTCCCTGATAGCTTAGTTGGTAAAGAATCTGCCTGCTAGCTTAGTTGGTAAAGAATCTGCCTGCAATGCAGGAGACCCCAGTTCGATTCCTGGGTCAGGAAGATCCTCTGGAGAAGGGATAGGCTGCCCACTCCAGTATTCTTGGGGTTCCCTTGTGGCTTACCTGGTAAAGAACCCACCTGCAATGTGGGAGACCTCGGTTCAATTGCTGGGTTGGGAAGATCCCCTGGAGAAGGGAAAGGCTACCCACTCCATATTCTGGCCTGGAGAATTCCATGCACTGTGTAGTCCATGGAGTCGCAAAGTGTCGGACATGACTGAGCGACTTTCACTTTCAACCATTACTAGTAGCAAACTATTTATTTCCAGAGAGTTTCTGGCTATTTTCTGAATAAACCCTTTAAATATCAATCTTTGATTCATAAAGTAGTCACTTTCTGTCTTTAGTCATGTAGAACATTTATCAGTTCAGGTTATTCCACACCTCCTTCTATTCTTCCTTTATTCTTTCTCTTTTACTTTGGATTGATTTTCTTTTCTTTTCTTGGAGTATAGTTGCTTTACCATGCTGTCTTAGTTTCTGTTGTACAAGGAAATGAACCAGCTGTATGATGCATACATCCCCTCCCACGTGGGCCTCCCTCCCACCCCAGCCCCCGTTTCACCCATCTAGGTTGTCACAGTCACCCAGCTGAGATTCCTGTGCTATGGTAATCATAGTTAAACGTGCTCAGTGAAGAATGTATGAACTGTTAGTGTATCACCTCTACCTATCTTTTTGTAAGGAATGGTTTTCACTCTGGTTGTTGTTGTTTGGTCACTCAGTCGTGTCCAACTCTTTGTGACCCTGATGGATTGCAGCATGCCAGGCTTCCCTGTCCTTCACTATTTCCCTGAGTGTGCGCAAACTTATGTCCATTGAGTCAGTGATGCCATCCAGCCATGTCAGCTTCTGTTGCCCCCATCTCATTCTGCCCTTCATCTTTCCCAGCATGAAGGTCTTTTCCAGTGAGTTGGCTCTTTGCATCAGGTGGCCAAAGTAGTATAGCTTTAGCGTCAGTCCTTCCAATGAATATTCAGGATTGATTTCCTTTAGGAATGACTGGTTTGATCTCCTTGCTGTCCAAGGGACTCTCAAGAGTCTTCTCCAGCACCACAATTCAAAAGCATCAATTCTTTGATGCTCAACCTTCTTTATGGTCCAACTCTCATATCCATACATGACTACCAGAAAAACTATAGCTTTGACTATATGGACCTTTGTCTGTAAAGTGATGTCTCTGCCTTTTTTTTTTTTCTTCTTTTTTTTTGCCACTTTATTTTTTAATTGAAGGATAATTGCTTTACAGAATTTTTTGGTTTTCTGTTGAATATCAACAAGAATCAGCCATAGGTACACACCCATGTTTGCTCCCTCTTGAACCTCCCTTCCAACTCCCTCCCCATCCCACCCTTCTAGATTGTCACAGAGCCCCTGTTTGAGTTCCCTGAGTCATACAGCAAATTTCCATTGGCTATCTATTTTACATATGGTATTGTAAGCTTAATACGCTGTCTAGGTTTGCCATAGTTTTCTTCCTAGTTCAGTTCAGTTCATTAGCTCAGTCATGTCCAACTCCTTGCGACCCCATGAACCACAGCATGCCAGGCCTCCCTGTCCATCACCAACTCCTGGAGTCCACCCAAACCCATGTCCATCGAGTTGGTGATGTCATCCAACCATCTCATCCTCTGTCGTCCCCTTCTCCTCCTGCCTTCAATCTTTCCCAGCATCAGGGTCTTTTCCAATGAGTCAGCTCTTCGCATCAGGTGGCCAAAGTATTGGAGTTTCAGCTTCAGCGACAGTTCTTCCAATGAATAGTAAGGACTGATCTCCTCTAGGATGGACTGGTTGGATCTCTGTGCAGTCCAAGGGACTCTCAAGAGTCTTCTCCAACACCACAGTTCAAAAGCATCAATTCTTCAGTGCTCAGCTTTCTTAATAGTCCAACTCTCACATG
The DNA here is from genome assembly GCF_049115385.1 of Moschus berezovskii. Taxonomy (NCBI): domain Eukaryota; kingdom Metazoa; phylum Chordata; class Mammalia; order Artiodactyla; family Moschidae; genus Moschus; species Moschus berezovskii. The sequence continues at coordinate 10,553,436 of NC_142475.1, read as the reverse complement.
CATACATGACTCCTGGAAAAACCATAGCCTTGATTAGATGGACCTTTGTCGGCAAAGTAATGTCTCTGCTTTTTAATATTCTGTCTAGGTTGGTCATAGATTTTCTTCCAAGGAGTAAGCGTCTTTTAATTTCATGGCTGCAGTCACCATCTGCAGTGATTTTGGAGCCCACAAAAATAAAGTCAGCCACTGTTTCCACTGTTTCCCCATCTTTTCCCCATGATGGGGCCAGATGCCATGATCTTAGTTTTCTTAATGTTGAGCTTTAAGCCAACATTTTCATTCTCCTCTTTCACTTTTATCAAGAGGCTGTTTTGTTCTTCTTCACTTTTCTGCCATAACGGTGGTATCATCTGCATATCCGAGGTTATAGATGTTTCTTCAGGCAGTCTTGATTCCAGCTTGTGCTTCCTCCAGTCCAGCGTTCCTCATGATGTACTCTGCATATAAGTTAAATAAGCAGGGTGACAATATACAGCCTTGATATATTCCTTTCCCAATTTTGAACCCATCCGTCATTTCATTCACTCTAGTATGTTATTTCATTGTACAAATGCCATTTTCCTTGCATGATTGTTTGCCTAATGTGAGTTTAGTAAAAATTTAAATGAAATCTCACAATAAAAAAATTGACTTGAAACATTCAGTAAAACTTGTTAGTATTCTATTACTCTCTACTCTCACCATGTAATAAAGCAAGTGATTCTATAAGAGGTGTGAAACTGTGGAAACAAAAGCCTTGCACCCCACTACTCCTGATTTTGTTGTTATTGCTGCATGTTCCCAATGAATACAATGTAAGTGAGTACTTAAGGAACATGTGACCTGAGGTTGTCTATATTCATTTCTACTACTTTAGCCAGAAGATCCAAAGTATATGTTTCTCAAATTCTTTGAAAATAATAAAAATAAGAAAGATGAAAGGATGTTTTTTTCAATTAGTACTGTAGACATCTGAGTAACAGTTCAAATATCAATGGCTAAGGCAGAAATAAAATACATTATTTTATTATATGTTATGGCTGAAGGAGATTTGTGCTTGGTCATATAGAAGTAACAGTGAATAAAGGAAAGTGATATAAAATATATTTATAAATTATATTAAAATAATTGAATTTTTAATTCAGAAGCATTTATCTATTTCCCAGGTTTGCAGCCTTTCATTTTGAACATCAACAATCATTATTCTATTAGTTTATGGGAAAAATAGCAAACTGCTTACAATACTCACCCTGTTTTTTTTGAAATATTCTTCTAGAGGACCTGATTCTGAGATAATGTTAGCATGTATGAAGGAGGATTTAATTAACAATGTTGAAAATTGACCAGTGGAAAGAGAAAACTTGTAAAGTAGTAATGCCAATTTATAGAGAATAAAAATTGATTCTAAAATAGAAACCTTTAAAGGATATGTTAGTAAAGTATAATGGCAATTTAATTTCCTCATAAGAATGTAGCTTAGAAAGCATCTAATAAACTTTGCAAATTTCTTTTTTTGTCTTTAAAAATAATTAGTCAGATTTCCGTGGTAGTGGTTAGGATTCAGTGCTTTTACTGTGGGAATAGATCCAGTTCCTGGTTGGGGAATTAAGATCTTGCAAGCTGTATGGTGCTGCCATAAAAAAAAACAAAAACAAAAATAAATAATTACTAATGATAACTAACAGCTATGTTTAACTGATTCAATAAACTAGATACTTGATAATTCATTTCCAGATATGTATTAGTTTTCTATAAATGCATAATATGTTACCATAAACAGCAATCACTTATTAGCTCACAGTTTTGTGTGTCAGGAGTCCAACATGGTCTGAATAGGATTTTCTGCTTGGAATCTTGCAAACCTGAAATCAAATGCCAACCAGACTCTTCAAGGCTCTGTGAAATAATCCACTTCTAAGTTCGTAGGTTGTGGGCAGAATTTAATTTCCTATGGTTGTAGGACTAAAGACCTCCTTTCCTTCTTGGTTGACTGATCTCCTCCATGTCACCCTTATTTCTTGCTACATGGACCCTTCCATCAATGGAGAATTTCTCATACATAAAATTCCTTTGAATTTCTCTGACTTCTCTTACTTTGACCTCTAGACTGTAATTTAAAATGCTCATATGATTAGATCAGTACCACTTGGATGACATCCTTATTTTAAAGTCAACTGATGTAGAAAGTTAACTAATGTGTGAAACCCTTTTGCTGTTAATGTAACATAATCTTCGGAGTCATATTTTGTCATATTTACAGATTCTACCCACACTCTACATGAGGAAGAGATTTGCAAAGAACAGCATATTGGAGGCAGTCTTAGAATTCTACCAATCACATTTGATGTAGTCACTGCTCATCAGTATAATGTATAGGTAATTTTTAATTTACTGGGTGCTCCAGGGTTGCCTCATTATTTTTGTAGTTAATACCAGCTCTTTCTTTCTCTACTTACTTACCATTTTTGTATTTACATCTAACATCCTACTTTCTACATGTCTGTTGCTATTATTATAACTTTCTTCTTATCTGTGTTTAGAACAGATGAGATGTAGGAACCCACACATTGAGATTCTTACTTTTAAAAAGCAGCTAATGAATTCCTATGGAGAGTTATTCTTGGTCTCTCTTGGTCATTCAAAACTGTTTTGAGAAAACACAGTTAATTGCAAAAAGCTGTATTGTATTTAGGAATTGATAGGGCAGAAATAAAGTAATGAATTATATATTTTACCGCAGGCTCCCCCGACAACAGATTCTGAGGCACAGCTTAAACTTGGATGCAATACTAGAGAGACAAGAGTGAGTGAAAAATAGAAGAAAAAAAAAAACTAAATAAGGAGGAAAAACAAATATAAGGTAGTTACTGAACTGGACACAGTGTAAGAGAAAATATAGACTTTTATTTAGTCATGTGGGACATCTCCAGGATGGCTGTATAGAGCCAATTAGTTGGCTTGAGGAAGAGAAAGAAATTTATCTACTAACATCTTCCTGTCACTTATTTTTTATTGGTCAAAGCTTTATCCTTGTACTTTTCAGATTGTTTTTGGGGTATGCGGCTTGGGATTTGGAAGTGGTAGGAGAAGCCAAGCTTCCTATTGATCTAGGTGTAGGTATTGATGTAGCTGTAGAAGTGGTGTTGGAAATTATGCCTTCACCTTTACCTTCACCCGCCCCCAGAGGAAGCCACATCAGCCAGCACTATTAGATTAGTTGTGGGTAATTGCTGGTGCTATTCATTGGGCAAGTGAGTAAGCATCCAGGAGGCAGTGAATATGGGAAAATACATTAAGTTGGGTCTAACATAGAATGTTGTATAATGATTGCATCTGGTCAACTTCTTTAGAGAAGTTGAGTCTTTAAATCTTTAAATAATTTAATCTTTAGTTTAATCTTTGAATATGTAAGAGTCTCTAAATAATCTTTGCACATTATTTGTAATATGTAAATATGCCTTTGGTAGGAGGCAGGTCACAGTTAGAACTCCTTAAATGTTTATGAAGTTTAATTTTTACATAGAATATCCTCTGTTTTCAGATATGAAGTGAAAGTCATTCAGTCATGTCCAACTCTTTGTGACCCCGTGGACTACAGAGTCCATAGAATTTTCCAAGCCAGAATATCGGAGTGGGTAGCCTTTCCCTTGTCCAGGGATCTTCCCAACCCAGGAATTGAACCCAGGTCTCCCTCATTGCAGGTGGATTCTTTACCAGCTGGGGTTCTCAGATAGTCCTTTCAAAATTTAGATAGTGTTTTTTTTTTTAAAGATGGGGAAATTAATCAAGCATAATTAAAATGATATATCATTCCTTTGGACATTCTTTGTTAGTTGAGTCCTAGAGTTTTACTGAAAGGCATTAATCTTGTGGGTGTGTTGCTTTTCAAATATGAGTATTCAACCAGGTCAATATTCTTTACCAGTGTAGACAAAAGCCAGTTGTCTGTTTTCACATGATTACTGTAATAGCAGAATCTGAGATTAGTATTTACATGATCTTCTTAGACAAAGATTTTGTTATTATTTTTTGATATTGTTAGTAGGATCAGTGTAGGGTTGAATTCAGTTTCTCTGATAAGGCTTGTTGGACTTTCTAAGGTAAACAGGTTAAGAACAAACAGATGTATTTAATAGCTGATGTTTCTTCTGATTCTGTGATTCTGTTGTAATAAATAAACTGACATGCTAGCCAGTTATTGGAGAAGGCAATGGCAACCCACTCCAGTACTCTTGCCTGGAAAATTCCATGGATGGAGGAGCCTGGTAGGCTGCAGTCCATAGGGTCGCTAAGAGTCGGACACGACTGAGTGACTTCACTTTCCCTTTTCACTTTCATGCATTGGAGAAGGAAATGGCAACCCACTCCAGTGTTCTTGCCTGGAGAATCCCAGGGATGGGAGAGCGTGGGAGGCTGCTGTCTATGGGGTCGCACAGAGTCGGACACGACTAAAGTGACTTAGCAGCAGCAGCAGCCAGTTATACTCAACTCCTGCCTTTAATATATTTAAGGTAGGTTCCATGACTTTAACCCTGCCATTTTTATTCATAAGTTTATGTATATTCATATGTCTTTTCAACAGTGAGGCTGGGGAGCCCTCTACATTTTGAGGTTCCTGGGTGGCGGATCAGTCCCAGAGCAGCCAGCAGCAGCATGGAGGCCAGGGACCCCTTCCCTCCTGGGCATCCTCCAACATCATTCAGCTCCAGTCAAAAATTCCAGCAGGGCCTTTGCTCAGGCCCCCGGGCGGCATGTTGACCAACACCTAGAGCCAGAAAGGTTTGGTTGTTGTTGTTCAATGGCTCATTCATGTCCAGCGCTCTGCAACCCTATAGACTTCAGTGCGCTAGGCTTCCTGGTCTTTCACCATCTCCCAGACTCTGCTCAAATTCATGTGCATTGAGTTGGTGATGCCATCCAACCATCTCATCCTCTGTCGACCCCATCTTCTGCCTTCAGTCATTCCAAGCATCAAGGTCTTTTCAAATGAGTCAGCTCTTCACATCAGGTGGCCAAAGTTTTGGCAGTTCAGCTTCAACATTAGTCCTTCCAATGAATATTCAGGGTTGATTTCCTTTAGATTGACTGGTTTGATATCCTTGCAGTCCAAGGAACTCTCAAGAGTCTTCTCCAATACCACAGTTTCAGCGCTCAGCCTTCTTTATAGTCCAACTCTCAAATCCATACGTGACTACTGGAAAAACCATAGCCTTGACTAGACAGATCTTTGCTGGCAAAGTAATGTCTCTGCTTTTTAATATGCTGTCTAGGTTGGTCATAACTTTTCTTCCAAGGAGCAAGCGTCTTTTAATTTCATGGCTGCAGTCACCATCTGCAGTGATTTTGGAGCCCAAAACAATAAAGTCTGACACTGTTTCCACTGTTTCCATCTATTTGCCATGAAGTGATGGGACCAGTTTTCTGAATGTTGAGCATTAAGCCAGCTTGTTCACTTTCCTCATTCACCTTCATCAGGAGGCTCTTTAGTTCCTCTTCGCTTTCTGTCATAAGGGTGGTGTCATGCGTATCTGGGGTTATTAATATTTCTCCCAGCAATCTTAACTCCAGCTTGTGCTTCATCCAGCCTGCATTTTCGCCTGATGCACTCTACATGCAAGTTAAATAAGCAGGTTGACAATATGTAGACTTGACGTACTCCTTTCCCGATTTTGAACCAGTCCATTGTTCCATGTCCAGTTCTGACTATTCCTTCTTGACTTGGATACAGGTTTCTCAAGAGACAAGTAAGGTGGTCTGGTCCCATCTCTTTAAGAGTGTTCCATAGCTTGTTGTGATCCACACAGTCAAAGAATTTAGCATAGTCAATGAAGCAGATGTTTTTCTGGAATTTTCTTGCTTTTTCTATGATCCAACGGATGTTGGCAATGTAATATCTGTTTCCTCTGCCATTTCTAAATCCAGCTGGTACATCTGGAAGTTCTTGGTTCATGTACTATTGAAGTCTAGCTTGAAGGATTTTGAGTATTACCTTGTTAGCATGTAAAATGCCTGCAATAGTCTGATAGTTTGAACATTCTTTGGCATTGTCCTCTGGGATTGGAATGAAAACACACATTTTCTGTGGCCACTGCTGATTTTTCCAACTTTGCTGGCATATTGAGTACAGCACTTTCACAGCATCATCTTTTAGGATTTGAAATAGGTCAGCTGGAACTCTGTCACCTCCAGTAGCTTTGTTTGTAGTGATGCTTCCTGAAGCTCACTTAACTTCTCACTCTAAGTTGTCTGACTCTAGGTGGCTGATCACACCATTGTGGTTAACCGAATCATTAAGATGTTTTCTGTGTAGTTCGTCTGTGTATCTGCCACCCCTTATTTTCTTCTGCTTCTCTTAGGTCCTTACTGTTTCTGTCCTTTACTGTGCCCATCCTTGTATGAAATATTCCCTTGATTTCACCAGTTTTCTTGAGAAGATCTCTAGTCTTTCCCATTGTACTGTTTTCCTCTATTTCTTTGCATTGATCCCTTAGGTCAGGGCCAGGGATGTAGGTCCTTGGGATATATAAATACATCTTTGAAGGGATGGGGCACCCAAGTGGAGAACATGTGGACTGATTGTGCCGTGCTGTGCTCAGTTACTCAGTTATGTCCGAACCTGCAGCCTCATGGACTGCAGTCCACCAGGCGCCTGTGTCCATGGGGACTCTCCAGGCAAAAATACTGGAGTGGGTTGCCATGCCCTCCTCCAGGGGATCTTCCCAACCCAGAGATCAAACCAGGTCTCCTGCATCGCAGGCAGATTCTTTACCGTCTGAGCAACCAGTGAAGCCCAGTTGTACTGTGGGTGGCACCAAAATTTAACAAGCAGACTGAGGAAAAAGTGCTTATGATGGTTGTAAGCAAGAAATCAAGGTGATGGAGGTGGAAAATCAGGTGAGTACTGACTTGAAAACTAATGCCTAAGAGTTTCAACACTAAGTAGAGTTGGCCTTCCATATCCTTGGGTTCTGCATCCACTGATTCAACCAACAATGGATCAAAATGGTTCAAAACGAGAAAAAAATTCCAGTAAGTTCCAAAAGGCAAAACTTGAACTGGCCACATACTGGCAACTAGTTTCATAGCATTTGCATTGTATTAGGCATTATAAATAGTCTAGACATGATTTAAGGTATATGACTGGATGTGTATAGGTTATACATATGTATATAGGTTATGTATATAGGTTATGATTTAAGGTATATGACTGGATGTGTATAGGTTATACATATGTATATAGGTTATGTATATAGGTTATGATTTAAGGTATATGACTGGATGTATATAGGTTATAATGGAGAGGGAAACGGCAATGCACTCCAGCATTCTTGCCTGGAGAATTCCATGGACAGAGGAGCCTGGTGGGCTGCAGTCCATGAGGTCACATAGAGTTGGACATGGCTGAGTGACTAACACTACTGCTATATAGGTTATATGCAAATATTGTATTATCTTATATAAGGGGCTTGAACGTGAAAGATCTTGGCATCCTTGGGGATTCTAGAATTAATCTCTTCGTGGGTACTGAGGGACAGCTGTTCTCAGTACTACCACGTATCACCAAGAGAGAGGTTTCATAAATAAGAACTCTTTGTTCTGTGGCACAACCTGATCTTGTGGTATTCTCATATCTGCAGCATGTGTTGTCTAAAATAGTCATCTGTTTCCTGAAATGTAAATATTCCAGAAGGAGATTTGCCATTCTAACCTTCACCCTACAACACCGTGTAAAAGACAAACCAGTTGAGCTACAGTGTGTTGAGAATTGCCCTTGTGTGCTTCATAGTTGGGGTTAGAGTAATACCGATGGGCCCTGGTTTATAGTTGTTGACCTGGTGTCACAGAGCCTCATTGACATGAGACCTCAAAAGTGCCCTGATTTGGGATGGTAAATTGTATAGTCACCCTATTTTAGGTTCATGTTGACAGAATATTTCTTTCACATCTGAAGCTGGGGAGCTGGTTGATAAGCATGTTAACTTTTACTCATTCAGTTCAGTTCAGTCTTTCAGTCGTGTCCGACTCTTTATGAGCCCATGAATCACAGCACGCCAGGCCTCCCTGTCCATCACCAACTCCCGGAGTTCACTCAAACTCATGTCCATCGAGTCGGTGATGTCATCCAGCCATCTCATTCTCTGTCGTCCCCGTCTCCTCCCACTTCCAATCCTTCCTAGCATCAGACTCTTTTCCAGTGAGTCAACTCGTCACATGAGGTGGCCAAAGTATTGGAGTTTCAGCTTTAGCATCAGTCCTTCCAATGAACACCCAGGATTGATCTCCTTTAGAATGGACTGGTTGGATCTCCTTGCAGTCCAGGTGCTTATTTCCTTCCGTTATAATCCTAAATCAGCTTTCTGATAATCCCTTTATTTCACCAAACTTTACATGAAACAGAAGTTTTATAGGGTGATAATGTGCAAAATTTGAAAAGTTGCACAAGTAACATTGGAAACGTGGCATTTTCAAATCTTCACTTAGAGACTGACAAGGCACAAGTGGAGACTCAGTAAAGCTTTTCAGTAAATCCTAACTGGTAATAGTATACTGTCCTAAAACATTTTGGGAACTTGATTCATGTTTACTTCAGTGTAAAATACGTGTAAATTAAGAGAAAGATTTTTAACTTTGAAATAAGCCAAATTTGGTTATCAGTAGTGATTTTCATAGATTTAAGAGTGAATCAGAACATTTCCTCTATACAGATATATTATTTAGAAATTCCCAGCCAAATGTGTAACATTTGGGCTAAACATAACAAGTGTACATTTTGCTCATAAAACCTGTGTCTCAGGTAACTTATTGAAAGCTCTGAGAAGAATTTGCTAATATTACTTCACAGCCAAGAAAACGGAGTTCATATTGAAGAATTATCATAAAACAAACATATATCTGTTTACTTAGGAATTTCAGAGATAAGAATAGATGCCATCTGAGATGTTTGCATCTAGAGCTTATTGTTTTCCCTCATCATTTAGCTACCAGTTTTTGGTACCATCTGGATAGAATGAAGTTTTTTTGTTGTTGGTATAATTGAAACAATCTTGGGTTTCATAAAATTCTCTTAAAATAACCTAGTTTAAAAGGATTATAAATATTGAAAAATAAGTTTGTGACCTTTATAACTGGAATCCTATTTTTAATTGCTCGTTGTCTCATCAGGAAAAATAATCTGAAGGTGTTCTGGTCAAAGATATGAAACTGCCTTTTCTCTACTTCGAGTCACTGAAGCCAAAGATAGCCTCTCATTCTGAGCAACTGTTAGTAGCTTGTAGCATGCAGTGTGCACACTGCCTAACTTACTGCTTTATATGGGAATTGTGGATGTCTTTGCTCTTTTTTACATGGTTGAGTACGTTTCTCTTCTTATATCAGCTTATATATTACTTTGTATTAGTAAAGGCAGGGTCTGCAGTATTATTTGGTACCATATTATGGTAACCTACATAAACGTTTTAAAAGTACAGTTTATACTCAAAATAATCTTTATTTGAAAAGATCTCTTGTTTTTCCTATTCTGTTGTTTTCCTCTATTTCTTTGCATTGATCGCTGAGGAAGGCTTTCTTATCTCTCCTTGCTATTCTTTGGAACTCTGCATTCAGATGCTTATATCTTTCCTTTCCTCCTTTGCTTTTCACCTCTCTTCTTTTCACGGCTATTTGTAAGGCCTCCTCAGACAGCCATTTTGCTTTTTTGCATTTCTTTTCTATGGGGTTGGTCTTGGTCCCTGTCTCCTGTACAATGTCACGAACCTCCGTCCAGAGTTCATCAGGCACTCTATCTATCAGATCTAGACCCTTAAATCTATTTCTTACTTCCACTGTATAATCATAAGGGATTTGATTGAGGTCATATCTGAATGGTCTAATGGTTTTCCCTACTTTCTTCAATTTAAGTCTGAATTTGGCAATAAGGAGTTCATGATCTGAGCCACAGTCAGCTCCTGGTCTTGCTTTTGCTAACTGTATAGAGCTTTTCCATCTTTGGCTGCAAAGAATATAATCAATCTGATTTCGGTGTTGACCATCTGGTGATGTCCATGTGTAGAGTCTTCTCTTGTGTTGTTGGAAGAGGGTGTTTGCTATGACCAGTGCGTTCTCTTGGCAAAACTGTATTAGCCTTTGCCCTGCTTCATTCCGTGCTCCAAGGCCAAATTTGCCTATTACTCCAGGTGTTTCTTGACTTCCTACTTTTGCATTCCAGTCCCCTATAATGAAAAGGACATCTTTTTTTGGGTGTTAGTTCTAAAGGTCTTGTAGTTCTTCATAGAACCATTCAACTTCGGCTTCTTCAGCATTACTGGTTGGGGCATAGGCTTGGATTACTATAATATTGAATGGTTTGCCTTCAAAACAAACAGAGATTGTTCTGTCATTTTTGAGATTGCATCCAAATATTGCATCTTTTGTTGACCATGATGGCTACTCCATTTCTTCTAAGGGTTCTTGCCCACAGTAGTAGATATAATGGTCATCTGAGTTAAATTCACCCATTCCAGTCCATTTTAGTTCGATGATTCCTAGAATGTCAATGTTCACTCTTGTCATCTCCTGTTTGACCACTTCCAATTTGCGTTGATTCATTTCATGCAGAGATGGGCTCAAAAAAGGACAGAAATGGTACGGACCTAACAGAAGCAGACGATATTAAGAAGAGGTGGCAAGAATACACAGAAGAACTGTACAAAAAAGGGCTTCACGACGAAGATAATCACGATGGCGTGATCACTCACCTGGAGCCAGACATCTTGGAATGTGAAGTCAAGTGGGCTTTAGAGAGTATCACTATGAACAAAGCTAGTGGAGGTGATGGAGTTCCAATTGAGCTATTTCAAATCCTGAAAAATGATGCTGTGAAAATGCTGCACTCAGTATGCCAGCAAATTTGGAAAACTCAGTGGCCACAGGACTGGAAAAGGTCAGTCTTCATTCCAATCCCAAAGAAAGGGAATGCCAAAGAATGCTCAAACTACTGCACAATTGCACTCATCTCACACGCTAATAAAGTCATGCTCAAAATTCTCCAAGCCAGGCTTCAGCAATATGTAAACCGTGAACTTCAAGATGTTCAAGCAGGTTTTAGAAAAGGCAGAGAAACCAGAGATCAAATTACCAACATCCGCTGGATCATGGAGAAAGCAAGAGAGTTCCAGAAAAACATCTATTTCTGCTTTATTGACTATGCCAACGCCTTTGACTGTGTGGATCACAATAAACTGTGGAACATTCTGAAAGAGATGGGAATCCCAGACCACCTGACCTGCCTCTTGAGAAACCTGTATGCAGGTCAGGAAGCAACAGTTAGAACTGGACGTGGAACAACAGACTAGTTCCAAATAGGAAAAGGAGTATGTCAAGGTTGTATATTGTCACCCTGCTTATTTAACTTATATGCAGAGTACATCATGAGGAACGCTGGGCTTGAAGAAGCACAAGCTGGAATCAAGATTGCTGGGAGAAATATCAGTAACCTCAGATATGCAGATGACACCACCCTTATGGCAGAAAATGAAGAGGAACTCAAAAGCCTCTTGATGAAAGTGAAAGAGGAGAGTGAAAAGGTTGGCTTGAAGCTCAACATTCAGAAAACGAAGATCATGGCATCTGGTCCCATCACTTCATGGGAAATAGATGGGGAAACAGTGGGAACAGTGTCAGACTTTATTTTTTTGGGCTCCAAAATCACTGCAGATGCTGATTGCAGCCATGAAATTAAAAGATGCTTACTCCTTGGAAGGAAAGTTATGACCAACCTAGATAGCATATTAAAAAGCAGATACATTACTTTGCCAACCAAGGTCCGTCTAGTCAAGGCTATGGTTTTTCCCATGGTCATGTATGGATGTGAGAGTTGGACTGTGAAGAAAGCTGATCACCGAAGATGCTTTTGTACTGTGTTGCTGGAGAAGACTCTTGAGAGTCCCTTGGACTGCAAGGAGATCCAACCAGTCCATTCTAGAGGAGATCGATCCTGGGTGTTCATTGGAAGGACTGATGCTTAAGCTGAAACTGCAGTACTTTGGCCACCTCATGCGACGAGTTGACTCACTGGAAAAGACTCTGATGCTGGGAAAGGTTGGGGGTGGGAGGAGACGGGGACGACAGAGAATGAGATGGCTGGATGGCATCACCGAGTCAATGGACACGAGTTTGAGTGAATTCCGGGTGTTGGTGATGGACAGGGAGGCCTGGCGTGCTGTGATTCATGGGGTCGCAAAGACTCGGACACGACTGAGCGACTGAACTGAACTGAACTGAACCTTTATTTGAAGTGTTAGTTGCTCAGTCATGTCTGACTTTTTGCAACCCCTGGACTATAGCCCAGGACAGGCTCCCCTGTCCATGAGATTTCCAGGCAAGAATACTGGAGTGAGTTGCCATTTCCTTCTCCAGGGAATCTTCCCAACCCAGGGATCGAACCCTGGACTCCTGCATTGCAGGCAGATTCTTTATCATCTGAGCTACCTGGGAAGCCACCTTTATTTGAAAGACAGTATAACGTATGTCATTAATGATTGTTTTATTAACTATTAAAAGTTATATGATAGGCCAATCTAGCTTAATTAACACATCTTCTTTTGTAAATATAGTATAGGAAATTAAAATATATTTCCCATTTTGCTGAATTTAAACCTTGTAAATCATAATGATCATTTCTCTGCTTAGGAACACGGTCCAGATAGATAGAAATCCCTTCCAGATTTGGAGTGCCTATTCCTTTGGTATTTATACAATTCAGAATTTAAAAAAATAATGTAACTATTCTCCCTACCCCTAAATGATGAACTTGTTGATGGTACGTGCAAGGCAGCTCTTTTGTCTATTCTGGGCAGTATAAATTTAATGTGTTGTTTTCAAGTATGTCATGTGTCCAGATGCCACAACAATCTGTGCATTAGAAAGGCATTAAAATAAAAGTAAGTAAAATATTTGTTGATTTTTTTTTTATGAAGACCAGTGAATTTGTGGTGCATTATGTTTGGATTAAATAATTCTAGTAGGTTTCAGGAAAAACAAGTACATTGTTTTCTTATAGCCATTTGAAACATTTTATAATATGATTTATAATAATATTCTGCCCTCACCACCTACCCCATACCTACTTCTCCCACTATATTACCTATTTCTGTTGATGATGGTATCATATCTCTAACCCAGTATTTTGCCAAGTATGGTCCACATACCAAATGAGTTTGAAAACTCTGACATGGAGTTGGTGCTTGTTTACTTTTTTTTTTTTTTTATCTTTCCATTTCTTTTATTTTTTGGAAATTTTTTTAAAAATTTTTATTGGAGGCTAATTATTTTACAATATTATATTGGTTGGTTTTGCCATACATTGACATGAATCCGCCCCGGATGTACATGAGTTCCCCCTCTCTAACCCCCCTCCCACTTCCCTCCTCCCCTTATCTTCCCTCTGGGTCATCCCCGCATACCAGCCCCGAGCATCCTGTAACATGCATCGACCCTGAACTGGCGATTCGTTTCACATATGATAATATACATGTTTCAATGCCATTCTTCCAAACCATCCCACCCTCACCCTTTCCCACAGAGTCCCAAAGACTGTTTTATACATCTGTGTCTCTTTTGCTGTCTCGTATACAGGGTTATCATTTTCATCTTTCTAAATTCCATATATATGCATTAGTATATTGTATTGGTGTTTTTCTTTCTGGCTTACTTCACTCTGTATAATAGGCTCTAGTTTCATCCACCTCATTAGAACTGGCAGCTTCCTTGACCCCTCCCTAACATTACTGACCAGGTGTCTCTGAAGAGTACGACCTGGGACTTTGTATTTTAATTATGCTGCTGCTGCTGCTAAGTCACTTCAGTCGTGTCCAACTCTGTGTGACCCCATAGACGGAAGCCCACCAGGCTCCCCCGTCCCTGGGATTCTCCAGGCAAGAACGCTGGAGTGGGTTGCCATTTCCTTCCCCAATGTGTGAAAGTGAAAAGTGAAAGTGAAGTCGCTCAGTCGTGTCCGACCCTTAGCGACCCTACGTGACTCTACTTTTAAAGCACAGTTGGCTTTCCCATTTCCTCTGCCTCATGCCCCCATCCAGGGTGTTCAGTTCAGTTCAGTTCAGTCGCTCAGTCGTGTCCGACTCTCCGCCACCCCATGAACCACAGCACGCCAGGCCTCCCTGTCCATCACCAACTCCCAGAGTTCACTCAAACTCATGTCCACAGAGTCGGTGATGCCATCCAGCCGTCTCATTCTCTGTCGTCCCCTTCTCCTCCCGCCCCCAACCTTTCCCAGCATCAGAGTGTTACCATAGTCTAAAAGTCAAATAGCAAACTGTCACTTCCTACTACTTGCTGCATTCCTCCCTTAGTGGGTTGCCTTTGAATATAATTTGGCTTTTTTAAGCTTATTAACTATGTTCAAACGTTCTAGTCTTTCTAATATCATTAAAAAGTGTCTGATTTGCTCACCACATTGCACAATACCCTTTTATAACTTCCTGTTGAATTCAGAAAAAGCCTGAGGTTTCAGCTGGTCCTGAAAAACTTCCACAAGACAGACTGCCCACTCGGCCTCTACCGAAGAGGCTGAAGGTTCTGACAGTCCCTGTGCAGGCCTCACGTCTGTCTGCTTCTAGCAGTGTTACTCAAATGCTTGCACAGAGGAGAATTACCCAAGAGCTGGTTAAAAAGAAAACTAGTGTCTTTCAAACATTAATGGCCTAAACAAACAAACAAAAAACCCCTGGAGATTCCTGGACCTTAGTCCTTGGGATTCCTGGGGCCCAGGAATCTACATTTTTGTTGGTGATAGAACACTTTTTGGGAAATACTGGCCTAGAGCCTCTAACCACTCCTGGTGAATTTGTGTGCCTAGACAGACTCTTGAGTCTGGAGCCTTTTCTTTGGAACTGAGATCCTCAGGTCTGGGCAGCAGATTCTTCCCACCAGTACTGGGATCTCCCATTTTTACCCAGGTCTCAGCTGACTGCTGGGAGGCCTGAGTACTCTGTGCAGTTTTGAGATGAGTTGGTTCAATATACTCCACATTCCTGGTATCTTCATTCACCGTTTGGTGTTTTCAGTTGCTAAGTCGTGTCCGACTCTGCAGCCCCATGGACTGTAGCCTGCTAGCCTCCTCTGTCCATCGGATTCTCCAGACAAGAATACTGGAGTGGGTTGCTATTTCCTTCTGCAGGGGATCTTCCCGACCCAGGAATCGAGCCCGGGTCTCTTGCATTGCAGGCAGATTCTTTACCAACTGAGCTATGAGGGAAGCCGTCATTCACTATTTAAGATGACCTATTTGACCATGTGGCCTCCCTTTAACACGTATGCATCCCATATGTTGTGGCTTATTTTTTTTTGTTTTTCTTTTTTTTCCGGACCAGTCTTTTGCTATTTCCTTGTCTCTCTATAATTTTCTTTATGTCCCTCTTGAACCCTATCCTTTCTCAAGCAGTTATTACTTTCACCTCTTGATGTTATTTGAAACCTTATTCTTGTCATAGACACCATTTCCCTGAAGCTTTTTAAAGCAGAGGCTGTGCTTTCTTTAACCCTCCACACACCCATGACTTAAGAGTCAGTTGTTACCTTTTTCTTCCTTTATTGCCACTTCTAGATCGTTTCCTTTTCCGTGCATATGGAGTGACAAGAAAAAAAAAGAAGACCCGACTCCTTTGTGGTTCGTTCCAGTAGACTGTAGTGCTGTTTACTGCTCTTCTTTGCTGTTATCTCTGGCCATTCAAAGCACTGAGTCTCCCCCTCTTAGTTTTTGTTTCCATCCTAGCTCCAATTGTGCCGCCCTCCTGGTGCCTTCATTATTCACGTGTACTGAAGTATGTGTTACTCTGGTCTCACCTTTCCTTATCAGCCATACTAGTTTTCTATCATTTTAGTCACCCTCTATCATAACCTACTCCAACTCAATGATAGCGTAAATCACCTCACATCTATTAATAACCTTTAGTTCTTCTCAAGTGAAATAAGACTTTGGTAATTTGGCTTCATCCAAATCTTTTAAGTCCAAAAATCAATCTGCTTTCTTCTTAACTCTTAAATTGCTGCTATCTCCACTTCTCTTTTTTTAGATAATGTTTATTTTATTTTAATTAAAAAAATTTTTATTTTGTATTAAGTATAGCCAGTTAACAATATTATGATAGTTTCAAGTGGACAGTAAAGGGACTCAGCCATACATATACATATACATATACATATGCATCCGTTCTCTGAAAATTCCCCTTCCATCCAGGCTGCCACATAACATTGAGCAGAGTTTCCTGTGCTATACAGTAGTAGTTATAGGTTATTCATTTCTAAATATAGCAGTGTTTACATGTCAGTCACAAACTCCCTAAATATCCCTTCCCCCTTTGCTTCTCCCATAGCAACCATAAGTTCATTCTCTAAGTCTGTTGAGTCTATTTTCATTCCTTTTTAGATTCTGCATATGAGAGATGTCATGATATTTCTCCTTCTCTGACTTACTTAACTAAGTATGACAATCCCTAGGTCCATCCATGCTGCTGAAAATAGCATTATTTTGTTCATTTTATGACTGAATAATATCCAACTGTGTATGTGTACCATGTCTTCTATATCCATTCCTCTGTCAATGGGCATTTAGGTTGTTCTGTGTCTTGGCTATTGTAAACAGTGCTGTGACATATATTAGGGTGCATGTATCCTATGTTTTTTTCTTTGGATATATGCCCAGCAGTGGGAATTCAGGGTCATCTGGTACCGCTGTTTTTAGTTTTTAAGGTACCACCAAATTCTGTATTCAGTTCAGTCGCTCAGTCATGTCCAACTCTTTGTGACCCTATGGACTGCAGCCTACCAAGCTTCTCAATCCATGGGATTTTCCAGGCAAGAGTACTGGAGTGGGGTGCCATTGCCTTCTCCAAATTCTGTATTGGATATACCAATTTACATTCCCACTAACAACAGTATAGGAGGGCTCCCTTCTCTCTACACCCTCTCCAGCATTTATTATTTAACAGATTTTTTTGATATAGCTATTTTAACTGGTATGAGGTGATAACTCATTGTAATTTTGATTTGCAGTTCTCTAATAAGAAACTGTGGAAAAATCTGAAAGAGATGGGAATACCAGACCACCTGACCTGCCTGTTGAGAAACCTATATGCAGGTCAGGAAGCAACAGTTAGAACTGGACATAGAACAAAAGACTAGTTCCAAGTAGGAAAAGGAGTACGTCAAGGCTGTATATTGTCACCCTGCTTATTTAACTTATATGCAGAGTAAGTTAAATAACTTACTTATTAAATGCTGGACTGGAAGAAGCACAAGCTGGAATCAAGATTGCCGGGAGAAATATCAATAACCTCAGATATGTAGATGACACCACCCTTATGGCAAAAAGTGAAGAAGAACTAAAAAACCTCTTGATGAAAGTGAAAGAGGAGAGTGAAAAGGTTGGCTTGAAGCTCAACATTCAGAAAACTAATATCATGGCATCTGGTCCCATCACTTCATGGCAGATAGATGGGGAAGCAGTGGAAACAGTGTCAGACTTTATTTTTGGTGCTCCAAAATCACTGCAGATGGTGACTGCAGCCATGAAATTAAAAGACGCTTACTCTTTGGAAGGAAAGTTATGACCAACCTATATAGTGTATTAAAAAGCAGAGACATTACTTTGCAACAAAGGTCCATCTAGTCAAGGCTATGGTTTTTCCAGTGGTCATGTATGGATGTGAGAGTTGGACTGTGAAGAAAGCTGATCGCCGAAGAATGGATGCTTTTGAACTGTGGTGTTGGAGAAGACTCTTGAGAGTCCCTTGGACTGCAAGGAGATCCAGCCAGTCCATCCTAAAGGAGATTAGACCTGGGTGTTCATTGGAAGGACTGATGCTGAAGCTGAAACTCCAATACTTTGGCCACCTCATGCGAAGAGTTGACTCATTGGAAAAGACCCTGATGCTCGGAGGGATTGGGGGCAGGAGGAGAAGGGGACGACAGAGAATGAAATGGCTGGATGGCATCACCGACTCGATGGATATGAGTTTGGTTCACTCCAGGAGTTGATGACGGACAGGGAGTCCTGCTGTGTTGCAGTTCATGGGATCACAAAGAGTCAGACATGACTGAGCGACTGAACTGAACTGAACTGAACAATTACCAGTGCTGAACATCTTTTCATGTGCCTCTTGGTCATCTTTGTATATTCTTTGGAGAATGTCTATTTATGTCTTTTGCCCATTTTTTGATTGGTTTGATAGTTATGACGATGTTAAGCCTCTAGAGCTGTTTGTAGATTTTGGAGACTAATCCCTTCTCAGTCACATCATTTACAAATATTTTATCCCAATCTGTGGGTTATCTTTTCACATAGTTTATTGTTTCTTTTTCTGTGGAAAACTTTTTAAGTTGGTCCCATTTGTTTTTGTTTTTATTTCGATTATTCTAGGGTATGGATCTAAAATAATATTGCTTCAATTTATGTTAGTGTTCTACCTGTTCTCCTCTAGGAGTTTTATAGTGTCTAGTCTCATATTTAGGTCTTTAATCCATTTCAAGCTTATTTTTATGTATGGTGTTAAAGAATGATCTAATTACATTTTTTTTTCATATAGCTGTTTTCCCAGCTGTTGAACAGACTGTTGTTTCAACATTGTGTAATCTTGCCTTCTTTGCTGTATATTAATTGTGTGGGTTTATTTTTAGGCTTTCTTTCCTGTTCCATTGATCTATATTTGTATTTTTGTGCCAATACTATGCTGTTTTGATGACTATGGTTTTGTAGTATAGTCTGAAGTCAGGGAGCTTATTCCTCCAGCTCTGCTTTTCTTTCTCAGGATTGCTTTGTCTATTAGGGATCTTTTGTGTCTCCATGTAAATGTTAAGATTTTTTTTTCTTTGTTCTAGTTCTGTGAATGATGCCTTTGGTAATTTGATAGGGATTGCATTGAATCTGTAGGTTCCTTTGGGTAGTGTAGCTATTTTGACAATACTGATTCTTTCCGTCCATGAGCATGGTATGTCTTTCCATTTGTTTCTTCTTTGATTTCTTTCATTAGCGTCTTATAGTTTTTCAGAGTACAAGTCTTTTATCTCCTGGGTACGTTTATTTTAGGTATTTCATTATTTTTGATATAATAATAAATGGAATTGTTTCTTGAAATTTACTGTCTGATCTTTTGTGTATATAAATGCAATGGATTTCTGTGTGTTAATTTTGTAAACTATACCTTTACCAAATTCATTGATGAGCTCTATATGTTTGTGATAGCACATTTATTATCCTCTTTGTACCATATCATGGCACTTGCAAACACTGACAATTTATTTCTTTTCCAGTTTTTATTTCCTTTATTTCTTTTTATTCTCTGAATGCTGTAGCTAGGATTTCCAAAACTGTGTTGAATAGAAGTGGCAAGAGTGAATATCCTTGTCTTTTTCCTGTTCTTAAAGGAAATGATTTCAGCTTTTCACCACTGAGTATGATGTTCAGTTCAGTTCAGTTCAGTCGCTCAGTCGTGTCCGACTCTCCGCGACCCCATGAATCACAGCACGCCAGGCCTCCCTGTCCATCACCAACTCCCGGAGTACACTCAAACTCATGTCCACAGAGTCGGTGATGCCATCCAGCCATCTCATTCTCCGTCGTCCCCTTCTCCTCCCGCCCCCAACCTTTCCCAGCATCAGAGTCTTTTCCAGTGAGTCAACTCGTCGCATGAGGTGGCCAAAGTATTGCAGTTTCAGCTTTAGCATCAGTCCCTCCAATGAACATCCAGGATTGATCTCCTTTAGAATGGACTGGTTGGATCTCCTTGCAGTATAAGGGACTCTCAAGAGTCTTCTCCAACACCACAGTTCAAAAGCATCGATTCTTCGGCGATCAGCCTTCTTCACAGTCCAACTCTCACATCCATACATGACCACGGGAAAAACCATTGCCTTGACTAGACGGACCTTGGTTGGCAAAGTAATGTATTAGCTGTAGGTTTTTTTTATGACCTTTATAATGTTGAGATGTGTTCCCTCTATGCCCATTTTCTGGAGAGTTTTTATCAGAAATGGGTGCTGAATTTTGTTAAAAACTTTTTCTACACCCATTGAGATGATTATATGGTTTTTATTCTTCAGTTTGTTCATGTAGTTTGTCATAATCATTTTGTAAATATTGAAAAATGATTGCACTCCTGTATGATCCTTTTAATGTATTGTTGGATTCAGATTGCTCATATTATGTTGGGGATTTTTGCATATATGTTCGTCAGTAATATTGGCATGCAGTTTTCTTTTTGTGTGGCATCTTTGTCTGGTTTTGGTATCGGGGGGATGGTGGCCTTAGAGAATGAGTTCTGGAGTTTTCTTTTCTCTGTAGTGTTTCGGAATGGTTTGAGAATAGGTGTTAGTTGCTCCCTAAAGTTTGATGGAAGTCTCTTGTGAAGCCATCAAGTCCTGGACTGGTGTTTGTTGGGCTATTTTAAATCATAGTTTCAGTTTCAGTGCTTGTGATTAATCAGTTTATCTTTTGTATTCTTGATTCAGTGTTGGGGGGCAGTATCTTTCTAAGAATGTTTCCACTTCTCCCAGGTTGTCCACTTTATTGGCATTAAGTTGTCAACCCACTCCAGTGTTCTTGCCTGGAGAATCCCAGGGACAGGGGAGCCTGGTGGGCTTCCGTTTATGGGGTCACACAGAGTCGGACACAACTGAAGTGACTTAGCAACAGCAGCAGTGATCTCTTATAATCCTATGTATTTCTCTGGTGTCAGTTGTAACTTCTCCTTTTTCATTTCTTATGTTATTGATTTGAATTTTCTCCCCCTTTTTTTGATGAATCTGGCTAAAAGTTTATCAATTTTATCTTTTCAAAAAACATTTACTTTCATGGATCTTTGTTGTTTTCTTTGTCTGTTTCATTTATTTTTGCTCTAATCTTTATGCTTTCTTTCCTTCTACTAAATTTGATTTTGTTTGTTCTTTCTCTAGTTTTTTTTAGGTATAAGTTTAGGTTGTTTATTTGAGACGTTTCTTGTTTCTTGAATATTTTACTGCTATAAACTTTCCTCTTAGATCTGCTTTTGCTCCATACCATAGGTTTTGAATCATTGTGCTTTCATTTTAATTTTTCTCACAGTGTATTTTTATTTCCTCTTTGATATCGTTAGTGATTCATTGACTATTTAGTAGATATTTTTATAGTCTTTTTCTTGTAGTTTATTTCTAATCTCATGGTGCTGTGACCAGAAAAGACACTTGATGTGATTTTAATTATCTTAAATTTACCAAGGCTCACCTTGTGGCCTAGTATGTGACCAATCCTGGAGAATATTCTGTGTGCATTTGAGAAGTAGTTACTGCCTTTGGATGGAATGCTCTGTAAGTGTCAGTTAACTTCATCTGGTTCGGTGTGTCACTTAAGGCCTCTGTTTCCTTTTTAATTTTCCGTCTGGATGGTCTGGCCATTGGTGAAAGTAGAATGTTAGACACCCGCTGTAACTGTGTTACTGTCAGTTTCTGCATTCGTGGTTGTCAGCAGTTGCCTTACCTACTGAGATGCTCCTATATTGGGTGAAAATATATTTGCAGTATTATATCTTCTTCTTGAACTGATTTCTTGATCATTATATAATGTCCTTTTTTGGTTTTAACAGTCTTTGCTTTAAAGTCTATTTTGTTTGATATGAGTATTTCTACTGCAGCTTTCTTTTGATATCTGTTTGTGTAGAATACCTTCTTCCATCTCCTAACTTTCAGTCTGTATGTGTCCCTAGGTTTGAGACCCATCTCTTGTAGACAGCATATATAGACAGCATACTTGTAGGCACATCTTCTTTTTGTATCCACTTATCTAGTATATGTCTTTTGGTTGCATTAAATGATGCATTTAATCTACTTATATTTAAGGTAATTTTCAGTATGTATGTTTCTGTTACCATTTTCTTGTTTTGGATTTGCTTTTGTAGGTGTTTTTCTTCTTTCATATTTCCTGCTTAGAAAAGTTCCTTCAGAGTTTGTTGTAATGTCAGTTGGGTGGTGATGAACTCTCCTAACTTTTGCCTGTCTGTAAACCTTTTGATTTCTCTGTCAATTCTGAATGAGAGCCTCACTGGTAGGAATGCTCTTGGTTGTAAGTTCTTCGCTTTCATCACTTTAAATGTATCATGCCATTCCCTTCTGGCTTTCAGAGTTTCTGCTGAGGAATCAGTTGTTAACCTGGTATGAATTCCCTATGCTATTTGCATTTTTGCACTATTGTTTTTAATATTTTATCTTTGTCTTCTCTTTCTGGGACCCCCGCAATGTGAATGTTGGTGCATTTAAGATTGTCCCAGCAATCTCTTAGACTGTCTTCGTGTCTTTTCATTCTTTTTTCTTTATTCTGTTCTGAGGCAGCAATTTCCACCATTCTCTCTTCCAGGTCACTGATCCATTCTTCTGCTGTTGATTCCTTCTAGTGTATTTTTAATTTCAGTTATTGTATTGTTCATCTCTGTTTGTTCTTCAGTTTTTCTAGGTCTTTGTTAAACGTTTCTTGTATCTTCTCTGTCTTTACTCCCATTCATTTTCTGAGATGGTGGAGCATCTTCACTTTCATTATTCTGAATTCTTTTCCTGGAATATTGACTACCTTTGCTTCATTTAGTTGTTTTTCTGGGATTTTATCTTGTTCCTTCATTTTGGACATAATCCTCTGCATTTTCTTTTTTTTTTTTAACTTTCTTGATTGTGGTTTTGGCTGGAAGGCTGCAGGATTGTAGTTCTTCCTTCTGCTGTTTGCCTTCAGGTTCAGTTCAGTTCAGTCGCTCAGTCGTGTCCGACTCTTTGCGACCCCATGAATCACAGCACGCCAGGCCTCCCTGTCCATCACCAACTCCTGGAGTTCACTCAAACTCATTTCCATCAAGTCGGTGATGCCATCCAGCCATCTCATTCTCTGTCGTCCCCTTCTCCTCCTGCCCCCAATCCCTCCCAGCATCAGAGTCTTTTCCAATGAGTCAGCTCGTCGCATGAGGTAGCCAAAGTATTGGAGTTTCAGCTTTAGCATCAGTCCTTCCAATGAACACCCAGGATCGATCTCCTTTAGAATGGACTGGTTGGATCTCCTTGCAGTCCAAGGGACTCTCAAGAGTCTTCTCCAGCAGATGAGGCTAAGAGGCTTGTGCAAGCTTCCTGATGGGAGGGACTGGCAGTGGATAGAACTGGGTTTTGTTCTGGTGGGCAGGGCCATGCTCAGTAAAACTTTAATCTGCTTGTCTGCTGATAGGTGTGGCCATTCTCCATCCCTGTTAGTTGTTTGACCACAGGCTACCCAGCCCTGGAGTCTGCAGGTTCTGTGGTAGGGTGACTTCCAGGAGGGCTCCTGCCAACAGGTACTTCCTAGGACTTGTGTTGCCGGTGCCCTTATCCCTGTGGTGAGCCACTGCTACCCCATGCCTCTGAAGGAGACCCTCCAACACTAGCAGATAGCTCTTCAGTCTTCTGTGGGATAACCACTCCTTTGCCTTGGGTCTTGGTTTGCATAAATTTTTGTGTGTGCCCTGTAAGAGTAGTTTCTATTTCCTCCAGTCCTGTGGAAGACCTGAAGTCAAATCCCACTGGCCTTCAGATTCCCTGGGGTTTCCTCTTCCCTTTGTAGGCCCCCTGGCTGGAAGCCTGACATGGAGCTCAGAATCTTCACAACAGTAGGAGAATTCTGTGATCTGTCCTCTAGTTCTAGGATGCACTCGGTGGGCATGGGATTTAATTTTATCATGATTCTGCCCCTCCTCCCATCTCATTGCAGTTTCTCCTTTGTCTTTGGACATAGGGTATCATTTGGTGGGTTCCAGTATCTGCCTGTCAATGGTTGTTCAATAGTTAGTTGTGATTTTGATGTTCTTGCAGGAGGAGAGTGCACATCCTTCTACTCTGCTACTCTGAACCAATCTCCACTTCTTTTTCTATCTTTAAACTCCGTGGTACATTATTTCTGCTACTTTATATAGTATCCTAGTCTTTTTTGTTCTACAGTCCCACTCTAGTACACTTGCTTGGAGAATTCCTTGGATGGAGGAGCCTGGTAGGCTGCAGTCCATGGGGTAGCTAAGAGTCGGACACGACTGAGCGACTTCACTTTCACTTTTCACTTTCATGCATTGGAGAAGGAAATGGCAACCCACTCCAGTGTTCTTGCCTGGAGAATCCCAGGGACGGGGGAGCCTGGTAGGCTGCCGTCTATGGGATCATACAGAGTCGCACAAGACTGAAGCAACTTAGCAGCAGCAGCAGCAGCCCTTCTGTTATGCCTGTCAGAGAAAATTGAAACTCTGCTTGATCCAGATGTCTACCCCTCCCCAAAACCAGCAATGCACAACTGAGCACTCAGAAATACATTATTTGCGATCATGTAGTTTGCTGCTACCATGGATTCATGGCTACCAAATTAAAGTGGTCTCATAATGTTACTCATTTATTCTGTTTTCCCTAGACACCTCTTTCCATTTCTCCACAACAGAAATTTCAGACTTTGCACTCTTAAATCTCCAAACTTCTCACCTCCCATGTGACTTTTAGGAGATAACCTTGCCTCCTGCTTCAGGTGAAAGGAGAACTACCGCTTAGAGCTCCCTCTACTTTTGTCTCCAAAACCTCAAAACTCACATATAATTTTACTCATTGTTTTTCCTCTTTCCTGCTGAAGTGAAGTAAGTGTCCGCTATGGTTAGTCCTTCAGTGTACATTGAATTCTGTCCCTTCCTATCTGCTTGGCAACCCCCATGATTTTCTAGTTTTTCCCCCTGTATCTTCACCTGCTTACTTTGTACTAGCTCCTTCCAATTACTGTTTAGACCAACTCACATTTCCATGTGTTCTCAAAAACGAACATCCCAGACTTCCGTGGTGGTTTAGTGGTAAAGAATCCACCTACCAATGCAAGGAGCATGGGTCTGATCCTTGGTCTGGGAAGATTCCAGATGTTGTTGGGAGACTAAGCCTATGCACCATGATTACTGAGGCGACATGCTGCAGCTACTGAAATCCAGGTACCCTAGAGGCTGTGCTTTGCAATAAGTGGAGCCACTGCAGTGAGAGTCCCGTGCATCACCGCTGGAGAGTAGCGTCCACTCACAACAACTCGAGAAAGCCTGTGTGCAGCAAAGACGGCCCAGGGCAGCCAACAATGAGAGAGTAAACGAGTATAGAAAATTGAAACAAAAAGCAAACCTAAAGGAAAACAAAGGTCTGTCTAGTCAAGGCTGTGGTTTGTCCCGTGGTCATGTATGGATGTGAGAGTTGGACTGTGAAAGCTGAGCGCCGAAGAATTGATGCTTTTGAACTGTG
Organism: Moschus berezovskii; assembly: GCF_049115385.1. NCBI lineage: Eukaryota > Metazoa > Chordata > Mammalia > Artiodactyla > Moschidae > Moschus > Moschus berezovskii. The sequence continues at coordinate 10,528,176 of NC_142475.1, read as the reverse complement.
GTGCTGGAGAAGACTCTTGAGAGTCCCTTGGACTGCAAGGAGATCCAACCAGTCCATCCTAAGGGAGATCGATCCTGGGTGTTCATTGGAAGGACTGATGCTGAAGCTGAAACTGCAATACTGTGGCCACCTCATGCGAAGAGCTGACTCACTGGAAAAGACTCTGATGCTAGAAAGGATTGGGGGTGGGAGGAGACGGGGACGACAGAGAATGAGATGGCTGGATGGCATCACCGACTCTGTGGACATGAGTTTGAGTGAACTCCGGGAGTTGGTGATGGACAGGGAGGCCTGGTGTGCTGTGATTCATGGGGTCGCAAAGAGTCAGACATGACTGAGCGACTGAACTGAACTGAAAGAAAAAGCAAACATGCCCTCAAATGTAACAAAACAAGGCACAACAGAAAATCTCCCTCCAACTTAGTGCCTCTCTACTCACTATCCTATCTCTCTCCTTCCTTTTACTTATTTTGTAATAGATTTGTCTAGACTTTTGATCTCTGCTTTCTCACCCTGTACATATTTCTTAGCCCACAGAAATTATCCTTAAGTGTATGTGTCAGGAGGAGTAGGAATTACAATGGTTAAATAATGTTATAACGCCACTTACAATGAAATGGTAAATACCTATTCAATTTAGGTCTAAAAGAGTCGTTGCTTCTTTTGCTCAGCATACTATTTTTTAGATTAATTTGCATATTATCAGTAGTTTTTTTCTGGGTAGTATCTCTTTATGTGAATAAACCACACTTTTCCAGTTTTTATATTTATCAACATTGGGGCTGTTTCCGCTTTTTGGCTATTATGAATAAAAATACTATGAATATCCTTTCATGAAGCTTTTTTTGTGAGCATATGTATTTATTTCTTTTAAATAAATGCATAAGAGAAGAATTATTAGTAGTTAACATTATGAGAAATTGGTTAACAATTTTATGAACGTGTTTGTCTGGTTTTACAACGTATACACATGCAAGTTTTACTTGCCCCACATCCTCCCAGCGTTCTGTAGAGCAAGTCTTTATGTGAATTATTCTAGTGGGTTTGTAGTGATACCTCAATTCTAATTTTAATTTGCATTTTGCTAATTACTCCTGGTGTTGAGAAATTTTTTGTGTGCTTATTTGTCATATGCATATCTTCTTTGGTGAAGTGTCTTTTACCCATTTTTTGTTGGTTTGTATGTCTTACATTGTTGAGAGTTCTTTATACAATCTAGATACAAGTTCTGTTTGTCATATACAGGTATGAATATTTACTTCCTGTATATAACTCGCCTATTTATTTTCTTACTTGATTAAGTCCAGTACTTCCTTTTTTCCCCTTCGATTCTACATACTATCTGTGTTCTTTCTAAAGTGTTATTTGCCAACCCCAAGGTCATGAAAATAATCTTCATTTTTTTCCCTAGCAGCTTTGTTGTTTTATTATTTATATCTTTTGTGAGTTTTGTGTGTGATAAGATAGGGTTCTGTTTTGTTTTGTTTTTTTTCCCTGTAAGTATGTACAGTTGTTCCAGCACTATTTGCTGATACTGTAATCACTTTAGTTCTAAGTGTAGTGGAAGGATAGTCCCAAACACTAAGATTTCTTTCTTAGAATGTAACTTTTTGGAGTCATACGGAGTACTGTCCTGTAGTTACTTTTCTTCTTAATTTTTATGTCAATGTTGGCAAGTGATCACCATTTTAGAAATCAGCTTTTCACACATTCAAGTTTTTACATGCTCTTTCTGCACCTACAAAGGAAAGTAATTTGACAAATAAAGACAAAAATGGTCACTTTGATCCCTGAAAACATTAAGAAGACCCCCTTAAGCTCTCCAGCGCTATACAGTAGGAATGTGTTCTATAACAGACCTGTCTCACTAGTACTCTTACGTCACAGTGTAAACTGTCTCTGAATGCTGTCACACTTTGATAGTCTTGTTTGTTGCTGTTGTTGAGTCATTAAGTGGCATCTTACTATTTGTGACCCTCATGGATTACAAGATGCCAGGCTCCTTAGTCCTCTACTATTTCCCAGATTTTGCTGAATTTCAAGTCCATTGAGTCACTGATACTATCTAACCATCTTATCCTCTGTCGCCCCCTTCTCCCTTTGCCTTCAGTCTTCCCCAGTATCAGGATTTTTTTCCAATGAGTCATCTTTTTGAATCAGGTGGACAAAGTACTGGAGCTTCAGCTTTAGCATCAGTCCTTCCACTGAATATACAGGGTTGATTTTCTTTAAGATTGACTGGTTGGATCTCCTTGTTGCCCAGGGGACTCTCAAGAGTCTTCTCCAGCATCAGAATTGGAAAGCATCAATTCTTTGGCATGCAGCCTACTTTATTCCAACTCTCACATCTGTACATGATCATTGGAAAGCCATAGTTTTGGTAGTCTTTTCCTTAGCTAATTTTCATTTCCTTAGCGTGGCCCTGCCCATCAGAACGAGACCCAGTTTCCCCTTCAGTCTTTCTCTCCCATTCGGGAGCTTCCATACGCTTCTTATCCTTCTCCATCAGAGGGCAGAAAGACTGAAAACCACAGTCACGGAAAACTAACCCATCTGATCACATGGACCACAGCCTTGTCTAACTCAGTGAAACTATGAACCATGCTGTGTACGGCCACCTAAGACAGACGGGTCGTGGTGGAGAGTGCTGATAAAACGTGGTCCACTGGAGAAGGGAATGGCAAACCACTTCAGTATTCTTGCTTTGAGAACCCAATGAACAGTATGGAAAGGCAAAAAGATACGACACTGAAAGATGAACTCCCCAGGCCGGTAGGTGCCCAGTATGCTACTGGAGATCAGTGAAGAAATAACTCCAGAAAGAATGAAGAGATGGAGCCAAAGCAAAAACAACACCCAGTTGTGTATGGGACTGGTGACGAAAGAAAAGGCCGATGCTGTAAAGAGCATTATTGCATAGGAAACTGGACTGTTAGGTCCATGAATCAAGGCAAATTGGAAGTGGTCAAACAGGAGACGACAAGAGTAAATGTCGACATTTTAGGAATCAGCAAACTAAAATGGACTGGAATGGGTGAATTTAACTCACATGACCATTGTATCTACTACTGTGGGCAAGAACCCTTAGAAGAAATGGAGTAGCCATCATAGTCAACAAAAGAGTCTGAAATGCAGTACTAGGATGCAATCTCAAAAATGACAGAATGATCTCTGTTCATTTCCAAGGAAAACCATTCAATATAACGGTAATCCAAGTCTGTACCCTGACTGTTAATGGTGAAGAAGCTGAAGGTGAATGGTTCTATGAAGACCTACAAGACCTTCTAGAACTAACATGCAAACAAGATGTCCTTTTCATGATAGGTGACTGGAATGCAAAAGTAGGAAGTCAAGAAACACCTGGAGTAACAGGCAAATTTGACCTTGGAGTACAGAATGAAGTAGGGCAAAGGCTAATAGGGTTTTGCCAAAAGAAGGCACTGGTCATAGCAAACACCCTCTTCCAACAACACAAGAGAAGACTCTACACATGGACATCACCAGATGGCCAACACTGAAATCAGATTGATTATATTCTTTGCAGCCAAAGATGGAGAAGCTCTATACAGTCAGCAAAAATAAGACTGAGGGCTGACTGTGGCTCAGATCGTGAACTTGTTACTGCCAAATTCAGACTTAAATTGAAGAAAGTAGGGAAAACCACTAGACCATTCATATATGACCTAAATTAAATCCCTTATGATTATACAGTGGAAATGAGAAATAGATTCAAGGGATTAGATCTGATAGACAGAGTGCCTGATGACCTATGGACTGAGGTTTGTGAAATTGTACAGGAGACAGGGATCAAGACCATCCCCAAGAAAAAGCAATGCAAAAAAGCAAAATAGCTCTCTAAGGAGGCCTAACAAATATCAGTGAAGAGAAGTGAAAAGCAAAGGAGAAAAGGAAAGATATACCCACTTGACTTCAGTGTTCCAAAGAATAGCAAGGAGAGATAAGAAAGCCTTCCTCAGCGATCAGTGCAAAGAAATAGAGGAAAAAAATAAAATGGGAAGGACAGGAGATATCTTCAAGATAATTAGAGATACCAAGGGAACAAATCATGCAAAGATGGGCTCAATAAAGGACAAAAATGGTATGGACCTGACAGAAGCAGAAGAGGTGGCAAGAATACACAGAAGAACTATACAAAAAAAGATCTTCATCACCCAGATAATCACAATGGTGTGATCACTCACCTAGAGCCAGACATCCTGGAATGTGAAGCCAAGTGGGCCTTAGGAAGCATCACTGAAAACAAAGCTAGTGGAGGTGATGGAATTCCAGTTGAGCTATTTCAAATCCTAAAAGATGATGCTGTGAAAGTGATGCACTCAGTATGTCAGCAAATTTGGAAAACTCAGCAGTGGCCACAGGACTGGAAATGGTCAGTCTTCATTCCAATCCCAAAGAAAGGGAATGCCAAAGAATGCGCAAACTACTGCACAATTGTAGTCATCTCACACACTAGTAAAGTAATGCTCAAAATTCTCCAAGCCAGGCTTCAACAGTACATGAACAGTGAACTTCCAAATGTTCAAGCTGGAATTATTAAAGGCAGAGGAACCAGAGATCAAATTGCCAACATGCGCTGGCTCATCGAAAAAGCAAGGGAGTTCCAGAAAAACATCTATTTCTGCTTTATTGACTACACCAAAGCCTTTGACTGTGTGGATAACCACACACTGTGGAAAATTCTTAAAAAGATGGGAATACCAGACCACCTGACCTGCCTCTTGAGAAATCTGTATGCATGTCAGGAAGCAACAGTTAGAACTGGACATGGAACAATTGACTGGTTCCAAATAGGAAAAGGAGTATGTCAAGGCTGTATATTGTCACCCTGCTTATTTAACTTATATGTGGAGTACCTCATGAGAAATGCTGGGCTAGAAGAAGCACAAGCTGGAATCAAGATTGCCGGGAGAAATATCAATAACCTCAGATATGCAGATGACACCACCCTTATGGCAGAAAGCAAAGAAGAACTAAAGAGATTCTTGATGAAAGTGAAAGAGGAGAGTGAAAAAATTGGCTTAAAACTCAACATTCGGAAAACTAGGATCATGGTGTCTGGTCCCATCACTTCATGGTAAATAGTTGGGAAACAGTGGAAACAGTGTCAGACTTTATTTTCTTGGGCTCCAAAATCACTGCAGATGATGAATGCAGCCCTGAAATTAAAGGATACTTGCTCCTTGGAAGAAAAGTTATGACCAACCTAGACGGCATACTAAAAAGCAGAGACATTACTTTGCCTGCAAAGATCTGTCTAGTCAAGGCCGTGGTTTTTCCAGTAGTCATGTGTGGATATAAGAGTTGAACTATAAAGACAGCTGAGCACCAAAGAATTGAAGCTTTTGAACTGTGGTGTTGGAGAAGACTCTTGAGAGTCCTCTGGACTGCAAGGAGATCGAACCAGTCCATCCTAAAGGGTATCAATCCTGAATATTCATTGGAAGGACTGATGTTGAAGCTGAAACTCCAATACTTTGGCCACCTTATAGGAAGAACTGACTCATTGGAAAAGACCCTCGTCCTGGGAAAAATGGAAGTCAGAAGATGAGATGTTTGGATGGCATCACCGACTCAATTGACTTGCGTTTGAGTAAACTCCGGAAGTTCGTGACGGACAGGGAGGCCTGGGGTGCTGCAGTCCATGGCTTCACAGAGTCAGACACGACTAAGTGACTGAACTGAACTTTATTTCCTTAAGTGTGGAGAATTATCTCCAGGGACCTGAATCATGTACCCTTGTTTGAAATGTTAAAATATAGTTTCCGTGAATTTGGAGATATGGAAATGACATTTAAAGTGAGTTATCGAGTGAATGACCTTGTCAGAATCATGGCCCTAAAAGCTGAATTTGATCGTGCACAGTGACAGGAGTGGGGAGCAAATGTGAACTTGAATCTTTAGCAGTTCTTTATGCTGAAGTGTTTTGCCTAATATGGGGAAAAAGGCCATCACTTTGATGATTTCAGTAGGTTAATTACTTGATCAGCTTTGAGTTTTCAGAATATTACTCTGGAATGTTAGATTGAGGATGTTTATCTTTCTTCATTCTGGCATCCAGCATAATATTATATTTTCATAAGTGGTTCTCAATTCTGATCAAGTCTTAGCCAAACATTTTTGGCCTCTTTATAACTTCATACTTAAGTAAGAGGTTTTGTGTTTTTTTTTTTAAGTTCTAACTTACAACCTTTAATAACTGAGCTGGTTATTTTTTTGTGGTCATGGGTTGAGTATTTTTAATAACCTATGTTTTAATCTGTATTTAATGTCATGGTCTGGATTGAATTCTTTTTCTGGAAGCAGAGACATATGTGAAGGCTTCATGTTTCTTATTTCTTTACATGTACTTTCTAGATTTCATAAGAGACGTATAAATGAGCAATAAAATAAGTTCATTGGAATGTGATTGAATATAACGCTATCTTTGCTTTAAAGGTCACATGTTATGCTTAAAAATACAGGTAGCAAATTGCAGTGCAAAATTCAGGTTAAGAAAAGATATTAAAAACTAAGTATTCTCTTTAATTTTAAAAGTCTTAAAGAATATACAGTTTTAATCAAGTAAAGTTAATTATGAATTGTTTTAATATGCAATTTAGGCATTAAATAAAATTAGCACTTTTTTCTTCCTTAAAAATGTTTTATCAAGTTTCAAGAATGTTAAAAACTTCTCTGATGATTTAATCTGAAATCATTCCTACAGCAAAATTCATAAATAATAAATATTATCTTATTAATCCATATTTTAGTTTAGCTGGATCTCAGAGCAAGTTAATTCCTCAGGGAATGTAGTCTTCTTTATGAAAGAAGGTGATGAGATGTAATCTCTAAGGAATTAAATTGTGAAAACAATCTTGGTATTGTACATGCTAATATAAATCTGTTATTCCCTTTCCGCATCTATCACAACACATTTTAAATTGTGGCTGATCTGATATGCAAATAGCTGTCTTATTAGAAATTGTGGCTGTATGTGCTAATGTCTCCCTGGATTTCTTGGGAGTTTGCTATCTAACCATCAAAGCAATAGAAATGAATGATGATTACTGCAAGGCTTTGAAGAACAAAGGAAGTCAGAGCATTTTTAGAGGTTCTAGATGTGTGAGACATTGACAGTTTGTACCATACACATGGGTGGGTTTCTCGATAGGTCTTTTAAAATAGCTCAATATGTTTATTAGGAAAGTACAATATTTCCCATCTTCTTGCATTTTTGCAACTAATATTGATAAAAATCTGAGCCATTTGCACATGTGTGTGTCCTCTAGGCATTTTTTGTTTGTTTCAACATTTGTTAAAATGTAACCTTGCTTAAAAAATAGAAGATAATTTCAAAGATAAGAATAAAGTTTAAATTTTTGAAATTTTACATAGGGATTACCAATCACCTAAATAGTTAAAACTAGTTCCTCTTTGGAGAAGGCAATGGCAAGCCACTCCAGTACTCTTTCCTAGAAAATCCCATGGATGGAGGAGCCTGGTAGGCTGCAGTCCGTGGGGTCGCTAAGGGTCGGACACGACTGAGCGGCTTCACTTTCACTTTTCACTTTCACACATTGGGGAAGGAAATGGCAACCCACTCCAGTGTTCTTGCCTGGAGAATCCCAGGGACGGGGGAGCCTGGTGGGCTTCCGTCTATGGGGTCACACAGAGTCGGACACGACTGAAGTGACTCAGCAGCAGCAGCAGTTCCTCTTTAATGTCTCTCCTAGGTTGAAATTCTCTTAAAGGTTTTATATTCACAGGTTATTATATACCTAAAATGTATCATTCATAGAGTATAGGCCCTTATATTGATAAAACTTTACGTTATTTAACTTTTTAATTTTTGCTATAGCTTTTTCTATTTAAAGTACATTTTAAAGTAAATAAAGTTCAGTTTACTTTGGTGTAAAGATAGTCTCTATGAATTCCTGACAGTTTTTAAATTTACTCCAAGTAATGAATAAAATACTGGCCTCTAGAGTGTTATCTTCATTTGACTCTTTGTGACCCCCATGGACTGTAGCCCACCAGGCTTCTCTATCCATGGAATTCTCCAGGTAAGAATATTGGAGTGGGTTGCCATTTTCTTCTCCAGGGCATCTTCCCAACCCAGGAATCGAACCTAGGTCTCCTGCATTGCATGTGGATGCTTTACCGTATAAGCTACTAGGGAAGCCCAAAGTTTCTGTTTGTTTAGATGTTTGTTTAAATGACCAGGAAAGAACTGAGGGAAACATTGTGAGTGACTGTGTTGGTCAGTAGCCTTAATAACTTGCTTTTTAAATGTTTAAGCTATTCCATGAGGGCAAAAAAAAAAAAAAAAGAGGGAATAATATATGGTGCCTCTATTCATTTAAACTAACTTCCTTCCTCAAATGTATTGGTGTCTTGTCTAGTCTCATGCAATCAGGATCAAAATAACTTGAGTCCTATCCACAGTTAACAAATGCAAAACAGTTGCAAATAGAATTGCTATATGAATAAATTATAATAAAATTATTGACATTTATGGGTTTTGTATTATTAGAATTATTTTTAATGTTCTGAATTATAACAAGTGAGAATATAGGATTAGGTGATGTCTTGGCTTCAATTCTGAAATTTAAGGATGTGTTATCTTAGATGTAAAACTACATGGTTTATGAGATATGAAGACCATTTATTCGACATTTTGTTTAACTTTGTACATTCCTAGATGTTAGTGTAATATTAAATCTGAAGATTATTACAAATATAAAAGTAATTTAGGTGAATTTGTAATTTTCTATGCATAGGTGGAAATGATTTCTTTGGAGACATCTTTTACTGTGTAACGTGTGATCATTGTCCTTAACGCTCTGCGTGACCACTGTTAGTCATTCAGTCATGTCCAGCTCTGCAGCCTCATGGACGGTAGCCTGCCAGGCTCTTCTGTCCATGGAATTTTCTAGGCAAAAATAGTGGCATGAGTAGCCATTCCCTTCTCCAGGAGATTAATTTATTTATATTCCATTAACTGAAACTCAGTCATGTGCCCACAGGAAGCTGAAATATGTAATTGAGTGTGACCAAGAAAGAAAAAAAGGAGAACATGCAATTTAGTAAATAGTTTTCCTAGATTCCACATTTCTGGTCATGAGTTAGCCACATGCATCCTTTTTCCTGCCTGCCCGGTAGGCAGATCCTAAAGTTCTCCCATCTCCGAAGTCACGGTTCTCAAGCCAGTACACAGTCAGTGCTTCCTTGAGGTTTACAGACAATGAAATTTACCTACTGTTCCCCAGCCTCACCTGGCTTTGAATAAATAATAGTGAAGCAAAGGATAGCTGCTTCGTATCGCCGATAATTGTTCCCATTTAGAAAGGCAAGATGGGAAACAGTGGGATCATTGATACACATTGTACAGGATACCACTGAGAAGGCCCATTATAGTGACAGTAGGAGTTTCTTGCTTAGCCTCTAATTAGGGTCTTTTTGGAGAAATTCCCTTCTCTTCCTTCTGGATGACTCCTCTTCCTGGTCACATATGAAGTGTGTTACATATCCACAGTTTGCCTTCTTGGTGGCAACACTCTGTTGGTTTAAGTTTAGAGGGCCAAGGATTGGTTTTCATTCACAGACTCTTTTAAACAAAGTTTCTGGTTTCCCTGTAAATATAATTGCCTCAGATTTTACTAACATTCTTACCATTTCCATTTAGTTTCACGTGCCAGTAATCACACTGCAATTTCTTTCCTAGAAAATTGGTTCTCAAGTCTGGTTTTTTGTAAACATCAGACCTCCTGTGTCTCTCTCTCTGTAGTGGCTGCCTCCAAGTGATCTGGAGCAATAGGTTCAGGTGAGAAAGGAACATTCTTGATCTGCTCTTGGTCCCCTCCTCCATTTCAAAGCTGAGAGGTCTTAATGAGCATTTTTTTCTTCAGGGTCTCATTAATTTTTATTTTCTGCTATTTGGTGTTTAGAAATTGCCTTTTCCATGCTTGTTGCCAAATTACTGATCCCTCATGGTTTTGCTTGTTAGCTGGCTAGTTCTTGCCTGACTTCATCTTTATCCTGAGGCTCCTTCCCGGAAGCAGTGGGGAACAACTTCCAGGCCCCACTCAGGGGAACACTAACGTATATAATAGACCCCACCCGCGTGCATGATTTGGTCACAGTAGAATTTCGTTTCTTTTTCAGTAGAGTACAATGAGGGTGAGGACTAAAATGTTGCCTGCCATGTCAATGAACAAAGGATACTGCAGCCAAGTCATTTCGTTACAGCCGCCGGTTGGTGAGCCCAGGGGGAACTCAGGATGGAGGAAACGGGCTGCCTACTGCCAGGCCCACCTAGCAGGCAGCCAATGCAGCCCCTGATGGTGTACCCGAGGAAGCTCGGGATAAGAAAGCACAGGGTGCTGGCCCCAGGCGGCTGAAGTGCATAACAAAGGGGTGATTTCAGTGAACCCGGGCTCCTGCGTCTTCCCCTACATAGAAAATGCCCAATTTCTCAAACTTGACATATCTGGTTTTCTTTTATTAACAATAATCGTGTTATGTTCCAACTTGGTCTTTTGTCACCAAATCTTCTCCTGGATCCCCACTTTGCCTTTTTGGAGCAGCCTCTTAGAGTTATTAGGTATGCTGTCTGAACTCTCAACTTGCAGATTATGTATTGTTTCAGTCGACAGTAGTAGTCCGCAAGTGAGAGAATACCCTCCTCCATCGCACGCAGATGAGGATTCTGTGTCCTTACAAATATATCCTTAGGGTTTGCCGGGGGATTGTTTCCCTTCTAGACAACTGGAAGGGGAAAAAGAACATGGGGAGATGTTTTTACTGTGCAGGTCTGGAGTGGCACACATCACTTCCGTTCATATTCTACTGACAATAATTCAATGAAATGTTTGACATGAAGCTAGGAAGTATAGTGCCAGGAAGAAAAGGAGAATATGGATTTTGGTTGGTAGGGTTGAATTCTGTGCTACAATATTTAAATTCAATAACAAGAATAGGATTTGAAAGATATGTTATGAATTAAATCAAGCAGTACATATAATGTAGTATACAAGAGGAAGAAATTTTCTTCTACCCTTACAGGTTCTTCTTGGTCTAAGAATTCATATAAGACAGACTGACAGGAGACAATAAAAAAAAAGTTTATAGCATGCATACATGGGAGAGACCCAGGAAAACTGAGTAGCTCATCAAAATGGCTGAAACTCTCAACTTAAATGCTGTATTCAGCTCTATAATAGTTTGGTTTAATTGCTCATTGATAGTATTTGATAAAATGAATGTTGCCAAGAACAAACATGTGGGAAATTTAATTACCAGCAATTGCATTTGAAATAATTTTGTAATTTTTATATTTTTTTTGCTAATTTATTTGAAGTAATTTTGTATTTTTTTCCAATATCTAATGGGAATAACATATTTCCCTGATGGCTCAGAATCTGCCTGCAATATGGGAGACCTGTGTTTGATCCCTGGGCTGGGAAGATCCCCTGGAGAAGGGAATGGTTACCTACTCCAGTGTTCTGGCTTGGTGAATTCCATGGACAGCGGAGCATAGCAGGCTGCAGTCCATGGGGTTGCAAACAGTTGGACATGACTGAGTGACTGTCACTCACTCAATGGGAATAATTTTGGTAATAGTTACAGACTTTATTTTCTTGGGCTCCAAAGTCACTGCACATGGTGACTGCAGCCATGAAATTAAAAGATGCTTGCTCCTTGGAAGCAAAGCTATGACAAGCCTAGACAGTATATTAAAAAGCAGAGACATCACTTCACTGACAGAGGTCCGTTTAGTCAAAGCTCTGGTTTTTCCAGTAGTCATGTATGGATGTGAGTGATATTGGACCAGAAAGAAGGCTGAGCACTGAAGAATTGATGCTTTCAAACTGTGGTGTTGGAGAAGACTCCTGAGAGTCCCCTGGACTGCAGGGAGATAAGACCAGTCAATCCTAAAGGAAATCACTCCTGAATATTCATTGCAAGGACTGATGCTGAAGCTGAGGCTCCTGTACTTTTGCCATCTGATGAGAAGAGCTGACTTACGGAAAAGATCCTAATGCTGCTGGGAAAGATTGAAGGCAGGAGGAGAAGGGAACGACAGAGGATGAGATGGTTGGATGGCATCACTGACTCAAAGGACGTGAGTTTGAACAAGTTCCAGGAGATGGTAATGGACAGGAAAGCCTGGTGTGCTGCAGTCCACGCAGTCGCAAAGATTCAAACACAACTGAGTGACTGAACAGAATGAGTCAAATGAATTTTTACCCATTGCTTTAAAAACAGATTTTATGAAATAAATTATTCCCGAAGCTTTTAAACAGTCCTTTTGATTTTTTTTTAGGACTTCATCATAATTATTTTCTTTCTTTGCAGCAGGCATCTTGGAGATCAAAGATGGGCAGAAAAGATGCCTCCACTATAAAACTTCCTGTTGATCAGTACAGAAAGCAAATTGGTAAGCAATGAATTCCCTTTGATACATTCTTATGAATTAAGATGAAGAAAAAAAGCAACTGTGTGTGATATTAACAAAATAACTTTTCCCTCATACATATGATGCACAGAATATGAATAACAAGGGAATGCACAGAGGTTTTAGGGAACAAAAATAAGTACAGCCTTATTTATCTATAAAGAAATACATTTTTGTACTTAGGATTTTTCAAAGCTCTTACAGTTTTTATCAATTTAGTAAAAGCAAAAATACTTCTATTTTTATTCTTAAGGCCTTGTGCTTGTATATAGTCAGTAATTTTAATATTATCTTGTTTATTTCCTTTTATCCTTATGAAATCTTTCAGTTCTGTTGACCGTTAGTGGCAATAATGTGATAGCCTCAAAATTCTCCATTAAAATTTAACCTTAGTAAAATGGTGAACTAGAGAGAAGTCCAGTCATCAGCATAGAAAGATAAAAGGAATCTTCTCTAATTTAGACTGTACTCTAAGTGCAGGATTTCCTACCCAATCTTTTCAATAATGCATGGAGTATTTACAAAAAATTACCTACATACTAGGTCATGACCAAGTCTCCTCAATTTTATAGAAGCAATATCCTACAACTACAACTTTGAACAGTGTAGTGAATCAGAAATCAGTTACAAGTCAGAAAGTTAACTCCCCATCACCCTCTCTTCTTACGTGTTCCTTCCTGTTTCACCTGTTCCCATCCCTTTGGAAATTAAAAAGTAATTATAATAATAAATAGTTTAAAAAACTCTTTTAAATAACTAACAGATAAACGAAGTTACAAGTCAGAAAATAAGTTGAAGTAATTGGTACCAAAAGATTATATACCTGTTTTATAAATATGATACATAAAGTATACTCCTAAAGGAAAAGATATTTCTACAAAACAAAGGAGATGCAGACAGAAGGAAAATATGTAAAATTTATAACCAGTTACAAATTTACACGTAGAAATATTGAACCCTGCATGCGTGTATGCTAAGTTGCTTCAGTTGTGTCCAACTGTTTGCAACCCTATGGACCTGCCAAACTTCATGAGATTCTCTAGATAAGAATACTAGAGTGGTTTGCCATACCCTTCTCCAGAGGATCTGCCTGACTCAGGGACTGAACCCACCTGTCTTATGTTTCCTGTTAGTGGTTCTTTACCACTAACACCTTGTGGGAAGCCCTAAATAATCCCCTACTATAAGTAAATAACATAATCTGGAAATTCAATGGTAAAGTGGGCAAAAAATATGAGGAGGCAATTCATATAAGTGGAAATCTAAATACACAAATAAAAACAAACAACTGTACATTAAAAAGGCTTCACAGGTGGCACTAATGGTAAAGACCCCGCTTGCCAATTCAGAAGATGTAAGAGATACAGGTTCGATCCCTGGGTCAGGAAGATCCCCTGGAAGAGGGCATGGCAACCCACTCCAGTAGGCTTGCCTAGAGAAACCCATGGACAGAGGAGCCTAGTGGGCTACAATCCATGAGGTTGCAAAAAGTTGGACATGACCGAAGTGACTTATTACTTTGGAGATGCCTTTTACTGTATAATATGTGATCATTGTTATTACTGCTGTGTGTGACCATGGGTTAGTCACTAAGGCATGTCCAGATCTGCAACCCCATGGACTGTAGCCTGCCAGGCTCCTCTGTCCATGGAATTTTATTGCATATATTATAATAAAAAATAAAATCAAAAGTCTTATGAAAAGATCTCATTCATCTACTTGATAAATGGAAAATAAAAAATAGCATTTCTATCTATATTATTTCTTGAAAGAAGTTTTATGATATTTCATTTTTTTATATCCTCCCTTCACTTATGGGATGCTTTATCAATAACAGTGTGGGTTGTTATATTATTTATGTGTTTAAAGAGAAGGACTGACTAACCAGGTTGAAGTTTGAGCAAACGGGATGTGCAAAACCACATGAATAAAGAATAAACATATGCGGGAACAATTCATATCCAACTCTTAAGCAATTGTTAGAATTTTGACAAGTGTATGTATCCGTGTAACCACATATGTCAATCAAAATACAGAACATTTCTATCCTCTCAAATAGTTCCAATGTCTCTATCCCACCCTCCCATATGCAACCACTGTTCTGATTTCTGTCATCACTGATAATAGAAAAAATAAAGCATCTGCTAGGATTTTTATTGAAATTGAATTATATCTAATAATCCATTTTTAAGAGTAAACAAACTAAAAATCTAAAGTATTCTTTTCTATAATCATTGCATATTTTTCCTTTGATTTAGTTCTACTCATACGTGTAAGGGCAAAGAAAAAATAAAACAGAGAAAGCAACATCATTGTAAAGTCTCATTCCTCTTCTTATACTAAATTGTTCTAAGGATTCTGTTATGCATTATTGTTGTTCAATCTCCCAGTCGTGTTTGACCCTTTGATTCCATGGACTGCAGCATGCCAGATTTCCCTGTCCTTCACTATCTCCTGGAGTTGGCTCACACTCATGTCCATTGAGTTGGTGATGCCATCCAACCATCTCATCCACTGTCAGCCCCTTCTCCTCCTGTCTTCAGGAGAATCAGGTCTTCTCTAATGAGTCAGCTCTTTGTATCAGGTGGCCAAAGTATTGGAGTTTCAGCTCTAGTATCAGTCCTTCCAATGAATACTCAGGACTGATTTCCTTTAGGATTGACTGGTAGGATCTCCTTGAGGTCCAAGGGACTCTCAAGAGTCTTTTCCAACACCACAGTTCAAAAGCATCAATTCTTCAGCGCTCAGCCTTCTTTATGGTCCAACTCTCACATCCATACATGACCACTGGAAAAACCATAGTTTTGACTAGACAGACCTTTGTCAGCAAAGTGATATCTCTGCTTTTTAATATGATGTCTAGGTTTGTCAAGCTTTTCTTCCAGGGAGTAAAGCATCTTTTAAGTCACCATCTACAGTGATTTTGGAGCCCAAGAAAATAGAGTCTGTCACTGTTTCTGTTGTTTCCCCATCTATTTGCCATGAAGTGGTGGGACTGGATGCCATGATCTTAGTGTTTTGAATGTAGAGTTTTAAGCCAACTTTTTCACTCTCCTCTTTCACTTTCATCAAGAGGCTCTTTAGTTCTTCTTCATTTTCTGCCATAAAGGTGGTGTCATTTGCATATCTTAGGTTATAGCTATTTCTCCTGGCAATCTTGATTCCAGCTTGTGCTTCATCCAGCCCAGCGTTTCTCATGATGTACTCTGAATATAAGTTAAATAAGCAGGGTGACAATATGCAGCCTTTACATACTCCTTTCCCAAACAGCCTGATATTCCGTGTCTGGTTCTAACTGTTGCTTCTTGACCTGCATACAGGTTTCTCAGCAGGTAGTAAGTTCAGTTCAGTCGCTCAGTCGTGTCCAACTCTCCACGATCCCATGAATCACAGCACACCAGGCCTCCCTGTCCATCACCAACTCCCAGAGTTCACTCAAACTCATGTCCACAGAGTCAGTGATGCCATCCAGCCATCTCATTCTCTGTCGTCCCTTCTCCTCCCGCCCCCAACCTTTCCTAGCATCAGGGTCTTTTCCAGTGAGTCAATTCGTCGCATGAGGTGGCCAAAGTATTGCAGTTTCAGCTTTAGCATCAGTCCTTCCAATGAACACCCAGGATCGATCTCCTTTAGAATGGATTGGTTGGATCTCCTTGCAGTACAAGGGACTCTCAAGAGTCTTCTCCAACACCACAGTTCAAAAGCATCAATTCTTCGGCGATCAGCTTTCTTCACAGTCCAACTCTCACATCCATACATGACCATGGGAAAAACCACAGCCTTGACTAGACGGACCTTGGTTGGCAAAGTAATGTCTCTGCTTTTTAATATACTATCAAGGTTGGTCATAGCTTTCCTTCCAAGGAGTAAACATCTTTTAATTTCATGGCTGCAATCAGCATCTGCAGTGATTTTAGAGGTAGTCTGGTATTCCCATCTGTTTACGAATTTTCCAGTTTGTTATGATCTGCACTGTCAGAGGCTTTAGCATAGTCAATGAGGCAGCAGTAGATGTTTTCCTGGAATTCCCTTGGTTTTTCTTTGATTCAACAGAAGTTGGCAGTTTGATCTCTGGTTCCTCTGCCTTTTCTAAATCCAGCTTGTACATTTTAAAATTCTTGTTTCACGTACTTTAAAGCCTAGCTTGAAGAATTTTAAGCATTACCTTACTAGCATTTGAGATGAGTGCTATTGTGTGGTAGTTTGAACATTCTTTGGCGTTGCCCTTCTTTGGAATTGGAATGAAAACTGACCTTTTCCAGTCCTGTGCCCACTGCTGAGTTTTCCAAATTTTCTGGCATATTAAGTGCAGCACTTTCACAGCATCATTTTTTAGGAATTGAAATAGCTCAGCTGGAATTCCATCACCTCCACTAGCTTTGTTCGTAGTGATACTTCCTAAGGCCCACTTGACTTCACATTCCAGGATGTCTGGCTCTAGATGAGCGATCACACCATCATGGTTATCTGGGTCATTAAGGTCTTTTTTGTACAGTTCTTCTGTGTGATCTTGCCACCTCTTTTTAATATTTTCTGCTTCTGTTAGGTCTGTATCGTTTTTGTCCTTCATTGTGCCCATCTTTGCATGAATTCTTACTTTGGTGTCTTTAATTTTCTTGAAGAGATCTCTAGTCTTTCCCATTCTTTTATTTTCCTCTGTTTCTTTGCATTGTTCACTTACAAAAGGTTCTTTATCTGTCCTTGATATTCTTTGGAACTTGGTTTTCAAGATGGCAGAGAAGCAGGATATATGCCTGTCTTCTCCTGGGAGAACCCCCAGATTGCAGCTAGTTGCTGAGCAACTGAAGTGGGAATTCTGAGTTCTTGTTTGTTGAGCAGAGGGATGCAATCCATGAACATGCAGACACTCATGGTAGCAAGTGAATAGGCTTTTTTAGAGAGAAGGAAAGTACAGAGCTCTCATAAAGACACCGAGAGCGGGTCCAGAGCCCCTGGAAGGCAGGGGTTACGGCAGTTTTGTATCTTTACCAGGATTAATCTGTACATTTTTGATTGACTCCTCTTCTTAAATCATGTCATTTCTGGCCAATCAGTTTAAAGGTCAAGACGCTTAGCTTAACATCTTTATATTTTCTCTGATCCTCGGATTAAGTCGCCCCCTGACCATTTTATAATGGACCAGATGTATGGGTTTAAGATTAATGGTCACTAGTTGTTTTTCCCTCAGGCATATGGAATATAAATTAATTATTCCCCTTTCCTGGATCTGAGTGCTGATAATTTATCTGACCAAGAACACATTCCAGGAACTCAGGACAAAAGATATAGTTTTAGGTTAATTGAGGGAGATGTCTACTGAAAACAGGACCTAGGTCTTAGAGTTCTACATTGACTGCCTAGCAATTTCTAACTCACAATCACCCACAGGAAAATGTTGAATTCCACCAAAAAAAAAAAAAGATACCTTACACGCAAGGGCAAAGGAGAAGCCACAACACGATGGTAGGAAGGGTACAACTGAGTGTAAAATAACACTTCATACCCGCCAGAGATGCTTGGAGAGCACAGGTAAACCCTCCTGTGCACCAGCACCCAGGGAAGGGAGCAGTGACCCCACAAGAGACTGAGGCAGACCTGCCTTTGGGTGTCTGAGTGTCTTCTGTGGAGCCATGGGTCAGCAGTGGCCTGCCGTGGCCACGGGGGCTCTGTCAGCACCATCCTGGGAGGTGCGGTGTGGGACATACGTCCTCTTGAAGGAGGTTGTCATTAGCCCCATTATAGAGTCACTGAGCAGGCGACCCATGACCTGGAGAACAATTATACCAAAAATGTTCTTGCACTGTTGTGAAAGTTCTAAGGCCAACAACAGATTTCCCAACCTGGGAATCCAGCAGAGACTGAGAACCCCCCCAGGGAATTTGACTTTGAAGGTCAGTTGGATATGATTATGGAACTTCCACAGGACTGGGGAAGCAGAAACCCCTGGAGGCAAAACCAAAACCTATGTGCACTGGGACCCAGGATAAAGGAGCAGTGACCCCACAAAGGCCTGAGCCAGGAGTCTCCAGCAGAGGTGTGGGTCAGCAGTGGCCTGCCGCGGGCAGTCCCGGGAGGTGCAGCATCCTGGGATAAGTTCTTTTGGAGGAAATCACCATTACCTTTATCATAGTTTGGACTCAGGCCAAACTACAGGGAGGGAACTCAGCCCTACCCATCAGCAGAAGATTGGATTAAAGACTTACTGAGCATGGCCTTGCCCACCAGAGCAAGACCCAATTCTCCCACAGCCAGTCCTTCTCATCAGGAAGCTTTCACAAGCCTCTTATCCTTATCCATCAGAGGACAGACAGAATGAAAACCACAGTCACAGAAAACTAACCCAACTGATGACATAGATCACAGCCTTGTCTGACTCAATGAAACTGTGAGCCATGCCATGTAGGACCACTCAAGATGGACAGGTCATGGTGGAGAGTTCTGACAAAACATGGTCAACAGGAGATGGGAATAGCAAACCACTTCAGCATTCCTGCCTGAGTGCCCCATGAACAGTAAGAAAAAGCAAAAAGATATGATACTGAAAGATGAACTTCTAGGTCCATAGGTGCCCAATATGCTACCGAAGAAGAGCAGAAAAATAGCTCCAAAGAAATGAAAAGGCTGAGCCAGAGTGGAAACAACTCCCAGTTTTGGATGGGTCTGGTAGTGAAAGTAAAGTCTGATACTGTAAAGAACAATATTGCATAGGAACCTGGAATGTTAGGTCCATGAATCAAGGTAAATTGGAAATATTCAAATAGGAGATGGCAAGAGTGAGCATCAACGTCTTAGGAATCCGTGAACTAAGATGGACGGGAATGGGCAAATTTAATCCGGATGATCATTACATCTACTACTGTGGGCAAGAATCCCTGAGAAGAAATGGATTAGCCCTCAGAGTCATCAGAAGAGTCCGAAATAGAGTACTTGGGTGCATTCTCAAAACAACAGAATGATCTCTGTTCGTCTCCAAGACAAACCATTCTATATTATAGTAATCCAAGTCTATGCCCAACCACTAATGCTGAAGAAGCTGAAATTGAATGGTTCTGAGAAGAACCTACAAGATCTACTAGAACTAACACCAAAAAAGATGTCCTTTTCAACATAGGGAACTGGAATGAAAAAGTAGGAAGTCAAGAGATAACTGGAGTAACAAGCAAGTTTGACCTTGGAGTACAAAATGAATCAGGACAAAGGCTAACCAAGTTGTGCCAAGAGAATACACTGATTGCAGCAAACACCCTCTTCCAGCAACATGAGAGACAAGTCTACAGATGGTCAATACCAAAATCAAATTGATTATAGAGCTCCTCTACCTTCAGGTGCAAGGTAAAGAAGTCACCCTTGTGGCTCAGCTGGTAAAGAATCCAACTGCGATGTGGGAGACCTGGGTTCGATCCCTGGGTTGGGAAGATCCCCTGGAGAAGGGAAAGGTTACCCTCTCCAGTACTCTGGCCTGGAGAATTCCACGGACTGTATAGTCCATGGGGTCGCAAAGAGTCGGGCTCGACTGAGACTTATACTTTCACCTTCAGGTGCAACGAATATAGAGTCAGCGAAAACAAGACCCGGAGCTGACTGTGGCTCAGATCATGAGCTCCTTATTGCAAACTTCAGACTTAAAATGAAGAAAGTAGGGAAAACCATTAGGCCATTCAGGTATGACCTAAATCAAATCCCATACAGTGGAAGTGACAAATAGATTCAAGGGATTATATCGATAGATAGAGTGCCTGAATAACTATGGATGGAGGTTCATAATGTTGTACATGAGACAGATTAACAGGACAAATATCAAACAAAAGTTTAATAGCACATTTACATGGGAGAGACCTGGGAAAAATTAACTCACCCACATGGCTGAAACCCTCACCTTGAATGCCATCTTCAGCTAAAAATAAAGAAGGGCTTGGGGGTGGTGGTTTGGGATTTCAAAGGAGAAGCTCTTCTCAATTCACATGAAGATGGAAAGCAAATATTTGCTAAACAAATGTTTTCTGGGTCCTGCAGAGATAATGGGGGCTTCCCTGGCTCAGAAGGCAGAGTCTGCCTGCGATTCAGAAGACCTGAGTTTGATCCCTGGGTCAGGAAGATCCCCTGCAGAAGGGAATGGCAACCCACTCCAGTATTCTTGCCTGGAGAATCCTATGGACAGAGGAGTCTGGTGGGCTACAGTCCATGGGGTCGCAAAGAGTTGTACATGACTGAACGACTAGGCAGGCAGACAGGCAGAGATAACGGAACACAAGAGTTCACTCTGATCTCTAGGCACTACTGAGTTTCTCCCACCGCACTGCCCCATATATTTTGCAGATAGCTCTAGTGATAGCTCTATTCTGAGAGTGCACCTTCTATCTAAATTTTTTAAGTAGGAGAAGGTCCAAGTTTCTTCCTGAGTGTTTTTGGGCCTTGATTGTTTTCAGCTCAAATGATCTGCATGCCCAAAAGACATTTGGGGTCTTAAATTTTGCCCCCCTACACATACATATATAAATTGTTGCTTGGTTAGTATTTTTAATGCATTTTCTGGGAAGTTTATTTATATTAGCAACTTACAGCTTTATCTTTGTAGGAATCCATAGTAAAGTGCTTGTTTCTTAGTACTAATGCCATTAAATGACGGTATGTCCTTTGCAACGTAGAATTAACGTCCAGTTATTTTGTCCAAAATTTGAAAAATTATCATTGAGTTGCCTCTGTAATATAATTTCAAAAGTTTGCCTGAGATTTTTGTTTTTGAGGATGAACTCACTAGTTTCCTCTGTGTAGCCCAGGTATTCCTCAATAATTTAAGAAAAATACTTTTTTTCTAATATTATTTTTATAGATAATACCTCTTTTTTTTTTTCTTTAGGTAAATATGTGGCATCATTTTGTATGACTAGTTAAGTATAAAGGTGTACAGTGCTGACGAGACTGTATTAGATCTGTGTTTTTTTGTGTTTCTGGTTTTTGAAATAATTTTCTTTTATCGACTTGGTTGATTAAAATTATAATGTTACTTTGCTTGTGATCATGTAATTTGTGAGTTTATTAATCTTACAACTATCAAAATGCTGATGTTTTGTTTACTGGCCTACCTATTGGAACTTGCTATAGACTTTCATAAGACTCTTGACCCTTGCTTTTGCAAAGAATTTTCTACAGTTATTTGTAATTTATAATATAATAACTAAAAATTGTGTTCATATAGTAGTTGGAAACTGACTCTATGTCAAATTGTATTGTTATTCTATGTATAATTTTGATAATATGAAAACTATCAAAAGTTCCAAATAGCTTTTTGCTTTTTTTAAGGAAGGGAGAAGGGATTTGAAGCAGTTGATGAGAAATTATTTTAAAATGTTGAAAGAAATATAAAAGTCTTTATTGTTGATTAGCAAATTTTATTATTTGTCAGTAATTTTGGCATGCTGTAAATAACTCGTCTTCTAATAATTCATTTGAGTAATTAAATTTAGATTGCAAATTTTTCTTTTCAAATATTTTGACTCTTATCTCTTCGCTTTTCTATTGTATCTTAATTGGTGTGGTCTATATAAATGGACAATAAATTATATATCTTTGTTATAGAGATCAGACAGTGAATAGAACTTGGTATTCATCCCAGACAGAATTATGATTGAATGTATTTGCAAGATTAAAGCACTGAATTTACTTTTTTCTAATTAAAGGCAATTAAAGATTTCCAGACACAAATAAAAGACAATGAATTGAGGAATAAGTGTAGGAGCAAGTCCATTTGCAGGTGAAAAGATGTGCCTTTGAAGCAGAACCAGCTGTATTTTCATTGAAAGAATAACAGTTTAGGAAGCTTTTCTGCATGTGCTTGCTTGATAGCATAATGTACTCATAAGCAGCTTATGCAGTATTCAGAAAATAACAGTGCATTAATTTTTAAAGCAGCAAAGGCAGAGGAAGAGCAGTACTGCCACACGATGATAATGAGTGGGGCTAGTGCAAAGTCTACTGTTCTCCGAAAGGAAAAAAGCAGTGAGCTTCTGAAAAATGAACAGTTATAAAACAATAACTGGATATTCACATGATAATGAGCTTAGACAGCAGTATCAACAAAGGGCAAAGATGCAGTCTTGTTTCCGGGCAAAACGAAGGAATCAAAAAGCAAAAAGCGGTTAATCTATTCTTTTATTAAACTGAGGAGACTGTAGAACTGTGGCATAGTTAACACTGACTATTGCTTTAAGTGTAAAATAATTCACGGCATAAATGTAACTTTTTATGTTGAATTAAATAGAACATATTGATTACTTTGTTCTTTCCTAATTTAATGTAATATGAGCAATGGTAAATGATAATATTGAGGAACCAAAATATTTATGATCTTTATTAAATATATGCTCTTATGATTCGTTACAAAAACAGTGTTCATGCTAAAGTTAAATATATTTTAATTATATGGAATAAGAAAGGAACTTTTAACATACATAGCACCTGCTGATTAGAGATTATAAATGAAAATGGCTTTTTAAAGTATTCTGTTTAAAAAGCAGATATTACACAGATTGTTTGCAAAGTACACATAAATAAAAATTATGAGGATGTATGGCATCATATTTGCTATCAAAAAAATCAGGCATACGTAATTCAAATATCTTTGGTATACATGTTTTCTTTTTTAGTTATTATTTTGCTTTTAGTTGATACTTGTGATCCCTATTTAAGACTTGAAGCAAGAAATTCTCGTGATTATATATGATGAGTTTTCAAGTATAAGTTTTCAGTTTATATTTAACAGCAGAAATCAGAGACAGACTAGTTTGCTTTGTTAAAGTTGCTTGAATTGGGAACTGTACACATTAAATGAATCTTAGTTTTCATCATTGGAAGTAACTTGTGAGACAGCCTTTTGGAGCATACAAATTATTAAAAATGATGCCAAGGAAAAGTATCCATTCCACTTTGCTCTTAGTTTTGTAAGAGTGTGAGTCAGGGCTGGAGAGAGCCATGACTCCAGACTGAAACAAGAAATAAACTCTTCTTCTTCTCTTATCTCCTGGAAACAGTAATCAATTATCCTCTCTCTCTCCTCTATTTGTTTCTCTCTCTCATTTTCATGTTATTTCAATTTGACTTTCGGTTCCTTATCATGAAATAATCCTAAGAATATCTAAGCAGATTCTCAAAAGCTACCCAGATATTTTCCAACCAAACCAAGGGCTGTTACTTTCCAAGTCTAGGATCTTGAGTTATATTTAGACTTTTATCTTTCTTGAGAGAAAGAAATATTTAAATGTTTATAATGCTGTTTTTCCCTGGAAATTGGTTGTGTAGAGAGGATAGGCATTACACTCTAGGAGCGGAGTAAGCAAGGAGTTACAGGTTCAGGTTATTGTTGTCAGCCATGCAGCTGGTCACAGTGGTTTTAATTTATGATCTCCATTCTCAAACATTCATTCTAGATCTTCCTATTTTAGCAAGCTTCTTAGTTTGATGAACCCTTTACCTTTAGTGAGAAACAGAAATCTTCATTCCTGAAGGTTCTAAGTGATTTTTCTTGTTATAAAGACAGATAGTTGGCCTTGTTATCCATGAGAGATGGGTTCTAGAACCCCCATGGATACTCAAGTCCCTTATATAAATAAAATGGCAAAATACAGTTGACCCTTGGACATCATGGGTTTGAACTGCTCAGGTCCACTTACATGAATTTTTTTTTCCCCAATAAATATATAGTAGAGTACTACAGGATCCTGAGTTGTGTGAATCCACGGATGTGGGACCAGAGATACAGAAGGCTGACTGCTGACAATAAAGTTGTACTAGGTTTTTGACTGTGCAGAGAGTCAGTGCCCCAACCCCTGCATTGTCCAAGGGTCGGCTGTATCTGTGTATGAGCTATGCACAGCCTCCTGTGTGCTTTAAGTCATCTATAGTTTACAGCTGTACAGGAACAAAACCTGAAACTGAAGTCGCTCCGTCATATCCAACTCAAGGCGGCCCCATGGACTGTGACCTGCCAAGCTCCTCCGTCCACGGGATTTCCCAGGCAAGAGTACTGGAGCGGGTTGCCATTTTTTCTCCAGGGGATCTTCCTGACCCAGGAATCCAACCCCCCGGGTCTCCTGCGTTGCGGGCAGACGCTTTACCATCTGAGCCATCAGGGAAGCCCTGGTTAGAATGCACGCTAAGTTGCTTCAGTTGTGTTCGACTCTTTGCAACCCTGTGGACTATAGCCCACCAGGCTCCTCTCTCCATGGGATTCTCCAGGCTAGAATACTGAAGTGGGTTGCCATGCCCTCCTCCAGGGTATTTTCCCAACCCAGGGATCGATCCTGTGTCTCTTAAGTATCCTGCATTGGCCAGCAGGTTCTTTACAATTAGTGACACCTGAAAAGCCCAAGATTACAGTTGACTGTATAGTTATTTCATTACAGTCTACCATTGGTCATAGCAATACATGGAATTAACCCAGGAGTTCCTTCACAGATTTCCATATTTCTTTTAGCCCTCACTGTGTATTAACAAATCATTTTTTCCTTGATAACAATTATTATAATAATTAATGTTAGCCCACCCAGCACTGTGAATCCCCATTTTACTGTTTACTCATAGGCATGAAGAATCCAAACTGATTAGGCAGAAGGCTCAGTTTCCAATTCAGTAAAAAATAATACGTATTTTCTTAGGTTTCCTCTCTTTCTAGGTCAAGTATACAACAAAATGTACTACTTAAACTTTGGCCACTGGGAGGATTTCCCTTATAGATAATGTTTTAGGGCCACCTCCAAAATAGCAGTTTACTTCCATTGTGTAGCATATTTTAAAGAACCATCCACATACCTTTTGTAAACTACTAAAATGGTACACAGTTTTATGATTTGTTCAATTAGATGACTCCCAATTCATGACTGGTGGCTCAGGCCAGATGGTCCCTGAGTCTCATAATCAGATAGTCGGTCTTCATCAGAGCTTGGTAGCAATCCAGGAGTTGTTTCATAGCAGTTGTTTCCTGTTGAAGGGTGTATGGAATTGTTTCAAAACCCTAGAGACTGCCACTTCTTTTTTTGGGGGACCTGCTAAAGGCTTATTTCTATGTCTCAGTTAGCTAGATGCACTTAAGTCTCCGCTGATTATGCCATGTCATTAGTTCTGAGAGGTAGAAGAACTTGCACAGCAATCTACCAGAGAACTTCTATTGTACCATGTCTTAGCACCTTTTCAGGTTCTCTCCATACATAAAATATGCATATAGATTAAAAAGCTTGACAACTACATAAGCAACCGTGTATCCATTATCTAGGTAAAATATTAGATATATACTTCTTTATGTGCTTTCCCAACTGCAACACCCTCTGCTGCTGCTGCTGCTAAGTCACTTCAGTCTTGTCCGACTCTGTGACCCCAGAGACGGCAGCCCACCAGGCTCCCCCATCCTTGGGAGTCTCCAGGCAAGAACACTGGAGTGAGTTGCCATTTCCTTCTCCAATGCATGAAAGTGAAAAGTGAGAGTGAAGTCCCTCAGTCATGTCTGACTCTTAGCGACCTCATGGACTGCAGCCTACCAGGCTTCTCTGTCCATGGGATTTTCCAGGCAAGAGTACTGGAGTGGGGTGCCATCACCTTCTCTGGCAACACCCTCTATGCCACTGTATTTTGAGAGATAACCACTATCTTGATTTTGTGTTAATTTCATTTACGAAATTTCCACCTAGGTACATGTTAAACAATGTATTTTTTTGTTTATGAAGTTATATAAATAAATCATGCCATATATATTGTCATAAAATTTGCTCTTATTGAGTGTCATATTTTTGAGCTTTATTCTTATTGATAAATGGTGATACGGTCCATTCATTTTCTATGCCTTATGATAATCCATCATGTGACTATACCAATGTTTTCAAGCCTATTCTCTTGGTTTTGATAATTGCATGATTCTCATTTTTTTTTCTATGAATGATATTATAAGGTTTCTATAAATGATTTCAGACATGTCTGTTCTTTGGTTCACAGGCACAAGAATTTCTCTGCAGTATATACACAGTAGAAAAACATTAGATCAGAGGTATAGATATTTGACATTATAAAGTAATGCCAGTTTTATAAGTTGTGCCTATATTTCATTCTTAATGATAGATATAGCACAAGTGCAGCAAGTTGACTTATTTTTTTGCAGATAATCCTGATATGCTCTAAATCAATGCAGTTTCATGAATCGAAGTTAGTTGAAAAGCCTCTGTGTTTTTAACAGAATGCTCTGTGTTCTCTCTCATATATATGATAGATATATATATATACCTATCATATATATATATGAATGCATGGCTGCATGCTAAGGCACTTCAGTCACGTCTAATTCTTTGTGACACTATGGACTCTAGCCCACCAGGCTCCTCTGTCCATGGGATTTTCCAGCAAGAATACTGGAGTGGCTTGCCATGCTCTCCTCCAGGGGATCTTCCCAACTGAGGGATCCAACCCATTTCTGTTATGTTTCCTGCATTGGTATGTGGCTCCTTTACCATAGTGCCAACTGGGATGCCCATATATGAATTATATATACATATATATATATATATATATATAAATGATATATATATGAATGAATGATATATATCTGAATGAGGTATCTTATGAAATTTTCGTATCTTCTCCAAGGCTTATTTCTTACCAGTGCCATGATGTGCTACAGGTTGGTGAGGCAGTTACTCTTAGAATTAGATTATAGCGGTAGATGGAGAGTTGATTTAGTATACAAACAGAATAGTACTGTTCCT
This sequence comes from Moschus berezovskii, assembly GCF_049115385.1. Lineage (NCBI taxonomy): Eukaryota > Metazoa > Chordata > Mammalia > Artiodactyla > Moschidae > Moschus > Moschus berezovskii. The sequence goes on along the minus strand of NC_142475.1, from coordinate 10,500,978 downwards.
TCCAGTAAGGTATACAGTCTCTTATAGTATCTGTGATCAGAATTTAGAAAAACTCATTGGGTAGATTAATTAGCTAGTTGTAACCATGTGGAAAGGACATTTATATTCTGCTAGAATAAGAAGGCAAAGTGGTTGTCTGAGGAGGCTTTGCAAATAGCTGAGGAAAGAAGAGAAGCAAAAGGAAAGGGGAGAAGGTGAGCACAGAATTCCAGAGAACAGCAAGGAGAGAGAAGACTTCTTAAATGAACAATGCAAAGAAACAGAGGAAAGCAATAGAATGGGAAAGACTAGAGATCTCTTCAAGAAAATCAGAGATATCAAGGGGACATTTCATGCAAGGATGGGCACATTAAAGGACAGAAAGAGTAAGAGCCTAACAGAAGCAGAAGAGAATAAGAAGAGGTGGCAAGAATACACGGAAGAACTACAGAAAAGTTCTTCAGTCAATTCAGTTCAGTTCAGACGCTCAGTCGTGTCCGACTCTCCACGACCCCATGAATCACAGCACGCCAGGCCTCCCTGTCCATCACCAACTCCCGGAGTTCACTCAAACTCATGTCCACAGAGTCAGTAATGCCATCCAGCCATCTCATTCTCTGTCTTCCCCTTCTCCTCCCGCCCCCAACCTTTCCTAGCATCAGAGTCTTTTCCAGTGAGTCAATTCGTCGCATGAGGTGGCCAAAGTATTGCAGTTTCAGCTTTAGCATCAGTCCTTCCAGTGAACACCCAGGATTGAGCTCCCTTAGAATGGACTGGTTGGAAGACCCAGAAAAACCATGATGGTGTGGTCACTCACCTAGAGCCAGACATCCTGCAGTGTGAAGTCAGGTGGGCCTTAGGAAGCATCACTACAAACAAAGCTAGTGGAGGTGATGGAATTCCAGTGAGTTATTTCAAATCCTAAAAGATGATGCTGTGAAAGTGATGCACTCAATATGTCAGCAAACGTGGAAAACTCAGCAGTGGCCACAGGACTGGAAAAGGTCAGTTTTCATTCCAGACCCGAAGAAGGGCAATGTTAAAAAATGTGCAAACTACCATACAGTTGCACTCATTTCACATGCTAGCAAGGTTATGCTTGAAATCCTTCAAGTTAGGCTTCAGCAGTGTGGGAACCAAGAACTTCCAGATGTCCAGGCTGGGTTTCAAAAGTCAGAGGAACCAGAGATCACATTGCCGACATTCATTGCATCATAGAGAAAGCAAGGGAGTTCCAGGAAAAACATCTATTGCTTCATTTACTGTGCGAAAGCCTTCGTGTGAATCACAAAACCTGTAGACAATTCTTAAACGGAAGGAGGTACCAGACCACCTTACTTACCCCTGAGAAACTTGTATACAAGTCAGGAAGCAACAGTTAGAACTGGTCATGAGACAACTGACTGGTTCCAGATTTGGGAAAGGATTACGACAAGGCTGTATATTTTCACCCTGCTTATTTAACTTCTGTGCAGAGTACATCATGCAGAATGCTGGGCTGCATGAATCACAAGCTGGAATCAAGATTGTCAGGAGAAATATCAACAACCTCAGATATGCAGATGATGCCATTCTAATGGCAAAAAACGAAGAGAAACTAAAGAGCCTCTTGATGAGGATGAAAGAGGAAAGTGGAAAAGCTGGCTTAAAATTCAGCATTCAAAAGGCTAAGTATGGCATCCGGTTCCATCACTTCATGGCAAGTAGAAGAAGAAAAAGTGGAAGCAGTGACAGATTTTGTTTTCTTGGACTCCAAAATCACTGCAGACGGTGACTGCAGGCATGAAATTAAAAGATGCTTGCTCCTTGGAAGGAAAGCTATAATTAACCTAGACAGTGTATCTAGGTTAAAAAGCAGAGACATTACTTTGCCAACAAAAGTCCATATAGTTAAAGCTATGGTTTTTCCAATAGTTTGTACGGATGTGAGAATTGGACCATAAAGAAAGGTGGCCACTGAAGAATTGATGTTTTCCAACTGGGGTGCTGGAGAAGATTCTTGAGAGTTCCTTTGACTGCAAGGATATCAAACTAGTCAATCCTAAAGGAATTTAGTCCTGAGTGTTCATTGGAAGGACCGATGCTGAAGCTGAAGCTCCAATACTCTGGCCACCTGATGCGAAGAGCCAACTCACTGGAAAAGTCCCTGATGCTGAGAAATATTTAAGGCAAAAGCAGAAGGGAGTGTCAGAGGACAAGATGGTTAGATTGTTAGTCATGTTCATCACTGCCTCAATGAACATGAATTTGAGTAAACTCTGGGAGATAATAGGGGACAGAGGACCCTGGTGTGCTATAGTCCATGGCATTGTACAACTTAGCAACTGAACAACAAGTGCATTAAAAAAAGAATTCTACCAAAGTAGACTTAATATTACTCAGTTAGTCTCTAAGACCAACTAGACAGTGAGGAAATGAATAGATTTGTGAAAATAATCAGCATAAGTGCATATTTAGTTTTTCATGATATAGTCAGTTTCTGAAACTTCTTCAGGAATATGCATTCCCTTTGACTTTCCACTTTAGTAAGCAAGGGGAATAATATTTCTACTTCATTCTTACTTTCTAAAGCTCTCACATCACATGTCAGGAAACTGAGCTGGAGATTTTGCCTATTTCCAAGGATATTATTTGGGCCCATATACTCAGATATTGACACTTGGTTTTTGAGCAATGAGCCTGACATCAGACATTGAACTTTTAAATTTCATTACCTATTAACTCACTTTCTGACTTGAGAAAATTCAGTGACATTTTGACCTCCTCCGAAAGTTAGTGTTTTCCGAGTCTTTACAGCTCTATATGCCTGTATTTGGAATCGTTTTTAATAGGTATGCACATGACTTCCTAAATGTGTTCAAGTATCTGGATAAGTGACATCAACTGATAATGCCAAGTGCTGTTACCAAGAAGGCCTTTCCTGACCACTCTACTTGAAACAATACATCTTTTGTTATTACTTCTTGCCCCTTGCCAACTGCATTTTTCTCTTTAGTGCTTGCAAATTGAACTATTCTTTTTATGTGCTTATTATCCATCTTTTTATAAGGTTCAAGATAACAGGCATTTGGTCTGTTTTGCCAAACTTTTATTTTCAGAAACTTGAACACTGTTTCTGTCTAGAGTAAGTGCTCAATAAATAATTTTTAATGAGTGAATGAAAGCATTGTTTAAGAAAATAGGAGTTCTTGTGACCAATTGTGAATATTGTCAGTTATTCTTTGGCATAAGATTAACTAAAAAAATTGTGATATGTTCTGATGTTACAGTATTTACAATACTGTTCTCAGAGAATCTAGCAACTCTGTCTGCTAACCATAAAAATAATGTTTCATGTAATTAAGACCTTGGATACAGGTGAAAAAATTTAAAAAAATATTATAGGTATATAGATATACAGATATAACATTTGTATTTCCTTATAGATAATAATATTTTGTTACTTGCTAGCCAAAATAAGCTATTCAATATATTTGTGTGCAGGCATAGTGATTTGATAATCAGTTGCTTACATTTGTTCAAAGAGAAATTTTATAATATAGATTTCCTGTGTGAAAATGAAAATTTTAATGTTACTCATTTGAAATGCCCATTATTCAGCATTAAATGCAGATTGTTGTTTAGTCACTAAATTGTGTCCGACTCTTTGGAACCCCACGGACTGCAACAGACCAGGCTTCCCTGCCCTTCACCATCTCCTGGAGCTTGCTCAAACTCATGTCCGTTGTTTCAGTGACACCTCCAACCATCTCGTCCTCTGTCGTCCCCTCCTTCTGCCTTCAATCTTTCCCAGCATCAGGGTCTTTTCTAATGTATCCACTCTTTGAATCAGGTGGCCAAAGTATTGGAGCTTCAGCTTCAGCATAAGTCCTTCCAATGAATATTCAGGACTGATTTCCTTTAGGATTGACTGGTTTGACCTCCTTGAGGTCCAAGGGACTCTCAAGAGTCTTCTCCAACACCACAGTTCAAAAGCATCAATTCTTCAGCACTCAGCCTTCTTTATGGTCCAGCTCTCACATCCGTACATGATTGCTGGAAAAACCATAGCTTTGACTATATGGACCTTTGTTGGCAAAGTGATGTCTCTGCTTTTTAATACACTGTCATGTTTAGTCATAGCTTTTCTTCCAAGGAACAAAATCTTTTAATTTCATTGCTACAGTCACTGTCCACAGTGATTTTGGACCCCAAGAAAATAAAACCTGCCACTATTTCCATTGTTTCCCCATCTATTTGCCATAAAGTGATAGAACCAGATGCCATAATCTTAGTTTTGTGGATGCTGAGGTTTTTTTTTTTTTAATAATTACTTATTTTTAATTGAGGATGATTGCTTTACAATATTCGGAGAAGGCAATGGCAAGCCACTCCAGTACTCTTGCCTAGAAAATCCCATGGATGGAGCAGCCTGGTAGGCTGCAGTCCGTGGGGTCGCTAAGGGTCGGACACGACTGAGCAACTTCACTTTCACACATTTGAGAAGGAAATGGCAGCCCACTCCAGTGTTCTTGCTTGGAGAATCCCAGGGATGGGGGAGCCTGGTGGGCTTCTGTCTATGGGGTCACACAGAGTCGGACACGACTGAAGTGACTTAGCAGTAGCAGCTTTACAATATTGGTTTGATTTCTGTCATACATCAACATGAATTAGCCATGGGTGTACATATGTCCTCTCCCTCTTAAATCTCACTCCCACCTCCCGTGCATTCCCACCCCTCCAGGTTATTACAGAGCCCCACCTTGAGTTCCCCGAGTCATACAGCACATTCCCATTGGCGCTCTGCTTACATATGTCAGTGTTTACCATTCCACACTACTCTCCATTCATCTCACCCTCTCCCTCTTCTCCAGACTTGTCCATAAGTCTGTTCTCCATGTCTGCATCTCCTTTGCTGCTCCGAGAACAGGTTCATCAGTATCATCCTTCTAGATTCCATATATATATATATGCTCATTAATATACGATATTTGTTTGTTGAGTTTTAAGCCAGCTTTTCACTCTGTCTCCTTCAAGAGGCCCTTCAGTTCCTCTTTGCTTTCTGCCATTAGGATGATATCATTTGTACATCTGAGGTTGTTGATATTTCTCCTGGCAATCTTGATTCCATCCTATGCTTCATCCAGCCTGGCATTATGCATGATGTACTCTACATATAACTTAAATACGCAGGCTGATAATATACAAGCTTGCCATACTCCTTTCCCAATTTTGAGCCAATCTGTTGTTCCAAGTTGGGTTCTAACTGTTACTTCTTGACCTGAATACAGGTTTCTCGGGAAGCAGGTAAGGTGGTCTGGTATTCCCAGATTAATTTTTAAAATGCAGATTATTTTGAATTTTGAAGAAAGCTGCTAAATTCTATTATGCAACATAAATAGCAAAGTTTACATATTCTAAGTGTTTTTTCCCTTATATAAATTACTACAAGTCCAGTGATTAACATGAAAGTTAATGTTTTATTGCTCCAAGTACATAACTTAGCTATATTATTAGCATATTTGGGGAAGGCTTTTTTAATTTCTTCCTAATAATTATCTTAGATTTTATATACAAAAGGAGAACCTTTCTAATGAGATATTGACAGAAACATACTCTATTTCAGATAGTACTGAAGGAATTTTAACTTTCAATGTCAGGATTTCAGAGAAATTTTCTTTTTTTATTGGCAATATTAATAATATAGTCATCTAAATATATATTAATATTTATTTTTAAGAATTATACATAATGGGTAATATAATCTATATTCTTACTAAGGCATAAAAACTGTTTTCCATGTCACAGAATTTTTATTAGAATACTGACTTTGCTACTTTATTTTAAACATACAAAGATGACTTTTCATTAGTATACATATATCTCAGAAGTTTAAGTTTTGATATGTAGTTGAAGAAAATCAGAGAGAGAGTCATGGCTGTTTTGATGAAGGTAATTGAGACTGAGGATTAAGAGCGGCATTTGTCATCATGTATCAGCCTGAACATTGCATTTATTCCTGCATTTGTTTCAGTTTTACTAAATCAAGAAAGTTCTTTTAATATAAATAAATAGTTAAAATAATAATGTAACTTTAAAAAACAAATGTTTATTTTTAATTGGGGGATAATTATTTAAATATTGTGTTAGTTTCTGCCAACAATCAACATGAATCAGTCACAGGTATACATACGTCGCCTCCCTCTTGAACCTCCCTCTACCTCCCACCTGATCCCACCCCTCAAGGTTGTCACAGAGAATAATTTAACTTTTTAATAGTACAGATCTAGCTAAAGCTATTCTTCAACTAAACTGAATACAACACTTGACAGAAGAGTAGTTCGAAATTTTATTCCAGAATGAAACTACAGGTATTACCTGAGGACAACTTGCAATTTTTATCACGAATATAAAATTTCAGTAACCAAGTAGAATAGTCCTTCTAACTATGCATGTGCCTTTCACTTTTTATTGCAAAACAGTTAAGCTATAATAAGCACATGCATCAAACAGGGACACCAGTCTCTTGCCTAGCATTTTTAAGGAAAATACATCTGTTCTACAATAGTATATTCACTTGTAGAATTCTTTGCAGACATTTCAGTTCAGTTCAGTTCAGTCGCTCAGTCGTGTCTGACTCTCCGCAACCCTATGAATCACAGCACGCCAGGCCTCCCTGTCCATCACCAACTCCTGGAGTTCACTCAAACTCATGTCCACAGAGTCGGTGATGCCATCCAGCCATCTCATTCTCTGTCGTCCCCTTCTCCTCCCGCCCCCAACCTTTCCCAGCATCAGAGTCTTTTCCAGTGAGTCAACTCGTCGCATGAGGTGGCCAAATTATTGCAGTTTCAGCCTTAGCATAAAGTCCTTCCAATGAACACCCAGGATTGATCTCCCTTAGAATGGACTGGTTGGATCTCCTTGCAGTCCAAGGGACATTCAAGAGTCTTCTCCAACACCACAGTTCAAAAGCATCAAAGGCTTGAATTATTAAAAGTCATTTACATATAATGGAAACAACTTTCCTAACCTATGACATATGTCCAAGACAATAAAATATAGGCACAGAAAAGTCAAACGGGGAACAACTAATAAATCTAGCACTACAAAGCAATGCACTGCTTGTTGACCTTTTATTACAATGTGGAATGTATTGGGTTGCATGTTAAAATTTTTAATGATATAGAATATGTTTAAAATATGAAATTGTATAAAATATTGATTTGAATTAGACTCTTAAAAGTTAAGTGTCTATTTTATAATATCTAAGGAAGGTATTGCAACATTATTCTAAGAAATATATCAAAATACAACATGATTTGAATGTAATATTGAAAAATATTCAAATAATTCAAAAAAAGGTATGCACAGTCCAACAGAAAGAAATCAAAGGAAAGAAAAGAAAAGAAAAATAAAAAGGTAGATATAAATAAAAATTAGTTAAATGCTCACGCTTGTGCTCAGTTGCTCCAGTCATTCCCGATTCTTTGCAATCCCATGGACTGCCCTCTGGGCTACTCTGTCCTTGGAATTTTTCAGGCAAGAATACTGGAGTGGGTTGTCACTCCCTCCTCCAGGGGATCTTCCTGCCCAGGAATCGAATATGTCTCTCCTGTGTCTCCTGCATTGCAGGCAGATTCTTTACTGCTGAGGCACTGGGGAAGTCCTTCATTAACTATGTATAGTCTAAACATAACAATGAAAAAACAGAGGATTTTCAGATTGAAATTTTATCAGTTCATTTCAGTTCAGTCGCTCAGTCGTGTCTGACTCTCCGCGACCCCTTGAATCACAGCACGCCAGGCCTCCCTATCCATCACCAACTCCCTGAGTTCACTCAAACTCATGTCCACAGAGTCGGTGATACCATCCAGCCATCTCATTCTTGGTCGTCCCTTCTCCTCCCGCCCCCAACCTTTCCCAGCATCAGAGTCTTTTCCAGTGAGTCAACTCGTCGCATGAGGTGGCCAAAGTATTGCAGTTTCAGCTTTAGCATCAGTCCTTCCAATGAACACCCAGGATCGATCTCCCTTAGAATGGACTGGTTGGATCTCCTTGCAGTACAAGGGACTCTCAAGAGTCTTCTCCAACACCACAGTTCAAAAGCATCAATTCTTCGGCGATCAGCCTTCTTCACAGTCCAACTCTCACATCCATACATGACCATGGGAAAGACCATAGCCTTGACTAGACGGACCTTGGTTGGCAAAGTAATGTCTCTGCTTTTTAATATACTATCAAGGTTGGTCATAACTTTCCTTCCAAGGAGTAAGCGTCTTTTGATTTCATGGCTGCAATCAGCATCTGCAGTGATCTTGGAGCCCCAAAAAATAAAGTCTGACACTGTTTCCACTGTTTTTCCATCCTTTTCCCATGAAGTGATGGGACCAGATGCCATGATCTTTGTTTTCTGAATGTTGAGCTTCAAGCCAACCTTTTCACTCTCCTCTTTCACTTTCATCAAGAGGCTTTTGAGTTCCTCTTCACTTTCTGCCTTAAGGGTAGTGCCATCTGCATATCTGAGATTATTGATATTTCTCCCAGCAATCTTGATTCCAGCTTGTGCTTCTTCCAGCCCAGCGTTCCTCATGATGTACTCTGCATAGAAGTTAAATAAGCAAGGTGACAATATACAGCCTTGATGTACTCCTTTTCCTATTTGGAACCAGTCTGTTGTTCCATGTCCAGTTCTAACAGTTGCTTCCTGACCTGCATACAGGTTTCTCAAGAGGCAGGTCAGGTGGTCTGGGATTCCCATCTCTTTCAGAATGTTCCACAGTTTATTGTGATCGACACAGTCAAAGGCTTTGGCATAGTCAATGAAGCAGAAATAGATGTTTTTCTGGAACTCTCTTGCTTTCTCCATGATCCAGCGGATGTTGGCAATTTGATCTCTGGTGTCTCTGCCTTTTCTAAGACCTGCTTGAACATCTGGGATTTCATGGTTCACATATTGCTGAAGCCTGGCTTGGAGAATTTTGAGCATGACTTTACTAGCGTGTGAGATGAGTGCAATTGTGCGGTAGTTTGAGCATTCTTTGGCATTGCCTTTCTTTGGGATTGGAATGAAGACTGACCTTTTCCAGTCCTGTGGCCACTGCTGAGTTTTCCAAATTTGCTGGCATATTGAGTGCAGCACTTTCACGGCATCATCTTTCAAGATTTGAAATAGCTCAACTGGAATTCCATCACCACCACTAGCTTTGTTCATAGTGATGCTTTCTAAGGCCCACTTGACCTCACATTCCAAGATGTCTGGCTCTAGGTCAGTGATCACGTTATCGTGACTATCTTGGTCATGAATATCTTTTTTGTACAGTGCTTCTGTGCATTCTTGCCACCTCTTCTTAATATCTTCTGCTTCTGTTAGGTCCCTACCATTTCTGTCCTTTATCGAGCCCATCTTTGCATGAAATGTTCCCTTGGAATCTCTAATTTTCTTGAAGAGGTCTCTTGTTTTTCCTATTCTGTTGTTTTCCTCTATTTCTTTGCATTGATCACTGAGGAAGACTTTCTTATCTCTCCTTGCTATTCTTTGGAACTCTGCATTCAGATGCTTATATCTTTCCTTTTCTCCTTTGCTTTTCGCTTCTCTTCTTTTCACAGCTATTATAAACTGACCTAAATATAGGCTGGAGATAAGAAACCCACTTCAAATGTAGTGATATTAAAGGTAAAAGGATAGAAGAGAAACACTTCTTGAATGGCAAATAAGGACCTCAAAAGTGTGTTTTTCTAGACAAACGGATAACTAATAAACACATGAAAAGATGCTGAATATCACTAATTATTAGAGAAATGCATATCAAAACTACAATGAGGTATCACCTCAGACTGGTTAGAGTGGCCATCATCAAAAAATCTACAGACAGTTAATCCTGGAGAGTGTGTGGAGAAAAGGGAACCCTCCTTTTCTCCATTTCCAACAATTCATCCACAGTTGGTGGAATTGTAAACTGATACATTTAGCATCCTACAGTTGGAAGAAATGTGAACTGATACAGTTATTATGGAGAACAGTATGGAGATCCCTTAGAAAACTGGGAATAAATCTACCATATGACCCAGCAACCCCACTACTGGGCATATCCCCTGAGAAAGCAGTAATCAAAAAAGACACATGTACCCCAGTGTTCGTGGCAGCGCTGTTTACAATAGCTGGGCATGGGAGCAACCTGGATGTCCACTGGCAAATGAATGGGCAGAGAAGTTGTACCTATATACAATGGAACATTGCTCAGCCATGAAAAAGTGTATATTTGAGTCAGTTTTAGTGAAGTGGATGAACCTAGAGCCTGTTATACAAAGTGAAGTAAGTCAGAAAGAGAACAACAAATACTGTGTATTTATATATACACACACATATATATATGAACCTGATTGCACAGAACAAGTGGAGACACATGTAGAGAATGGACTTGTAGACACAGTGGGGGAGGAAAAGAACGGGATGAATGGAATAAATAGCGCCAACATATATACTATCAGCTGTAAGATAGCTTTCTCCTAGCTTGCTATATAGCACAGGGAGCCCAACCTAGCCCTTTGTGATGACCTAGAGGGGTGGGTTGTGGGAAGGGGTGGGAGGTTCAAAAGGGAGGTGATTGGTACATATACAGATATAGATATATAAAATTATGGCTGATTTGTGTTGCTGTACAGCAGAAACCAAGGGAACATTTCATGCAAAGAATGGCTCAATAAAGGACAGAAATGAAGGACCTCATAGAAGCAGAAGATATTAAGAAGAGGTGGCAAGAATACACAGAAGAACTGTACAAAAAGTATCTGCATGACCCAGATAATCCCAATGGTGTGATCACTCACCTAGAGCCAGACATCCTAGAATGTGAAGTCAAGTGGGCCTTAGGAAGCATCACTATGAACAAAGCTAGTGGAGGTGATGGAATTCCAGTTGAGCTATTTCAAATCCTAAAAGGTGATGCTGTGGAAATGCTGCACTCAATATGCCAGCAAATTTGGAAAACTCAGCAGTGGCCACAAGACTGGAAAATGTTAGTTTTCATTCCAATCCCAAAGAAAGGCAATACCAAAGAAGGCAACTACTGCACAATTGCATTCATCTCACACGCTAGCAAAGTAATGCTCAAAATTCTCCAAGCCAGGCTTCAACAATACATGAACCATGAAGTTCCAGATGTTCAAGCTGGTTTTAGAAAAGGCAGAGGAACCAGAGATCAGATTGGCAATAGCTGTTGGATCATCGAAAAAGCAAGAGAGTTCCAGAAAAACATCTATTTCTGCTTCATTTACTATGCCAAAGCCTTTGACTGTGTGCATCACAATAAACTGGAAAATTCTGAAAGAGATGGGAATACCAGACCGTCTGACCTGCCTCTTGAGAAACCTGTATGCAGGTCAGGAAGCAACAGTTAGAACTGGACATGGAACAACAGACTGGTTCCAAATGGGAAAAGGAGTACGTCAAGGTTGTATATTGTCACCTTGCTTATTTAACTTATATGCAGAGTACATCATGAGGAACGCTGGGCTGAATGAAGCACATACTGGAATCAAGATCGCCAGGAAAAATATCAATAACCTCAGATATGCAGATGACACCACCCTTATGGCAGAAAGTGAAGAACTAAAGAACCTCTTGATGAAAGTGAAAGAGGAGAGAGAAAAAGTTGGCTTAAAGCTCAACATTCAGAAAACTAAGATCATGACATCTGGTCCCATCACTTCATGGGAAATAGATGGAGAAACAGTGGAAACCATGGCAGACTTTATTTTTTCGGTCTCCAAAATCACTGCAGATGGTGACTGCAGCCATGAAATAAAAAGACAGTTACTGCTTGGAAGAAAAACTGTGACCAACCTAGACAGCAGAGACATTACTTTGCCAACAAATTCCCGTCTAGTCAAGGCTATGTTTTTTTCCAATAGTCATGTATGGATGTGAGAGTTGGATTATAAAGAAAGCTGAGTGCTGATGAATTGATGTTTTTGAACTCTGGTGTTGGAGAAGAGTCTTGAGAGTCCCTTGGACTGCAAGGAGATCCAACCAGTCCATCCTAAAAGAAACCAGTCCTGAATGTTCTTTGGAAAGACTGATGTTGAAGCTGAAACTCCAATTATTTGGACACCTGATGCGAAGAGCTGACTCATTTGAAAAGATGATTATGGGAAAGATTGAAGGCAGGAGGAAAAGAGGATGACAGAGGATGAGATGGTTATATGGTGTCACCAACTCAATGGACTTGAATTTGAGGAAGCTCTGGGAGTTGGTGATGGACAGGGAGGCCTGCCGTGCTGCAGTCCATGGGGTTGCAAAGAGTCAGACATGACTGAGTGACTGAAATGAACTGCAGAAACCAACAAAACATTGTAAAAACATTTAAAAATTAAATTTAAAAAAAGGCTCAGTTCAGTCGCTCAGTCATGTCCGACTCTCTGCGACCCCATGAATCACAGCACGCCAGGCCTCCCTGTCCATCACCAACTCCCGGAGTTCACCCAAACTCATGTCCATAGAGTCGGTGATGCCATCCAGCCATCTCATTCTCTGTCGTCCCCTTCTCCTCCCGCCCCCAAACTTTCCCAGCATCAGAGTCTTTTCTAGTGAGTCAACTCATCGCATGAGGTGGCCAAAGTATTGGAGTTTCAGCTTCAGCATCAGTCCTTCCAATGCACACCCAGGACTGATCTCCTTTAGAATGGACTGGTTGGATCTCCTTGCAGTCCAAGGGACCCTCAAGAGTCTTCTCCAACACCACAATTCAAAAGCATCAATTCTTCGGTGATCAGCCTTCTTCACAGTCCAACTCTCACATCCATACATGACCACGGGAAAAACCATAGCCTTGACTAGACAGACCTTTGTTGGCAAAGTAATGTCTCTGCTTTTTAATATACTATCAAGGTTGGTCATAACTTTCCTTCCAAGGAGTAAGCGTCTTTAAATTTTCTGGCTGCAATCAGCATCTGCAGCTACTCTTCTATAAAAGCAAGAACAATGGCAAAAAATTGTAAAAATCAACTTTTAAAAAAATCTGTAAATTAATAAAAATTTTTAAACAGCTCACGTATATTTATTTGAGAAAGACAGCTAACTCTGAGTAAAAACATCAAGCTTTGTTTTGTTCACCTCGCCTTAGTCCCATCTTCCTCTCCTCAGCCTTGCAATGATAACAGTCATGAAAGACAGCAGCCTGCAGTCACTAGACAAGGTGGAATGCGTTTGGGCCTACCCCAAATCCCATCCTCTGACCACTGTCACTATTTGACCCATCCGGCAACTCACTGATGATCCGCATTCTCAGAACTTGTCTTTATTTGACCTTCCTGTAGCTCATTCTGTGTGAAGAGCCCTTTCCTGATGGCATTTGGCAAATACAATCCGTGGCAAGCGTTTCATACCACAACTGCCTGAGGCAGTATTACTAGCATGAGGCTGACTTAAAAAAATTTTTTTTTTAGATGGGCAATGAGATGCTCATAGTGTCTTTGAAAACCCCTGATATAGATTCTCGGGGATCTAGAAAGCCATGAACCTGTGGAGGGCTACGCCTTGTCCGGTAAAGACCGGGGAAAGCTATAAACTCTCACTTCTTGCTGATCTTGAGGAACCTAGCAGGAAGTGAAGGCTAAGGCAGAAGTATAAAGTCCTGTTAAAGCATGAAACATCTCTTCAACAAACCTGGAAGATTTACTGGTTCAAGACGTTTAAGACAATATCTTTCCAGTTTCTAGATGAACATTGAGGTAAGTGACTCCATATGACAAAGAGTGCAGACTCTATAGAATTAGCCCATAAAAGTCACCAAACAAACAGACAGACACTAACACCAGCCTGAGAAGAACGAGGACCAGTAACAACAAGTCTGAGCAGAGATCTGTTTTGCAGAGCTGCCATTTTTACATCATTTAACTGTTGCCACATAACATTATTTTGTAGAAAACTGTTTGCTACAAAAAGTATGAAAAAAAATTAGCAAATTATGGTCCATACACAGAAAAAGGATAGAAACTGTCCCTAAAGAAGCTCAAACTTTGGACTTACTAGACAAAGACTTTAAATCAGTCATTTTAAATATGTTCAAAAAACGAAAGAAAACCATGTCTAAAGACTTGATGTATTAGAATGATGTCTCAACAAATAGAGAATAGTATTATAGAAATGTAAATTATGTGTATAAGGAAATAGAAATTCTAGAGTTGAAAAAATATAATAATAAATAAATTTCACTTAAAGAGCTTCACAGTAGGTTTAACCTTATAGGAGAAACGGGGAACATGAAGAGAGGTTATTGAGATTATCCAGTCTGAAAAACATGACATAAAAATAATGAATGAGATGTGGTTAAATAGGAACAGAGCCACAGATACCTGCAGGACTTGATCCAGCCTACAAGTCTATGCATAATAATAGTTCTAAAATAAGAGGAAGAAGAGAGAGGGTCAAAAATAATATTTGAAGAAATAATGTCCAAAACCTTCTCTGATATGATGAAAAACTTTAATTTGTATATTCAAGAACCTCAATAAATTTTGAGTAAGATAAACTGAAAGAGATCCACACCTGACCACATGATAATAAAATTGTTGAAAGTCAGACATAAAGAGTGAAACAATGTGATGAAAGCAAAGGAGTGCCAATCAAGAATTCTGTATTGAGCAAAACTATCCTTTACAAAAGGGAGAAATTAATGTGTTCTTGGATAAACAAAACCAGAAAATCCATCAATAGGACACTTGCCCTACGAGAAACACTTGAGGAAGTTCTGTAGGCTGAAATCAAAATACATAAGAAGACAGTAATTAGAATCCACAAAGAAAAAATAAGTTAACATCAGTAAAAGTGACTGCATTGGTAAATATATCTACAAGTGTTTTTGTATATAATTTTTTCTTCTCCTTTCTGACTTATGAGATGCTGATAAAGCAGGGTTTAGATGTAAATTTATACCTGTTAATGACTTTATTAATAAAAAAGATTTCAAATCAGTAACCTTTATCTTTATCTAAAAAGTAGAAAAAGAGGAGCAAACTAAACATAAAGCAATGTGAAGGGAGGAAATAAGAAAGATTAGAGTGGGAATATAATATGAAAAAGAAAATCCATAGAAAGAAATCAATAAAACCCAAATCTTGTTATTTAGAAAGACAGATGAAATTGAAAAATCTTTAGTTAGACTATCTAAGGGAAGAAAAAAAGAAAAATATTACTAATAGCAGTAATAAACCAGTATACTATCAATCTTACAACTATACCATGGATTATAAGTGAATATGGGCTTCCTGATAGTTCAGTTGGTAAAGAATCCACCTGCAATGCAGGAGACCACAGTGCAATTCCTGGGCTGGGAAGCTCCCCAACAAGCTTGGAGAGCTGGAAAAGGAAAAGGCTACCCATTCCAGTATTCTAGCCTAGAGAATACCATGGTCTATATAGTCTTTGGGGTTGCAAAGAGTCAGACACGATTGAGTGACTTTCACTTTAATAAGGGAATACTATGGACAATTACACTGAAAAATTAGATAATCTAGATAAAATAATACCAAGTGCTAGTGGTGATGAAAAACTATCAGAACTCTCATTTGTTGCTGGTGTAAATGCAACCACACTGGAAGATGATTTGGCAATTTTTTAAAAAGGTAAATAGGATCACTCACCTAGAACCAGACATCCTGGAATACGAAGTCAAGTGGGCCTTAGGAAGCATCACTACGAACAAAGTTAGTGGAGGTGATGGAATTCCAGTTGAGCTATTTCAAATCCTAAAAGATGATGCTTGGAAAGTGCTGTACTCGATATGCCAGCAAATTTGGAAAACTCAGCAGTAGCCACAAGACTGGAAAAGGTCAGTTTTCATTCCAGTCCCAAAGGCAGTGCTGAAGAATGCTCAAACTACTGCACAATTGCACTCATCTCACACGCTAGCAAAATAATGCTCAAAATTCTCCAAGCCAGGCTTCAACAGTACAAGAACCGTGAAGTTCCAGATGTTCAAGCTGGTTTTAGAAAGGCAGAGGAACCAGAGATCAGATTGGCAACAGCCGTTGCATCATTGAAAAAGCAAGAGAGTTCCAGAAAACCATCTATTTCTGCTTTATTGATTATGCCAAAGCCTTTGACTGTGTGGATCACAATAAACTGTGGAAAATTCTGAAAGAGATGGGAATACCAGACCACCTTACCTGCCTTCTGAGAAATCTGTATGCAGGTCAGGAAGCAACAATTAGAACTGGACATGGAACAGACTGGTTCCAAATCAGGAAAGGAGTACGTCAAGGCTGTATATTGTCACTGTGCTTATTTAACTTTTATGCAGAGTACATCATGAGAAATGCCTGGCTGGAAGAAGCACAAGCTGGAATCAAGATCGCCAGGAGAAATATCAATAACCTTAGATATGCAGATGACACCACCCTTAAGGCAGAAAGTGAAGAAGAACTAAAGAGCCTTTTGATGAAAGTGAAAGAGGAGAGTGAAAAAGCTGGCTTAAAACTCAACATTCAGAAAACTAAGATCATGACATCTGGTCCCATCACTTCATGGCAAATAGATGGGGAAACAATGGAAACAATGAAAATTTTTATTTTCTTTGGCTCCAGAATCACTGCAGCCATGAAATTAAAAGACGCTTGCTCCTTGGAAGGAAAGCTATGACCAACCTAGACAGTATATTAAAAAGCAGAGACTTGACTTTGACAACAAATATCTGTCTAGTCAAAGACATAGCTTTTCCAGTAGTCATGCATGAATGTGCAAGTTGGACCATAAAGAATTCTGAGTGCTGAAGAATTGATGCTTTTGAACTCTGGTTTTGAGAAGACTCTTGAGAGCACCTTGGACTGCAAGGAGATAAAACCAGTCAATTCTAAAGGAAATCAGTGCTGAATATTCATTGGAAAGACTGATGCTGAAGCTGAAACTCCAGTACTTTGGCCACCTGATGGGAGGAACGGACTTATTTGAAAAGACCCTAATTCTGGGAAGTGTGAAGGCAAGAGGAGAAGAGGACGACAGAGGATGCGATGGTTGGATGGCATCACCGACTAGGTGGACATGAGTTTGAGTGAGCTCCAGGAGTAAGTGATGGGCAGGGAAACCTGGCATGCTACAGTCCATGGGGTCACAAAGAATCGCACGACTGAGGAACTGAGCTGAACTGATGTTGAATAAAAAAGCCCTTGTCACACTATTGCCACATTATTGAAAAGACAAAGCTAGAGAAATAGAGAAAAGATCAATGGTTGCCAGGAATTATGGGTCGGAGGGAGGCTGAGTGTAGAAGGATAGTGCCAGAGAGTTTTCTGTAAGATGTTATGGAAAAATACAAATGAAGGTTTTGGCCAACCCAATATAAATTTTCTATATCCAGACTATAACAGTAATTACATGAATCTGTATATAAGCATTAAAATTCACATAACTGTACACCAAAAGAAAAAATTGTTGACTTTACTGTATGATAATTTAAAAATTAAATGAAATAATAGGCTATATTGGAGAGAGACATAAATCAGTCCATCAGAAATTATGGAGATGCTTTTGTTGGGGGGAGAAAACTTTTGCTACTTAAACTATATCGTGAGAAATTCAAATACGGAAATGATGAATAGTGAAAATAAAAAGAGAAAAATGAGATGATTGAAACCCTGTAGTAGCTTCATGGGCTTGAATTTCTCTTATATAAAATATAATGAGCAATTGATAAATTGCTACTTGAATTATTGTGTTACTGATATAATCAATATCAGATCCAATTGTATTTCAGAATTTGCCTACATATAAAATCTACCAGTTTTGAGTAATAAAAAAATAAATAAAAGTGTTTTTTCCTAGGTGTAAGTAAGTCAAGTCAAGAGCTTCCTTTTTTTTATATTTTTATGATCATGTGGACATAGGTAGTTTTTGAAGCCATAAAAAATTAAAATGTTAAAATTCTCATTGGGTATAAAGGAAAGATCTGGTTTTAGTTAAAAAGAACTTAGCAAATGTCCCTGTAAATATTTTCCCTTAGTAGAATGAAACCACATTTTGCAATATATACTTTTGGATATCATAGTCGGCAAAGAGAATGCTACATTAATGACAGGTGCACTTTTTGAAGTATGAGGTGTGCAGGAATGTTTAAGACTATTTATTATAAATATAGCTTCAAATGTTTGTATCAACTTTAATATAAATCTATAAATATTATTCTTTAAGAGATTATAGGAGTTGAATTGAAATAGAATGCATTATTTAGCCAATGGCGAGTGAAGTAGAATGATAAAATCCCACATTAACATTGACTCTTTTAGGCATTTTTGTATCTATTTTATGACAGACACATCATCCAAAATACTGTATGTCTATGAAAAGCAAATGGGTTAAGATAATTCTTTTTTGTTTATTTATTTTGTCCCTCTTGCACCCAGAGTTTATTATGGGGCATATATAAGACAATAAAAGAAATTACTCCTTGGCTTCATATACATAATAATGAAATTTCTTTTTAGATTCTCACTAGAAACTTGCTTTGTAACCCTGAGTGGAGACATTTGATGTGTCACCAGTTTCATTGTTCTGAACTGTTTATATCTCAGCAGGAATAATGACATGAATAGTTTGACTATTGAGAATGTGAAATCAGAATGAACACTTGTCAAGGTTTTTTTTTTCAGCAAAATTAAATGTTGCTAATTTAAAATGGGTCAGAGTAATATTTTTCTGTATTTTGTTCACTGCATAATTTAAATTTAGATCATTTGATATACATTCTTACAATTGGCTCATTTCTAGATCATTAACCTCTACCATCAAATAATATTTATTAGACTTCTGCATGCTCATAGATCCAGAATGACTGCTATACCATACAGTTAAGGAAATAGCATACACTCTTCTTTAATAAAAACATAATTCTTCAGCCAAACAAATACTTTTATGTGTCTAACAAACACAGATACGGCATTTCTTCATTATTCCAATCTTCTCACTTCTCCCTGCCATTTCTAATTCTAAAAATCTAATAGAATTTTAAAGATACTTTTGAATCATTAGCAAACACATTAAGAAATATATTGCACATTACACTTTGATGATATAGTTTAGATAAACTGCTTTCAGGTTTACTTCAGTGTGGCCAAATAAGAGAATATAAAATACTCAAAGAGATTATATGGTCAAATGTTAATTCCCACTCAAGAATGACATAATCTTACATTTGACACTCATTTGACTCAATTCTTAGCTAAGAGCTTGGTTAACAAAAAAATGTATATTATTCTAGTCAATGCTTTTGTTGTTGTTATTGTTGTTAAATCTATTTTCCTCACAGGCTGTGTAATAGCTCTTTTGTTACTCATTAGTGGGGTCACCAGATGGTACACAGGAAAAAGAAAATTTTGTGACTCTAACTCAATTTTGTTCATTTTTGGTTGTTAAATTTGGAAAAGAAGATTGAAACTAATATTTCAATATAGCTGCTGCTGCTGCTGCTGCTAAGTCACTGCAGTCGTGTCCGACTCTGTGCGACCCCATAGATGGCAGCCCACCAAGCTCCCCCATCCTGGGATTCTCCAAGCAAGAACACTGGAGTGGGTACCCTGAATCATTTATCAAGCCATATTTATTCTGTCTTCCATTGATAACAAACAGAAGCTATTTTTTTCTAATCAATTGAAAGTTAATTATTTACAGGTCAGTCTTCAATATCTTACCTAGAGAAAGCTTGAGAATATTTCTCAAATTGATTATTGAATATTTGATATATACATAATAAAATTTCTAATAAGCTGTTACTTTTCAGTTACCAAGACAAAATTGTTTCTCTGCATGCTAAGTCACTTCAGTTGTCTCCAACTCTTTGTGACCCCCATGGACTGTAGCCACCATGTTTCTCTGTCCATGGGCATTCTCCAGGCAAGAATACTGGAGTGGGCTGCCATGCCCCTCTCCAGGATGAAGACAGTTAACCTTACCTATTTAATGGGATCTTATGTATATTCATTTATTTCCATCAGTCAGTTCAGTTCAGTCGCTCAGTCGTGTCGGACTCTCCGCGACCCCATGAATCACAGCATGCCAGGCCTCCCTGTCCATCACCAACTCCCGGAGTTCACTCAAATTCAGGTCCATCGAGTCGGTGATGCCATCCAGCCATCTCATTCTCTGTCGTCCCCTTCTCCTCCCACCCCCAATTCTTCCTAGCATCAGACTCTTTTCCAGTTGTCTCCAAATGCTCCAGATGCCCTTTGCTTTAAACATCTTATTCTCTAAAGGGATTTTTTTTTTTTTTAAGAATTCTTTGTTGATATTCACTTCACAGGAAACTGAATATGTCTGTCAAGTCTTCTTCCTGAAAAAGTAGGAGAAAGAAAAGTTGACCTTTTAGAGTGATAAGTTTATGGTTTCTGTAACTGGGAATTACTTGGCAACTTTGTGTTCCAGGTCTACTCTATTAAAAGTTCTTTGACATTTCAGATGGCTATTAAACTTGAATTATAGCTCATTGTCTCAAATTATTTCTTTTTAGGTAAACAGGATTATAAAAAAACCAAACCTATTTTACGAGCAACTAAATTAAAAGCAGAAGCAAAGAAAACAGCAATTGGCATAAAGGTACCTATATTTGATAAATTTAAAATTTGATATATTGCCTGCCACTTAATTTTCTAAAATGGATTAAATAAATGTTGATTTCTAAATGTTTTATGACATTTGAAAATCTAAGCCAAATGCCAGAATTAGAGGCTTTTGAAAAGAATTTACTTAATGAGAAACATCCTTCCCATTCTAAGATTTTATCAGGTCTTAGATTAAGACCCAATCACTTAAGAGAACCAGTTATACTTAAAGTTGCAACTTACTATTTCTGTAGCTTCTGTTTCACCTCAGTGATATATGTGGCCTGGATCAAAAACTTTTCTCATTTGCAAAAAATTTCACTTTATGGTTGTTTATATTTTAATTATAATTGTATATACTTAGATCACTAATATACGTAATTTTGCTCATGTATTAGTTTAGTTGTCACTACTCTCGATGATGAAATTCTAATGATGTTCCCAGACATGTTCTTTTAAAAAACGAGTGTTTTAACTGCTTAAGAAGGATAAAAGCTATTGAGAATGATGTTAATAGATAATCCAATGTGCTATCACAATGAAGTTCAACAAAATCACATTTACATTATTACTCATGTCAACCGTGCCAAGTATTTAGAGTAAAATTAAACTATAAATAGAAAAATTATTTTGGTGGCTCCACAGTCAAATGTGTAAAATTAAAGTGGCTAGTACATATATTTTATTTAAATATTAAAATGTTAAAAGGAGATTTTGGTTTTTATCTGGCAGATGAAAAATCAATTTTTCTAAGTTATAGCTTATAGCAAATGCCAAGGTATTACTACCAAGCTGTAACAGCTGTTGAACTACCAGATGATATATTTGGTTGTCTTCCAGAATTTGCTATTATGATCACAAAACACTGCCTTCTTTTTACTCCTTATTGCTGATTTTGATCAAGCATTGCCATGTGCTGTGGTGTGTTTTCACAGTACAGTCTCCCCAGTTAGTTCTGTGTGTCGGTTTTTAATGGAAAAAAATAAAAAAAAGTGAATTACCTTTTTGTTTGAAAGAGAGATGATTAATCTTTTGAAGTTTTCTTCTAATTTCACATGAGATTTCATTCATCTTTAAAATTATTTCTATGACATGAACTTTCTAAAACCAGTACTTATTTCCTTATTTTGCAGTTAGTTACCTGATGATTGTCTTTTGTAGTGAGAGCATTGTCTTGTCATTTTCCAGGAAAGAAAAGTATCATTTGCTTTTATCTTTCACAATACAGTACTTTGCTTTTGTTTTGTCAGAAAAATATTGGGGTAGCACACTCTACTTGAAGCACAATATAATGAAAACCTATAAATTAGATTTGAAAAGCAGTGTAGCCGTGCATTTATTGATGTATACCACTTTCCCATACACTTCCTTTTTCGTCTGCTCTTATAATTTTTGCTAAGGTTTTACTCGGAGAAAATAACCGTATTTCTAGTATAAGTCTACTTTATAGTGCAGTCATTTAATGTATTTTTTCAAAACAATGTAGAATTTATCTCTTATGAGGAAAAAATTGTTCTTAGTTTTCATTTATGATTTAAACACGTACAGAAAATTTTTTGACCTCAAAAACGTAGCTCCTTCTTAATAAACTAACATACCATTTTGATTTGTACACCTGTGAAAAAACAAAAATCTTAGCCTTAAACATCCTTTACTTTCCTTGAAAATTTACATGAAATGCCCATTAAAATGATAGGAAACTTTTTAGAATCAGAACCATGGAGGGGTTTTACATTTCAAATCTAGTGTGCTAATTAGCTTGCCCTGTCAAACTTTGATTGCCTTGTCATTTTAGCATAGTATTTTAAATAACGAAGTTTCTTTCAGGGTTGCCATTTAATGCTATTTAATTTCCCTGGTGAGTGATTTTATCCATACTGATAATGTCAGAGAAGCAACTAAGGACTAACGAACATCAGACATGTTTGACTCTTACCTAGTTAATACAGGATGACCGTAATGTTATCTTTTATCACTTGACTACTTAGTTTTTAGAGGGAATCATCGTTATGCTCTTCAAATAATGTAAATCTATAGAAAATATGAACAACTGCATGGAACAGAAAAATAACAGCAATGATAAAATTGAACACAGAATAAAGAGGCCTGGAATCACTTGCTTCTTTTCTCTACTGTTATAATGATGCAGAGTAAAATGGATCCTCACAGAATAGTTGAGAGAGTCAAATAATACAGTGATGTAATGAAAACACTTAACATAAATATGTGTTTGAAGTCGCTATTCCTGGTTTGCATAAATAGGACTTTCCTTGGACGCTTGTCATTGGCCTAAAGGTCCCCTACTCCAACCAAGTCTGCCTTGTGTGACTATGCAACATATTACAGAACAGTCCAGTTTTGTTGTGAAGATAGTGCTGTGGATGTCACTGCGGTAAAGTTTCCAAAGCAGTCTATAATTTAAATATATACCGTACATATGAATTATATAAATCTGACTCAATCTTTCATTATTTATTTAGAAATTGTATTACCATATTGTAGAACCTGTGAAAGGAAAGAAAAGACGTAATTATTTTGGAGAAATTTTTGCAGGAAACCACTTCCAGATTTCAGTAGCATCTAAAATCAAGGAATCATGGATATGAGATATAAAAATTGCGCAGTATGGCACCTTACCCTCAGGGGCTTTCAGTGCATTTTAATAAATGAATGTTTAGCAACAGAAAAATTCAAGGAACAGTAATGATTCAAAATAAGACATGAATATGGCTGCTTCAAAATATGGAATTAATTTCTATTGTGAAGATATTTTTGGTTCCTGTCTCTTACCAATGTAAACAAAATAATTTATGCCCCAGTAAAGTATGCCACCTAAAAAATATTTGCTATTTGGTTGCTGTTCAATTTGAAAACTTTTTTCAAGAATTACAAATTAGTAAAAAAAATTTTATAATGCAAATACCTGTTTCCTAGTATTTACAAGGAAAAAATAATCTATTTATTAAGTTTATTTGAGAAAATAATTGTAATAAAATAATAAGGATCAAAATTTGATTTATCTGTTATATAAATGACATATTCAAATGTCAACCGGATCTTGCTAATATGAGCCACCTGGAATTATTATTTTTGTTCTTTTTTGTTATTTCTGATCTAAAGCTAAAAATGGCCAAGGGTGGGGAGAGTCATAAATGTCTTAGGGATATAAGTTATGATTAGCATTAACCAGCATTCTGAAGGCAGTGTTTTCCAATTTTACCACAGTTTTAACCTTCCAAACTTGCAGTCCCCACAGTAATAATCTCTTTAACAAAAAAGGGACATTTTGACAAAAATGATTTCCTGTGCCTCCTCACCCAATACTTCTTGAGCCTCACCTGCATAGCACAGTATAGTGAATAGACTTAAATGAGTTAATAGATCCTCTGAAGTTGTGTTCTATGAATGTTCTCTACTTTCTACCCTTAAACCTCTTTTTTATGCCTCTGGATATTCTAAAAATGTACAATGAAGGTGAAACAATGTTGCTTGAAAGAATAAGAAGGAGTTGAAAAGCAGCAATTAGAGGTGATTATCTGTGAGAATGAGAATCACGGCCTCCAATCAAGAGTAAAATCTTTATTCTTGTGTTAAGCTACTGTGGATGGTGACTGCTGTTGAATAGTTCTGTTGTCCACTGTACAGAACAGATGGAGTTTGCAGTTGTGTGTCACTTGTTTATTACATCCTCTTAAAATTAGTAGCTGTGCAACCAGATGGGTCTGGGAGCACAGCTGTGGATACAAGAAAATAAATGAAACCTGTCTGATGCTGCTGTGCCCTTTTGAGATGCCAAAGTATTCCAACTGCAGCAGAGAAAATTTCACTTTAATTTGACATTATATTGATAGAGTAATTTTTGTTTTGTTTTGATTTCATTAAAGTAGATTTAGAAATCAAATCTTACAAAACTAGTTGACACTAAATCTTTCAACCCCATGATTTTCATTAATATTTATTTTTATAGTTTTCAGATCCAAAAAATGTAATTATAAAGCTAAAAATCTATATGAAATATACACTTGTAATTTCAAAATTCAGGTAAAGATGACATGTTTATTATAAACCAAATTGATTTTATTTTCTTTAAAGTTTATTAAGTGGCATATGAAAGCTACATTTGTATTAAGTGCAAATAAATGGTTTCTCCATAAAATAGTATCAGGAAAGGGTATGATATGAAAGTGAAAATTAGAAGGGAATATTTAAGCCCTTTAGGATAGTGTACTGGCACTGTTTGTTCTTTTTTCTGTTTAGTCAAGTGATACGCTAACATTGAGAAAATTCCTTCATGGTATGCCTCTATATCAATACAAAAAGTTTATAGATTTTCTAAAAAATAATATGATTTTGCTGTTGTGTATGTGGTAAACTTCCTGGCTATTATTTCAACATAATATAATCTGCATCAGATCACTAAGGGAAGTACCCAGGACCATCCTTCATAGTTGTGATAATTCTATCATATCATATGCTTCGTGATCTAAGAGTATTCAGTTTTGTTCTGCCACATTGTAAACTTTAGAATTTAGAAGTTGAAAATAAGAGTTTTAACAAAATAATATTTGATGAGGATGTTTATGGGCTTCCCAGGCGGCACTAGTGCAGAGACTTAATCTAGAAGCTTGTGATGGTTGTTTCTTCCCGTGAGAATAGCCTCTGTGTCCAAATGCTGTAACTAATAGTCAGTGTGCTGAAGCAAAGAAATACGGAGAAAGATAAACTGTGTAGGTACAAACTACACTGCTTGCATCCAACCGTTTGATATCTAAACTATGAAAATATATTAAAATTATAAATGTTAATGTTACTATTAGAAAGACACAAGCTAAATACAAGTACTAACAGGTATGAATATACTTCTGTTATTATACCCACTGATGTTGTTGTTCAGTCACTAAGTCATATCTGACTTTTGTGACCCCATGGACTGTAGCCCACCAGGCTCCTCTGTCCCTGGGGTTTTCCAGGCCACCAGGGAAGCCCACCCACTGATGTACTTGCCATTATAATCAGTGTCCTCAACCACAAAATTAGTTTCTTTGCTTAATGACAGAAAGTGTTAAACAAAAAGAATGTGATCATTCTAGACTTTTTTTTTTTAATCTCATGAAACTGGTAATGTTAACCAATCGCATTTCATGAATTTCAAATCTGCTTTTTTTTTTTTTCCTTCCTCAGGAAGTTGGCCTTGTGCTTGCAGCTATATTGGCTCTCCTGCTGGCTTTCTATGCTTTCTTTTATCTCAGACTGTCCACAGATGTTGACCCTGATCTGGAACCAGATGAAGATTAGTTGAGCAGCAATCAATGCATGAAAAGGAAATAATCTTATAAAAGCACCTCTAGGGACCAATACTTTCTGAAGTACTGAGACAGCAAGATCTTGAATTTTTTTCTGCTGGTATTTTCAGTTTGCAGAAATATCTTTTTAAGTAGTTGCGTAGGATGTCAAGAAAAGAACCTTACCTAGCAATGTAGTATAATATGTGTGCTACCAGATACTCTTACGAATCTTTCTACTTTGACAGGCAGCCTATTCATGGTGCATTTTGATAAAATGGGAAACAGATCCTAAATTCTTCGGATGTCTTAGGCAATTTATGTGTATAACTCCATCACTTGCAGACTACCAAATCTGTTTTGTTCCGTATACATCATGAGTGGAAGTATGCATCCTCATTTCCAGAAGCATTGTCTAGTGACATTCGGTGCCTAAGAAGGAATGAAAAGTCATGGGAAATTTTTCATTTTACAAAGAAGCCCTCCTCTCTTTCCAGACGTATTTTATATCATTAGAGAGACTATCTGCACATACATCTACAGTAACTTTGCCAACTGTTCAGTGCACATGTGCTCCATCAGAAAGGGCACCTGGATGACAGAAGCTCAAAGAGTCACATATGTCTCTAAAATAGAGTTCCTTTCCTCTTGGACTGTCTGAACTGGTGTAAATAGAAAGTTCAGTTGATCTTGATTTTAATTAACTTATTACTCTACTAATATAAACTTGGAATCCTTTTTTAATTATGTTGTTCTGGCTGCTTGCTGTATCAGTTTGCCCCTCTTGTTAGGGAGTAACAATCTGTCATCTAGCTGTGCAGTCTTTTTCACACAACAGTAATAGCAGAAGTCCTACCAACTCAGAAACACTTTCTTGGGTTGTCTCATATCTGAACAATACAGACTTGTTTTACAAAATTGTACTTTGCCTCTTGGGAATTAAATCAATTAAGACTCTTGTGAAAAGCAAGTAATAGAAGAAAATATGTGTCTTATATTACCTGCATATGGAGTTTTTTGTTTATGTGATTTTTTCAAGGTATTTTACATTTGTTGGGTTATAATGACTAATGTATTCAATATTTTTTACTGGTAGTGGATTTTTAAAGTATTTTTACAGCACACAAATACATTAAACTTAGAAAATGGAAAAATATGTGTCCACAGCAGAGTCGTTAGTTACTATTTCATATAAATATGTATAGAAAATGAATAGTTTGCAACATGTTCTTAAGGTGTTTTATAGTGTATTTATAAAGAGTAAATAAAATGTTAAGATTGTTTCCATACTCACCAAGAGAACAAAGTTTTGATAAATATCTTTGAGACTTTTCCAGATAGTTGAATGTGGCTGTATAGCATTTTGTTCTATAGAATCTTTTCAAGTAGTCTAATATATTTCATCAGCGTGCAAACAGCCAAAAGATCCAGTATCCTCATAGATCCTTTATGTCAAACAGCTGAGGGCAGAATTTAGCCAATGTTATTTACTGGATTCTTCCCCTTGAAATCACAAACTTCAGAGACAGACCAAGAGTTCCTATACACTCACCAAAGTGGACCAATCCAAGTGGCATTTTTAGGAAAGGTTGCAGCATTTAATGCCATGTGGTATGTCTGTTTGTGAAGTGGGTGGCAAGGGAATATCCAAGCTGGCATTTTGGATGTGACGGGTCTTTTCCTTTCCTGAGTGACGTGCCACATGTCAAGAAACACTGTTTTCCCTTACTCCTATCACATTTACGGGAGCAATTTTCATTTAGTTATTTTCCCGCCCATCTGGTGCTAAATGCAGTCGTATTAAATAAAGATTATTTCTGACTTCAGTGGTAATTTAAATGCAAGGATATGTAATACTTGTTTATTAGGTACCTATCCAAGTGAGATATAACAGAATTTATAGTATTTAAAATACATGATTATGGTCTGTTTGAAAATTCATTACCCTGAAAAAATAATTTATTATCCTGTTCTACCATTGAGGTATTCTTTGGGAGAAAATGTTGTTTTTGATAGTAATGAATATTAGGCTAAACACAGTATGATTATAGGCAAGTTTCATTACATAGTTTTACCAATACTCTGAGTCTATGGCTAGTCTGTTCGTATGACTGACTGACTTACGGTAAGTTCTAAGAGCTAAATTCTGATTTTAATAAATAGCAGGTAAAGTGAGACAGTATATGTTTACAATACACTAAAAATGTGAAATCCACATTTTTCAAACTCGCCTTAGTTAGAAAGCAGCAGTTTTTTACAGGGAAATCCCACATTGAAGTCTAGTTTGAATCTTTGCGGACAGAGAGGTGTTATCCAGCCTAGAGTTTCAGGGCACTACACTTTTGAATAGTGAGGGGTATTTATTTGGTGTAAGTCTGAGACTGGCACCAGACAAATTTTAGGAGTGGGTTTTTCCCCTGCAATAATTCATCGCTCAGAGTAACTCAGAAGACCAAAACAGAAAAATTTAATTACTTTTCAGAATGTTAGAATCTGTTAACATGTTGTTTCTGCAGGAAAAATTAATTTCAACTAACGCAGCTGGACTTAACGTACAACCTAGGAAATATTGTGAATGAAGTGAAAATGGTTACTGCATCTTATCTTGCATGCAAAATAAAGATAATGTAAATTCATCTGAGAGGAGATGTAAAACTATTACCTCATCTAGAATTTCTTTTGAAACAAATGTACTAAAAGCCTGTTTTAGTACTAGAATGAGGTTTGTTGTTTTATGGTGACAAAATTTTTGAAGATTTTCTAATCTTTTTCAATTTTTCATAAAATAGAAATATTTCCATTTCAACTGATGATTACAAAGTCCTGAGAATATATTCTTATTCATTTCTGTAATTTCAGTAGTGTAATGATCTGCATATATTTAATAAATGCATGTTAAAATTAATCTCTTTTTGTCTTCTCAGAGCCTGGCGCAGTTTTTGCATGTGATATATGGTCAAAAATTATTTGCATTTAATAAATAAAACTTAAAATCACAATATTTTTCAACTCAGCACTTAGCATTTATGATCTTTGCTTGTATTGGGGCACATATACATTTAATCCTGGTTTTCTTGAAGATCAAGACAACTAGCATTAGATCTGTTGTAAAACAGAAATATTGCTCTTTTCTAGGAAGTCAAATACATTATTCTGATCTTAAGCATCGTTCAAAACCATACTCATTGTTTTAAACTTAGTCTAAATCTTCACTCGCTGAAAATAAAACTAAATTTTCATTATAATGCTTATATTTATGTGAAAATGAAGATGCTTTATTTTTCCAGATTCTGAAATTATATAGTCATGATAATTCAGTAGAACAAGTTATACTTTAGATAAGCTTCAGAAATAAACTTCTAGAAATTAAACTGATTTCGGATATTAATGTATTTCATCTATAAATAAGGTTGTTGAGCCAGAGGCTATCTAAGATAAGCTTTTATTTTCTTGTTACCAACAATTAGGCTTCTTTACACTTACCTGAGGCTTCTCTGGGGAGATTTGTACCACTTCTCCCTTAGCAGCGCTGCCTTCTTTTATTAGAATTGCTCCAATGCAGTCTGGTTAGGATGTTTGCTAGATTTTGTTCCACTGACACCATATCTAAAATCAGTAGAACCTACAGAAAATATCATAGCAGATGAATCCAGTGCCTACAGAAACACTTTGCTGTTTTGTATAGGTTTAGCTATACAGGTAAATATAGAGGGAACTGGGGGAGTTGCTTAAAGAACTATACCAGTGTGGAAATATCTATGGTGGTTTTAAATGTATTTAAAACAATTGAACTGCTGTCATATTCAGCACTGTGCCTCCTTGTTAAACAAATTTTTTTATCCCTAGCAACAGACATGAGATCCTTATTTCAAGAAAAATAAGATACTTTACGTGCCAGAAGATTTTCTGATGACAGTACCCCCTCCTATTCTTCATTTTTTAAAACAACAACCAAATTGGTGGGGAGGCAGCCAAAATTTGAGGTACCAATGCCTCTCGAACAGATGTCGCACCATTATTTTTTAGCTCGTTTAGATGAATAAACATGTTAAACTGTGAAGTATTACATTTTGGATTTTTTCATTAAAAAAAGAGACAATCTGTTTACTGTCCTAATTGAGACAACAATCCTTGTGGTTGCCAGTTTTGGCAGTCATAACAATGAACTATAAATATTTGGACCAACCAACCAAGTAAATGGTGGCTATAAAGGCTATAGCATGTGTAAAGTTCTGTTTTCATGGGCACCCATCTTAGTATGGCATTTTTTTCCTGACTTCTTCAAATACAATTGTTTGTGTAAATGTGAAGTTTCATGGTAAGCCTAAAAGAAATTGATTTCAATATCTAATTTTGTTCTAGTTTATCATCCTTTTCAGTGTTCAACTATCCATCTGCTTGTAACAAATTGCTTCTGCAGTTGCTCTATTGAATGTGACAAGGCAGGTCTTCATTGGCTTGTCTTCTCTGTACATCCTAGGATAATACAAAATTCAGAGGATTTTTTTTTCCTATTTTCATATTTATAAAGTGAAGGTAAAGGCATTTTTTAAACTCTTAAATTGTAGCAGTTTTTTTTTTTAAAGAAAGTTTTATAAATAAATGACCAAATATGACTTGGTATAATGACCAATGATGGAAGCCATAGACTTAGCCCGTATTAGTATGCTGCACATAAAAGGTGAGAGAAGTTGGTGGACCGAAGAGAAATAACCCAGACATTAAGAACTTACTTCCTGCATTAGCTCCTGCACATCTGTGATCAAGATAGTGAGTGCCCTTCTCAGCATCTTATTTGAGTCCTCTTGTTCACTTCTTTACCGTCTCCCCTCTCTGCCTGAGTTCTAAATTCCCAGCAATCTTGAACATTCCTTCTCTGTTTGTATGAACCTCACTTGCACTTTGTCGTACTTAACTTGGTGCGCGCTCTATTAACTGCCTCTGCATATCTACCATTTTACTTAGAAATATCACCGATCCCCCACTTTTTTTTTCTATTGTCTTTCTTCTTACCTGCTTTCTTTATCTGTCACTAAATACAAGTATTACACAAAGCTAGAGAGAAGACTACAGTGAACCTCAATCCACCCATCACCTAGTTTCAACAACTACCAATGATTTGCTGCTCTTTCTATATACTCCACCCATTTTCTTCTGTAACCTGAGGTATTTTAAAGCAAATCTCAAATATGCTGACATTTTTACCTGCAAATATCTCAATATGCATTCTTGAATTTGGTACTTTGCTTTTGTTTTCTGTTAGTTTTTTTTTTTTCTTTAGTTACTAAGAAGCTAATCAAATTAAATAATTAGTTCCTCATATCACTTAATACCAAGGCAAGAGTCAAATGTCCTTAATTGTCTCTAAGATATCTATTTAAGATAGGTTTTGAATCAAGATCTGTACTACCTTTGTTTGTATGTCTCTTAAATTCTTTTAAAGCTGACCCTTGAACAATATGGGGACTAATCTGCCTCTAACTTATAGTCAGCCCTCCATATTCCTGGTCCTCCATGTCTGAAGATTCAGCCAACTATAGATCATATAGTAGTATTTAGTATTGAAAAATATCCGCATGTAAGTGGGCGCCTGCAGTTCAAACCCACCTTGTTCAGGAGTCAACTGTATTCAGCAACAAACCTCTCTTTCTTTCATGCCATTGATTGTTGAAAAAACCAAATTATTGGTCTTTTTGAATGTTCAACTTTCTAGATTTGGCCTTTTTCATTTTATTATTCATTTTTTCCCTCTATTTTTCCTATTTTCTGTAAAATAGAAGTTAAGTTTTAAGTTAGATTAGATCTCGGAGAAGGCAATGGCAAGCCACTCCAGTACTCTTGCCTAGAAAATCCCATGGATGGAGGAGCCTG
This sequence comes from Moschus berezovskii, assembly GCF_049115385.1. Lineage (NCBI taxonomy): Eukaryota > Metazoa > Chordata > Mammalia > Artiodactyla > Moschidae > Moschus > Moschus berezovskii. The sequence continues at coordinate 10,469,281 of NC_142475.1, read as the reverse complement.
GTAGGCTGCAGTCCGTGGGGTCGCTAAGGGTCGGACATGACTGAGCGGCTTCACTTTCACTTTTCACTTTCACACATTGGAGAAGGAAATGGCAACCCACTCCAGTGTTCTTGCCTGGAGAATCCCAGGGACGGGGGAGCCTGGTGGTCTTCCGTCTATGGGGTTACACAGAGTCAGACACGACTGAAGTGACTTAGCAGCAGCAGCAGTAGCAGCAGATCCAGACAATTTTGTTGTTGTCATTTGTTTTTAAAGTAAGGGTACTTCATAATTCCTAATGAGACACATGATATCTGCTTGTCTCACAGCAATGCCAAAATTTGTCACTGAATTCATGTGCTAGGAACCTGATTCCCTCCAAAATGAGGTTTTACATTAAGGTTTTACCTAAAGCTTTCTAATCCATTCATAATTGTTTCCTAGATTATTAATCTCATTAGGCATTTCAAACTGGTGATTTTTCATCATTCCTTTAGCATACGTTAAGTGAAACTATTAAAAACAATTTTTACCAATTATTTGGTTAGCTTACACAGCTTAAAGAAATCCGAATTTCAGAGTAATGACTTAGTACTCTTAACTGTGGCCAATGAAGGTGTACCATTGTTGTTTCTGTTGTTTTTTTATTATGATTATAAAGGCATAGATTTTACACATGTGATATGATTCAATCCATTGCAATCTTTGTTCTTTTCAGTACTGAAATGAGAATTATGTTATCATGCTTCATATTATTAAAATCATGAGAGCTTTATACTTTTACACTATTTTAAGTTATTCTGAAAGTGAGAGCCAGTTAGTCAGATTTTAAAAGTAACAGTAGTAAATGTGGGGAAAAGTATAATATTTGCATATAATATGATTGACTAGAAAACTAAGAAAATATTAAGATTTATGTAGCATGCTCTTTTAGAAAAATATTTGTGAAATCAATAACTTTATCTATCTATACAATAATTAGCTAAATATAGCATAAAAATATCTTTTACAATTGCAATTAAAACTATAGAATTATCTAGAAGAAAATCAGCAAAAGTATGAAGAGAACTCATTGGATGAAACAATGTTACAGGGTGATATAATAAAACTTTAAAAAAGGAATGAATAAAAATAGTCTTCTCTGGAAATAGAAAAGAGAACCTTAACCCATCAGATATTAAAGTGTATTATAAAGTTATAATACATAAAATAATATCATTGTCAAGGAAAAGTAGACAAACCAATAGAAAAAGTGCAATGTCCAGAAATAGATCAAAATATAAATGTTCATTTAATGTTTCCTAAAGTCATGAGGATAGATAAGATATTTATTAAATAGACTAACTGAATATCCATCTGGAAATTAAAAGATGCCTAAACCATGACTTTAAACAAGATTAATTTCTGATTGATTTCTGTATGAAAATGAAATGATAAAAAGTATTAGAAGAAATTATAAATATTTTTAGAAGCTCTTAGTAGGGAAATTATTTCTGGGCATTGATTCATGAATCAGAAGCAATAAAGGAAATACTGATGGTTTATAACACATTAAATTAAAATCTAACACACAAGCCAGTACCCAGTGTTAATTAAAGATGTGAAGAAACAGTCTCTTTAATATACTGCTTAGGGGAATAGTAATCTCACACACTTTCTTCCAGAAAAGTCCCTTCCAGGGACTTTTGCAGTGTACTTTAAAACTTAAATTTGATGTATACTTTAAGCATTCTTCATAATGTCAAAAAAAAAAAAACCCAAAGAAACAAATCTATATAAATGTCCAATATAGGAGTCTTTTTAAATGTCTTATTACTTCTATAAAATAAAATGTGATGGATTCACTAAAATAGCATGTATTTATACTTAACTGACATGGAGAGAGGTCAAAAAAGTTATAAAGGATTACAAGTGATTGTGATACAGTTCTCTTTTGTTTGAATGTATATATGTCTTGGGCTTCCCTGGTGGACCAGTAGTAATCTGCCTGCAATGCGGATGCCGGTTGGATCCTTGGGTTGGAAAATCCCCTGGCAGAGCCTGGGGGACTGTGGTTCATGGGGTTGCAAAGAGTTGGACACGACCAGAGCAACTGAGCACGGAACATGTCTCTGTGTTGTAAATGTGTTTTTTGTGTTGGAAGAATATTTAGCAAGAATTAAAGAGTATTTCAGAAAAGAACTGATATTGTAACAGGGAAGAACCTTTTGCATCCTATTACCAGTTATACATAATGACTCACCTCTGGGAATCCTGCTTCCCAGGTAATGAGTGTTAAGCTAAATTAACCTTTGTTGAGCTCATAGCTTCCCTGGTGGCTGAGATGGTAAAGAGTCTGCCTGCACTGCAGGAGATACAAGAGAGGCAGGTTCAATTCCTGGGTTGGGAAGATTCCCTGGAGAAGGAAATGGCAACCCACTCCAGTATTCTTGCCTGGAGAACTCCATGGACAGAAGAGCCTGATGGGCTACAGTCTGTGGGGTCACACAGAGTCAGCTAGGACTGAGTGGAAAGATTTTAGCTCAACAAGAAACATCCTGACCAGTCCCGCCTGTGAATGACCAGAGAGAAGAAGACATTAACATATCTCTGTGGAGGCTGAAGAAAAATCAGGAAATACTGCACTTTACTCCTTCCCCTTTTAGTTTAAAAGGAGCCTAAATTCTAACTCAGGCAACGTGGTTCTTTCAGGCATGAGCCCACCATCTTCTTGGTTTCCTGGCTTTCCAGATAGAGTTGTTCTTCCTTGCCCCAACTCGAGTCTCCATTATTGGCCTGTCAGGTGGCAAGCGGTATGAGCTTAGACTTGGTAACGATTTGGGGTTTATTCACTTGTTCATTTGAAAAAAATGAACGTTTGCTACATGCCGGAATTGTTTTTGTGCTTGCAACATATCCATAAACATTAAAAAGCAAAAAGAAACAAACAAAAACAATACTCTTGCTTTCGTGATGTATAGAGATGGAGATGGCGATGGTTTCATCAAACAGAAAGAGTTAAAAGTGTATTATAAAGCAAGAGAAAACCAATAAAAGAGGATAAAGACATACTAGCGCTTGACCTGTTGCAGCCAAGAGTGGCTGGAACGCAGAGGGCATGAGGTAGATGGAGTGAGAAGGTCATTCGTTAACGTCCCTTTGTCTTCATTGTCACCGTCTTTCTTTCCTCTGCCTAAAACCATTTCCTTATATTTAATCTTGGAAAATGCCTACCTATCTGTCCTTGAAGACCTCTCTGTTCCCCAATTTTCCTGGCCTTTCCCCTTCCAGTCCCTGTCCCTTCCAACTCAAGGCTAGGTGAGGTGATGATTCTTTGTCTTTCAGAGAATTTATTCCATGACAGTTATTCATTTATATAATTCTCCAGCTGGACTCTGAGGTTGTTCAGTGAGGATTCTGAGTTTTATCGCTGTATCTCAAATGCCAAGAATGCCTCTAGACCATGGTTTTTGCCACAGTGAATATTTTTGAATGAATAAATACTACACCCCATTCCCTAGAACAGGTTTCTCAGTGTTGGCACCGTTGACATTTTGGGCCAGATAATTCTGTTGTGGGGCCTTGTCCTGTGCATTGGAGGATGCTTAGCCGAATACTCTACCCTGTATGCAAGTCTATGCCAGTAGGACCTCCTCCTGCCATAGTTATTATTGGAGGAGGCCATCGAGATGTGACCACTGGTCGATCCATCAGTTAGACTGGGGCAAGCCTGTGTTTCCTGTTGTTTTTGCTTTTTGAGCATGGTTGCTCTGTTATCTGGTGTCTTGTTATTTGGTGTATTGATATTTGAAGTTATTAAATCTTGATTATGAGTTTTGGCTTTTAGCATTATAGAATGTCTGATGCTTTTATATCTGAGTCCTGCAGTTTTTTTTAATAAAAATGTCACAATTCTTGCAGACTTAGTTTTTTTGATATGTTCCTTCTATAGCTATAATTTCAGCCTGAATCACTGTAAGTTAGGTGTGCCCTTTACATAGAATTAACAATCGCAGAGTTCAGTTTTGTCTTTATGAGCCGATTTGGAATTTTTTGGGAAATAGCTAAGTGAAACCCATTCACATTTTTCAATATTATTATCAACTCTGCAAATAATTTTATAATTTTATTTTACAGTCATCAAGTGTATTGACATATATATGTTTCTGTATTTGATGTGTCTTTGCTTCTAAAAAGTTTGGTATTTTTACTTAGTGATTTTACTTACAGTCACACATTTTTAATATACTTAACATACATTTTCACAAATAATCTGCTACTCAGTGGACCGTCAAGCTTCCATCACATCTTTGACCTTCGTCTGTTACCTGTAAAGCAACACTAATCTTAGACTGCCTTCTCCTTTGTCTTTCCCTTCGTCCATCTCTCGCTGTTCTCTCTCTACTTTTCTAGAGCATATTCTTCTACCCTTTTTGGTATTTTATTTTTAAATTTAACTCTAGAATTAAAAATAAATGAAATGCTTATCATCAGTTCTTTTGTCAAAAATTTCCAGGTTATCTCCTAGTTGAATGAAGCTCAGCCAACTAAGGAAGGGCTCATCTAAAAAGTATTCCCTGGATCCATGAACCTTTTAAGTATTTTTTTCCCTATAGCCTTTAGAGTTGAGGCAATATGGTGATTATAAAATACTTGACTGGCATTTTTTTTCCTTCAGTTTCTTCAAAATGTTGCCCCAACATTGCTTTGTGTTTGCTGTTGCTGCCCTTGAAAAGCTTGATGCCAGTCTTTACCAACTCCCCCTCTATGGGCAAGTAACTTGATCTCACTGCCTGTACACACTGAATTCTAATTGTTTTTCTAGGATATGCCTCTCTCTCTCTCTCTTTTTTAAGTTTCCTAGCCACACAGTGGGCCCTTTAAATATGTAAAAATACTATTTTCTTTGTTCTGAAAAGTTTTCTTCAATTATACTTTCATGTCAGTTGTAGAATGTTTTGTTTTCCTTCTTCAGAGACTTCAACTATATGTATTTTGAACTCTCTTTTCATGTCTTCCAGTTCACCAGATTTTCCTTGACCCTTTACTTACTACTTTATTTCTTTTTTATCTTCTTGGTTTTCCTACTTTTCTTGAAAGTCTCAGTAAATTTTGCTACAATCTATTATATACCTTGCGTACCTTTCAATGTATTCTTTGTTTGTGAGTTGGGCTTTTTTTTTTTCAGTTTCTTTGCTGACATCAGTCAGCTCCTACTGCATTATTCCCTGTTTTGTCACTGTGGTCTTAAGCTTTAAATTTTCTATTTCTAGTTTATATCTGTATCTACACTTACATCTGCGTTTTTATCTACATCAAATTTCCAAATGTTTATTTGAGGATTTTTAGTTCAGTTAAAAATTGTGTTCGCATTCTTCTGATTTGTGTTTTTTAGTTTTGTTTTGTGTTTTTGGTGTGGAACAATTCTTCAGCTGAAGTGTTTTGATTTGAGTTTTCTGTTTTATTCTTCCATTAGCTTTGTACGTAGTTGACTTGATTTTTTTCTCTATTTCTAGTCATTTTAGGAGTTGAATCTGTAGTCCAGGATTATCTCTACAACAACCTGCTCAAGACAGTTTCTTTAATGACTGTTCTCAGTGGTAGGGAAGACAGGCAGGATTGGCATGCCTTATCAGTGGTAGGGAAGACAGGCAGGATTGGCATGCCTTATTTCTTTTTCATTTCTGAAAGATCCTCAGTTTTTCTTTTACCTTCTTTCTCATTTCTGCTACTTCCTCAAGAGCATAATCTTTTCTCTACTTTTATGATTCTTTATAGGAAGCTATGCTCTTTTGATGCTGCTAACTTCTTCAGTATTACTCATTTTCAAACCTTTCTCCTATAGCTGGTACTGTGAAGTGCCAAATACCTGACCTCCAATGTTGGCACTTAGTATTATTTCCATTCTCTGGGGTCCATGACTTGTTGATGTGCTCCACTTTTTAATGGTGTGTCTTAAGCAATCCTGAAGGAAATCAGTCCTGAATATTCATTGGAAGGACTGATGCTGAAGCTGAAACTCCAATACTTTGGCTACCTGATGGGAAGAACTGACTCATTGGAAAAGATCCTGGTGCTGGGAAAGATTGAAAACAGGAGAAGGGGATAACAGAGGATGAGATCTTGGATGGCATCACTGACTCAATAGACATGAGTTTGAGCAAGCTCTGGGAGTTGGTGATGGACAGGGAGGCCTGGAGTGCTGCAGTCCGTGGGGTTGCTTAAGAATTAGACACGACTGAGTGACTGAACTAAAGCTTCCTAATTTTGGAACCCACACGTTTACAGTAGTCTTTTATTTACTGATTTGACTGCATTGGATCTTAGCTGTAGCATGTGAGGCCTCACTGTGGGGCACAGACTCCCTAGTTGTCTTCAGGCTCAGTTGTTTAGTAGTTGAGACTTAGTTACTCCACAGTATGTGAAATCTTAGTTCTCTGATGAGGGATCAACCTTTCATCCCCTGTATTGCAAGGCAGATTCTTAACCACTGTATCACTAGGGCAGTCTCTTACAGGAGTCGTGAGATGCCTGTTGGAATGTGGTATTTATGTTTCTGTTTACAGGTAACTTGATTTTGGTATTGTCTACTTCCTAGTAAGGCTCCACACTTGAGCCATTTGTGATTGTATTTGCACTCATATTTTGATATTATCTTTGGGTGGAGGACTTGAGAGATTTCACTTCAGGAGGATATCGTTATCTCAGTTCCCACGGTTTTTAAATAAATCTTGATATTGCTCATTTTCTAGGTTAAATGTACAAAGCCACCTTTGATTTGGTTTCTATCGACCTTATTATATTTTCAATTTTAAAATGTTTTTATGTCTTCTAATTGTATACCCCTAAATGGAATCCATAATTTGAGGGGGGAGAGCTTGTAATTTTGATATTCATCATAGTACCTAGTATACTTTTCATACACATAATAGTTTCTCTATTAACTGTTTAGTTATTGCAACTATCATTTATCAATATAAGAAAACCTTTTTATATAAGAAATTCTAAGCAAAATATTTGGGTTCCCTATACATCTTTTCAAAAAGATGTCTTAGATAAATACTGAGAAATATCTTCTAAAAGATATTTCTTAAAATAGCTTGAGAATTTCTCTAAAACAAACCATGTTTTAAAAGAAACACAAATACGCAAACATTTTCTCATGAAAAAGATGGAAATAATAGAGACTAAGTAGTTTCTCCAATTCTTTTTTTTCAATAATTTCTCTGTAAAAAAATAAGTGGAAACCTATAAATTTTGTTCATTTTAGCATGTGTAAAAATTAAAGCAGCAAACAATAAGAAATATAACACATCATTGTAATCTCTGCTATTTATTAATTCATTTAATTTAAATGCAAATTGTATGTTTTAATAATCATAAATTGCTTGGCATCAGGTTGTTCCTAGTAATGAGCAGTTCAAGAGATGGCACTTTTTGAAATTCTAATAAAGCATTCCACGGAGCCCTTTTCCTTTGTGAGCACGGTTGCTCCCTTGAAACATCCTGCAATGCAGAGCTGAAATGATTTAAAACCTCAGAAGAAGGTTTTTAAGGTTGGCATAGCAAGCCACTCTTGGCTTCATGGCCAGATCTGAACCACTGAAGTTAAGAAGTAATTTCAAATCAATCTGTAGAAAGATTTTACCTCTGATCATGAGCAAACAGAAGCCTTCTCTCCAGTAGGTGTCAGGAGTCATGTGATGGACACTAATGATGTCTGCTGCCTTTTATCATCTGTCAGGGACGACGCACATTTATTTCCACACAGGCAGTGAGAACATTTAATGAAACAAAACAGCATTATCGAGCTCCAGGTTTACCAATTCTCTTTGGTGCTAGAAATGAAGCTCTAGGTTCATTAAATTGTGGCTTGTGGAGGTATACTACAATTATAATCCACCGAACCAAAAATTATAATAAGATCCCAAAGCGAGGCTTTAATATACACAGCCCTCCTCTCTCTCTTTCAAAAGTTCAAGTTAATTCAGCAAATATCACAGGCTTAGAATATATATATATATAAAATAATTATAGGAAAAATACAAAAATGAATAAAAAATAACCAAAACCATATTGTCCATAAATATATCCTAATAATATCTATACATTAATTAGTTTGCTTTTAGCCTTCCAGACTCTATACTTTCATATTATAAAATACGCAATATATTTGTTCTCAGATCTCAATAGCCTGTGACTACAAGAATACCCCAATTTTTGCTGTCTTTAATGAAAAGATACACAAATGTAGACATATACAGGCCTACCATATTGCCATATTCTTATTTATTCATTTGTTCAACAAATATTTACTACATTTCTACTAGGAGTAAGGCACTTTTTAGCGACTGGAAATATAGCAGTGAGCCAAAAATAATAAAATCTAGGTCCACATAGAGCTCATATTCTGGAGGAGTAAGTGAGCAGAAATAGAAAATGAACAAATTAAAAAATATGTACAATATATATATAAACAAAATATGTACAAAATATATATAAACATACTATGCCAGGTGATAAGAAGTACTGTGGAGAAAAAGAAGGTCAGGGGCTTGGAAAAGGAGTGTCTCTTCACTCAACTTGCTCTACCAGAGCCACAATTCAAGCTCTTCCTGATTTGACCAAATGCACTTCCACCAGAGGGCCTTTGCCCTGACTTATGTCTATTTGACTTTTTCCTTCATCTCTAATCTTTGCTCAAATGACACCTTCTCAATGAGGCCTACCCTAACTAGTCTACTTAAACTTGCAAGCTGATGCCATATCCTCTCCCCAGAACTGCTAAACCGTCACTGTATTTGGTCACTCCCTAGCCTACTTTTTCACTTCTGATTCTTTGCAGCCTCCCTTGTCTCTCACTGCCCTTAAAATGCCAGTGTTCCTCAGAGGTCCATTTGTGATCCTCTTAGCACACCTCTGTCTTTAATCTGAGTCCCTGGTTCCAGTCTAATTAAATTGAATGAAATTCATTCATTCCCCAATGCTCACCTATGGTTTTCTTCTCTGCTCTTTGGCCACACTGTCCTTACTTTCTGGATTCTTTTTCTGCTTTCACCATCAGCCCACTATCAGATCTGTAGTACTGATCCTTTCAGACTCAACTGGAATAGCCTGTCCCCTCCTCCCCAGAGCATCTCAGCTTCAATAAGGTGCTGACCACAGCCCAGCAAGCATTAGCATTCATCATATATTCTCTCATCCCCCTGCAGGTGGGCCACATGTCTGATTCATCTTTTCCTGCACTGGCCTTAGATAGCTGAGATTCAGTGAATGGGCTGATATTATAATGGCACAATAATAATCACTAGGAAAATGCCATTTAGTTAGCAACTTCCTGAATACCTAGCATACACTGAAATTAAGACGTGAGCGCACTAATTCCTGTCCTTTTGAAAACATTGCGCTTGATGAAACCACTCAGTGAGTGATGGGTTCGGCACAGCATCACTGAGAAGCAGGTATCATTTTCATATTCTGAATAACCAGACATGAAAATATAGGAACATATATATATATTTATATATAGAAAATATATAAAACATTTAAAAATATGCAAATTACAGTGGTTATCTTTTCTCCCATTACTTTCAATGAACTATTTATATGTACATCAATACTATTATTTCACATGTTTTAATAATGTTTTACACATCTATTATGTATGACTTCACATTTCTCTGAGTACCTTGGAAAAGCTCACTCACTCACTGAAATAAAATTAACATTAATGATTACTAATAACAATTTAATGAGGCATTATATTAACGTGAGAAGATTAGGACTTATTACTAATATTCCTCATATAATTTCTTTGATGGTTTTAAAATTTGTGATGTTATTGTATTGGCCCCTTTTCCTCAAGCATTGCTTTAGCTTACAACTACCAAAACTACAACATTTTATTAGCTAGTTATAATAGAAACAATAAAAGCTACCATTTACTGAGCAGTGTGCCAGTGAAGTCTACTGGTAGGCACTTCATGTATATCATTTTCTTTGATCCTTACAGAACCCCAGGAGGTAAATCATATTGTTATCCTCATTTTGCATTGAAACTGAGGCTTAGAAAAGTGAAGTGATTTTTCAAGGTCATGATCTGGAAGTAATGAATCTAAGTTTTCAAAATAAAAATGTCTGATTTTAGAGCCAGTCTTTAAACCATGCTTATTCAGCTTCTAAATATCTTTGCTGTCAGTAAGACATATTTGTATAAACAATGCCACTTCTGTTGAGTTTGCCAGTTTTCATATTTAACATCTGTAAGGTCATGCTGTACTTTGCTCTAGGAAAAAAAAACAAGTGTTCCCAGATAAGGAACTTGTTAAACACATTATGGTATGAGATATGATTACTGCATTTCCATAATATTTTATAAACGAAAATAAACCTGATATAGGTTCTTATTGTACAATGCTGCCTTCACTTTAAGTGTTTACAAAATACATTTTTAAGCAGCACATCCTAGACTCTTGACTGGAGTCAAGTTCTCTGACCTGCTTTGAAAGAGCAGAGCTAAGTTTGTCCATCTCAAGTCTCTCAAAATTTCACATCATGATTCTGTGTGTGTGTGTGTGTGCGCGCGCTCAGTTGCTCTGTTGTGTCCAGATCTTTGTGACCCAGTCTCCTCTAGTAATGGAATTGTCCAAGCAAGAATACTGGGGTAGACTGCCATTTCCTACTTCAAGGGATCTTCCCCACCCAAGGATGGAACCTGAGTCTCCTGCATAGGCAGGTGGATTCTTTACCACTGTGCCACCTGGGAAGTCTTCATGAGTCCACTGTGTGTGTGTTAGCCACTCAGTAATGTCCAGCTCTTTATGACCCCATGGACTACAGCCCACCAGGTTACTCTGTCCATGGAATTCTCCAGGCAAGAATACTAGAGTGGGTAGCTATTCCTTTCTCTGGGGAAATTTTCCAGACCCAAGGATCGAACCCAGGTCTCCTACACTGCAGGGGGATTATTTACCGTCTGAGCCACCAGAGAAGCCCTATGATTCCGTAAGGATATCCAAACTAGACTGACAAATTCACACTAAATTTCCTTAAAGTTCTAAATAAGTGATACATGAAAACTAAGAGACAAATGTAGTTGAGATGAAAATTCTTCTTATGGATCGAAGGCTTTGATTTCCTCTTACAAACATTTGTCCCGGCTTTCCTATCTGAGGATCATCTTCCTTCGACAACCAAGGCAGAAAGAAATCGTCAGCCTTCACCAGGTCTGTTCTCTACTTGTCATCTGTCAGTACTGATATAATAGGACCTGAGCAGCAGGCAACGTGGAACTTCCTTGCTCTTATTTGGAATATAAGTGAAACTTTTTTGTATCTGTCTTTATCAATTTGCTCTCACTTCAATTCATTTAGGAACTTAGAAACTTAAACTTCCTGATGACATTCTTTAAAGTCTCTGCTACTTTTGTGATATCTGTTCTTTATTTGTGGTAGCAAATTTTTTCTTTAAATTTTTTGTTGTATTTTTGTTTGTTTTGATTTTATTGTCAAAACCTGTTTATATTTACAATGTTTTAAGAAGAAAGATGATGGTAGCATTTTTTCAAGTGAAATGGTTAAATTGTATAGTAAACATCAAAAGAAAAAACCTACAGCTTAACAAATCCAATCAGTGAATGATATAAAATATCTTTGGTTTCTCTGGTGATAATATTTCATACTGACAGTATTCAATTTAGACAGCCTTCTGGCACATCAAAGAGTAAGGATGGTCCTATTTGCAGGGCAACAGTGGAGATGCAGACCTAGAGAAAGACCTGTGGACACTTTGGTACAGGAGAGGGCGGGAAGAATAGAGAGAGTAGCATTGAAGCTTTCAATAGGTCTAGAATCATCACTTTAGAAGTTACATATACCTCTAAAGAGAGCTTTCAAGATGTATTAAAGAAGAACAAATATTATTCTCAATTTGTTCCTTAGTACACATTTTTACATTGAAATCCACCAGAAAGCACCCATTAGAGGTGTATGTCACCTCTAAAGTGATGGTTCTAGACCAGTTGAATGAACAAGCTTTGGGACCACAAAGGATCAGACACCACTGAGTGACTAACACTTGGTTGTTTCCATATCTTGGCTATTAACAATAGTGCTGCTATGAATATAGGTGTGCATATATCTTTTTGAAGTAGTGTTTTTGTTTTCTTCAGATAAATGCATAGGAGTAGAATTGCCACGTAGTATGGTAGTTCTATTTTTAATTTTTAGGAACCTCTATTGTTTTCCATGGTACAACAAATTTGTATACCCATCAAACAGTTCAATACTGTCACCTTTGCTTTACATCCCCATCTGTGTGTCTTCTTTGGGGAAAGAAAATGTCCATTCAGTTCCTCTACCCATTTTTTAATCAGTTTGTCTATTTGATATTGACTTGTACACAGTCTTTGTACAATTGGATTTTAACCCTGTATCAGATAAATCATTTGCATGTATCTTTTCCCGTTCAGTAGATGACCTTTGGGCTTCCATGGTGGCTCAGCTGATAAAGAATCCACCTGCAATGTGGGAGACTTGGGTTCAATCCCTGGGTTGGGAAGATCCTTTAGAAGAGGGCATGGCAACCCACTCCAGTATTCTTGCCTGGAGAATCCCCATCGACAGAGGAACGTGGTGTCTGCAGTCCATGGGGTCACAAAGAAATGGACATGACTGACCAACTAAGCACAGATGGCCTTTAGGTTTTGCTGTTATTTTCCTCTGCTGTTCAAAAGATTTTTTGTTTGACGTAGACCTATTTATTTTTGTTTTTGTTTCCCTTGCCTGAGGAGACAGAGCAAAAAAGCAAATATTGCTAAGGCCAATCTCAAACAGCATGCTGCTTGTGTTTTTTTTCTAAACATTTTAAGATTTCATGTTTTATGTTTGAGTCTTTAATCCATTTTAGTTTATTTTTGTATGCAGTGTGAGAAAGTAGTCTAGTTAGATTTTGACAGCATGTAGCTGTCCAGTTTTCCCCACACCATTTGTTGGGGAGACTATCTTTCCCTCATTGTGTATATTTGCCTCCTTGGCTGCATAATTTTGGATTTAGCTCTGGACCCTCTATTCTGCTCCATTGATTATTGTATCTGCTTTTGTCCTAGTGCCATACTGTTTAGATTATTGCAGCTCAGTAGTATAATTTGAAGTCAGCGTGCATGATACATCCAGCCTTATCCTTCTTACTCAAGATCGTTTCGGCAGTTGAGGGGCTTTTCTGCTTCCATACAAATTTTACAGTTATTTGTTCACGTTCTGTGAAAAATGCCGTTTGTATTTTGACAGAGATTCCTTGAGTCTGCAGATTGCCTTGGAGGGTATGCTCATAATAATATTAATTTTTCCAAACCACCAGCAGGACGTATCTTCATATCGTTGTCTTATCTTCAGTTCCATACATCAGTGTCTCATAGCTTTCCAAGTTTCTTCCTCCTTAGATTTATTCCTCTGTATTTTGTTCTTTTTGATGCAGTTATAAATAGAATTATTTTCTTAATTTCTCTTTCTTATAGTTTCGCTCTTCGTGTATAGAAACGCAACAGATTTACAGATACAAATTTTGCATTCTACAACTTTTTCTGTGCTCACTGATGGGTTCTAATAGTTTTGTAGCCTCATTAAGGTTTCCTATATAAAGTACCATGTCATCTGCAAACACTGACGGTTTTTCTTCTTTTTCAATGTGCAATTCTTTTGTCAACTGAAAAAACACACAGTGTGTTAGTTTTGAGTCAAGTTTTATTTGGGACAAAATCGGGACTATAGCCTAAGAGGTCGCATTTCAGATAGCTCTCAGAAACTGCTCCAAAAAGGGAAGAGGGTAGTTCAGTGTATATGTGATTTTGGTAAAGGGGAAATACATGAAATTAAGCACATACTTTTTTGCAGAAGTCTGCTGCTTCTCTTATGACAGTTACTGCTAATCTCAAGAAATAGACATCACCATTAAAGATTTTAGTACTTTTCTAGATATGAGGAGATGTACGAATTGGGCTCATGAAATCTCCTGAAAATATCTGAATCCTCTTCTGTAAGCTTTTTCCAGGGCACAGTGATCTCCATCCTCTCCTTCTTCCAGCATATGTTGAAGGTCAGCAGTCACAGAAGCTTATGACTTGATCCTTGTAGAGGTAAATGGCAAGTACCAATTTGTAGTTGATGTTTTAATTTCTTTCTCTATTTTTTGTCTGATTGTTGTTGCTAGGACAACAACAATGTGTTATTAGATAACATATTAAATAAAAGTGGCAAGAGTGGGCATCCTTGACTTGTTTCTGATTGGGAAATTCTTTCAAGTTTTCACCATTGAATACAATGTTAACTGTGGGTCTGTCATATATGATCGTTATTATATTGAGGTATATTCCCTCTATATCCATTTAGCTGAGACTTTTTTTAAAAAAATCACAAATAGATGAATTTTGTCAAAAGCTTTTTCCAAATCTATTGAGACAGTCATATTTTTATCCTTCAATTTTTAATGTGATGTATCTCGTTGATTGATTTGCAGATATTGAAACATTCTTGCATCCCTGGGATAAATACCACTTGATTATGGTGGATGATCCTTTTAATGTATTATTGAAGTTGGTTTTCTAATGTTTTCTTAGGAATTCTTGAATCTATGTTCATCAGTGGTATTGGACTATAATTTTTTTTCAAGTATTTTTGTCTGGATTAGGTATCCGAGTGATGCTGGCCTTGTAGAATGAATTAGGAAATCTTCCTTCTTCTGTAATGGTTTAGTATAGTTTGAGAAGGATAGGTATTAACTCTACTCTAAATATTTGGTAGAATTCACCTGTGAGACTGCCTATCCTGGACTTGCTTGTTGGAAGTTTTTAAAGTTACTAATTCAGTTTCATTACTGATCTGTTCCTGTTTTCTATTTCCTCCTGATTAAGTCATAGGAAATAATACATTTCTAGGATCTGGCGAGTTTTTCTAGGTTGTTCATTTTATTGATATATAATTGTTTGTATTAGTCTTTGTCTTTCTGTGGTGTCAGTTGTAAATTTTCCATTTTAATTAATTCAATTTTAAAAATATTTATTTTAGGGTCTGACACGACCAGTTTATAGATGTCTTTACTCTGAATATTTTGAAGACTGTTCTCATAAGATTTATCACCTTAATTTTCTCCCAGAGATATTTTTTTTATTTATTCAGCTAAGGCAATGTGTGTGGTAGAAAAATACAAGGCTTCAATATGTAACATTAGTCAAGGTATTTAATATCTCTAAGCTACAGTATTTCCATGTGCTAAACGTGATTAGCATCTACTTCATTGATTGTTTGCTTTTTGTTGGGTAAGAAATAGATGAGAATGTCAGCTCCTCAACAGAAAAAAGTGCCACTGATTTTGTTAATTGTGGTTTCTCAGCACTGGTTCAGAACAGTACCTGGCACATAATAGTTGCTTAATGAATATTTACTTAAAGACTGAATAGAGTATGCAATATTGGACTTGCTTTGTAATGATGTCATTCTGAAATTTAAAAATAAGTACTAGGGACATACAATCTGCTAAGAATATGAGAGAATAAAAGTGAAGGAAAAGAGAAACAAGAATAATAAATTAATGAGAGATAGCAGCTACAAGAGAGACCATGAGGAAGAATAAAAAGGCATCCAGAAATAAGAGAAAGGAGTGTGTGCTTAAAGTTAGTCACTCAGCTGTGCCCGACTCTGTGACCCCATGGACTGTAGCCCACCAGGCTCCTCTGTCCATGGAATTGTCCAGGCAAGAATACTGGAGTGGGTTGCCATTCCCTTCTCCAGGGGATCTTCCCAACCCAGGGATCAAACCCAGGTCTCCTGCATTGCCGGCAGACTCTTTACTCACTGAGCCACCAGGGAAGCCAGTGTGTACATAAAGACTATTTAACTGAAAAGACCGATCTCTATACTATTTTACAAGCAGATGAATTTAAAAAAAATTGCTCTCCTTTGGCAGCAAGAAGCTTCCTGCAGAAGCAGTACATTCGAAGCAAATTTTTATACCTGCTGCTTAGCATTGACTGGATATATAATACAGGTTTATTCAATTTCTTAGACTATCTTAGAGTCCCTAAGTATGTCTTCAATTATTTATTGATAGAATTTAACCAACAAGCTAGTATCCTAGAGCTTCCTTAGCATTTTTTTGGTCGTTCTCAGCATCTATTTGCATAACTTCATTACACATTCCCTGTGAAGAACGCCAAGGAACGGCCACAGGTGTCTGGCACATTCTGACTATGTCCAGGAGACCCATATCATTAGGATAATGACCACAAGTCATCCTGCCTGGCTATGTGTTGGAAATCAAAACAAGAGGCAAAATCAACATAAGTGCAGTTAATTTAAGGTACTTTCTATTTATTAAAGATAATTTCAAGTCTGTTTCACGTACAACGATTGCCCAAGGGATTCAAATGCCCATGTCATGACTGAGTTGCTCTCACACTGCCCCCGGTTCTAATACTTCCAGGAACGGATTTCACTGCTTATGACGTTATTGCTGGAAAGAGTCCTACTGTAAAACAAGTATCAGTGATGTCTTGGCAATGCCAAAGCAATTTATGATTTTTATGACCGTCTATACTGGTGTCTAGCATGAAAGCAATACAGCTGGAGGCTAATTAATGGGTACAGGTAGGATTCTCCATCCTGTAGGAGGGAGGCCGCCTGCTCCCTCACCGGCTGCTGGCTGCGGCTCTCATACTGATAGCATGTTGTTGCCACCTCATTAGAAAATTAGCTTTTAATTAACTTTGGAAGCTGTTGCATGGGTTTCAATAGGAGGCATACATTTGTACACATCTTGTTGCAGAATTAAACCGCCCCTCCATGCTTCTAATGGGCCTCTCCTGCCTCGCAGAAAACCAGCAGTCTAGCTGCTTGCAGGCAGCAGCTCCATGGGTAGCAGTGGCCACGCCGCTCCAGCTTGCTCCCAATTACAAAGAGATGTCCCTTAGTGCCCTCGTGAGCAGCCCCTACGCCAAGGCCACTTGAGACATTAAGCGGCCACAGAGAGGACTGCGATCCCAGATGCTCCCCTTTCATACTTCTGACCCCCAACCTGGCTTTAATGGCACATAGTCTGGCAAAAATGTGCCTTACCTCATTTTTATATTTAAGCATCTCTGCCTGAGCGCAGTGGTGATAAACCTACAGACAAGATAAATAGCTAGATGATCACTCTTCTCCCCAGGGGAAAGTCATGCTGTCAATTAGGCTAATGGGGGTTCCAGGTTCAGCTTTGGCATGCCCTAACACTAGGGAAGGCTTTTTGCCCTGCATCGCTGCAAAGCCCGAAGATGGATTTGAAACGTAGCTACAACCCTAGGGTGGCCAGTCAGCAAAGAAGGAAGTCAAGAATCTGATGATTAATCATCTGCCGCAACAATAGCAGAGCAGAGAGGATGAGGCCCACGAGACCAGATCTTTTGAGCTCTATTATAATTATACATCGCCTCTTTCAATTCTATTTGGTGGCTTAAAAGGAGATATGGGTTTTTTCTCTTGAAGAAGTGAGGCTCCATCCTTTACTAAAAGTAAGTGTTCTTTTGTCATACTTTTTCAAAGCACTTACTCTGACATCTCATTTGATCTTATTACCAGTCTTGGAAGGACTTAGGGCAAGTGGCATTTTTCTCATTTTCCAGCTGATGGAACTGTGCAACACAGCAGAGTTTAGTGATCTCCCTGTGATCACACAGCCAGCCGGTGATGGCGTCAGGGTGACAGCCCAAATAATCTAGCTCTCCTAAATGTTTATAACGGTTCTCCACCGCATCATACATCGTTCTCCAGTCACAGAAATTAAATTATGAACTGCTGACAAATGATTTTGTCAATTGTATCTGTTACATTATTTGTCATTCTTTGAAGTATAACCTAAAAAGTAGCACCTCTTGGCAAATACAGTCTGCTAAACAAAGAAATTATTTAATCCAGAATTAGAAAGTATAGGGTTAGCACTGATTTATTGAACAATTGGGGAAGTTGAGATCATATTTTTTTTAGAAACTAGCAGAAAATGACAGACTGTGCAATATTGGGATCTTCCATTCCAAAGACTGCCTTTTTGCAGTATCAATGTTAAATTATAAGCAGGGCGACCACATAGTCTCCTGATTTACCTGGGCAGATCCCAGTTTTCAGCTGATATCTAGGCATTCAATTGATTTTAGAATTTGTCCTGGAAAAAAAATTGACAACTTGATAGTAAATACTGTGGCACCCCAATTTGAAGTCAAAGAT
Organism: Moschus berezovskii; assembly: GCF_049115385.1. NCBI lineage: Eukaryota > Metazoa > Chordata > Mammalia > Artiodactyla > Moschidae > Moschus > Moschus berezovskii. Next base: position 10,451,075 of record NC_142475.1, on the reverse strand, counting down.
TTATCTTCTAGTTGTATTGTCCCAGTGAGGAACCGATGCTTCCACAGCTTAGCTGCTGGAAGTTTTTTAGGAAATGCTTTATTAGTGTATACTGCCTGTGCTTTCCCGGGAGCAGATAATAGTTGTGAAGATGGCAACCACTCACTGTCACTTTCTCTAGGCGAGGTGTTACGCTTTACCTACGTTGTTATTGCCTTTAATCATCCCCAAGTGCCTCTGGGCTTCCCAGGTGGTGCTAGTGGTAAAGAACCGGCCTGCCAGTTCAGGAGACATAAGAGACTCAAGTTTGATCCCTGGGTTGGGAAGATTCCCTGGAGGAGGGTATGGCAACGCACTCCAGTAGTCTTGCCTGGAGAATCCCATGGACAGAACTACAGTCCATAGCGTTGCACAGAGTTGTACATGACTGAAGCGACTGATGCACACACGCAAGCCCTCTGAAGTAGTTACCATTATTACCCATACTTTACATAGGAAGCCACTGAGGCTCACAGTAACCAGGTAACCAGCTCCAGATCCAACAGTAAGTAAGGGGCAAAGCCAGGACTTGAGTTCAAGGCTTCCTGGCTTCAAAGCCCAGACTTGAAACAGCGATGATCTTTCAGAGTAGGCAAAGTCTCAGTCCAGGTCTGTCCACCAGTGTGTTTGACTCCTCAAAAGGGGAGAGCCCGCAGCACTGTCTTAGGTCTCCCAAGTCATTTTCATTAGTTTAACCTAAATATTGTCTTCTTATGCTTTAACAGGAACAAAAATCACATGAGGTGATTTGTTAAATGCTGGGCCTTTTTTCAGAGATTGATTTGGTAGACTATAGGAATTTCCCTTTTTATTAAATTCTTTGGGTAATTCTGATGCTCAGTGACTTTTTCAACTACACTTTTGGAAACATTGATCTGTATATTTTTAACTATTGGAAAGTTTGGATCTGAAGAGAGATCACCAAAAAGGCTGGGAGAAGCAAAGGCAGACCATCTATTTCACTGAAAATCCCTGGAAAGGAGAACAACTATAATGGTGGATATTAGCTACTGGCTTTGCACCAGACACTTTGACATTTTATTGCATTTAACCTTTATAACAATCTGGTTGTGTGTACACATATTTTACCAATAAGAAAATTAAGACTGTCGAAGGTGAAATGTTTGTTACTAAATGATGCATCTTGGTGATGGCAGTGTCAGGATACAAACTTGAATGGTTAATACAACTCTAATACTTGATATTTTTAATATGGACTGAAATACATCAAAAGTTTTAAAAATGTCATAGTATCTACTGCATTTATGTTCTGACAGTTTTTGTCTTTTTGTTGTACCTTATATTTTCTAAGTTACTTTCAGTAGTCAAGTGTGATTTTTATAATCAGAAAACAGTAGCAAAATAAAAATATTCTTATTTTTCACTGGTTGGCTCTCCCACCAGTACACTTTAAAACAAGGATCTGAACACAAGTAGTTTAGTTAAGAAGTGACCACAAGAAGCACTAGCAGGGAATTCAGAGAGCAGACAGGAAAGAGACTGATGCCCACACAGGGCGTTCATGAACAGATAACCACGTGTGCAACTGGGGCGCGGTCCTCCTGGGGACAGCTGAAAACCGCACAGAGTATTACTCAGGGCTGTCCCTCCAGGGGGCTGAGAAAGGGAGGCTTTTCGTCTTCCAACTGCTGTCCATCATCATTACTCAGCATTTCCAATCTGCCCTGTCCATGGTATGAGGATGCTCCTGTGGTCAGGGAAGCTACTGGGCAAGGAGCTGCAAGTGTTTCCACGAAAAGGTCACTGGGCTCAGGGAAACTGACTGAGCAGGCTACATTAGGGAAGCAAAGCAGACGAAGCCAGTAAACAAACAAACACATAACTAGCGTGTCTCCAGAAAGAACTATACTTTGAATTATTCAGGGTGTTTCAGAAGTATACAGCCCTCCTGATCGTTCACTTTTCCTACTTAAAAATGCATGGATAAGATAAACTTAAGCTTTGACTTTTATCTAGATTATAGCCTATACATAGGTTTATTTTTCTGTTACTAAGATTTTTATTTTCACTACCTTGTTAAAAAGATATATCATCATTTTTTTATTAATTTATTTTTTATTGGAGGCTAATTATTTTACAATATTATATTGGTTGGTTTTGCCATACATTGACATGAATCAGCCCTGGGTGTACATGAGTTCCCCCTCCTGAATCCCCCTCCCACCTCCCTCCTCCCTTTATCCTCCCTCTGGGTCATCCCTGCACACCAGCCCCGAGTATCCTGTAACATGCATCGACCCTGAACTGCTGATTCATTTCACATATGACAACATACATGTTTCAAAAGAAAGGAACAAGTTCTATTCATTGTGTTGGCTTTCTACACTGCATGGGATAAAGTTACGTTTGAATTCTCAGATTTCTGAGGACCATGAAAAAATGAAGCAAGGGAGATCTGGAAGGTTGCATGTGACATTTCTTCCTCATAGAAAAGGATGGAAGATCTATGCCACACCCACTGTTTTGGACACCCCAAAGGAGAGCTCAATATTATTGATCCAAGGAACTGACAGTTAGAACCTGACAATCCCCATCCGTCATAACCTAAATCAGCTGAAATGCTGCCACTGCTCTTTGGGGAACAGTAGTCCAGCAGAGAAAATCACGTTTGCTAATTGAGACTCTTCCGGGGGGATTGCCAAGTTTATGCTAAAAGCAGCTGTCCCTGTTCTTCACTCCAGAAAAGGACAAAGGAGATGGATCAGAGGACAATACCTATTGGGTTACCATCATGTCCCTTTATGTTTCTATTGCCTGCACGAATTCACATCAAAGCAAACTCTGGGCTGTATAATAAGAAATAAAACTTCATCTCTTCATTCTTTTTTTCTAGCAACAGAAATTCAAAGACAAGCAAATGTTAAAAACTAGCACAAACTAACAGTATTTTCAAAAATTTGTCTAATATGAAAAAATGAAAATAGGATCAAAGAATGTGAGGTAGTTTGCCTCAAAACACTGATATTATTTTTCAGCTGTGCACCAGAAAATGTCTACTTCTCTTTCTTCACTGTGTATTCTGGTCAAAGGCAAGGATCCTCCTCTTTGCTCCTGTCCGACATATCCATTGCTTGAGATCTCTGAGACTGTTAACTGAAACATTTTCTTCTTGAGATTCATTCTCTTTTTCTAAATCTCTCAGATGATTTGCTATAAGGAGGAGGTGTGGGTCCTAAATACCAGATCCTTAAATACATACAGCTGGTCCTAGATAGAAGATTGCATATAAATGCTTAAAGAATGATAAATGAGTGTAAGGGGAAAGTCCAAAGACAAAAGGAGATGGAGATGGGGCTCAGGACTTCACATGTGTCCAAGTTCCTCGGTTGTTTTCCTGGGCTGGGCTCCTCAACAGCATCACTACTGCTCTTGGCGTGGAGGACAGAGATGTTTCAGAGAGAAGCCTCCTCCTTCGGCCCCGTATTCAACTCTCCCCATGCGAATTTCTGTCGCAGTTTTGTTGTCGCTTTAATTCTTCTGGAGTATAGTTGATTAACAATATGTCTGACTCACTTTGTGTACACCTGAAATTCATACATATATAATTAATATGTCCACTTTTAAGATTCTTTTCTCACATAGATTACAGAGTATTGCGTAGAGTTCCCTGTGATATACAGGAGGTCGTTATTGGTTATCTGTTTTACATATAGTAGAGTGTGTATGTCAATCCTAATCTTCCAATTTTTCTCTCCCCGTCTCTTTACCCACTGATAATCATATTTTCCACATCTGTAACTCAATTTCTGTTTGTAGATAAGTTCATTTGTACCGTTTTTTAAGAGTCCACATGTAAACATCATATGTTATTTGTCTTTTTCTGTCTGACTTCATTCAGTAGAAGTCTCTAGGTCCATTCATGTTGTTGCAAATGGAATTATTTTGTTGTTTTTATGGCTGAGTATTCCATTGACTGTATATACCAAATCCTTTGTTTTAATTAAAAAAAATTTTAATTGAAGGATAAGTGCTTTACAGAATTTTGTGGGTTTTGTCATAGAGCAACAAGAATCAGCCATAGGTACACCCATGTCCCCTCCCTCCCAGGCCTCCCCCAATCTCCCTCCCCATCCCACCCTTCAGCCGGTCACAGTACCTCTGTTTCAGTTCCCTGAGTCACACAGCAAATCCCCATTGGCTCTCTGCTCTACATATTGCTGTTACTCTCTCCATACATCTCTCCTTCTCCCTCCTCTCCTCCCCCCGTGCCCACAGGTCTGTACTCTGTTTCGCCATTGCTACCCTGAAAAATGCCTCAGTGCCATCTCTTTAGGTTCCATATATATGTGTCAGTATATGGTATGTATTTTTCTCTTTCTGACTTATTTCACTCTGTTTGTCCACCTCATTAAAGTGTGCTCCTTTTTATGGCTGACTAGTATTCCGTTGTATATATGTAGCATAGCTTCTTTATCCATTCATCTGCTGATGGACATCTAGGTTGCTTCCATCTCCTAGCTATTGTAAATAGTGCTATGATGAACATTGGGTTACATGTGTCTTTCAGTTCTGGTTTCCTCAGCGTGTGTGCCTGGAGTGGGATTGCTGGTCGTATGGTGGTTTTATTCCTGACTTTTTAAGGAATCTCCATATCATCTTCCGTAGGAGCTTCCCTCGTGGCTCAGAGGTTAACGCGTCTGCCTCCAATGCGGGAGACCCGGGTTCAATCCCTGGGTCGGGAAGATCCCCTGGAGAAGGAAATGGTAACCCACTCCAGTATTCTTGCCTGGAGAATCCCATGGATGGAGAAGCCTGGTAGGCTACAGTCCACGGGGTCACAAAGAGTCGGACACGACTGAGCGACTGAACGGAACGGAACGGTGGCTGTATCAGTTTACATTCCCACCAACAGTGCAAGAGTGTTCCCTTTCGTCCGTATCCTCTCCAGCTTTAATTGTTTGTAGACTTTTTGGTGATGGCCATTCTGACGGGTGTGAGGTGGTTTCTCATTGTAGTTTTGATTTGCATTTCCTTCTGTATCCATTCCTCTGCTGATGAACATTGAGGTTGCTTCCATGTCCTGGATATTGTAAATAGGGTTGCAGTGATCATGGGTGAAAATGTCTGTTTGAATTTTGGTTTTCTCCAGATTTGTATATTCCCAGGAGTGGAACTGCTGAATCATATGGTACTTCTGTTTTGTTTTTAATGAAACCCCATACTATTCTCCTCAGTAGCTGTATCAGTCTACATTCCCACTAATATTGTAGAAGCGTTCTCTTCTCTCCACACCCTCTCCAGCATTTTTCCTGGTAGATTTTTTCATGATGGGCATTCTGATAGGTGTGAGGTTGTACTGCATTGTAGTTTTGATTTGAATTTCTCTGATAATTACTGATATTGAGCATCTTTTCATGTGCTTTTTACCCCTCTGTGTGTCTTCTTTGGAGGAATGGTCTGTTTATATATTATGCCCATATTTTGGATTCAGTTATTTGTTTTTCTGATATTGAGCCACATAAGCTGCATTTGTCTATTTTGTAAAGTAAACCCTTGTCACTTGACTAAAGTGACAAGGAAAACTATAGGATAGTTTTATAAAAACTCTAAAACTATAAGATACTGATGACAGAAGTCAAAGATGACACAAACTGATAAAGAGATATACCATGTTCTTGGAATGGAAGAATCAATATTGTCAAAATGACTATACTACCCAAAGCAATCTACAGAGTCAGTGTAATCCCTATCAAATTACAATTGTATCCCTATCAAATTATAATTATAATCCTTGTCAAAGGAACTTTCCAGATAATTAGAAATATATATAATGATTTGTATGGAAACACAAAAGAACCTGAAAAGCCAAAGAAATCTTGAGAAAGAAAATGGAGCTGGAATAATCAGGCTCCCTGACTTCAGACTGTACTACAAAGCAACAGTCATCAAAGCAGTATGACACTGGCACAAAATAAAAATATAAATTAATGGACAGCATAGAAAATCCAGAGATAAACCAATACACCTATGGTCACCTAATCTATGACAAAAGAAGCAAGAATATACAATGGAGAAAAGACAGTGTATTCAACAAAAAAATACTGGGCAACTATACGTAAAATAATGAAATTAGAACACTCCCTAACATCATACACAAAAATAAGCTCAAAATAGATTAAAAAGACCCAGATGCAAAGATCATGGCATCTGGTCCCATCACTTCATGGGAAATAGATGGGGAAACAGTGTCAGACTTTAATTTTTTGGGCTCCAAAATAACTGCAGATGCCGATTGCAGCCATGAAATTAAAGGACGCTTACTCCTTGGAAGGAAAGTTATGACCAACCTAGATAGTATATTAAAAAGCAGAGACGTTACTTTGCCAACAAAGGTCCATCTAGTCAAGGCTATGGTTTTTCCCATGGTCATGTATGGATGTGAGAGTTGGACTGTGGAGAAAGCTGATCGCCGAAGAATGGATGCTTTTGAACTGTGGTGCTGGAGAATACTCTTGAGAGTCCCTTGTACTGCAAGGAGATCCAACCAGTCCATTCTAAAGGAGATCAATCCTGGATGTTCATTGGAAGGACTGATGCTGAAGCCGAAACTGCAATACTTTGACCACCTCATGTGAAGAGTTGACTCACTGGAAAAGACTCTGATGCTGGGAAGGATTGGGAGTGAGAGGAGAAGGGGACGACAGAGAATGAGATGGCTGGATGGCATCACCAACTCGATGGACATGAGTTTGAGTGAACTCCGGGAGTTGGTGATGGACAGGGAGGCCTGGCGTGCTGTGATTCATGGGGTCGCAAAGAGTCGGTCATGACTGAGCAACTGAACTGAAGGTCAGGTACTATAAAACACAGGAAAACATAAGCAGAACATTCTTTGACATAAATCATGGCCAGATCTTTTTTGGTCCACTTCTTAGAGTAATGAAAATAAAAACAAAAATAAACAAATCACTCTAGTTCAGTTCAGTCACTCAGTCATGTCGAACTCTTTGCGACCCCATGGACTGTAGCACGCCATGCTTCCCTGTCCATCACCAACTCTTAGAGCCTACTCAAACTCACATCCATCACATCAGTGATGCCATCCAACCTTCTCATTCTCTGTCATCCCCTTCTCCTCCTGCCTTCAATCTTTCCCAGCATCAGGGTCTTTTCCAATGAGTCAGTTCTTTGCATCAGGTGGCCAAAGTATTGGAGTTTCAGTGGCAGCATCAGTTCTTCCAATGAATATTCAGGACTGATTTCCTTTAGGATGGACTAGTTGGATCTCCTTGCAGTCCAAGGGACTCTCAAGAGTCTTTTCCAACACCACAGTTCAAAAACATCAATTCTTCAGTGCTCAGCTTTCTTCACAGTTCAACTTTCACATCCATACAAGACTACTGGAAAAACCATAGCTTTGACTAGACAGATCTTTGTGGTAAAGAAACATCTCTGCTTTTTAATATGCTGTCTAGGTTAATCATAGCTTTTCGTCCAAGGAATAAAGGTCTTTTAGTTTAATGGCTGCAGTCACCATCTGCAGTGATTTTGGAGTCCCCCAAAAAAAGTCTCTCATTGCTTCCATTGTTTCCCCATCTGTTTGCCATGAAGTGATGAGACTGGATGCCATGAGCTTGGTTTTCGGAATGCTGAGTTTTAAGCCAACTTTTTCCACTCTCTTCTTTCACTTTCATCAAGAGGCTCTTTATTTCTTCACTTTCTGCTATAAGGGTGGTGTCAATCTGCATATCTGAGGTTATTGATATTTCTCCTGGAAATGTTGATTCCAGCTTGTGCTTCATCCAGCCTGGCATTTTGCATGATGTACTCTGCATATAAGTTTAATGAGCAGGATGACGGCACACAGCCTTGATATACTGCTTTCCTTTTTGGAACCAGCCTGTTGTTCCATGCCCAGTTCTTGTGAATAATTACGTGAGTGAATAAACCTGGAGTTTCCCGTCTAATAAGTCAGGGAGTTGGGCGATGCAGTCTCTTCAGTGCCTCTAGGGCATATTTCACAAACTCTCATCCTTATTGCTTCTTCCTGTCATCTGACCCTCCTCCTCTCTCATCAGCTTCTTGTCTCCTTGCCCTCAAGTACAGCCCTGGTCCATCACTTAATCTTCACATAGTTATGGAGTTATCTTTCCAAAGCATAAAAGTAAACATTATAGGATCTTGCTTCAAAAACCTTGCCAAAATGAAAGCATAGGAGTGTATTAGTGAAAGGCAGAAAAGACATTATGCAACTTCTGTGAACATAACTAAGGGGTCATGGAGCCTGAGGCATGATTACACCAAGGGAAGTGCCGGACTGGGATGAATAGAACAGTAGAAGTTCACAGCTGATCTCAAGACTTGAGGAGCAAACACATGTAAGTGGTCATGATGCAGACACCAGTCAGCTATGGGGTTCTCAGAGAAAGTGGTGGAGCCCATTCAGCTAAATGGAGGTGAGTAAATAACTGGGCTTCACAGGTGGCTCAGTGGTAAAGAATCTGCCTGCCAAACAGGAGACGTGGGTTCAATCCCTGGGTTGAGAAGATCCCTTGGAGGAGAAAGTGGCAACCCACCCCAGTATTCTTGACTGGACAATGCCATGGACAGTGGAACCTGGTGGGCTATAGTCCATAGGGTCACAAAGAGTCAGACACGCCTGAACATGCATGCAGTAACATAATTATCTAACAGCTCTCTCCAGCTACCAATTTACTATTAGCCAGTGTCATTGTATGGAGAAGGCAATGGCACCCGACTCCAGTACTCTTGCCTGGAGAATCCCATGGACAGAGGAGCCTGGTGGGCTGCGGTCCATGGGGTCACTGAGGGTCGGACATGACTGAGTGACTTCACTTTCCCTTTTCACTTTCATGCATTGGAGAAGGAAATGGCAACCCATTCCAGTGTTCTTGCCTGGAGAATCCCAGGGACGGGGGATCCTGGTGGGCTGTCTTTGGGGTCGCACAGAGTCGGACATGACTGAAGTGACTTAGCAGCAGCAGCAGTGTCATTGGCTTCCCTGGTGGCTTAGATGGTAAATCGTCTGGTAAATCAAACCCAGGGTTTGATCCCTGGGTCGGGAAGGTCCCCTGGAGAATGACCTGGCAACCCACTCCACTATTCTTGCTTGGAGTATCTCATAGACAGAGGAGCCTGGCAGGGTTTAGTCCATGGTGTCACAAAGTGTTGGACACCACTGAAGCAACTTAGCATATATCCATGTAATATCAATAAACATCTTTGTAAATAGAAATTTTAAGAGGTATTCAAAGATATTAGCTCTAAAATGACAGAGATAATTAAATGCTCTTAAACGGTATACATGGAAAGATGGAATGAAAATGTACAAAATATAAAATAAGTATTATATCTCTTCCAAATTTGTAATAATAGGGCAAACTAACAGAGACTATAAAAGATGACTTTTTAAAACTTTAAACACACACAAAAAATAATTTAAATAATGAGAAAAATTTCATTCAACAGACAAATTTCTTCAATAAAGCACAAACTGCACAAGCAGTAAAATAAGTGCTAGGTATATCATACTTTTATGGGCTTCCCTGGTAGCTCAGCTGTAGAGAATCCACCTGCAATGTAGGAGATGCAGGAGACATGGGTTCAATCCCTGGGTTGGGAAGATCCCCTGGGGGAGGGCAAGGCAACCCACTCCAGTTTCCTTGCTGAGAAAATTCCATGAACAGAGAAGCCTGGCGGACTATGGTTCACAGGACTGAAGAGTTGGATATGATTGAGCGACTAGCACGCACATTAAACAAATTTAAGCTTCTGATCAAGCAAGCCACTATAAACAAAATGAAAATTCAACACATAGATTGGGAGAAGATGTTCATGATTCATATAGTGTGCAAAAGATTAAAATTTAGAATTTATAAATTGATTAAGGGAGGAAGGGAAGGAGGCAGGGAGAGTCAGAGGGAGGAAGGAAGGAGGAAAAGAAAAAAAAGGAAGGAAAGAAGGGAAGAAGAGGTAGAGAAAGAATGAGGAAGAGAGAAAAAAGAAAAGCTCAATATAAAAATGATCAAAGTACATTAACAGAACAATTCACACAGAAACCCAAATGTTTAATGTTGTAAGGTGATAAACTTCACTAATAATGAGGAAACTTAATAGTGAAGGAATCAAGTTACCCTCATTACTTATCTGGCTACCCAAATTTAAATGTTTGGCAATTCAATTGCTGAAGAAGAATTGAAAACTAAAATTTAAACTATAAAATCTAAATTATTTTACTCATATAAATCAATAAAAGCAGTTCAAAAATTTATTTGGTGGTTGGTGGTGGTTTAGTCGCTAAGTTGTGTCCGACTCTTGTGACCCCATGGACAAGAGCCTGCCAGGCTCCTCTGTCCGTGGGATTCTCCAGGCAAGAACACTGGAGAAGGTTGCCATTTTCTTCTCCAGGGAAACTTCCCAACTCAGGAATCAAACCTGGGTCTCCTGCATAGCAGGCAGATTCTTTACTGACTGAGCTAAGAGGGATGCCTGTATAATGATGTACACAGGAGTGGTATCTTTTGAACCAGACATTTATACTGAATGTATATCTAGACCCATGCTGTATAGTACAGTAGCCACTAACCACATGGAGTTATTTTAATTTAAATTAATTTAAATTGAATTAGAATTTAAAATTATCTTCTTGTACTACCTACATTTCAAGTGCTAGTGGCCAATGTCTATCATATCATGGTAGACATGGTAGCAAGGGTTTTCCATCAAAAGTGTCAGCTTAGTTGGACAGAGCGAAATAGAATATTTCCATCACTCTAGTAACTTCTATAAGACAGAGACCCTAAGGTTGTCTTTAATAAAAATTTCTACAAGGAAATATTTCTTTTCTTTCTGACTCCCCCATTGTACCCCAATCTTGCAGAACTGCCACCACTGTATCTAACAGCCATTGATCTAAGATGATTTGTCTCAAAGATATTTTCTATCTAGTTTAGTTCAAGCACTTTAAAAACATTAGAGAAATAACTTACTCATGTCTGAGTATATAAATAAATGAAAATAAATATTCAGTTTTAGGAAAGAAGCTGAAAAACAGCCCATCTGCCTAAAACAAGTTTACCAAACTGGAGACATGTTAGCCTTCAGATATATTTTGTTTGGCCCATAGTTTGCTTTTATTTTTGTGTTGTTAATGGCACTAGTTCCAACATTTAAAAATAGATCTTTTTTTAAAAATTGCCTGGATTCTCTTTAAAGAGTAGAAAAATCTAGAAAACTAAGCTGACACTTTTGATGGAAAACCCTTGCTTGTGCTAAGTAATAGGGACTTCCTTAAATGGACACAGGTTCCCAGGAGTTCCATATTGTTCACCACTTCACTCGTGTCTGTTATTAGTAGGCTTCTGAGTTTGTAACTCCTGCTCCAAATCTAGAAAAAATGAGTTTATATGTTTCTAGCACACCCAAACACTCAAAGGCTCCCAGAAATGTTGTAGTTGCTTGTGGCTGACCACATGAATCGACCTCAGTTCAGTTCAGTCACTCAGTCATGTCTGACTCTTTGCGACCACATGGACCGCAGCACGCCAGGCCTCCTTTTCCATCACCAACTCCCGGAGTTCACCTAAACTCATGTCTTTTGGGTCGGTGATGCCATCCAACCATCTCATCCTCTGTCGTCCCCTTCTCCTCCTGCCTTCAATCTTTTCTAACATCGGGGTCTTTTCAAATGAGTCGGCTCTTCGCATCAGGTGGCCAAAGTATTGGAGTTTCAGCTTCAACATCAGTCCTTCCAATAAATATTCAGGACCAATTTCCTTTAGGATGGACTGGTTGGATCTCCTTGCAGTCCAAGGGACTTTCAAGAGTCTTCTTCACAGCTCAAAAACATCAGTTCTTCAGTGCTCAGCTTTCTTTATAGTCCAGCTCTCACATCCATCCATAACTACTGGAGAAACCATAATCTTGACTAGACAGACCTTTGTTGACAAAGTAATGATGTCTCTGCTTTTTAATATGCTGTCTAGGTTGGTCATAACTTTCCTTCCAAGGAGTAAGCGTCTTTTAATTTCATTCCTGCAGTCACCATCTGCAGTGATTTTGGAGCCCCCCAAAATATAGTCGACCACTGTTTCCACTGTTTGCCCATCTATTTGCCATGAAGTGATGGGACCGGATGCCATGATCTTAGTTTTCTGAACGTTGTGCTTTAAGCCAACTTTTTCACTCTCCTCTTTCACTTTCATCAAGAGGCTATTTAGTTCTTCTTCACTTTCTGCCATAAGGGTGGTGTTATCTGCCTATCTGAGGTTATTGATATAAATCTTTGATCATCACTTGAACTTGAAAAGACTAAAACATCAATTGATAGAGTGGTATTAAGAAATTTTAGTTTGAGCATATGATTCTCTGCATATATTTATTTCTGAGTTTTTATTTATGTAGTCATGTCCGTATGTATGCATCTGACAACTGTTATTTTGAGGAAATAGAGTAGAGGTTAAGGTCCAGCCATCCTCAGCTGTTCGAAGCTAATATTATGTTAACAGATGCACCAGGAACACTTTATCACTTTGTTTACACCTGAATTGGGGAGGGAGGTAAAGAAGCACAATGTAAATAAGCATGTTTTCAAGGAGCATAAACGTTAAAACCAAGTGGTTAATTGCTTTTAGGGAAGAATACCTGACTGTTCTTCACATCTGACCTGAATTCCTTCTCTTAATTAATTAGGCAACAAAAGCATTAACATAACTATTCAGGCAGAGTTTTAATGGCTAGTCTTCAGGGATATTGTAAAAAGAATTGCTGCTTTATTGAGTTTGGACACAATTTAGTTTAATAATTTGGTTTCCTGAAATCTTGGGGGTAAGTCAAAGTCAACAAGTTTAAATGGTTGGGTAGTTTGGAGAGAGGGCTGGAAAGACGGGTTGATTTTATTGTTAAACTCCAACTACTAGGACACAATTAAGACTGCCTCTAGGGGGGAAAAAAGTGGAAGACTAGAAAGGCAGAAATTGAGAAAGAGAAACATCTCCCAAAGACAGTGGAAGAATTGGAACTCCTTGGGACACAATCTCTTTAGACCAGTGTATTTTAAACTTCAGTTCTTAATCCATTTGTAAATCTTGAACTAACATCAAGAGATAATTTTTAAACAATATTTAATGTTTCTGTGTGATGTGTTATCTAATACTTTGTGATGGCATTTTTCTTTATTTTTATTCTGTTTAAAAAACTTTGTCCATGACTTGCCCATTCTCTTCCTTAGACTTTCACTTTTTAGTTTCTCTTTCACACACATGGCAAAGAGATGAAACAAAGTAAGAGGAAAAATTGCTGCAGATAATCCATGAGCTGCCTTCTCATCCTGGGCTGCTGCATCTGTTACCTTTTTTTTTCCCTCTTTAGCCGTATCTCTGACCAGGTTTTCTGCCTTTAAAGAAAAGTCAAACCCTCTGGCCTTCCATTAAACCAACAATATGGAAATTATTAAGTACTATGGATGTAAGAGTTGGATTGTGAAGAAAGCTGGTCGCCGAAGAATGGATGCTTTTGAACTGTGGTGTTGGAGATGACTCTTGAGAGTCCCTTGGACTGCAAGGAGATCCAACCAGTCCATCCTAAAGGAGCTCAGTCCTGGGTGTTCATTGGAAGGACTGATGCTGAAGCTGAAACTCCAATACTTTGGCCACCTGATGCAAAGAGCTGACTCACTGGAAAAGACTCTGATGCTGGGAGGGATTGGGGGCAGGAGGGGAAGGGGACGGCAGAGAATGAGATGGCTGGATGGCATCACCGACTCGATGGACGTGAGCTTGAGTGAACTCCGGGAGTTGGTGATGGACAGGGAGGCCTGGCGTACTGTGATTCATGGAGTCTCAAAGAGTCGGACACGACTGAGCGACTGAACTAACTAACTAATTGTATAAATGATGTTGTCTGATCCACAAATTCTACTAACCCATTGTATTTGCATGAATATTGATGAGAATTCTCTAACAGAGCACCAATCCACTTGATTTTCTTCGAGCAGGAAGGGACCTTCTACATGGAGTAGATGGGTTACAAAGTCAGCCTGAGAGCTGAGGAAATGGACTCTTGGTAGAGCTCTCAAGAATGATTCTGAAAAGCCACACCACAGAACTAGGTCATCAAAGAAACTACTACCCATGAGCAAAATAAGCTAGAGAAACGTAGTCTTTCTTGATGGCCCTGTGCCTAGTCCAGAGACTGGTGCGTCTGTGGGGAGGGCCAGTGCCAAGATTGGGCCCTAGGTCTGTTTCATCCCTTCTGTGCCTGTGTCCCCACCATTCTCTGGTCAGGAGAGGGGGGCTACTGGCCTTCTCTGTGTTCTTTGTCAGCTGACGTGTTCCCTGTTAGACTTAAATTCCTCATCCATAAAATGGACCTAATATACCCTCCTGTAAAGTTCTTTTAGAATCATGAAAGCAAATTCTTGCTCAAGACTGGCATAATGAATGTTAATTCCATTTCTTTGTTAAAAAGCTTATTATCAGCATGTGACACCTTATATAGGAGTATTTTATTCTAAGGTAGTCAACTTGATGGATTGGAAAAAAATGGAAGAACTGTTGCCTTTTTGAATTACAGAGGTATTTGTAATCATAGACCCATGCATGCCTTTGAGACTGCGTGATTGAACTGAAATTAGTGTGATCCCTCCCTACAGATATAGCGCTGATAGGTGGCAGTGGACTAGAATCTAAATAGCTTAGATTTTCTGTACAAATGAAGCACAAACGATAGTTTGATGAGTATAGCTTTTTTATTATTTGATAATAGTTTAGTGGAAAAATCATAGACTGAGTTGGCTTGAGTCCCTGCTGCATGACCTGTGAACTACCTGATCTTTCTGTTAGGTAGTTAGAATAGGAAAAAGGAGTCCAGAATGGTGGTGGCTAAAAGACAAAGGAGGGGAAAACGCGTGAAAATAGAACAAAGGAAAGTCCGAGGACTAGAGTGAGAAGCTCGGGTGAAACAAACGGCCCTCCTGGCTGGCCCAACTTAAGATTCACATAGGGCAGGCTTGGGGAAGGAGAGAAACAGATAAAAATAGGAGCCAAAATTGGGCTGGTCTTTGGGTCAGCGCGCCCTCATGCCTCGAGGATGTATTTTCCTTTGCTTGCCAATAAAACTGAGCTGTAACACTGGTCCGTCCGAGGAAATTACATGGGGCTGTAACACTGGTCCATCTGTTGCTTCAAATTTTTATTGTGATGAGACAGAACCGAGGAAATTACTAACTCCCCTGACATTACTAATGTCCTTATCCTCTAGGGGCTTTGGTTTATTTATTTGCAAAAGCATTTGGGTGAATCTGTAAAGCACCTGACGTATAATGCCAGCACAGTTTGGTGCAGAAAGTAGAACTCTGAAATGCAAGCTCTTCATTTTGGAAAGCCTTGAAGCTCATATAGTCATCATCTTTCTTCTTTGCTTAGAATCTGACCTTTGGTCAATAGATCCTTGAGTGCTGCACTGTTCTCTAGGAAATAGTCTTTTTGCCATCTCTAAGTTCCCAACTACTGAACATCATTCCATTTTCCCAAGTAAAAGCAGAAGAAAGTGCTATCTTTTGCTATTTCTGAGAGAAAAAAACTTGTGTGTTACATAGCCCTAGGAAATAATATGTCTAATTGACTTTCACTATTGTTGCTTTAAGAAAGGAATACCTCAAAGAAAGGAATACATAAATGTTCCATAAGCAAAACATTAACTTTTGAAATTAACGAGGAAGTCAGAATCCATTTGTTCTAAACAGGTGCAGGAGAACTGAATAAATAATCCAAGCTCTTGAATGCTTTCATGGTAAATTTAATAAGGCAAAAAAGGAAAGAAGAAAAAAAAAAGAAACAAGAGTTATTAAATTGGGAATTGGTTGGAGATAAAACAGATCCTGGCAAGTCATTTTACTGTGTAAAATAGATTGTTATGTCATATTCATTGCTGATAGATATTCTAGGTATTTCACACATACTAAATAATAACATCTCACAGTATACATCAATTACAAAATTAGTCTTGGCTTGCTTTTGAATGGTAAAAATCCCTTTTCAAAATATAAGTATTGTAACAAAATCTGTGGGTGTAGTAAGCCCTTGGGTATCAGTGTGTCTGAACTATCAAGCGAACAAAAGACACACAGCCTATATTTTCTCAGGGAGTGAATAGTGCCAAACATAAATATTGCAGCATTTAACATAAAACACGCTATGCAAAAATATAGACCTTGTTTGTTTGATTCCCCTAATGCTTTAAGAAAGCTTACATCAAGGGTACTATAAGTACTATATTTAAGAATCTAATTCAACTTAAGGGGTTCTACACTGCCTATAAATTTTTTTTCTATTGAATTACTGCCTATTTTCAATTCAAGGCAATGCATTGTTCTATGCCAACAAACCTTGTTAGGTACTTAATAATAGCAATAATATACAAGGAGTGACTAAAGTGCCTGTGGAAAATTAGTCATTATTAGTAATTACTGGCAACTTCTTCCCATTGGAGTTCAGATATATAGTTCAAGGAAAATTCTTACTTTTTCAGCTAATTTTATGAAATACCTGCTATGTATGTAACCATGTTTAGGAGCTTTCTGTGTACACTTCCTTTAATCATTTTACCAGTCCTGCCAGGTGTTTTTTTCAGGGAGGGATCCTTCTCCTCTATTTTTATATTTCCATGGAAGGGGCCTAAAGGGGCATTTCGGGCTTTATTCTCTCCTCTCCAGACTTGCTCCCCCCAGGCCTGTGGAGAGCCTAACAGTCAGTGCTTCTCATCCCAACTGTCTCACACACGGTTGCCCCTCAGCGGTGGGTAGAGACTCCATCTTGGTTCTCTTGAGTTCTTTGTTTAGCTGAAAAGAATTAAGATGAGGCTTTTCCTCAGCTCCCTCTGCCCTTGAATGCACAGACTTCTGCCCTTGAACTCACATGTTACAGAGCTCACTGTGCTCCACTGAGCCCACTGGGGCTCCCCTATAGACACATAGTGAGTGTCACTGCTGTCGCCCTGAGGCAGAGATACTCTCCAAGCAGCAGACATGGAGCAGGTATCTGAGGTTGTTTGCAGACCACACTCTTCCCCATTTCTGAGGTCTAGACCTGGACAGGGAGTCAGGGGTAGGCATGGGGGTGGGGTTAGGGAGAGGGCAGGAGACAACCATGTTGACCTCAGTTATCAATCATATCTTTGTTATGAATTATTATACTTTTGAAGTGATGCACATCCCTAAATAGGCTGAGGCTTTGATTTTCAACCATCTCCCTGTTCTACTCCTTACCATTAGGTTTATGACAAGCCTAGACAGCATATTAAAAAGCAGAGACATTACTTTGCCAACAAAGGTCCATCTAGTCAAAGCTATGATTTTTCCAGTAGTCCTGTATGGATGTGAGAGTTGGACTATAAAGAAAACTGAGCACCGAAGAATTGACAGTGTTGGAGAAGACTCTTGAGAGTCCCTTGGACTGCAAGGAGATCCAACCAGTCCATCCTAAGGGAAATCAGTCCTGAATATTCATTGGAAGGACTGATGCTGAAGCTGAAACTCCAGTACTTTGGCCACCTGATGTGAAGAGCTGACTCATTTCAAAAGACCCTGATGCTGGGAAAGATTGAAAGTGGGAAGAGAAGGGGACGACAGAGGATGAGATGGTTGGATGGCATCACTGACTCAATGGACATGAGTTTGAGTAAACTCCAGGAGTTGTGATGGCCAAGGAAGTGTGGTGTGCTGCAGTCCATGGGGTCACAAAGAGTAGACATGAATGAGTGACTGAACTGATTGGGCTTTGAAGGAGAAGAAGACTGTGTAAGTTGGACCCTAAACTACAACAGGAGTAACTGGGAGATGACTGGGATGCAGAGAGGTGAATCAGTTGCCCTAATTGACTGTATAAGTGGGTGTGATTTAGAGTAATGGTCCTCAAAGTGTGGTGCACAAGATGATTTGCTGGGTTTGCAAAGAAAATGTTATAAGCTATCTTTGTATTTTTATATTAAAATGATCAAGATATTAAGCTCTATTAATATTTAACATGGGGCTTAAAAATAACACCTCTGTTCAGTGTATTGTATATCAGGCAGTCATTTATCTGTAAATATAAAGGGTTCGTCTACAACACAGAGAGGCATGCAGCCTTGCCCTCACTCTCTCATTTGCTTTCAAGGTATTGCAGTGTATTGGGCTGCTGTGTGCCTCATTAAATAAATTTAAAGAATATATTGTCTTGTTTTAATAAATGAGCATTGCCACAAAACAGATAAATGCTGTATAAAGATTCCTTGTTGTGCTTTTTTAGTTGCCACATTATGTCTGATTCTTTCGTGACCTCATGGATGGTAGCCCCCCTAGGCTCCTCTGTCCATGGAATTTCCCAGGCTAGAATACTGGAGTAGGTTGCCATTTCCTTCTCCGGGAATTCTTCCTGACCCAGGAATTGAATAATCATTGCATCTCCTGCATTGAAGGTTTGGATTCTTTATCGCTGAGCCACTAGGGAAGCCCAGAAATAAAAAACAAAGACAAAAAACATTGAAGATAATACTAATAGCATAAATACACATGAACAATAGGAAAATGGCAAAGCTGAGACTTCTTACATATTAGGACAGGATGTTGTTGGTCATATTCGAAAGAATAATCATGACAATCTAATCAAATCCCCAAAGAATTTGAAAAATATTTAGGAACTATTATGAACAGTGTTTAATATGTAGATTTCATCCACTATATTTATTAATAAACCTTATCTTGCCTTGAGTTATTAATGATAATATAAACTAATAATTAGAAAGACTTTTAAAATTAAGGCATCTAACCCATGAAGCAAGCCTATATTTTTCCTTAACATTTAAAGTCATTTGAAACTCATCTTAGTATTATACATAATTTCATTAAAGGTGATGATAAATATTTAAATAATTTTTGAGTTTGTTAATGAAATAATGCCATAGTTATGCATATAATGGAGAAGGAAATGGAAACCCAATCCATTATTCTTGCCTGGAAAATCCCATGGATGAAGGAGCCTGGTGGGCTATCACCCACTGGGTCGGATATAACTGAAGCAACTTCATTTCATGTATATATATATGTCAGGGGAGTTTGTAATTTCCTCAGTTCTGTCTCATTGCAACAAAAATTTGAAGCGACAGATGGACCAGTGTTATAGCTCTGTGTTACAGTTCAGTTTTATTTAGAAAGCAAAGGAAAATACATCCTGGAGACATGAGGGCGGACTGACCCAAAAAACCCAAAGAGAAGAGAACCCCCAGCCCAATTTTGGCTCCTCCTTTTATACGTTTTTTTCTCCTCCCCCTGGGCCTGCCCTATGTAAACTGAGCTAGCCAGGAGCTCTGTTTGTTCTACCTGATGTCCTCACTCCCATCCTCGGACCTTCCTTTGTTCTATTTTCATGGGTTTCCCCCTTCTTTGTCTTTTAGCCACCGCCATTATGAACTCCTTTTTCCTGTTCTAACTATTGACTCACTGGAAAAGAGTCTGATGCTGGGAAGGATTGGGGGCCAGAGGAGAAGGGGACGGCAGAGAATGAGATGGCTGGATGGCATCACCGACTCCATGGACATGAGTTTGAGTGAACTCCGGGAGTTGGTGATGGACAGGGAGGCCTGGCATGCTGAGATTCATGGGGTCACGGAGAGTCGGACACGACTGAGCAACTGAACTGAACTGAATATATATATATATATATATATATATATACACATAATATAAGTACAGTGCTTCCAGTCTTTCAATTATCTTTTTATTATGGTGGTGGGATTTCAAAAAACATTTGGAGACTCCTGGACCAGAGGATTAGTATAAGCCTACAGGGAGATTTTAGGAGGCATACTAGAAAATGAGTTAGACAGCATATTTTGCAAATGGGCTTCCCTCATAGCTCAGTTCGTAAAGAATCCGCCTTCAATGCAGGAGACCTGGGTTCAAACCCTGGGTTGGGAAGATCCCCGGGAGAAGGGAAAGGCTACCCACTCCAGTATTCTGGCCTGGAGAATTCCATGGACTATGCAGTCCATGGGGTCGCAAAGAGTCGGACACGACTGAGTGACTTTCACTTCACTTTAAGCAACATAAATCTGAAAGCTGTCTCATTCTCATTAAGATACTAGGCTAAACCAATTGATTGAAGCAATGGATTCAATTCAGCCAGAATACATTTAAAAAGATAAAGTTCAAGTGCTACTCTTTGAACTTTATCTTTTTGAATGTATATTTGATAATGAAAATTTCCAGTCTTCAAGTGCAGGATGGCTAAACAGCAGTGTAAGAAAAGAAACAACTTAGTTTCTCAAGACAGAATGTGATACATGTGCCATAAAAGACAATTTTTTGGCAATATGAACAGAATCTTTTATCTAGAATGCAGAACAGTCTAGTCAGACACCAGGGATAGAGTTTGTAGTAAGAGAAGTCATTTTTTTAAGTACCTTCTTTAAAAAAATTTTTTTTAATTGGGATATAGTTGATTTAAGGTGTCATGTTAGTTTCAGGTGTGCAGCAAAGTGAATCAGTTATACATACACATATATCCTTTTTAAATAGACGAGAAGTAAATATTAATAGAAGAGCTACCAAAGGAGAGGCAGACAAAAGGATTCAGTCTTAGGAATTGAGGGGATCAACTTTAAAAAGCCTCAAAGATGTCACGAGGCTACTAATATTAAAGGGTGACTATGTGAAAAGAGAATCACCATCTCCACGATCCCAAGGCAGCCCTGTACCTTTCAACTCCACAGCACCGCAGCTGCGCCCACCACGCCATGCTCTGTGAGCCGGCTGCACTCCCAGTCGACGCCTGGGACCTGATGGCCTTTACACCCCACAGGTGGGCCTACCCTTGAGGACGCACCCCTCTATTTTTGGATTCAAATGTAGGGATTGGAATCTCACTCCCCAGAGGACCAACTGAGGGCCAACCATGGCAACCTGAGGATAGAGGAGAGTTAGGATAGATCAACACATGGACATCACCAGATGGTCAACACCGAAATCAGATTGATTATATTCTTTGCAACCAAAGATGGAGAAGCTGTATACAGTTAGCGAAAACAAGACCAGGAGCTGACTGTGGCTCAGATCATGAACTCCTTATTGCGAAGTTCAGACTTAAATTGAAGAAAGTAGGGAAAACCACTAGACCATTCAGATATGACCTCAATCAAATCCCTTATGATTATGCAGTGGAAGTGAGAAATAGATTTAAGGGACTAGATCTGATTGATAGAGTGCCTGATGAACTCTGGACGGAGGTTCGTGACATTGTACAGGAGACAGGGACCAAGACCATCCCCATGGAAAAGAAATGCAAAAGAGCGAAATGGCTGTCTGAGGAGGCCTTACAAATAGCTGTAAAAAGAAGAGAGGCGAAAAGCAAAGGAGAAAAGGAAAGATATAAGCATCTGAATGCAGAGTTCCAAAGAATAGCAAGGAGAGATAAGAAAGCCTTCCTCAGTGATCAATGCAAAGAAATAGAGGAAAACAACAGAATAGGAAAAACAAGAGACCTCTTCAAGAAAATTAGAGATTCCAAGGGAACATTTCATGCAAAGATGGGCTCGATAAAGGACAGAAATGGTATGGACCTAACAGAAGCAGAAGATATTAAAAAGAGGTGGCAGGAATACACAGAAGAACTGTACAAAAAAGATCTTCACGACCAAGATAGTCACGATAATGTGATCACTGACCTAGAGCCAGACATCTTGGAATGTGAAGTCAAGTGGGCCTTGGAAAGCATCACTACGAACAAAGCTAGTGGTGGTGATGGAATTCCAGTTGAGCTATTTCAAGTCTTGAAAGATGATGCTGTGAAAGTGCTGCACTCAATATGCCAGCAGATTTGGAAAACTCAGCGGTGGCCACAGGACTGGAAGAGGTCAGTCTTCATTCCAATCCCAAAGAAAGGCAATGCCAAAGAATGCTCAAACTACCGCACAATTGCACTCATCTCACACGCTAGTAAAGTCATGCTCAAAATTCTCCAAGCCAGGCTTCAGCAGTATGTAAACCGTGAACTCCCAGATGTTCAAGCAGGTTTTAGAAAAGGCAGAGGCACCAGAGATCAAATTGCCAACATCCGCTGGATCATGGAGAAAGCAAGAGAGTTTCAGAAAAACATCTATTTCTGCTTCATTGACTATGCCAAAGCCTTTGACTGTGTGGATCACAATAAACTGTGGAACATTCTGAAAGAGATGGGAATCCCAGACCACCTGACCTGCCTCTTGAGAAACCTGTATGCAGGTCAGGAAGCAACAGTTAGAACCGGTCATGGAACAACAGACTGGTTCCAAATAGGAAAAGGAGTGCGTCAAGGTTGTATATTGTCACCTTGCTTATTTAACTTATATGCAGAGTACATCATGAGGAACGCTGGGCTGGAAGAAGCACAAGCTGGAATCAAGATTGCTGGGAGAAATATCAATAACCTCAGATATGCAGATGACACTACCCTTATGGCAGAAAGTGAAGAGGAACTCAAAAGCCTCTTGATGAAAGTGAAAGAGGAGAGTGAAAAGGTTGGCTTGAAGCTCAACATTCAGAAAACAAAGATCATGGCATCTGGTCCCATCACTTCATGGGAAATAGATGGAAAAACAGTGGAAACAGTGTCAGACTTTGTTTTTTGGGGCTCCAAGATCACTGCAGATGCTGATTGCAGCCATGAAATTAAAAGACGCTTGCTCCTTGGAAGGAAAGTTATGACCAACCTTGATAGTATATTAAAAAGCAGAGACATTACTTTGCCGACCAAGGTCCGTCTAGTCAAGGCAATGGTTTTTCCCGTGGTCATGTATGGATGTGAGAGTTGGACTGTGAAGAAAGCTGATCGCCGAAGAATCGATGCTTTTGAACTGTGGTGTTGGAGAAGACTCTTGAGAGTCCCTTGGACTGCAAGGAGATCCAACCAGTCCATTCTAAAGGAGATCAATCCTGGATGTTCATTGGAGGGACTGATGCTAAAGCTGAAACTCCAATACTTTGGCCACCTCATGAGACGAGTTGACTCACTGGAAAAGACTCTGATGCTGGGAAAGGTTGGGGGCGGGAGGAGAAGGGGACGACGGAGAATGAGATGGCTGGATGGCATCACCGACTCTGTGGACATGAGTTTGAGTGTACTCCGGGAGTTGGTGATGGACAGGGAGGCCTGGCGTGCTGTGATTCATGGGGTCGCGGAGAGTCGGACACGACTGAGCGACTGAACTGAACTGAACTGAACTGAGGATAGATCATCCTTGACCTATGAAAACGGAGAAGGCAATGGCACCCCACTCCAGTACTCTTGCCTGAAAAATCCCATTGACAGAGGAGCCTGGTAGGCTGCAGTCCATGGGGTCGTGAAGAGTCGGACACGACTGAGCGACTTCACTTTCACTTTTCACTTTCACTTTTCACATTCATGCACTGGAGAAGGAAATGGCAGCCTACTCCAGTATTCTTGCCTGGAGAATCCCAGGGACGGGGGAGCCTGGTGGGCTGCTATCTATGGGGTCGTACAGAGTCGGACATGACTGAAGCGACGTAGCAGCAGCAGACCTGTGAAAAAGGTGGGCTGAGGAAGTTTGCAGATGCCTTCCCTTCCTTTATCCCCTGTGTGACCCACTCATTGTGAGGGGAGGTGTAACTCTGCTGTATCTCCGTCTGGCTCCCTGTAAAGTGGCAGCTGACATGTTCTACCCATGGCTGCATCCCCTTTCATGTCCTCTGGACTTGTGAAAGTGAAGTCGCCCAGTCGTGTCCAACTTTTTGCAGCCCCATGGACTGCAGCCCACCAGGCTCCTCCATCCATGGGATTTTCCAGGCAAGGGTACTGGAGTGGGGTGCCATTTGCTTCTCTGGGCTTGTACCCTCTAAACATATTACCTCCACTTTCCCCTTGACTCAAGCTTTCATTTTTAGAGGATCTACGCAAGACAACTCGTTCCTAGAATGTTAACACGCCATGTGATGAAAATAAAAATAGACAAACACTTTGCGGTCAAGTATATTTGGAGAACTTTGCATTAAATAAAAATAGATTCACTTACTACAAAACTTCTTTAATGAGGTGGATATTATGCAGGCTTTTTTTTTTCATATTTCTTGGAAGTCTCTTTCCAGAGAGCACGTGTAATGTCAGCATAATATAGAAAGAATTTGGGGAGTGCTGTTTTAGTTGGCAAAATAAGGAGCTATTTTCTAGCTAAACTTCAGGCACAGTTGTCTTATTGTCAAAGACAAAGAATGGTTCAAAGGTAGAATCAAGGAGCCCTGGAAGATTTTTAGTTCTGATTGTTACATTCCCTGTATGCACAGGGAATACCCTGATGGTAAAGAGTTGAAGAGGCATCAACTCATCACATGATCTCTGAGCTCATTCTAGTATTCTGAATCTACTGCTTCACTTTATTATCTGGCATTTTTAGTTTAAAGACAGGAATGTCTTTGCCATTATTTATAGTAGATCATATGGACACTCCATTTACAATTAGTATAGGGCTTCCCTGGTGGCTCAGAGGATAAAGCGTCTGCCTGCAGTGCAGGAGACCTGGGTTCAATCCCTGGGTTGGGAAGATCCCCTGGAGAAGGAAATGGCAACCTACTCCAGCACTCTTGCCTGGAGAATCCCATGGACAGAGGAGCCTGGCAGGCTACAGTCCCTGGGATTGCAAAGAGTCGCACACGACTGAGCGGCTTCACTTTCTTTCACTTTCACCTGCGCTGGCCCGCCTCAGTATACTGCATAGCAGTCACACACCAAAAGCAGCTAGAACAATTTCTTATACATAACTGGTGTCAAATAAATCAGAGTTTTCATATCTTTCGTGAGAAGGAAATTTGATGACTAATTTTAAAATTTGATAACTAATAACATATTTGGTAACTAATTCAAAATCCTTCAGAGCTGCTGCTGTTTAGTCGCTAAGCTGTGTCTGATTTTTTGTGATCCTATAGACTGTAGCCCACCAGGAACCTCTGTCCGTGGGATTTCCCAGGCAAGAATATTGGAGTGGGTTTCTATTTCTTTCTCCTGACCCAGGAATCAAACCCACGTCTCCTGTTTGGCAGGCACCTGGGGAAGCCCAAAATCCTTTAGAGAGGATCAGCTAAATAAACGTCCAAGATTTAATTCTTGGTGACCAGGATCTTTCTCTTCACACTTGGAAATATTGAGTTGTTTATAATTCATGTTATGTTCATGCCAGGTTCTTACATACTCTGCTGTACTGTAGGTCCAGTGTCTTCTCTCTGTAATCTCTTGACCTGCCATACTGTCTAGAGAATAACTACTTATCTTTTAGGTATCAATGCAAAATACACGTCTCTAACTTCCCCAGACAGAACTAACAGCCTTCTCTTATGTTTCTACAACAAGGCCGGGTCTTGGCAGAAAGCCCTCTGGCTGGTTCAAATAAAGAAACTATTTACAAAGGAATAAGCAAATGCATTCGGAGACTAGAAATGAAAGTTCGTTACCAATTCTAGAGATGAAAGGGTAAGGGGAGAAAGGAGGGTTATTGGGACCAGGGAGAGTGGA
The DNA here is from genome assembly GCF_049115385.1 of Moschus berezovskii. Taxonomy (NCBI): domain Eukaryota; kingdom Metazoa; phylum Chordata; class Mammalia; order Artiodactyla; family Moschidae; genus Moschus; species Moschus berezovskii. The sequence goes on along the minus strand of NC_142475.1, from coordinate 10,425,546 downwards.
GCTCTGGAGGAGGAGTACTTTCATTCTGGGGGAGCTCTGCTATTGCCAGAGATGTGCACCTTATCAGCCTCTCATTGGCCAGAATAAATTGCAAGTCAGGTGGCAAGAGTCTGAAGGATGTATTGTCAGAGGCATGCCTGTCCACCGTGGTACAGGGAGGATGGAGGGAGGAGAGGGGAGATAAATGGAGAATAACATTTTTGACATTTTAGCCAACTTATCGATTTGACTTACTTGGCTCATGTGTCTGTCTTTCCTCTGCTTCGACAAAGAGGTAAGGATGGTTTGTTTCGTTGTGTTGTATTGTGTACATATCCTTAGTAGGCAATGCCGCAGTGTGAGTCGGAAGAAAGGAAGAGAGGGAGGGAGGACGGGAGGGGAGACTTGTGTTATATATTAAGCATGTTTAATGCAAAGCAGCAGTTCAACCCGAGTGAGCCATTCTAAGAGGCAGCGGGAATGGAAAGTCTAGAAGCAAGTGGCCCCAAGTAGTGACTCAGGAAACAATCAGTGCATCATCTGCACTGTGTGCTCCCAAATTAGCAGACTTCCTTTTGGCTTTGCACCACCCTGGATTTTAACTTTGTGTGTTAGCTTTAGACCTTAAGTGGTAATGGTCCTTCACACAGGTCATTTATATTAGAGGTACTGCAACTTTATCATCATGTTACAGTACAGTAGAGGTATTTTTGAAATAATTTTTTTAATCTATTTATTTTAATTGGAGGCTAATTACTTTACATTATTGTATTGGTTTTGCTATACATTGACATGAATCTGCCCCGGGTGTACATGTGTTCCCCATCTTGAACCTCCCTCCCACCTCCCTCCCCATCCCATCCCTCTGGTTCATCCCAGTACACCAGCCCCGAGTATCCTGTATCATGCATTGAACCTGGACTGGCGATTCCTTTCACATATGATAATATACATGTTGAAATAAATTTTTGAACTGAGGTTACTTATTACTTTATTTACTGATTTTCCTATCTCAATATCCTGATTTGGTCATTTTAAGCATTTTAAAGCATTTGCTTTTCTATTCATAATCAAATTCTCCTACTTCTTGGTGACTAGTTACTATTAAAAAGATTTTTGTTTTTTAACCAGATCTAAAGATGGAGATAAGCCTTCTGGAAATATCAGTATTTTGTTATTGTTCAGTTGCTCAGTCGTGTCCAACTCTTTGCGACCCCATGCATGGACTGCAGCACGCCAGGCCTCCCTGTCCATCACCAGCTCCCAGAGCTTGCTCAAGTTCATGCCCATTGAGTCAGTGATGCCATCCAACCATCTCATCCTCTGTCGTCCCCTTCTCCTGCCTTCAGTCTTTCCCAGCATCAGGGTGTTTTCCAGTGAGTCGGCTTTTTGCATCAGGTGGCTGAAGTATTGGAGTTTCAACTTCAGCATCAGTCCTTCCAATGAATATGCGGGACTGATCTCCTTTAGGATGGACTGGTTGGATCTCCTTGCAGTCCAAGGGACTCTCAAGAGTCTTCTCCAACACCACAGTTCAAAAGTATCAATTCTTCAATCCTCAGCTTTCTTTATAGTCCAACTCTCACATCCATACATGACTACTGGAAAACACCATAGCTTCGACTAGACGGACCTTTGTCGGCAAAATAATGTCTCTGCTTTTTAATATGCTGTCTAGGTTGTCATAGATTTTCTTCCAAGGAGCAAACGTCTTTTAATTTCATGGCTGCAGTCACCATCTGCAATGATTTTGGAGCCCAAGAAGACAAAGTCTTTCACTGTTTCCATTGTTTCCCCATCTATTTGCCATGAAGGGATGGGACCAGATGCCATGGTTTTCGTTTTTTGAATGTTGAGTTTTAAGCCAGCTTCTTCACTCTCCTCTTTCACCTTCATCAAGAGGCTCTTTAATTCCTCTTCGCTGGAGGGTGGTGTCATCTGCATATCTGAGCTTATTGATATTTCACCCTGCAATCTTGATTCCAACTTGTTGTTCATCCAGCCTGTATTTCGAATGATGTGTTCTGCATATAAGTTAAATTTCAGGGTGACATATATAGGATTGTATATGTTTAGGGTGTATATACAGCATTGATGTAATCCTTTCCCCATTTTGAATCTGTCTGTTTTTCCATGTCCGGTTGCTTCTTGACCTATATACAGGTTTTGCATGTGATGATGGCTAAATATTAAGTGTTCCTGAAAGAGTTGCGGTATTCAGTGCAAATACTGAACATTTATGGAGACGGTTTAAAAAATAGCTTTAGAAAATACCCTTAAGCTATAAGGAGGGGAAGGAGGATGGAGAAGAAGGGGAGATAGGTGGATGGGGTAGTTATAGATTCTAAAGTATGTCTTTATTTTGTACTTTGCCTCAAGTGTTTTTGAAATATTGAAATTATGATAAATTTTTAAGATAATAAAATGTATCCCTTTTGAAAGGAAAACATACAAATTTGTTTTATGAAATTTGACATTCTTTATTTAGTAATATAGGCACTCATTCTGATTTAAGGGTAAATGCTCTTAGTAACTTTCCATTTCTTTTCCCTAGGGAAAGTGTCAGATCTGGGGCTTCCCAGGTGGCACAGTGGTAAAGAATCCGCCTGCCAATGCACGAGACACAAGAGACGCAGGTTCGATCCCTGGTCAGGAAGATCCCCTGGAGGAGGCAATCGCAACCCACTCCAGTATTCTTGCCTGTAGAATTCCATGGACAGAGAAGCCTGGCGAGCTATGATCCATGGGGTTGCAAAGCGCTGGACACGACTGAGCGACTAACACACACGCACACTCCCTATTAGTTATTCTTGGTTCCTACCAGTAATATCTTCTTACCATCATCTCTGAATGTCTCACATATGTTATTTGGCCTCATAAATATTTATCAGCTTATGTAGTGGGTGGGATGTACCAACATAAACATGAACAATAGGGCCCTGTAATGTAAGAGTGCCTACTCTTTCTTATTGGTGGAAAGGACATGACAGTAAACAAGCACTGTATATCCCTGTGAGCACTAAGTGAGGCTGTTTACAAAACGCTAGGTGAACAGCAGAAGGGGGGAGTATTGACATTAGTTTGGAAGCGTTGTGAAAAATAAAAACCAACTCGTTTCAGCTGAGTCTTGAAGAATTAAATAAATCATTGCCGAAAGTATTACCAGGAAGTGGGAACAAAAATGTGCCAGAGTCACTGGTACAGTTAATAATCCTAAAAAGAGTTTTCCATAATGTTTTATGATGCCCAAGTTGCCACATCACTGAGGCCCACTCTATACTAACTTCTCAGGGGAACTTTCTGACACAAAAACACTTATTAGGGAGAAATAGTGACTTAGACACCCAGTCACTTAGACACCTTCTAAAATCCCCACATACTAGCTCTGAAAGCTTGTAAAAACATTTCATAAACTTTTCCCCAGGTAATCAGTTACTTTCTAAAGGAAATTAGTATCATTTCATGTAGGTATAGCCATTGCTTCAATTTTTCAGAAAGCTAGAAAACAGTATTTTCTTCCCAGGAAGGAAAAAAAATAAATATGTTAAGGCAAAAATCAAACAATAGACATTTAAAATTAATGTATTTAAAGTGTTATCATTGAGATAATTTTACTTCTTTACTGGAAAGAGCAAAAATTAATTTAATTTAATCTACATAATTAGTATTATGTAGTTAACACTTGGGCAACAAAGACCAGATTTGCCATACTGACTCATACAACTAAAAGACAGGCAAAATATAGGAAACAGTGGTTTTGAGATACTGGATATCATAACTGGATAACAAAGGGCAGCAGTTCTTGTGAGAAGCAGAAGCAAGCCCTGTAATTGTCCTAGCTTGTTGCCTTGAGAGAACTTCCAGGTCAGAGTAGTGCATGCTTGCTAAGTCGCTTCAGTCCTGTCCAACTCTGTGACCCTATGGGCTGTAGCCCGCCACGCTTCTCTGACCATGGAATTCTCCAGGCGAGAATACTGGAGTGGGTTGGTGTGCACGCCTTAAGGGGATCTTCTTGACCCAGGGATCGAATCCACGTCTCTTGCATCTCCTGCATTGGTAGGCGGGTTCTTTACCACTAGGGACACATGGGAAGCCCAGTACAGGGAAAGGAAATCCAAGCAAAATTTACAGATTCTTTGAATTGAGGAGACAGAATTGAGATTCTGATGAGAAAAACACAGCCAGCATTTTCAAGATAGAGAACCATGGAGGAAAAAAGGAACTGCACACAGAGCTCCAGGGACCTGCAGAAACTGCCTCTCAAATATTCAACTGAGTACTGATCAGCACATCCCTGTGGGAAAACTCGCTGCTCAGAGCGGGGGAAAGAACCCCTCAAACGCATGAGAGGTGACAGTGTAAGGGGCTCACACAGGCTGAGGAACAGTGCTGCTTATCCCAGCAGCCGGAGAAGAAAAATTTCTAATTCACAGGTCAGTGACTAGGATTCCAATAACCCGAGACTAAAACTGCTTTGGTTCCAACCTAACAAATCTTAAAAACAAGACCCAGCATAATCATACTGTTTCCAAGTCGCTCCACCTGTTCCAGAATACAACTCAAGTATATTTGTAGCAATATATAAATATCCAGCAAGACATCCAATAAAAAATTACCAGACATGCAAAGTAGCAGGAAAATACAATCCATAATGAGGAAAAAAATCAGTCAAAATTGACTGACACAGATGTTAGAATTGGCAGACAAATTATAACAGCATTCCATATTTTCAAAATTTAGAGGTAAGATCAAACATGTTAAGCAAAGACATGGAAGATATAAAAAGGACCCAAATCCTTCTTCTACTGATTAAAACGATAATGTGTGAGATGATAAAATAAATTTAAAAGCAAATATAAAAGACTGGATTAGATACTTGCTGAAGAAAAGATTAATGAACTTGAAGACAATAGTGTAAATTACTCAAAAAATTGATAAAAAAGAAGCTAAAATAAATGAACATAGCATCAGGAACACAGAAGGCAATAGCACCCCACTCCAGTACTCTTGCCTGGAGAATCCCATGGATGGAAGAGCCTGGTGGGCTGCAGTCCATGGGGTCACCAAGAGTCGGACACGACTGAGCGACTTCACTTTCACTTTTCACTTTCATGCATTGGAGAAGGAAATGGCAACCCACTCCAGTGTTCTTGCCTGGAGAATCCCAGGGACGGCAGAGCCTGGTGGGCTGCCGATTATGGAGTCGCACAGAGTCGGACACGACTGAAGCGACTTAGCAGCAGCAGCAGCATCAGGAAGCTTTGGAAAATTTCAGACAGCCTAACAATAAGCATATTGTTTATTAAGGAATGTCTAAGGGAGGGGCAGAGTAAAGAGCTCAAGAAATAAAGGTCAAATTATTTTAAATTGTATGACATTGTAAACCTACAGATCTAAGAAGCTCAACTCTTGAGCTCAAGAAATGAAAAAAGCTATACCACATACCATCATAATCAAATTGCTTCAAACCACTAAAGAAAAGTCTTAAAAAGAGTCAAGGGGAAAACTGGATAATAGCAGATCTCTCTTTGGAAAGAAGGCAGGTGAGAAGACAATGGTTGCCATCTTTAGCAAAGAAAAAGAAAAAAATTTAACCTGTCAACTTAAATTTTCTAGCCAGTGAAAATGTCTTCCTCAATGAAGACAAAATAAAGACTTTCAGACATACAAATGCTAAAAGGATCCATCCCCAGCATACCCGTACTGTGAACAGTGTTGAAGGAAAGCATTTAGGCAGATTGAAAATGGTACCAGAAGCAAATGTAGACATACTCAAGGAGGGAAGTGTATGGGAAATGGTGGCTATACTGGCTTAATGCACAAGATTATTTTCTTCATTTCAAACCTGTTTTTTTTTTTTTAAAAAAAAAGTTGGCTGAATAAAAATAAAAAGTGTAGGATGAGGCTTATAGTACATGGAGAACTAAAATCTGTGGCAACAATAACACAAAGATGGGAAGGAAGAAATAGAAGCACACTGTTGTAAAGTTCTGATGCTGTGAGTGAAGCGTTGTTTACTTGAAGATGGAGTGATATGGTGAAGATGTATGCTCTAAACCCTAAAACAACCACTCAAGTAGCAGAACAGCGTTACCGCTATATATTAAACCAACACAAGAGCTAAAGTGGAATCATAAAAATATCCAATCTAAAATTAATGTATTTTATAAGACAACAACACTTTTATTACCCCACATGAAAGCAAAAGGTTTCATATACATTGTAGAAATATGTTCACCAAGGGAGATTAATGTCATTTATATTGCTTCCCTCTGGTGTCTTAACTCGATAAAGGTATAGATATAGACTGAGGGAATAACACAGTAAATCTATTCTCTATGCCAGAAACCCTTTGCCACTTTTTTGCCACAATGCGCAGAAAGGATGTTTTTAACAAGGGTGATGCATTTCCATTGCCAGAGAAATGCATATGTAGATGTGTCGCTAGAACACCTCTCCTTTCTCTACCATATAAGAAAGAATTTAAAAACATGTGTGAGAGCTACAGTATTTACCTCCAGTCCTCTTTAGTTTTTTTTAAAATTTATTTATTTTAATTGGAGGTTAATTACTTTACATCATTGTATTGGTTTTGCCATATATTGACATGAATCTGCCCCGGGTGTACATGTGTTCCCCATCTTGAACCCCCCTCCCACCTCCCTCCCCATCCCATCCCTCTGGTTCATCCCAGTACACCAATCCCGAGCATCCTGTATCATGCCTAGAACCTGGACTGGTGATCTGTTTCACATATGATAATATACATGTTTCAATGCCATTTTCTCAAATCATCCCACCTTTGCCCTCTCCCACAGAGTCCAAAAGACTGTTCTATACATCTGTGTCTCTTTTGCTGTCTCGTATACAGGGTTATCATTTCCATCTTTCTAAATTCCATATACATGCGTGAGTATACTGTATTGCTGTTTTTCTTTCTGGCTGACTTCACTCCGTATAATAGGCTCCAGTTTCATCCACCTCATTAGCACTGATTCAAATGTATTCTTTTTGTCAAAATTGTGTTCACATATTCCAGTTACTTCTTACCAGTAGTAAATGACCAAGGATACATCTCACAGCCTGTGTAGAACGCAGCCTGTCTCTCTATAGTTAAGAACAGCTGTCTTGAACCTAATTCCCAGACTCAAACCCAACTCTGGCAAGAACGCTCCTGCTCTTGCTTCCCCTCAGCCCCATCCTCAGTAACTTGATTGCTTCTCTCCTCTTCCCCTTTTGCCTGAATCATGTGTCCATGTAAAAATTTGGAAAGTTGGCGAGTTTATAGAATCATTCAAGTTAGAAAACATTGCCTTAGGCATTGTCTTTCAAATATAATTTTTTAGTTCTCTTTTCAATGGGAATGGATGGCAGCCAGGACAAGATGTAATTTACTAATGAGACAAAAGTTCAGTTCAGGTCAGTTGCTCAGTCCTGTCTGACTCTTCGCGACCCCACGGACTGCAGCACGCCAGGCCTCCCTGTCTATCACCAACTCCAAGAGTTTACTCACACTCATGTCCATTTGAGTCAGTGATGCCACCCAACCATCTCATCCTCTGTCATCCCCTTCTCCTCCCACCTTCAATTTTTTCTAGCATCATGGTATTTTCCAATGAGTCAGTTCTTCACATCAGCTGGCCGAAGTATTGGAGCTTCAGCTTCAGCATCAGTCCCGCCAGTGAATATTCAGGACTGATCTCCTTGAGGATGGACTGGTTGGATCTCCTTGCAGTCCGAGGGACTCAAAAGTCTTCTCCAGCACCACAGTTCAAAAGCATCAATTCTTCAGTGCTCAGCTTTCTTTACAGTCCAACTCTCACATCCATACATGACCACTGGAAAAACAGCAAAGTCCAGGCACGTAGTGCTCTTGATTGAGAAGAGAGCAAGCTTTCAGGTTCTCAGTATCCAGTACCAGTGAAAGACTGCCTTTCTGTGAAGGGGTGTAAATTCCATGAAGATATTGAATGAGTGCTCTCACCGCACACTGAGCTCAGCTCTGGTGAGCTAGACAAGCAGCAGACTTGCACACAGCACTGTCCGGCACACGGGTGCTGTGTGTGCTGTGCTCAGTCGCTCAGTCATGTCTGACTTTGCAACCTCACGGACTACAGTCTGCCAGGCTCCTCTGTCCATGGGATTCTCCATGCAAGAATGCTGGAGTGGCTAGTCATTTCCTCCTCTAGGGGATCTTCTTGACTCAGGGATTGCATCTGCATCTCCTGCAGCTCCTGAATTGGCAGGTGGATTCTCTATCCCTGAGCCACCCAGGAAACCCCCCAGCGAACGCTGGTTGAGGTGAAATCCTAGCGGGGAAAGACAGCATTGAGCAAATGTGTGTGTTAAAAAGGCATGTTGTGGGAATTTCTGGAAGTAGTTGGGGAAGAGACTACATAAATGTTCCATTTCACACTATTCTAAGTTTTGAATTTTAAGACCGTGAATTACTGTCCTAACAAAAACTGTGTATTTTGAAATTACTATTTTTGTTTCTCCTCCTCTTCTTTTTGTTGCTCTGCTTGTGTTCCTCTGATATTTTGTAATTGCTACTTTATTTCTAATTTTAGGAAGTTGGTATTTGAAAGAGCTTTTCTGAAAGGGTAAATTTTTTTTCCCCAAATAAGAAAGACTTTGGGAATATGGAAATGGCAACCCACTCCAGTATTCTTGCCTGGAGAATTACATAGACAGAGGTGCCTGGTGTGTCGAATGAGGACCCAGCAGTCCATGGGGTTGCAGAGTCGGACATGGCTGAGGGACTAACACACACAAATTTTTTTTACCCAAAATAAGAAAGACTTTGGGGATATTCTCAATAACTACGTCATATCTTTGTATGGTGACATAATGTAACTAAACCTATCGTGATCATTTAAAAATGTCTAGAAATACCAGATCATTACGTTTTATAACAGGAACTATCATATTGTTGTAGATCAATTATACTTCAAAAAAAAAAAACAGATAGATAAACTCATAGAGAAAGAAATTAGACTTGAGTGTAACAGCAGTGGGAGACAAGGGAAAGAGAAAAGTGATGAAGGAGGTCAAATAGTAAAAACTACCAGATATAAGACAGATAAGTCCGAGGGATGCAATGGACAGCATGATAAATGTGATTAATATCTCAAAAGCCTCTTGATGAAAGTGAAAGAGGAGAGTGAAAAGGTTGGCTTGAAGCTCAACATTCAGAAAACAAAGATCATGGCATCTGGTCCCATCACTTCATGGGAAATAGATGGAAAAACAGTGGAAACAGTGTCAGACTTTGTTTTTTTGGGCTCCAAAATCACTGCAGATGCTGATTGTAGCCATGAAATTAAAAGACGCTTGCTCCTTGGAAGGAAAGTTATGACCAACCTTGATAGTATATTAAAAAGCAGAGACATTACTTTGCCAACCAAGGTCCGTCTAGTCAAGGCAATGGTTTTTCCCGTGGTCATGTATGGATGTGAGAGTTGGACTGTGAAGAAGGCTGATCGCCGAAGAATCGATGCTTTTGAACTGTGGTGTTGGAGAAGACTCTTGAGAGTCCCTTATACTGCAAGGAGATCCAACCAGTCCATTCTAAAGGAGATCAATCCTGGATGTTCATTGGAGGGACTGATGCTAAAGCTGAAACTGCAATACTTTGGCCACCTCATGCGACGAGTTGACTCACTGGAAAAGACTCTGATGCTGGGAAAGGTTGGGGGCGGGAGGAGCAGGGGACGACGGAGAATGAGATGGCTGGATGGCATCACCGACTCTGAGGACATGAGTTTGAGTGTACTCCGGGAGTTGGTGATGGACAGGGAGGCCTGGCGTGCTGTGATTCATGGGGTCGCGGAGAGTCGGACACGACTGAGCGACTGAACTGAACTGAACTGAACTGATGCTTTCTACGAAAGTGTTACGAAATCTGTTCCTGGAAAATTAATTTTTAAAATTTTGTATTAATATCTCTATGAGATAATAGACATTTACTAAATGTGTTGTGATAACCATTGAATGTTGTATGAAACTCAAAACATTATATGGTATACCTTAAACTTGTACAGTGCTGTATGTCAATTATATCTCAATGAAACTGGAAGAAAAATACTGTGTGTGTGTTGTGTGTGTGTGTGCACATAATGGTGTGTGCACATGTCTCTGTGTGTATATGTTAGTGTCTGTTGATAGCAGAAGAGATGAAATTGTCATATTCCTTATACTCTGTAGCCTCAGTAGAATTAAAGTGGTGCTTACGTATAAGGGGCAGTGATGGGGTGGTTCTTTAATATCATTTACTGTTTGTTTTTTTCCAAAGATGCTGCCCTTCAGTTGGATGCTTAGGGCAAACTGCAGGTCTTATGCAGCTCTGTGTTTCGTGTTTAGAACTAGGCCTCCAAACTCAGAAAGGCTGGCTGAAGGCCAGCTGCCAGGTGGAGCCCACCACGTACTCCCGGCAGCCAGACACTGAGCCTGGCCTGTCACCTGCCAGGTGGAATCTGCTGATGAATTTGGGGTCTTTTTAGCAGCACACCCCAATTTTTCAGCCAGCCAGCCAGCCTCACAACCTTCTGTGTGATTCCAAAGTGCCACGGAATAAGCCATTTCTAAAGGTTCCTCCCGAAAGCAAAGCAGTTCTCAGAAACACCACACACAAGCTAGTAAACAAACAGCCATAACTCCATTGTACTTCCTAACTCCAGACTTCTCCTCCTGAATGACAGATCACCTTTCCCGGAGTGGAGCAGTGTAAAGAGAGTGACGGTGACAGCTGACAGGTGAGCTGGGTCCTTTTGCAAGGCAAGCAAGCTTTCTGATCTTGGGCCAGTGGGTCTCACCTGTCAGCAACTGCTGACAGCTCAGGGCTCCCTGCCAAGAGCAGGAGCCCTGTGATTTTGACATGGCAGATGGGAGTCAAATATAATAGCTGACAAGTGAGATGGGCAACCCAGGGATCGTTCTCCTGCATGTTCCAGGGTCAGAGTCTATGCAAAAGATCCATGGTGTTGCCCAGCTTGCTCAGTGGCTAGACCATCTTCTGTAGCCCACCAAAAGGGCAGGAACTGAACCTCTCAGGTAATAATCAGAAGGTAGTGTTGCAGATATTTGCAAATATTTTCTGTCTCCAGAACAACCGTCCAAGGGGATGGTCACTGTTTTACAGATAAGAAACCCAAAGTCAGTTGAATGAGCATCTCAGGGCCACACAGCTTGGTGTGAGAAGAGCTGGGATCAGACAGAGATGAGCCCGGCTCCCAAGCTGGGCCATTTCCAAAATTCTGTTGCTGGTTTCCCAGCAATTTCCTGTTTCTGTAGCCGAGTCAGTCATTTCTATTTCACTTTGTAGTGAAAAGGAGGAATGAATAATAATAGGAAGAACGTATAAGTGAAAAAACGTTAGAAAGAATACAATACATTCATTTTACTGTGGACAATGATTGGCTTATTGCAAAGTTAAATGTTTTTTTCTAAACTTAACACATCCCAGGAGACTGGCACAGTGCTTGCAAGTACCAGACCTAAACGTGAGCAGGAATAAGTTTAGGAATCCCCTTAGAAGTATATGTAATTCATAAGTAATGCGAATATAGTCAGAACAAAGGACAGTGCAGAACTTGTTACATTCTCGGGACCGGCAGAATTTATTCTGGGATGAAAAGCTGCTCTTTTGTTTAGTAAAGCATCTTATTAGAACTTTTGAATATACCATGATACTGTACGGAATGAGGACGTTAAAAACAGTGAAATTGTGTGATTTAAAAAGATAGGCTCCTTGAGGCCGTGGAAGGTGCGAGGTGTGGGCACTGGGGTGGGAGCAGAGAGGACTGAGGACTGGAGATGAGGTTTTGGAGCAACTGGTGGAGAGCGATATCTGTTACCCTTGCTCAGGAGGGAGGAAGTTTCCGGAAGACTCAGGTGATGTCCTTTGGAAGTGATGATAGTGGACATTGATTTTTGTTTCCTTTTTCTGTAACATCATTTCCTTATGATGGGTGCTGGTGTTTGACAGTCCTCTTAACATGCAACCACAGTGTGTTACCAGGGCCTTTGACTCAAATAAGGAAGGAAGGAGGTTGTATTTATGCTCAGAAAAAGCCGGTAAATGGAGGGCCAACACAACTCACAGCCTGAGACTAACATGATGCCATGGCTTCTGTGCAAGAAAATCCTGGAATCCTTTGTGAGTTTCAGGAAGTGACCGGCTGTCAAGATCACCACCCTCCAGAGTGGAGCTGAGATCGACGTTACTGCCGTGAAGCAAGACATCTTGTCATTACATCGTCTCTTCTGTATGTAAATTACTCCCCTGGTGATCTCATCCTGTCTCATGACTTTAAATGTCATCCTCATGCTGACGATACTTAAAGCTAATGTTTATCTCCACCCTCTCCCCCACCCACCTAACCGCTCCACTTGGGTATCCAACAGACAGCTCGAACTTGATGTGTCCAATGCTCACCTCTGATTTACTAATTCTGCCCCAGCCCATCTCTCTCTTAATGTTCCTGATCCCAGTAAATGACACCACCACTTATCCTCAAGCCAACCGAAACACTCTAGTTTCATCCTCGACTCCTTGCTAGAATATGGATCCCACTTCTGTCAAACGTGACTACTTCTCATAATCGTCACAAATAACGCTCTAGCCAAGTGACTGACCCAACCCTGGCATGATGGACACCGAGGAGTCTCTGACCTTGTTCTTGCCCCCTGTCCCGGCCGTCTTTCCCGAGTCTGTCTTCACTCAGCGGTGAGAATGAGCCGATTGCAGAGTAGCCCAGAGGCCTTCTCCTGCACTGCTTGCCCCTTGATAACCTTCTGGAGCAGGTGCGGTCAGCTCTTGTCTTGTGTCTCAGTGGCGAATATGGAGCCTAGCACGGAGTGTTTAAGAACACCAGTGTGTTCACAGACTAGAGAAATGATGTGTTCTTCTACCCAAACAGGAAAGCAGTGGGAACTGGGGAGGTGTGTACTACTGAAGAAGGTGCTATGTACTCTTCAGCAGCTTTCTTTTCAAGGCTAATTTCACAGCAAACATGGGATTATGTTTTAACAGTTTCTGAGAAATGATAGCAAATGGCAGGAAATCTGTACATTAGCAACATGGCTCAGAAAATGAGAAAATGCAAAATTGTGATAGCATAAATAGGGGTTTTCTGTATATATAGCTTCCTCTTAGCCCAATCTTGTGTTTATTGAATATTCATTGGGGTATGTTAGAACAGTGAACAATATTTTACGAGCTTGGCAAAAGGATAAATTGCTGAATGGCTTACATTTTTTTGCTACCAAGAAAGCCCCACAGAATCTGCCCAAAGTGGATTTTTGCCAGTCAAAGGTGACTGAAAAGTAAATGTATTTAATTGCTCCTATCAGTTCAGCCTCCTTGATTTGCTGAATCCTCTTATTTTGTACTTCTCAGTGACTGTCAACGTCACTTTTATAAAGGTTTGTCCCTTTATGTATGTCTTCAAGCTCTCTCTTTACATAGGCACCCTGATCTCTTCTAATAACCGCATCTCCCTCAACAGCCTTGTTTTCAACTATTGTTTCCCATAGTCTCAGTTGTTTCAGAACATTATGGAAAAAGTCTGAATCTCTTTATTGCTGTACAAACCTTGAGCAGTGTTCTGATGTTCTTACACTTCATTCTGAATTAAGACCTAAGGGGCTTTTCTTGATACCCTTAATGTAGTGGAATCTATTTGTTGTACTAAAAGAAAAGTCATAGTGAATAGTTACTATTTTTATCTGTTAACAATTTGTTGAAGGATTTTTAAGGATATGATAACAGCCCCTGTAAAAACAGTGAAGCAAAGTTTCTAGCACATAGTAGGCACATAAAAATTTTCTTTAGAATGAACAAAATGACCGTGAGTGAATAAGTGATTAAGTATGTTATTTAGTAGCATTTAGACTTGATATACTAGTTCACAGGCAGATGTGAAATTTGAATGCAATTTGAATATGATGCTTTAAGTAGCCAATAATTTTAATATTGTAATACATTTCAGAATGGTTTATGATGCAGGCTGTAATACTGTCACAAAACATATGATCATCACCTAATATAGTGTTTGAAATCTTGCCAGCCAAAATTATCAATAAATAATTTTTATCCTAATTAAAAGCGAACTTTATTTTTATAACCATTGTATCATAATTGCTTAAAGAGATGTTAACAGATTTAATCATTTATCTAAAAATATTATCCTGCATTTCTGAAAGGAATAAAATTCAAGAGAGCAATTTTTTTAATTTGCAAAAATGTATGTTTTTTATCATAATTGAATAGCTGAATGTCATGATCAAACCAGAGACATTACTTTGCTAACAAAAGTCCATCTAATCAAAGCTATGGTTTTTCCAGTAGTAATGAATGGATGTGAGAGTTGGACTATAAAGAAAGCTGAGCACCGAAGAACTGATGCTTCTGAACTGCAGTGTTGGAGAAAACTCTTGAGAGTCCCTTGGACTGCAAAGAGGTCCAACCAGTCCATCCTAGAGGAGATCAGTCCTTACTATTCATTGGAAGGACTGATGCTGAAGCTGAAACTCCAATACTTTGGCCACCTGATGTGAAGAACTGACTCATTGGAAGACCCTGATGCTGGGAAAGAGGGGACGACAGAGGATGAGATGGTTGGGTGGCATCACTGACTCAATGGACATGAGTTTGAGTAAACTCCCGGAGTTGGTGATGGACAGGGAGGCCTGGCGTGCTGCAGTCCATGGGGTCGCAAAGAGTCAGTCACGACTGAGCAAATGAACTGCACTGAATTGATGTCATGATCAACTTATGCTCAAATTAGTTTGGGAAGAATTTTCTTGTTTTCTCTTTCTCCTCTGTCAGTCCTCACCTCTGGCTGTTAAAACTTCTTTCCCAAAGACTTTCACTTTTTTTCCCTCACTTATTACTTTATTTCATATCTTTCATTTTCCTTTAATAAAGTCTGCTATTTAGTCAGTATATCACTCCTGTTATTATCATGTTTTTGCTTCTTTTTAATAATGACTGTGGGCCACGTGGTGCCTTAAAAGACATGATATAAATGTGCATAGCTCCCTGTGGCAGATTTCGTTACTGGCCCAGATGCTTTACTCCTCCCTGAACCCACCTCCAGGACCTCAGGCAAATTGAAATGTGTAGCTCCTTGTTAAAAAGTGATTAAAAATTTCAAGATAGCAACAGCAAAGCATTAAACTAACCATGGATCCTTAGAAGCTTGTGGCTCTGTCTGTACAAATAACATGAAGGCAGTCCCATTCCAACCTTTGCTAGGTGACCTTGCAGTTTCTTCCCCTAGAGTCACTGTGTCTCCATCCTGTGGATATTGGGTGCAATGGTCTGAAGTCTGTGTCCCCCCAAAAGTTCATATGCTGATATCTTAGCCTCCAAGATAATGGTATTAGGAGGCGAAGGCTTCGGAAAGTGAGGGATCATGAGGGTGTATCCCTCATGGATGGGATTAGTGCCCTTATAAAGTGAAAGTCACTCAGTTGTGTCCAACTCTGCAACCCCATGGACTGGGGCTCTCCAGGCTCCTCTGTCCATAGAGTTTTCCAGGCAAAAATACTGGAGTGGGTAGCTTTCCCCTTCAGCAGAGAATCTTCTCTTTACTGCCTGAGCTACCAGGGAAACCCTTATAAGAGTGGTTCCTAAAACATCTTTGCCCCTTCTTCCATGTGAGGTCATAGTGGGAAAATGGTCAACGAGAAAACAGACTCTCATCAGATATAAAATCTGGTGGTGCCATAACCTTGCACTTCTTAACCTTTAGAACTCTGAGAAATACATTTTTGTTGCTTTTAAGCCACCTGGTTCATTGTATTTTTGTGATGGCAGCCCGAGTGGAATAAGACATTGGGCTTGACCAGGCAGTTTGCTTCGGCCAGTGGAATGTAGGCCAGGTCTGCCTTGGCCCTTTGAAGGCATCAGGCTGTGAGAGACTCAATCCACCACACAAAATTAAGCCCACCTGAGCCCAACCTCTTTCAGTTAACTTCAGCCAACCTTCAGGCCCATCAGTGAGAATAAACGATAAGCAGTTTGATCTCGTGAATCTTGGAGTAATTTGTTACACAGCAGAAACCAACTAATACACTAAACGAAACCAGCTCATCTAAGAGGCCCCAGCGGGCAAACTGGTTTTTAGTTGTTGATCCTTCTCGCTAATACTTCACTGGTCCAGCTCAGACTGTGACCCAGTTGGTTGCCATATCAAGACCTTGATTGTGCTTTTCCCTCCAAACCAGCCCCTTTAACTGCACTCTAAGCTCAACACAAACTGCCTCCGCAGCTCCACTCTTGGCTCTGACAGGGCTTAGCATCCCCTTCTGCTAGGGATGCCATGTCACACATACAAAAAGCACCGTTAACCCAAGGTGTTTGCTGTGATTGTGCCTTTTATCTGATCCCCCTACTTTCCCTTTCAGTGCTTTTTGAACTATTTTCCATCCTGCAGTCACAGTGACCTTTGGAAAGCAAAAATCAGTGCACACCATCCCATGCTTACACCCTCTTTGGCAACGTTTGATACTGGAGTAAAATCTAAACTTCTTATACTGCCTACACACTTGATTTCACTTCCCGCCATTCCTCTGTTGTGTGTTATCTTCCAACCACAATAGCTTTCCTAAAAACTGCCATGCCTATTTCCATCTCAGAACCTTTCAGTTCAGTTCAGTTCAGTCGCTCAGTCGTGTCCGACTCTTTGTGACCCCATGAATCACAACACGCCAGGCCTCCCTGTCCATCACCAACTCCCGGAGTTCACTCAAACTCATGTCCATCGAGTCGGTGATGCCATCCAGCCATCTCATTCTCTGTCATCCCCTTCTCCTTCTGCCCCCAATCCCTCCCAGCATCAGATTCTTTTCCGGTGAGTCAACTCTTTGCATGAGGTGGCCAAAGTATTGGAGCTTTAACTTCAGCATCAGAACCTTTAGTCCTTCTAATAAAACCCCTCTCGCTACCCCATCTTCATGTCCTCCCTAAGTGCAGAGTGGTCCTTCCAATCGAGTCTCATTACTATTCTACAATATTCTGGAAGATGTTTGTCTGGAAGGATACTGAAAATCAGGTGAAAAGGGAATAGCATGATGCACAACTTACAAAAAATAATAATATCAGAGAAAAGAGATCCATGACCAGATTAGGGGTCATCATATGCTCTGAGCTTTGAACCAAGGAAACAATGTCCCTTCCTACATTCTCTCAAATAGAAAAATCCTAAGAAGGACTTCCATTGTTTCCTGCACTTTTTAATGAGATCAAACATGAGATGTCTATTAACAAGTTTTTTTATATTCCTGCCACCTTTTATTTGTATTTGATGAAATATTCCTGAATGCCACCATATCTTGATTTGGGATAATAGTGCTAATTATAAAAAGAAAAATCTATCTTCATAGTATTTTAAAGGCAATTTTCAGGAGACTTTATCAAAAGCTATTAAGCAGATACTTTTAAACTGGAATTTAACTGCATTCTTTGTCATTTCATTGACTTTATCTTTCCAAAATTGACCTCATGTCTCCATTTTTTATTCACAAATAAGCATGCATGAAGATAAATTCTTATAAAAATTTCTGTTGGATGGGTCTTCCTTCACTAAGGAAGAATAATTATGAACTTTAATTGACGTTTAAAAAGGAACAACCAATAATATCATTGCTTATACCATTTCCCTGGTCTCTCAGATGGCAAAGACTTTGCCTTCAGTGGGTGAGACCTGGGTTTGATCCTTGAGTCAGGAAGATCTCCTAGGGAAGGTGAATGGCTGCTCACTCCAATATTCTTGCCTGGAGAATTCCATGGACAGAGGAACCTGTCAGGCTTACAATTCATGGGGCCACAAAGAGTTGGACACAACTGAGCAACTAATACTTTCACTGTTAATATGAAAAAATGTAAGAATATGTAAAGGATAAAGAAACATTATCCCAAACAATGATCATGAGGGACTTATGTGCAAGCGTATGAGCCACAAACAAGGTCAACAGGAATAATGATTAGAGCTGTGAGTTTGACCAAAGCCCTTGCTATGTGAAAAGGCAGTAAAGCTTTGTTAAGCTTAGGGAAGATTATAATAGAGCAGGTGAACAGAGTGAAGTGGAAATTGGTCCCATCCATTGATGGCCAAGGATGAGACTGAAAGAGTCCATGTGCAATTATTGGGAAGAATTGGGCTGTACAGTCATCATATGTTATATTAGGAAAGAAAGATGTCCTTCACAGAGTGGGGAAGTGGAAGCTTGGCGGAAGCTGTGACTGAGGAGGATTAGAGCACCGAAAACATTCCAGTAAAGAAAGGAGAACAAGTCAGAAAACACAGGAGAGGAAATGAACATTGTATTAATAACTTGAGAGTATGTTGTTTCCCAGAGGATGCTGGGATATAGTTGGGGAGCAATGCTACTTTCAGGGATAAATTTGGAATACATTGTTTGCTGTGGTTTATATACATTTAAAGAGTACACTGTATTAACCCTAATAAAAGATATTAACATTCAATACAAAAACATATATGTTGATAATAAATTTTCCCATTTATAATTTTATCACTTTGACTCTCTGACATGAAGAGCTGACTCATTGGAAAAGACCCTGATGCTGGGAAAGATTGAAGGTAAAAGGAGAAGGGGGTGGCAGAAGATGAGATGGTTAGATAGGTGGTTAGATAGCATCCATCACGTGGCTGGATAGTCCGTCCACGACTGAATGGACATGAATTTGAGCAAACTTCAGGAGGTAGTGCAGGACAAGGAAGCCTCAGGTGCTGTAGTGCATGGGGTGGCGAAGACTCACACAGGACTCAGTGACTAAACAATGTAAAATTATTATGTTATGCATGGCAACCCACTCCGGTATCCTTGCTTGGAGAATCTCAAGGACAGAGGAGCCTGGCAGGCTACAGTCCATAAGGTTGCAAAACGTTGGACACAACTAAAGCAGCTGAGCACACACGCACTAAGGCATGCATGTGCATTTTGCTTAAATAGGTTAAATGTTCCTCTTGTAGAAAATTTGGGAAATGGAAGGCAAGAGAAAAAACGATGGCACTTGTGCTTCCCCCAAACTGAGATTGTATGTATAACTCTTGTTTGTGTACTCTGAAATTTTGATTTGGTCATTGGTTAATTTTCAGTTCAGCTGCTCAGTCGTGTCTGACTCTGAGACCCTAAGGACTGCAGCACCCCAGGCTTCCCCGTCCATCACCAACTCTTGGAGCTTGCTCAAACTGAAGTCCATCGAGTCAGTGATGCCATCCAACCATCTCATCCTCTGTCATCCTCTTCTTCTGCCTTCAATCTTTCCCAGCATTAGGATCTTTTCCAATAAGTCAGCTCTTTGCATCAGGTGGCCAAAGAGGAGCTTCAGCTTCAGCATCAGTCCTTCCAATGAATATTCAGGACTGATTTCCTTTGGGATGGAGTGGTTTGGTCTCCTGGCAGTCCAAGGGACTCTCGAGTCTTCTCTAACACCACAGCTCAAAAGCATTTTACTATAAATTATATCTTATCTAAAAAGATTTTCTCATTAATGACTCTGCCTTGTGTTTTATAACCACATTAATCATAAATTTTATATATAAAATAGCATATTTTAAAACTTTTCATTTTTCTTCTAAAGTAAATCATCCTTATTTTTGAATTCTATACTTCAGTGCATTTTTTGATTACATCAGTAACATATTTGAGAAATCTTTTTCAGGGAAATATTTTTAGTAATAAACTTTGTAAATCATTAATTATTTGAGATTATCTCTCATGACAACTTGAATGGATATAAAATTCTTCATTGCATCTTTTGCCCTTAAGTACTCTGAAAAGATTGTTTCAAACTTTAAACATCATGGAGAAATTGGAAATCTGTATGATATCTTTCTTCTGCTTGTGACCTATTTTTTTCATGGATAAGTGCAGAAGTATTTATTCTTAAAAATTATTTCTGATCAGGAAATAACTTGATCTTATCTCTTCACATTAATCTATCTATGTACATGCTAACTGTCCATTGGGTTCTCCAGGCAAGCATACCGGAATGAGCTGGCATTTCCTCTTCCAGTTACCACTGTGGTGGCAGAAAGTAAAGAGGAACTAAAGAGCCTCTTGATGAAGCCCAAAGAAGAGAGTGAAAAAGCGGAAATTAAAAGTCTTTCTCCTCGGGAGGAGAGCTATGACAAACCTCCGTTCCATTCCGTCGCTCAGTCATGTCCGACTCTTTGTGACCCCATGGACTGTAGCCTACCAGGCTTCTCCGTCCATGGGATTCTCCAGGCAAGAATACTGGAGTGGGTTACCATTTCCTTCTCCAGGGGATCTTCCCGACCCAGGGATCGAACCCGGGTCTCCCACATTGGAGGCAGACACTTTAACCTCTGAGCCACCAGGGAAGCCCATGACAAACCTAGACAACATATTGAAAAGCAGAGACATCACTATGATGACAAAGGTCCATACAGTCAAAGCTATGGTCTTTCCTGTAGGCATGTATGGATGTGAGAGTTGGACCGTAAAGAAGGCTGAGCACTGAAAAACTGATCCTTTCAAATTGTAGTGCTGGAGAAGACTCTGGAGAGTCCCTTGGACCACAAGGAGATCAAACCATTCCATCCTAAAGGAAATCTACTCTGAATATTCATTGGAAGGACTGAAGTTGAAGCTGAAGCTCCAATTCTTTGGCCACCTGATGTGAAGAGCTGACTCATTGGAAAAGAACTTGATGCTGAGAAAGACTGAAGGCAAAAGAAAAGGGTGGCAGAGGATGAAATGGTTAGATAGCATCACTGACTCAATGGGCATGAATTACAGCAAACTCCAGGAGGTGGTGGAGGACAGAGGAGCGTGGCATGCTACAGACCTTGGGGTCACAAAGAGAGAGACGCAGCTTAGTGACTGAACAACAATAGCAGTACATGTGCACCTAGTTAATTAGAGCCTGTTTTTAAATCTTTTGCTTTTAAGACTAAGTTGCCATATGTTTAACTCTATGGAATATTTCTTTCTCAGGAGAATTAGTATATTTGACATATTAAGACATTTTATCTGTCATAAGAATATGAGAGACTCAACTAGTCCCAATATCCTCTGCTTGTTGTTGCTAATATTGATTGCCAACCCCATGGATTGCAGCATGCCAGGCTTCCCTGTCCTTTACTATCTACTGGAATTTGCTCAAACTCAAACACATTGAGTTGATGATACCATACAGCAATTTCATCCTCTGTCATCCCCTTTTTCTCATGCCCTCTATCTTTCCCAGCACCAGGGTCTTTTCTAATGAGTCAGCTCTACACATCAAGTGGCCAAAGAATTGGAACTTCAGCTTCACCATCAGTTCTTCCAGTGAATATTTAAGGTTGATTTCCTATCAGTTCAGTTCAGTTCAGTCGCTCAGTCATGTCCGACTCTTTGCGACCCCATGAATCGCAGCACGCCAGACCTCCTTGTCCATCACCAACTTGATTTCCTTTAGGATTGACTAATTTGATCTCCTTGTTGTCCAGTGGACTCTCAAGAGCCTTCTCCAGCACCACAATTCAAAAGCATCAATTCTTCATTGCTCAGCATTCTTTATGGTCCACCTCGCACATCCGTACATGACTACTGGAAAAACCATAGCTTTGATTATATGGACCTTTGTTGGCAAAGTGATGTCTCTGCTTTTTAATACGTTGTCTAGGCTTGTCATCGTTTTCCTTCCAAGGAGCAAGAGTCTTTTAATATCATAGCAGCAGTCACCAACCATGATTTTGGAGCCAGTTCGAGAAAAAATATCTGTCACTGCTTCTACTTTTACCCCTTCTATTTGCCATGAAGTTGTGGGGCCAGATGCCACAATCTTAGTTTTTAAATATTGAGTTTCAAGCCAGCTTTTTCACTCTCCTCTTTCACTCTCATCAAGAGGCTCTTCAGTTCCTCTTTATTTTTGCTATTAGAGTGGAATCATCTATATATCTGAGATTTTGATATTTCTCCTGGATATCTTGATTCCAGTTTGTGAATCATCCAACATGACATTTCACACGAGTACTCCGCATAGAAGTTAAATAACCAGGGTGGCAACATACAGCCTTATCATACTCCTTTCCCAGTTTGGAACCAATCCATTGTTCCATGTCAGGTTCTAACTTGCTTCTTGATCCACATAGAGGTTTCTCAGGAGATGGGTAAGGTGGTTTGGCACTTGCATCTGTTGATGAATTTTCCACAGTTTGTTGTGATCCACACACCAAAAGCTTTAGCATAGTGAATGAAGCAGAATTAGATGTTTTTCTAGACTTCCTTTGCTTTCTCCATGATCCACCAAATGTTGGCCCTTTATCTCTGGTTCCTTTGCCTTTTCTAAACCCAGCTTGTACATCTGGAAATTCCCAGTTCACATACTGCTGAAGCCTAACTTGAAGGATTTTGAGCATAACCTAGGTAGCATGTGAAATGAGAAGAGTTATACAGTAGTTTGAACGTTATTTGATGTTTCCCTTCTTTGGGATTGGAATGAAAAGTGACTTTTTCAGTCCCGTGGCCACTGCTAGGTTTTCCAAACTTGCTGACATATTGAGTGTAGTGCTTTAACATCATCATCTTTTAGGATTTTAAATAATTCAGCTGGTATTCCATCACCTCTGCTAGCTTTGCTTGTAGTCATCCTTCCTAAAGCCCACTTGCCCTTAGACGCGAAGATGTCTGGCTCTAGGTGAGTGACCTCACCATTGTGGTTATCCAGGCCATTAAGACATTTTTTGTATTGTTCTTCAGCGTCTTCTTGCCATGGCTTCTTAATCTCTTCTGTTTCTGTTAGATCCTTACCATTTCTGTTCTTTATTGTGCCCATCCTTGCGTGAAATGTTCCCTTGATATCTCCAATTTTCCTGAAGAGATCTCTACTCTTTCCCATCCTACTGCTTTCCTTTATGTCTTTGCGTTGTGCTTTCAAGATGGCCTTCTCATCCTTACTATTCTCTGGAACTCTGGGTATATCTTTGGTTTTCTCCCTTGTCTTTTGCTTCCCTTCTTTCCTCAGCTCTTTGTAAGGCCGCTTCAGACAACCACTTTACCTTCTTGCACTTCTTTTTCTTTGGGATGGTTTTGGGAACTGTCTCCTGCACAATGCTATCAATCACCGCTCATAGTTCTTTAGCTACTCTGTCTACCAGAACTTATCTCTTGAACCTATTAATCACCTCCACTGTATAATCATAGTGAAAGTGCAAATCGCTCAGTCATGTCTGACTCTTTGTGACTCCATGGACTGTAGCCTGCCAGGCTCCTCTGTCCATGAAATTCTCCAGGCAAGAATACTGGAGTGGGTAGCTCTTCCCTTCTCCAGGGATCTTCCCAACCCCAGGATCGAACCCAGGTATCCCACATTGCAGGCAGATTCTTAACCATCTGAGCCACCAGGGAAGCTCTGTATAATCATAAGGGATTTGATTTAGGTCACACCTGAATAGCCTAGAGGTTTTCCCTACTTTTTCATTTTAAGTCTGAATTTTGCAATAAGAGGCTCATGATCTGGGCCACAGTCAGCTCCAGGTTTTGTTCTTATCCACTATTCAGAGCTTCTCCATCTTTGGCTGCAAAGAACATAATCAATCTCATTTTTGTTATGACCATATGGTGATGTCCATGTGCAGAGTTGTCTTTTGGGTTGTTAGAAAAAGGTGTTTGCTATGACTGGCAAAACTCTGCTAGCCTTTGCCCTCTAAAGCCAAACTTGCCTGTTACTCCAGATATCTCTTGACTTCCTATTTTTGCATCCCAGTAAAAAGGACATCTTTTTTTGATGTTAGTTCTAGAAGCTGTTGTAGGTTTTCACAGAACTTGTCAACTTCAGCTTCTTCGGCATCAGTAATTGGAGCATAGGCTTAGACTACTGTGATGTGAGTGATTCATCTTGGATATGAAGTGAGATCATTCTGTTGTTTTTAAGGTTGCACCCAAGTACTGAATTTCACTCTTTTGTTGAGTATGAAGGCTATTCCATTTCTTCTAAGGGATTCTTGTCCACAGTAGTAAATATAATGGTCATTTGAATTAAATTTGCCCACTCCCATCCATTTTAGTTCACTGATTCCTAAGATGTTGATATTCAATATTGTCATCTCCTGGTTAACCACATCTAATTTACCTAAAATATTAGATTCATGAACATAACATTCCAGGTTCCTGCTATATTGTTATTTGCAGCACTGGACTTTACTTTCACCACCAGACACATCCACAATTGGACATTATTTCTGCTTTGGCCCAGACTTTTCATTCTTTCTGGAGGTATTTGTAATTGCCCTTCTCTCTTCCCCAGTACTATCAGAGAAGGCAATGGCACCCCACTCCAGTACTCTTGCCTGGAAAATCCCATGGATGGAGGAGCCTAGTAGGCTGAAGTCCATGGGGTCACTAAGAGTCAGACACGACTGAACAACTTCACTTGCACTTTTCACTTTCATGCATTGGAGAAGGAAATGGCAACCCACTCCAGTGTTCTTGCCTGGAGAATCCCAGGGACGGGGGAGCCTGGTGGGCTGTTATCTATGGGGTCGCACAGAGTCGGACACGACTGAAGTGACTTAGCAGCACCATATTGGACACCTTCCAAATTGGGGGTTTTCTTCTACTTAATGCTTTAATTCAATAAAACTTTAGCACAAATTTGGTGACAGTTCCTGTGCTAGGTTAAGGAAAGAGGAAGAATAAAACACATTCTCTGGCTTCCATGTGGTGCTAGTGGTAAAGACACCCCCATATCCCCCACCCACCACAGCAGGAGACATAAGACATGCGGGTTCCATCCCTGGCCCAGGAAGATCCTCTGGAGGAGGGCATGGCAACCTACTGCAGTATTCTTGACTGGAAAATCCCATGGACAGCGGAGACTGATGGGCTACAGCTCATGGGGTCACAAAGAGTCAGACACGAATGAAGCAACTTAGCACAGGACAGCACCTGTTCTCAGTAAATTTATAAATATTCTTATGTTGTGAATCTTGATCATCATGGTAGCTAGTCCATGAATGTAGAAAAAGGACTCAAATTTTTCTTTTAAGAAGAGAAATTCCGTTCTGCTCCTTGAATAAAAATCCCATCGAGTTCTGTTATACGCTATACATAAATCTATGTATAGCACTTTATAAATGTATGCATATTAACAGATGCTTTCCAGTAAAGCTTCTATGTTTATTATGTGGCACATACTGAAGTAAACCCTTTTATCAGGTCACCTGACTTTATCTTCATAACAACCTCAAAAGATATTTTATCTCTATTTTAGAGCTAAGGAAGTGAAACTGTGTTGAATTCCAAGATCAGACAACGCTTAGAAATAATTAAGACACTTTCAAAATTCACAGAATTGAGAGAATGAAATAGGGCTTAAGGCCAAGAGAGTGTGAATACAAAGCACTTGTCTTAACCATTATGCTAAACAACTCATCAAGAGGAAACAAACAAAAATACACAAATAAAAACAGAAAAATTCTAGCTAATGTCTAAATGTAAGAAGTCTTGCTAAGCTGCTGCTAAGTCACTTCAGTCGTGTCCGACTCTGTGTGACCCCATAGACGGAAGCCCACCAGGCTCCCCCCATCCCTGGGATTCTCCAGGCAAGAACACTGGAGTGGGTTGCCATTTCCTTCTCCAGTAAGAAGTCTTAAGTAATCATAAATTATGATTCTGTAATAGAAATCAATTTTCTGTACTTTTCATTTTTAACTACAATCTTAAACTCAATTAGACATAAAATGCACACGAAATGTTGATAAAAATGACTCAGGGATGAAAGTCCAAATTTGAACTCCCTTAAGATTTTGATACCAAGTAACCAATAACACAATTAGTAAAAGCTACCAGTCCATTCTAAAGGAGATCAATCCTGGGTGTTCATTGGAAGGACTGATGGATGCTAAAGCTGAAACTCCAATACTTTGGCCACCTCATGCGACGAGTTGACTCACTGGAAAAGACTCTGATGCTGGGAAAGGTTGGGGGCAGGAGGAGACGGGGACGACAGAGAACGAGATGGCTGGATGGCATCACCGACTCGATGGACATGAGTTTGAGTGAACTCCGGGAGTTGGTGATGGACAGGGAGGCCTGGCATGCTGTGACTCATGGGGTCGCATAGAGTCGGACACGACTGAGCAACTGAACCGACTGAACTGAACTGATGGACACTCCAATACTTTGGCCACCTCATGCGAAGAGTTGACTCACTGGAACAAACTCTGATGCTGGGAGGGAATGTGGGCAGGAGGAGAAGGGGACGACAGAGAATGAGATGGCTGGATGGCATCACCGACTCAATGGATGTGAGTTTGAGTGAACTCCGGGAGTTGGTGATGGACAGGGAGGCCTGGCATGGTGTGATTCATGGGGTCGCAAAGAGTTGGACACGACTGAGCAACTGAACTGAACTGAGGAAAGCTTTAAATCACAATTAGATCTGTAAATTTATATTTAAATATAAAACCTATTTATGGGCTTTAAAAATATATTTTGGAAGATTATCCTGTATTTGGATTTATTCAATTGCTCTTAATTTATACATGGAAAAACATGACAGCAGAAGAAAATTAACCATCTATGTTGCTTCTATACACAATGTGTCAGGCACTGTGACAGGGGACAGCATTCAGTGCAAAAAAAGCTTCTTATGAACCTAGTTTATGTAAAGTAATTATTTTTCAGTTTCAAAATGTTATCCGCTGTATGTACCTTTAAATTTATCTAAATAATATAATACTTTGCATCATACATTTACTTAATAAATGTACAATATAAATGATATATTATTTCTGCTAACAAAATAACAACTTCTTGTGGAAAGTTTCAACATAGAAAATACAAGAAGAAATCAATGTAACTCATTATCCCATTTCCCCTTAGATAACCACTGCTGACATTTTTAATGGTGTCTTCATTCATTAAACACCTAGCATTCAGTGGTGGATGCTGGCACAAGTTATTAGTAATGTAGCTGGACAATTTTATTACTATACTGACTACTTTCCATGAATTAAAAAAAAAAGTTTAATTTACACAATTTTTTTTCGGTCCATTTTCTTCTGATTGTTCTCTGTATTTGAAATATATTAAGTAGTATTATGGAATATAATTTACAAAGATTCTACACAGTATAAGGAGTAAAGAAAAAATTGAATTAGCAGGAAAAAACAAGCCAGTACAATCATGTAATGTAAAGAATCCATATTATTTTTGAAAGTTTCTGAATAACAGTAGAAAAAAAATGAATATGCTACACATTTGGACCCATACAAGAATTCCCACATTTCTTACTCGAGTCGATTCATTATATGGGCCTCTAAGGAGCCTTAGTATAAAAACAAAGATCTAATTGTTTGCCTTAAAAGCTGGTTACACAGTTTACCTAGCTGAATAATTTTGAACAACAAAGGAAGAATTTTTCAGGGTGAATGAGGCTTGGGGTTTGGTTGAGGATCCATGGCTTGAGGCATGGGAAAGAAGAGTTCAGTTAGGAAAGGACTGCCTTTACGGTGGGAGCAGATTAGTAAGTGGATAATTGATGGAGGCCAAGATTGGAGATGGCCCCTTCCTCCGTGAGCTGTCTCACACTGAGGCTATCGCCCTGAGCAAGGTTGTTGGCTTTCAAGATCATTCTTTCTGAAACTTTTGGTCTTTCTGGGGTTTATTGAGCTGCTCTCTAAGGTTCGACAGGGGTCAAAATAGAAGACATCTCCAAGGCATTAAACAGACATTAAAGGAACAAAGTCTGAGGAGTTTTCACAGGATCTTCTTCAAAGATTTAATCTACAAAGGAGCTTTTTCTCCCCGACTTAAGACATTTACTTAATGACCTTAGGAGTCTTAATTTATATCTTTATCCCTTTCAGTAAAACTTTAAAACTGATCAAATTTGAGCACATAAATTAACAGCGTAGGTAACTCTAAAGATTAAATCAAAAGTTTGAAGCTAGGAGATTGTGATAGATTTCTGTCTTGATTCCTTCCACATATTGGAATTTTTTAGATGTATTGATATTATTAAACACTGTATAAACATACATAAAAAGGGTATATATATATGATTTTCCAAATTTGAATGACCTATGCATTACATACATACACAAACTTATAAATGGTATTCTTAGATTATTTAAAATATCACATCATTTTAGTAAGTCATTTTGTGTGTACAGGCAGTAAAAAACAAAAGACACATGAATTATCAAAGCTTTTTTATTTATGTCATTGCCATAAATAAATAAAGCCAGATAAAGAGTAGGTAACATTAACAGTTAAGTGTATATTGATAAATATCGATCAATTTAGTCATTAAGGTATTATTGTAATAGTACAATGATAATCATCATGGTACATTCTTATAGCCACACATATCAAATGAATAAAAACAGCCTTGAAACCATTCAAGCTCCACTAGGTCTTGTGTTTTTGAATCATAATGTAAATAATTACGGAAGAATACCTTTTTAAATGTCCTATTTTTACTGCACGTGTGTGTATGTGCACACATGCACATAGATCTTGTGTCTTCATTTCAAAGATGTGGCTTCTATAAAATTTAATTACATTTCCCTGCAGCTTTAAATTGTGAGTGGCTTTAAATCAAATGTGTCTTCAAGCCAGAGGTAACTTCTATTAAATTTAATTATGTTTCCCTGCATATTGTACAGTGGAGGTGTTGCAGCTAAATGAGGGCACCGTCTATTAAAATGGCACAGGGAAGATGTAGCAGCAAGTGGGATGGCCCTAATATCTTTTTGAAATGAATACAAATCCTGTTGTCTTGCCATAGTCAAAACTCTCTGGGACCGGCTTTGGTAAAACAAAGCCAAGAAGATTGAATTTTTCATGCTATTTTCACGTGTGATATATACATTTTTGGAAATGTTCCATTTATGCTAATTTTTCAATACGTTAAATTTGAATTTAAATGATTGAAATGTAAAAAGTCTTTTGCATTATATTTGAATTTCAAAACCATATGCATCACTAATTTCCAGGCATACAAAAGGGACTAAAGAAGCAAAGCAACCTTGAAGGCAAAGAAATTATACTTTCTTTTGTTAAAAAATAAACAAAAAGGAATACTAGGAATGCTCTTCTATTATCTCCAAAGATGAAAACATTCTTTTTTTCAAAATAAAAAAATCATGATCTGATAGCTCTTAATAGTTGCTCAAGTATATGACTAATTTTTATGAGGGTCAGTATTTGCTTATATATATATTAAATATTAAAAAACTAGTAAAAACAGAGAACTCATGAATGGTTCACCTATAAAATGATATTGACTCAGAGTACCTGCTTTATTAAGTAGTTCTTGATTGATACTATAAATCAGGGTTATATACATTGCAAACATAAAGTCTCCACAGGTGCAAGCAAAGTAAAATGGGTAACTACTTCTATATGTGTCTCACCATATTAATAATATATTTTTATATAATTTATTATGCCACTATTATTATTGTAAAATTGCTTCTGGGAGGGTGGCAAGAAGTCGATTATCTCAATATTCCTTTCCATCAAGGACTTAGATTTTTAAAACGGGTTTCCACTTTAGGGGTATGGCACTTAGAGAAGGAGATCTAATTAAATCAAGTATTATAGTAGGTCATGTTCCGAAACTCAATATAATGCGCTTTTCATTTTTTTTTTTTTGCTTTTCCTTCTTCCATAAACTGGGATCTTTTCCTAGAATGGAAGCAGAAATAGCCTTTTATTCTTGAGCAAAGGAAAATCGTGGCGAAACATTTTCCTAACTAGAATTAAAATGAACACACCCAGTTGGCATTTCTTTCGACTTGTAGACCTCTGTGCTGTTATGGTCTGGTGCTGAGAATAGTTATGCACTGGAGCAGACATTTTTACAAATGAAAAAGCACAACCTGTGATAATAGAGAAGTAGTCTTGTAACTTGCCTATTTTCTACACTGCCTAGAGATGTATTGGCGACAAACACTACAGGTGCTGCTGCTGCCGCCAAGTCACTTCAGTCGTGTCCGACTCTGTGCGACCCCATAGACAGCAGCCCACCAGGCTCCCCGGTCCCTGGGATTCTCCAGGCAAGAACACTGGAGTGGGTTGCCATTTCCTTCTCCAATGCATGAAAGTGAAAAGTGAAAGTGAAGTCGCTCAGTCGTGTCCGACTCTTTGCGACCCCATGGACTTCAGCCTATTAGGCTCCTCCGTCCATGGGATTTTCCAGGCCAGAGTACTGGAGTGGGTTGCCACTGTCTTAAAGTTACGCATGTAACATTCTAACTCAGTTTAAAATAATAAATTTAGAAATCTTCACAGGTATTGAAGGTATGCCTGTGTTGTGCTGTGTTTAGTCACATAGTGTGTCCAACTCTTTGCGACACCATGGACTGTATGTAGTTCGCCAGTCCATGGGATTCTCCAGGCAAGAATACTGGCATGGGCTGCCACGCCCTCCTCCAGGGGATCTTCCCAACCCAGGGATCAAACTCATGTCTCCCGTACTGCTGGCAAATTCTTTACTGTTCAAGCCACCAGGGAAGCCCCTCTAACCATATAGAAGTGAAATTTGAAATGCTCATTTTTTAATTTAGGTGGAAATTTTGAAAAGTAAGGGAAACTTTCTAAAGTTTAGAAACTTTAGCTTTCTTAAAGTTGAGCCTTCTTTCAGTTCAGTTCAGTTCAGTTCAGTCGCTCAGTCATGTCCGACTCTCCGCGACCCCATGAATCACAGCACGCCAGGCCTCCCTGTCCATCACCAACTCCCTGAGTACACTCAAACTCATGTCCACAGAGTCGGTGATGCCATCCAGCCATCTCATTCTCGGTCGTCCCCTTCTCCTCCCGACCCCAACCTTTCCCAGCATCAGAGTCTTTTCCAGTGAGTCAACTCGTCGCATGAGGTGGCCAAAGTATTGCAGTTTCAGCTTTAGCATCAGTCCCTCCAATAAACATCCAGGATCGATCTCCTTTAGAATGGACTGGTTGGATCTCCTTGCAGTATAAGGGACTCTCAAGAGTCTTCTCCAACACCACAGTTCAAAAGCATCGATTCTTTGGCGATCAGCTTTCTTCACAGTCCAACTCTCACATCCATACGTGACCACAGGAAAAACCATAGCCTTGACTAGATGGACCTTGGTTGGCAAAGCCTTCTTTAGGCCTATCTCCAGCTGCTGAAAAGAAGAATGAGGTTTTCAACACTAGAGATTCTATTTCCCACTTTAGCTCAGGTTGAGAATTCTCTGAGAATTATTTAATCAGTTGATTTTGTATTATTCAGGATGAATTGTTTATTAGGGCCCCTCACATGCCTTTATATTTTCTGTTAAATTTATCAATACATCACAACCTAATAGGTATAGCCTGTAAAAATGATTTGTAGATTATTTGTTTAAATGATGGTCATTGAGCTGATTGCCTGGCTGTTCTAGAATAAATGTGCCCAAATAAATTACAAACTGAGATGTTCATTAGTAGATTGGGGGCGTGAGGGTAGAAGAAGTAAAACCAGCTGAGTGCAAAGAGCTTAGCTGAGTTTGAATGTACTCAGGTACCAACATCTGTTACCTACTCACCAGTGTTTAATGAGTATCCTTTTCCACGATATCACAGTAGAAAAAAGTTCTATTTTTATGGCATGTAAGTGTATGCTATGTACATAGTGCTATATATATGCATTAAATTGCAAAGCTTTTCCCATTCCATTTCCACTATTTCTAAATACTGTATAAAATAAAATGATTAAAATGTCACTGGATCCACATGCATTCCATTTTTGCAATAAGCATTCCGTACTACAAAAGAGAAATGCTGTTTAATTTCCATATGATTGTGAATTTTGTAAAATGAGGATGTAATAGCATTTTACTTAAACTTATAGCATCTTCTACTCATATTGTGTTTCAGAATAGTTCCTTCATAATTAAAGTGTCAAAAAACACATTTGTAACAAGAATGATGAAATTCATTCTGAATAATCTGTCAGCAAATAATAACCTGCATTTCCTGCTCTCAAACAGAATCATTTAATACCTTTCAATCATTTGGTTCTTCTCTGTATTTTTTTGTTCTCTTTTCTTGTTACTCTTAGAAAATAACTTCCTATAACAGCTTAAAAACTATTTTATGGGCTTAATGGAGGTTTTTCTTTAGCAGGAATGTTATATGGTTAGCAAATGTTTCCATAAATATGTAAAATGCTTTTTCCTGAGTTCCCACTGGATGCCACCCAACTAGAGCATTCCAAAACAATAAACAAGGCAAACAAAGAATGCTTTAAAATAACCGTAACTTCTTATTTCCTCCCAAACATTGTCCATTTATTTTTCATTTTACTGATAAAAACAGAAATCATACTAAGTGGCGAATTCCCTCTTATCCAGAGATGAAGTCAGATTGACATTTAGTTGCTTCAGCATATTATGTTTCTGGAATATTGAAGGGTCAGGTCAGATTATTCAAGTGGATTTTCTCCATCCAAATCTTTAAAAATGGTGCTGTCTTTTAAAAAGTGGCATTCATTTTACAGTTACAACTTTTAAAATTTTAAATTAAAAAATGTATTATTTACATATATGTACTTACCAGGGATTGTAATCAAATGCAACTATAAATGAGCAACTAAGATCTATGTAAATAAATTAGCTTATATCATGAGGATCAACATGTTGGTTGGCCTAATATTTTAATGCTTAAGATTCCATACCTAATACTTTCATGGTGTTCCATATTATTTTCTTATTACCTATTATTAAAACTTAGCTTTGGGAGAATTGTTGGATTAGACAGGATGGTACACATATTTACATAGTCCACACATACTAAGTTTTCCCATTTCTCTCTTTTGTGTGAAGTTTAGGACAATATTCAGACTGTGAAGAGCATGGAACTAGAACTGTAAATTATTTTAAAGCATATCTTATGATTAGAGTCCAACACAGGTCAAGCATAATTGTAAGAGGGAAAAAGAAAATCTCTTTAAATCATTTATTCTTTTAAAAATGCTTGTACTGTCCACTGCAGCTGCAGAACCATAATGCTTTCATTAAGGATCACATCTGGGCTGAATTAAAACAGGAGCCTTTCCCAGCCCTGGAGTGCTTGTCAGGTTGAAAGTTTTTCTCATAGCTCCTGAAGCTTTTCCAAAATTCTAAGGCTAAGACAGAGAACAGACCTTGTCACGAGCTGGTACCAGGCTTTAAGTACATTCCTGCTCTGTTATTCACCGTCTGGCTCTAATTTGGAGGTACATCTCCCTTGTGTTCACTTTATTAACTTACATATGACTAGCTCTTTGTTTAATATGGAAATAAAGAAAACAGGGTTTGTTGAAGAATAGTGCAGTAGACTGAGGCTTATTTTTCCACAAACTGGTTCCCCCCCATCCGCGCCACATTTGCTCTTTAAGGCAATTTCCCCATATGTTTAAATATACTTGCATAATAAAAAAAAAAGGTAGATAATATAGGGAATTCATAATAGACTTTGTTTTCTCCTTCACTTTGGAAAAGGAAGGGGAAAATATTACACAGGCTTAAATACATTGCTTTTCTTTTCCATGCTGACCATAAATTTTATTTTAGAACTGCAAGGAAAAAAAAATTTCTATCAGGGTTATCCGCAGATGCAATGATGTTGATCTCCAGCGGCCTCAGTCTGCAGCAGCTTGGAACATGACTTGGGTTCCCAGCCAGAGACTGAGCTGGATCATGGAGGTGAAAGCCCCATCCTAGCCACCAGGTCAGTGGTCAGTGAGAAGGGCCCTCGCTGGCCCTTCGGCTCTGCAGAAAAGAATTCCCGTAAAGACAAGAAGTAGTGAAACAAGTCAAGCAATTATTAGGAGCAAGGAGTACAGTCCTTGCGGTAGACACATAGGTGGACTCGGACAGAGAGAGCTGCTGAGTCGCAGCCTCGTGGCGGTTTGGATTACGTTTATGGGGGTATTTCTTCCTGGTTTCCTTTGGCCAATCATTTTGACTTGGCTGGTTCATGGTTCAAATTTGGTGTATTTCAGGATCCTCCTATGTGTGCGCATACTTCTCTTAGCCAAGATGGATTTCACCGAAAAGGCGTCTGGGTAAATCATCTCTTGATGTTGCTCCCCCTTTGGCCTGAAAGGAGCCTTTTCTGTGCATGTGTGGTCAGGGAGGTCTCCTGACTTCGAGCATGAGAAATATATGCTTTGGGCAGGGCCCAGCTTCCTTGCCTTAGTTGTCCTGCTATTCTCCTCTTGGAGTTTTGATCAGCAGGGAATAAATCTCTAATTGCTTTACCCTAGGGGGAACCATATGCCTCCTGTCTCAATCTGAAAGTAAAATTATGTAAATTTTGGAGACATTATTTCGGTAATAGATTGCAAAGTCGAGTAGAATGTCAGCTAAATGTTGAGATGTCATGACATTAAATAAAGATTAGAAATATTTTCAAAACTTTCAAAAAAAATCCTAAACCATATTAGGATAAAATAAAGCTCCAACCAAAGAGAAAGGGAGCTTTAAAAAATTATTGGAAATGTTTTTCTGATGACTGGAATATGTTATCAGCTGTACAACATATCAGTTCAGTACAGTTCAGTCGCTCAGTCGTGTCCGACTCTTTGCGACCCCATGAATCACAGCACGCCAGGCCTCCCTGTCCATCACCAACTCCCAGAGTTCACTCAAACTCATGTCCATCGAGTCGGTGCTGCCATCCAGGCATCTCACTCTCTGTCATCCCCTTCTCCCGGCCCCAATCTTTCCCAGCATCAGAGTCTTTTCCAGTGAGTCAACTCTTCGCATACAGCATATACATGTTTACTAAAATTCCAAATCTTGGGGCAAAAGGAAACACAAACTGTGGGAAGTTTAATATATCAAAAAAGAGACAAGTGAAGAAATAATTGTAATACGATATGACATATATTGGTTTACAGGTAAGTGCATAGCAGTGGAAGTGATTAACTGTGCCTGAGGAGGTCAACTTTGAGCTGGTCTTCGAAGGATGAATAGAAGTCCACCAGACCTTAGAATAGTCGCAGATTTTAGCATATTTTTAACATTCACTCTTTACCTGAAATTGCCAATTGATATTCTTTCTGAGATTAAAAAAAAATGCACCTCACTGTCACATTAATTTATTTCTACATTTATTATTATTCCAAAACTAACATTATCATGACAGATCTTTTTTTCAAAGTGCTTTAATAGTACTATAAGTTTTAAATGTGCTTTTTCTCCCCTTAAGTAGAGCTTACTTTCAGCACATACAACAGGAAAATAAACTACAAGAGTGAAGTTGATCCAGATAATATATAAAAATTACAATTTAATTTCTTTGAGCCTTCCCTTTCTCATTACAAAAAGATGTGACTAATACCTGTCTTATGAAATGATAAGGATATAATGAGATGATGCATTTTGTGAACTTCAACAGCAGCTAGTTCATATAAACTAACAATCAGTAAATGGTAATTCTCTTCCCTAGCCTTTATCTCTAAATAAGATAAACATGCTTTGGCTCAAACTTGGTCTTTTTTCTAGTTTGCTAATGCTTGTAGCCATGAAATTAAAAGACGCTCACTCCTTGGAAGGAAAGTTATGACAAACCTAGATAGCATATTAAAACATTACTTTGCCCACAAAGGTCCGTCTAGTCAAGGCTATGGTTTTTCCAGTGGTCATGTATGGATGTGAGACTCGGACTGTGAATAAAGCTGATCGCCGAAGAATTGATGCTTTTGAACTGTGGTGCTGGAGAAGACTCTTGAGAGTCCCTGGGACTGCAAGGAGATCCAACCAGTCCATTCTAAAGGAAATCAGTCCTGAGTATTCATTGAAAGGACTGATGCTAAAGCTGAAACTCCAATACTTTGGCCACCTGATGCAAAGAGCTGACTCATTGGAAAAGACTCTGATGCTGGGAGGGATTGGGGGCAGGAGGAGAAGGGGACGACAGAGGATGAGATGGCTGGATGTCATCACCAACTCAATGGATATGAGGTTGAGTGAACTCCGAGAGTTGGTGATGGACAGGGAGGTCTGGTGTGCTGTGCTTCATGGGGTTGCAAAGAGTCGGACATGACTGAGCGACTGAACTGAATGCTTTATGATAAACATTAATGTTCACATTCTTGAACAAATGAATGAAAATTGTTTGATAATTAGCTTGGTATAAAGTAGATTAATGGAAGAACACAAAAAATAAAGCCTTCTCTAATTTCGCTACCTACGTATTTAGAGCTAATTTATTGATGGGCAAAACAATTTGTACATTTTTATGATATAGTCCATTTAGTGAAAAATCTTTCCCAAGAACAAAAATGAAGGCTATCTCTTCCATTGTTTCCATAGACCCATTCTTACTGCCTATTAAAATATTTCATCTAAGCCTGCAAATTCAATAGGCGTTTGCTGTTTTACTGCCTCTTGTTGTTAAAACTTAGACTTAGGATTTCCCAGAGAGCATTATAGTAGTTTAGTTCAGTATGGAAGATGAGACCAGAGCTTCTAAGTCAGGTCAAGTCACCTGTGTCTACATGTAAAAGCAATATGGCTTATAAAATGTTAAACCAACAAACAATTTTCAAATTGAAAGAAAATTAAAGGCTATAGTACCACTGAGTACTATATGAAATGATATGATTGATCTCCTAGCTATATGAAATATAAACATTTAAGATGATGTAGGGCCTCCCTGGTGGCTCAGATGGTTAAGAATCTGCCTGCAATGCAGGAGACTCAAGTTCAGTCCCTGGGTTGGGATGATCCCCTGGAGAAGGGAATGTCGATCCACTCCAGTATTCTTACCTGGAGAATTCTATGGACAGAGGAGCCTGGTGGGCTACAGTCCATGGGGTTGCAAGGAGTCAGACATCAATGAGCAACTAACATGCAGGCTGGAAAACAGATTCCTTCCTATTCGCTGATTTTTACTTGTACCATCAGACTGTGAAGGTAAATGAACCTATTTTACTTAACAAAACTGGCTAGATATTTTTATGGAAATTCTTTTTCAGTGTGTAACTCATGTTAATGTCAATGTCAAATTAACAACAGCACCACTGGGATGAGATGGGTAAAAGACTACTTGGTCAGATGACGTTCTCTTTCCATTAGGATTTAACCTTCACGTTTTCCATTAAGCCATGTTGTCAGCTCAGCTTCTTTCTTCTTTTCGAATGGGCTGCTGATGGATGTTTATGTATAGTGTAGCTCAAGACAGAAAAATGCTTCTATTTCTATTTTTAAAAAATGCTTTAAAAATCTTTGTATGAAAAGCAAAGTTTGACTATTTCTAAGTGAAATTGTTTTACATGTAAATTGTGAAATATTTCATACATTAGTTATAACTTTTGATGCTATATGTGTGTGTATGCACATCCACAAGAACATTTTAATCTTCCTAATACTTTACCTTGTTCTTTTTAAATTTTATATTTCATTCAAGTTTATCTTGTGTGAAGAGTTTGGTATATACAACTGGACATATTTCATCAACTCATAAAACCAGGTTTAGAAAATACACTTTTAAGGTGGAATTTGGAAACTAAAGCTACAAGCCAAAAATTTAGCACAATTTATTCATATGTATACTTCAAAATTGTTTCAACCTGTGATTGTTACTTAAAATGAACTGTTAAAAGTAATTAAATGTCATGTTCTTAAAAATTAATTTACCTTTGGCATGAGGGCAGTGGCCCTGCAGTTCCTCTCATCCTCAGTACTAATAATCAAGTTTAGAACTCAGCTTCTAGGAATAAAATTTTACTATAATTGAAATTATAAGAGAATTTTTATTTCATTTTGTAGCCAAGCATTACGTTTTTCCTTTTAAAAAGGAACATCTTAAATACTCTCTCTGATTGTGCTTGATAGGTTTTTGGCCTCAAAAATTTGTCAACTGTTGTTTAAATCGTTTTCTGTGGACAGGTTGGAGATATCATCAGGAGTTCCTATATTTGAGAATTAAGAAATATCATAATCACATATTATTTTTTGCTGTATGTGTAACCATATGGTAGATCCACAGGTGTTAAATACACCTGTGAAATCATCTCCATGCACTTGAATAAAGTCAAGGAGGCATGTTTCCTACCTTCAATATTTTAGAAAAAGTTACCAGGAAAATATTATTTTCTCCTTTCTTTCTTTCTCTCCTTTTTCCTTTCTTCTACCCTCTCTCCCTCCCTGTCTTCCTTCTTTCTTTCTTTCTTCTTTACATTCTCTCTAGGATAAATTACGTACTTAGAAGGAAGTATGTGTGCGTGCTGCTCAGTCACTTGAGTTGTGTCTGACTCTTGGCGACCCCACGGACTATAGCCCGCCAGGCTCCTTTGTGGGATTCTCCAGGCCAGAGTATGGAGTGGGTGGCCATGCCCTCCTCCAGGGGGTCTTCCTCACTCAGGCATCGAACCCATGACTCTTGCATCTTCTGCATTGGCCGGCAGGTTCCTTATGACTAGTGCCACCCCGGAAGCCCTAGAGTGAAGCATGCTGCTGCTGCTGCTGCTAAGTCGCTTCAGTCATGTCTGACTCTGTGTGACCCCATGGACAGCAGCCCACTGGGTTCCCCCGTCCCTGGGATTCTCCAGGCAAGAACACTGGAGTGGGTTGCCATTTCCTTCTCCAGTGCATGAAAGTGAAAAGTGAAAGTGAAGTCGCTCAGTCGTGTCCGACCCTTAGCGACCCCACGGACTGCAGCCCACCAGGCTCCTCCACC
Organism: Moschus berezovskii; assembly: GCF_049115385.1. Taxonomy (NCBI): domain Eukaryota; kingdom Metazoa; phylum Chordata; class Mammalia; order Artiodactyla; family Moschidae; genus Moschus; species Moschus berezovskii. Next base: position 10,386,903 of record NC_142475.1, on the reverse strand, counting down.
CACGGGATTTTCTAGGCAAGAGTACTGGAGTGGGTTGCCATTGCCTTCTCCGAGAATGAAGTATACTTAACCCTAAAAAGAAGACTGTTAAAGAAATGAACACATCAGATTAAGGGATATGAGGGAAGGTCAAGAAGAGTGCTGCAGGAAATTTGTCGTGACAAAGTGGCAGTTGGAAAAAGAGAGGGGCCTATCTAAGAAACATGTTGAAGTAAAGAAATCAGTAAACTGTGTGATGTATTGGGTTTGAGGAGCCAAAGAGTCAGTGTCGGGCAGTCCGGGGAGCGCTGGGTACTCGGGCAACACTACTATTGAGGACGTATTCACTGCATGTGTACTCGGTAGGAATGGTGTGATTTCTCCGTGTTTAGTCAGTCGCCAGCCGGGCTAATTTAAATATCAGCACGTTTCTCAATCTGTCCCGAACTTTCTACACTTATAAGCACCACCTGAAATGGCCTTTGAACCAATCTCCCCACTTCTAGATTGGCCCAAGGTTAAATAACCACACTATTGTTGGAGATATTCCACTTTAGAAAATATAGACATGTCATGTAATTTCAATATCTTCCCATGACTATCGGGACAAAATCAATCTCTTTTCCCTGACCAATATATATATTTTAATATATGTGTATCTCCCACAGGGTCTCTACTTCTTGCTTCACTAACTGCTTGTATTTCTCAAAAGGGCCTAAGGTGATTTCATTTCTCTGTCCCTTTTCGTATGCTGCTACACCTTAACACTCCCACTTGCATTCAAGCCTCACCTTCTCTGGGAGTCCTTCCTAGGGCTGATTTAGACACACTCCTCTCTGCTTCTGTGTATATTACCACTGACACTGCATTGAATACAGATAAAGAGTCTAAGGATTTTTAAGACAATGAGTTTCTTGGAGGGAAGAAACTATCTTTTACGTTTTGTAAACTCATTCAGCACCAATCCCAAGATTTTGCCAATAATGAGTGTTCAAAATACTTATTGACTGTGTTAATTAATGAATTAGTGAATTCATAATTAATTATAAAAAGTATAAATCAGGGTTTATACTTATGATATTCTTTATGAAGCCTGTGCTGCTACTGCTGCTGCTAAGTCGCTTCAGTCGTGTCTGACTCTGTGTGACCCCATAGACGGCAGCCCACCAGGCTCCCCCATCCCTGGGATTCTCCAGGCAAGAACACTGGAGTGGGTTACCATCTCCTTCTCCAATGCATGAAAATGAAAGGTGAAAGTGAAGTCGCTCAGTTGTGTCCGACTCTTCGCGACCCCATGGACTGCAACCTACCAGGCTCCTCCATCCATGGGATTTTCTAGGCAAGAGTACTGGAGTGGGGTGCCATTGCCTTCCCCATCATGAGGCCTGTAGTCAGTATTAAAAAAAAAATAGTGTTCAGTATTGAATGCCATTGATAGGATGTGTATTTTGGAGACACGAGTTAGGTCTACCTATGTGGCATTTTCATTTTGAAAGTTTCAATTCCATCTAAGAAAAAAAACATTGTCCATTTGTGCTATGACTAGCTCTTTTATTTATTATGTTACTATGAAAAGGCTACTTAATCTGACTTTTTATTTTCCTTCTTGAGAAAGTGTATTATTAATTCCAGATCCTTACTTCTTTATAAAAAAGGTCAACAAATTATGCAGTCTGGGTTTCTGAAAAAAAAAGAAAGGAATCACATATATATGTATGGTCTGTATATATCTGGGGGCTTCCCAGATGGCTTAGTGGTAAAGAATCCGCCTGCAAGCAAGAGATACAGGTTTGATCCCTGGGTTGAGATGATCCCTTGGAGAAGGAAATGGCAACCCACTCCAGTATTCTTGCCTGGAGAATCCCATGGACAGAGGAGCTTGATTGGCTATAGTCCCTAATGTCACAAAAAATCGAACGTCACTGAAGTGACTTAGCGTGCATGTATATCTACATATATCTAAATATATACATATCTGCATATATATACTTGTTCTTTTAGTCACTAAGTCATGTGCAATTCTGTGACCCCATGGACTATAGCCCACCAGGCTCCTCTGTCCATGGGATTCTCCAGACAAGAATATTGAAGTCGGTCGCCATTTCCTTCTCCAGGGAATCTTTCCAACCCAAGGATCGAACCTGCATCTCTTATATCTCCTGTACTGGCAAGTGGTTTCTTTACCAGTTGTTCCACCTGGGAGAAGCCATATATATATATATATATGCTACAGAATTTCAATCAATCTTTATTTCTTTCCAATTACTTTTTCTTTTGGCCGTGCTGCAGGGGCTGTGGCTGACCAAAGATTGAACTTGTGCCCCTTGCGTTGGAAGTGCAGAGTCTTAACCAGTGAACTACCAGGAAAGTCAGTCTAGCCCAGTAGAAAGCACCCCACCAGGTTGGGGAAAAAAACAACCACCAGGATTCTCATTCCTCTTTCTTCATCATGTTATATTTATTTGCCATTTCATATCCTAAACCATGCCCATTCCTAACTTGCTACCCCAGGCCACCACTGGTTTTCAGCTGGACTGTTGCAGTAGGTTTCTAAGTGATTCTCATGCACCCAAGTCATGCTTTTTCTAAAATATTCTTGAAACTGTAGTCATAATGATATCCCAATGCTCACATCTTATGTTACTCTTCTACAAACTTTCAATGAGATCAGTGACTTCTGATTTCTATGTAGATAAATCTCTAGCTTTCCAGGATTTGGGCAGTTTTTGATTTTTTATCCTAATGCTGTCTTCCCCAGTCCCTCCATTAAGCTAAATTTCATTCATCCTTTAGTTAGGTATTTTAATTTTAATTCTTCCATGAGGTCTGTCTGACCTTTAGACACCCATCATACTCTCATTTTTAACACCTTAGCACACTTTGTCATTATTTCTTGCTTGATGTCTCTTTCTAGATGGACAAAATGGTCCGTGAGAACAATACTGTTTGCCTTGTGCCTGGCAAAATGCCTGACACACAGGATGTGCCCAGTAAGTATTTGTAGACTATAGTAAATTAACTACATATATACATGACATTCTTTCCTTGTATTTAATGTCACTAAGGCAATGGCAAGCCACTCCAGTACTCTTGCCTAGAAAATCCCATGGATGGAGGAGTCTGGTAGGCTGCAGTCCGTGGGGTCGCTAAGGGTCGGACACGACTGAGAGACTTCACTTTCACTTTTCACTTTCACTCATTGGGGAAGGAAATGGCAACCCATTCCAGTGTTCTTGCCTGGAGAATCCCAGGGACGGGGGACCCTGGTGGGCTTCTGTCTATGGGGTCACACAGAGTCGGACATGACTGAAGTGACTCAGCAGCAGCAGCAAGCAAATTTTTAGATATTACTTGAAGTATAAGGAAAATTTAAACAATTAAATCTCTGAAAATTTGTCGCTGCTTAGGATTTTTTAAAAAATGGTATTTAAGGAAACTAAAAATCAAGCTACAAATACTGCTTTATTTGAAAGTAACCCAGCCCTCCTTAAATCTAGCAGATCAACATGTCATATATAAAATCATTTATCCCTTTCATCTTAAGAGTAGCCTGTATTTTCTTACTGACTTTTTCATCTCAGTACAGTGAGCTTGTTTAATTTCTCTAATTTAAGACTGCTTAAGGTGAACTAAAATATCAGATTGTGGTATGATGCTTGAATACTTTCCAGTGGTCTCCTTAAAATCCCTTCTTACTTGGTTTCAATCTTGTTGCCATCACTTTGACTGGAGTGACTGCAAATCACGGTTTGAAAATGACCGACCTCTTCCTCTCTGCTAATATTGTCAGAATGAAGCTACAATGGCACCTATCAGGATAACCAAATTAGAGCGGTTCACATAAGGCAGACACATGTACAAATGTACTTATGTACCAGATGTACCCCTCAACAGGAAAATGACAGCCATTCAGATAAAATGCTTTTATTATTTACTTTCAACAAGTATCTATAGCTGTGGCATGACTATTGTCAAGTCATTTCAATAATCTTGTTATAGGGTTGGTAATAAAAGAAAAAAGCACTTCAGCAGAGAGAAATGACCTGCCTCCTGACATCTTCAGAGGTACCGGATGACAGTGATATGTAGATTACTTTTCTGTTCAAGCACACAAGAGCATTGCCAGAGCTTTTTTAGCCTAGTTTATTTCCTCAAAGCCCTGATATCGGTTTGACAGGAAAGATGCATGGCGACCCCTGCAATTTCACCACTGCCAGTAGGTGTAGCAGTTGGTGTAGTTTGACAAGTGAAGTAGAAGATGGAGGTGTCCTTGGAAAAAGTTGTACAGTTACCAGGAGATGTAATGACTTCTGCAAAAACTAAGACTTTGACACATAAGCAAGCACTCAATGAATAACAATGCTTGGAAACATAAAGGAATTTTGACCTTATTTTAAGCAGGGGCAGATATCTCACAATCTATACGTATGCTTTGCCTTTCAAAGCCTTATATGTAGGTGATACATAAGTATTTTGTCCTATAGTAGTAACTAGAACACAGATATTTCTTTGAAATTAATATCTGTTCATACACAGCAAGGAAGTTTTAAGAAAATTAGCAAACTTTGACATTTACAAATTGTACTGTGTTCCCTCCTCTCCATTGGATCTATACTTTATCCAATGATATCATGAAAAGGAAAGAAGCATTTCATCACCTCTTTCTCTCATCTTTTTCCAGTAAGATCACACTTTTCTACTTGACACATGAAATATTATCACACTGAAAAAATTAGAGTCAAGAACCAGCAAAGATAAAAGCAGTATATCAGGGGAAAAGAGAACCAGTGGTTTTAAGCTTGTATAAAAATGTGGTTTTTCTCTTCATCTTTAAAACATAATGATTACCAGCTTAACACCAATAGCTCAGATATGAAATTTCCAGTTGAATCGGCCCTTTAAGTAAGTATGCTGCACACCAGGCTCTGCTCTCCTTTCAGTGCACAAGAAGAAAGAAGTTAATAGTTGGCAAATTAACTGAAGTCTCCCAAGGCCCTTTGTCACTGAATGTATGTCTGGCTACCTCCAGGCATACGTGCAGTCTATATCTGTTATTATAATGCATTACTATTTGGGGATGAATATAATTTAATTCTATCTAGTAGACCAATGATTCCTAAGACAATCTATTTCTCCAGATATGAACATTTGAGAAATGTTATTAGGCCTTAAGAGACTAGATTACAGGATCACCATACTTTGTCAGAAGACTTGGGTTCAGTTCCAAAATATGTTGTTAACTGACTACATGATTTTAAGCAGGTCCTTCAGGCTCTCTGAGCCTCAATATATTTCAATGGTAAGATGAAGAAAACAGTATTTTATGAGGATTAAGTGCTATTATTAAGTCAATCATATAAGTTTATGCAGAAGGTGATTTTTATTGTTGCTACCAAAGTAATTGTGGAAATTTTAATACAAACTATTGATAAGGCTTTCCTGGTAGCTCAACTAGTAAAGAATCCACCTGCAATGCAGGAGACCTTGGTTCAATTCCTGGGTCAGGAAGATACGGTGGAGAAGGGATAGGCTGTCCACTCCAGTATCCTTGGGCTTCCCTGGTGGCTCAGCCGGTAAAGAATCTGCCTGCAATGCAGGAGACCTGGGTTGGATCCCTGGGTTGGGAATATCCCTGGAGGAGGGCATGACAACCCACTCCAGTGTTCTGGCCTGGAGAATTCCATGGACTGTATAGTCCATGGGGTCATAAAGAGTCAGACACACTTGAGCGATTTTCACTTTCATTGACAAGGCTGCTGCTAACCATCTCCCTCATTGATACTTGTTTTTTAAATTTATTTATTTACTTTAAATGAAGCAAAGATGAATATTTTTAATGATAAAAAGTACAATTCACAAAGAACATAGACATCATAAACCATTAGACATCTTAACAACAAAGAAACAAAGATATATAAAGCAAAAATCAGAAGAAATATAAGGGAAAAGAAAAAATATATAATCATAGTGAGACATACTAACATTTTTCTGGGAATATTTTATCAAGTGAAGAAAAAATAAGAATAGGAGCATCTTGAATGATGTCATTAATAATTTAAATATATCTGATTTATATTTAATTAATTTATATTAATCATATCCTACACAAATATATTTAAAATTTTGTATCTCATACATTGTTATTAGATGTACGTAGGACGTTTAGAAAAACTGGCCAAAAGATAAGCATTACTAAATTTCAAAAAATATGATTCTTTTTTTTGGTGTGTGATTCAGTTACACATGTGCAAATATTTTATTTTTGAAATTACTTTCCATTATAGGTTATTATGAGATAGTGACTATAATTCCCTGTGCTATCCAGTAAACCTTTGTTGTAAATCTATTTTTTTAAATTAGAAATCTGGCATTCTATCCATACTAGTCAAACAAGTAAAATCAAAATGTCATAAATTTAGTTAGGCAAAAATTCATAAGTTTTCTAAAATATATATATTATTTATATACATGTACACAAACCTCTTCTACTATGCTTGATAAAGGCTTGAGAAAGAACATGACAAAAGCAAAAAGAAGAGATGGAGAAGTTGGAAAATATAAACTAAATGAAACTGGAGTAGTGAATATGAAATGGAAAAAATGAAACAAACTGGACAAAAGTAAAAGATCCTCACATAGTCCAGTTGTTATAAACATGGCTGCTCATTAGAAACATATCTGGAACCTTGGCAAAAAAAGCTCAATACCTACACATTTGTAGTTTTCAAAAATTCCAAGATAATTATGATGCATCTGGATTTTAAAGAGTGATTACAGGATTTTCTATTAATGGTAGATATATAATTTTGGTGATAGTTTTGGTGATATATAACTGTATTTTTTTTTTCTGTTGAGCAATCATAGTACAATGGTATTAAGTAATAGTTACATAATCATAATAGTAAAAGATATTTATCAGTTTTCACAATCAACAGCCACAAAAAATAAAAGATAATCACTACTGCAAGTCATAATGCAAACATGATTAACCTAGCAATATAAAATGATTGCATACAATCTGAAGGAGAGTCTTGCTGGGTAGAGTATTCTTGGTTATAGGTTCTTCCCTTTCATCATTTTAAATATGTCATGCCATTGCCTTCTGGCTTGTAGAGTTTCTGCTGAGAAATCAGCTGCTAGTCTAATGGGCGTTCCCTTGTTTGTTATTTGTCATTTTTCCCTTGTTGCTTTTAATATTTTATCTCTATCTTCAGTTTTTGTCAGTTTGGTTATTATGTGTCTTGGTGTGTTTCTCCTTGGGTTTATCCTGCCTGGGACTCTCTGTGCCTCCTGGACCTGGTTGATTATTTTCTTTCCCATGTTAGGGAAGTTTTCAGCTATTATCTCTTCAAATATTTTCTCAGGTCCTTTCTCTCTAATCTCCTTCTGGGACTCCTATAATGCGATTTTCCATGCATTTAGTGTTATCCCAGATGTCCCTTACGCTGTCTCCATTTCTTTTCATCCTTTTTTCTATTTTCTGTTCTGTGGCAGTGATTTCCACCATTCTGTCCTCCAGGTCATTTATCTGCTGATGGGTGGGGATGCCCTCCCTCCCTGGTAGCTTTTTACCCTGACGCGACCCAACCCTGGGGTCTAAGGGCTCTATGGTTGGGTTAATGGCAGCCTCCAAGAGGGTTTACACCAAGGGCGACCTTCCCAAAGAGCTGCTGCCAGTCGCCCTGTCCCTGTGGAGTCCCTGCCAATGCGTGACTCCATAAGGGACCCTCCAACACTAGCAGGCAGTTATGGCTCAGTTTCCTGTGGAGTCACTGCTCCTTTCCACTGAGATTTGCTGCATGCAAGGTTTTGTTTGTGCCCTCCAAGACTGGAGTCTCTGTTTTCTCCAGTCCTGTGGAAGACTTGGTAATCAAACACCCCTGGCCTTCAAAGTCAGATTCCCTGGGGATTCCCAGTCCCTTTGTCAGGTCCCCAGGCTTGGAAGCTTGACCTGCACAACCTTGGGAGAACTTCTTTGGTATTATTATTCTCCAATTTGTTGGCCATGCACCCAGCAGGTATGGGACTTGATTTTATCATGATTGTGCCCCTCCTACCCTCTCATGGTGGGCGGCGTCTTCTTTGCTTTTGGACACGGGGTATCTTTTTTTGATGGGTGCCAGAGACCTGCTCTCCATGGTTCTTGGCAGCTGGCTGCGATTATGATGCTGTCACAGGAGGAGATGAGCCTCCTTCTACTCTGCCATCTTGAACCCAAAGTACTCCCTCCGGAGTACTCATGATTCCAGGAGCAAGGAGAAGAGATCAAGGTTTTCTGAGTATCTCCTTCTTACACAGAAGTGTTGCTTTAGTTCCCTGGTCTTTCTCACAATGCCTGCCTGAGGTACATTTCTTTGTCCTGTATTTATAGAAGAAACCAAGACCTGGGGTGTTCAGTTGCTTTCCAGTCATTGATAAGTATTTGGCAGTCAGATTTGGGCCTCTTCCAAGCTATCTTTATTGTACTAATCTACATAAGAGCCATTCAAATAGTTGGTATAAAGTAACATGAACTAAGATGGGCTTAAATAGAAGAGGCATGTGGATAGTCTTTATTGTGGTAGCAACAAACCCACCAAAATATGTACCAGATCTTTTACAAACCAAATACATAGTGGCGAGTTCATAGCCTAGCACTATAAAATGCTGTTCTAAATATGGTATTATATATCATTGGCTTATGTATAAGCTATTTTATAGTATAAAATAGAACATTTTGGATCAATTATATTATATTTATAAAACTAAAGGCTTTCCTAGTGACTCAGTGGTAAAGAATCTGCTTGCTAATGCAGGAGACACAAGTTTGATCCCTGGGTTGGGAAGGTCCTCTGGAGAAGGGAATGGCATTCCACTCCAGTATTCTTGCCTAGGAAATCCCATAGACAGAGGAGCATGGCAGAATACACAGTCCTTGGCATCACAAGATTTGGACACAACTTAGTGACTAAACAACAATATAAAACTAAAATATTCAATGCATCTAAGAGAGTTTATTATGTATACATGCTCTTGATAGGTGTTAACATAGTTTATTACAATTGAGTTATATTAGGATGAGATATTAGACATTTCTTTCAGTTATCTTTCAACCCTTTAAATGACTTCATGATGAAGCTGAACAATATATACGAAGAGCAAATAATCTTATTTGATTTGAATCTACTGAGGGATGATTTGTGAAGGAACTGGAGCTCTGAGAATATTGTGAGGCTCATGGCAATTTTCTTAGAAGGTGTTGTGGTCTTTCAATTGAACAGCAAGAAAATTGATCGAATTCATATCCTGACCTCATCAGTGTTTCTCTAAGGAGATGACATCTCATAGGAACTGTAGCAGATAGCACTCTCATCTCCACAGAGTAAACAGAATTACAGCATTAGGGCTTATAATTATCCACGCAGCTTCCAGGAGTTGGGGGATCAAAAGGCAAAAGACCTTTCCCCAGTGGCCAATCGTTACGGCTTGGGGCACTGTGTGGTGACTCAAAGCCCTCTAAACCTAGGGCTGGAGCTTTATCAGTGACGTTGCCATTTGGTAGCTGTCCATGCCATCACATCCTTGACATTTTAGAGTCTTTCTTGACTCACTCTACTCTATGACCATGACTACAACCTGACGATTTAGGTACACCTGGATATGATATTTGAATTGTCCAACTTTGACTTAGAGGCAGATTCTGGAACAAAATAATGAACTCCCAAGACTCAACCGCTGGCACCCACACTCATTGCACGCTTATACTTGATTTTGTTTCTGAACTGTTTTCTCTTGAATCAGACACCCACTCCAGACTTATAGAGCAGGTAGTTCTGTCTCAACTAGGGTTCATTTCAGTTCAGTTGCTCAGTCGTGTCCAACTCTTTGCCACACCATGAATCACAGCATGCCAGGTCTCCCTGTCCAGCACCAACTCCCGGAGTTCACTCACACTCATGTCCATCGAGTCGGCGATGCCATCCAGCCATCTCATTCTCTGTCGTCCCCTTCTCCTCCTGCCCCCAATCCCTCCCAGCATCAGAGTCTTTTCCAGTGAGTCAACTCGTCGTATGAGGTGGCCAAAGAATTGGAGTTTCAGCTTCAGCATCAGTCCTTCCAATGAACATCCAGGATTGATCTCCTTTAGAATGGACTGGTTGGATCTCCTTGCAGTCCAAGGGACTCTCAAGAGTCTTCTCCAACACCACAGTTCAAAAGCATCAATTCTTCGGCGATCAGCTTTCTTCACAGTCCAACTCTCACATCTATACATGACCATGGGAAAAACCATAGCCTTGACTAGATGGACCTTTGTTGGCAAAGTAATGTTTCTGCTTTTTAATATGCTATCCAGGTTGGTCATAACTTTCCTTCCAAGGAGTAAGCATCTTTTAATTTCATGGCTGCAGTCAGCATCCACAGTGATTTTGGAGCCCCCCAAAATAAAGTCTGACACTGTTTCCACTGTTTCCCCATCTACTTCCCATGAAGTGATGGGACCAGATGCCATGATCTTCGTTTTCTGAATGTTGAGCTTTAAGCCAACTTTTTCACTCTCCTCTTTCACTTTCATCAAGAGGCTTTTTAGTTCCTCTTCACTTTCTGCCATAAGGGTGGTGTCATCTGCATATCTGAGGTTATTGATATTTCTCCCAGCAATCTTGATTCCAGCCTGTGCTTCTTCCAGCCCAGCATTCCTCATGATGTGCTCTGCATAGAAGTTAAATAAGACTGCTTAGTAATTTCTCACCTGGTCCCATCAGGAAAAAATGAGATGATATAGAATCAGCATTAGAATGCCCATTACCATACTATACATCTCTCTTCACAAGAACCAAGCCTTAATAATTGTATTTTTATATTAACATTTATGTGCATGTAATTAATATGTTTCAGTCACTGTGTTGAGGGGTTTATCCACATCAATTTATTTAATCCTTCTTAGCTCCCATCACTTCATGGGAAATAGATGGAAAAACAGTGGAAACAGTGTCAGACTTTGTTTTTTTGGGCTCCAAAATCACTGCAGATGCTGATTGCAGCCATGAAATTAAAAGACGCTTGCTCCTTGGAAGGAAAGTTATGACCAACCTTGGTAGTATATTAAAAAGCAGAGACATTACTTTGCCAACCAAGGTCCGTCTAGTCAAGGCAATGGTTTTTCCCGTGGTCATGTATGGATGTGAGAGTTGGACTGTGAAGAAAGCTGATTGCCGAAGAATGGATGCTTTTGAACTGTGGTGTTGGAGAAGACTCTTGAGAGTCCCTTGGACTGCAAGGAGATCCAACCAATCCATTCTAAAGGAGATCAATCCTGGATGTTCATTGGAGGGACTGATGCTAAAGCTGAAACTGCAATACTTTGGCCACCTCATGCGATGAGTTGACTCACTGGAAAAGACTCTGATGCTGGGAAAGGTTGGGGGCGGGAGGAGAAGGGGACGATGGAGAATGAGATGGCTGGATGGCATCACCGACTCTGTGGACATGAGTTTGAGTGTACTCCGGGAGTTGGTGATGGACAGGGAGGCCTGGCGTGCTGTGATTCATGGGGTCGCGGAGAGTTGGACACGACTGAGCGACTGAACTGAACTGATAGTCCTATGATATGGACTATAATATTATTAGAAAAAATATTAAATACCTGATGTTTGACTTTTTATTTTAAAAATTGATATTTTCCATATGTTTCATGCAAATAATATTAACTCCATTTGACAGATGAGAAATCTGAGGCATGAAGAAATTAACTTTCTGTAGGTCACAGTTGGAACTGTGAGAAACAAAATGAAGTACACAATGGCTGTAGCCTTTTCTTTCCTGTCCATTCCAAGGTTTTGCAGTACATTGCTTTCTCAGTCTTGAGAAGGATTCCATACACCCTTACCCAATTTGAAATTACTGTTTTGATCAACTGCTTGGAGCTAAGAACCATCTGTCAAACACATGATTCCAAACTTTCACATTGATTAGAATAACTTATGTGAGAAAGAACCATGTAAAATGTCGAGTGGGGCAATTTAATCAACTCAACTCTAAACAAACCAGAGTGCTGCATATATCAATTTAAACTATTTCAAATATTCAACACATGGGCCATAAATATAGCACTTATCCAAAAATAAGGAAAAGGATCTATATAAACACAGTATAGATTAGCTAAGTTAGACCATCCCTAATGAGTGAAATGAGACAACTCTCAGCTATTCTTACATGTTTACAGCAGACTGTAAAGTAATTTCCTCTTTGTTGAGAAGTTTGAGCACACATTTTCCTGTCAGACTTCCTGACTGTACAGGTTGGAAGTGGAGTCCGACTGAGAATTCTGCAGGTGATGCAATTAGTGTGGGGGCACTGTGGAATCTTTGCAGAACCGCCAGTTAGCATTTAAAAAAACAAGACTCCTTCAATACAAAGAAAAAGGGGTAGATAATGCATTTGGCAAAGCTGTTTTTACATTTGAGAATCTCATAGTTTCAGGACAAATGATATTTTCAGTTTCTCAGTGCTGGTCCTGCTGAGTCATTAATTCAGTCAAGTCTATGCTGTACCTTTGGATGGAACGCATTTGATGCAAGGCGTGGTTTTGTTTGTGGATTATTTTAAAATATACCTGGGATATCATTTTTACCCTTTGTACACTTATGAGGTAGAGCCTGTAATCACTCAGGAGAATCACGGGTGTATCTTCTGATATAAAAATAAACAATTCTAGTCCCTTTATTACACTTTGTCTTTCAGCTGCGTAATACTTTACCTCTTTCCAAGAAAACCCAAGCCATTCGTGCTCTTAAAAATCTGATCTCCATGATAAACCTAAATGTAAAAACAAGGCTATCATCATTCTTCACTCACCTGGAAATCCAGTGACTGAAGTACAGATCTAAAAGTCAGATTATGTGGACTGGATCATTTGTTCTCATTTTGTTCTTTAGAAAGGATTCTGAATCTTTCATGTAAGAATCAGGCTCCGATCTCTTCTCTTGTTCTGTCGCTCAGTCGTGTCCGACTCTTTGCAACCCTAGGACTTGGTCTGCAGTATGGACTGCAGCATGCCAGGCTTCCCTGTCCTTCACTATCTCCTGGAGCTTGCTCAAACTCATGTCCATTGAGTCAGTGATGCCATCCAATCATCTTGTCTTCTGTTGTCCCCTTCTCCTCCTGCCTTCAGTCTTTCCCAGCATCAGGATCTTTTGCAGTGAGTCATTTCTTTGTATCAGGTGGCCCAAGTATTGGTGCTTCAGCTTCAGAATCAGTCCTTCCAATGAATATTCAGGGTTGATTTCTTTTATGATTGACTGGTTTGATCTCCTTGCTGCCCAAGGGACTCTCAAGAGTCTTCTCCAGCTCTGTAGTTTGTAAGCATCAATTCTTTGGTGCTCAGTCTTCTTGTCCAGCTTTCACATCTATACATGTCTACTAGAACAAAACATAGTTTTGACTAAATGTACCTTTGTTGGTAAAGTCATGTCTCTGAAATTTAATATGCTGTTTATTTTCGTCATAGCTTTTCTTTCAAGGAGCAAGTGTCTTTTAATGTCACGGCTGCAGTCAATGTCCACAGTCACTTTCTGCCATTAGGATGGTGTCATCTGCATATCTGAGATTATTGATATTTCTCCTGGCAATCTTGATTCCTGCTTATGCTTCATCTAGCCCAGTATTAGTACATCATGAGGAACGCTGGGCTGGAAGAAGCACAGGCTGGAATCAAGATTGCCAGGAGAAATATCAACAACCTCAGATATGCAGATGACACCATCCTAATGGCAAAGTGAAGAGAAACTAAAAAGCCTCTTGATAAAAGTGAAAGAGGAGAGTGAAAAAGTTGGCTTGAAGCTCAACATTCAGAAAACTAAGATCATGGCATCCGGTCCCATCACTTCATGTGAAATAGATGGAGAAACAGTGGAAACAGTGTCAGACATTATTTTGGGGGCTCCAATATCACTGGAGATGGATTGCAGCCATGAAATTAAAAGTCGCTTACTCCTTGGAAGGACCTGGATAGCATATTAAAAAGCAGAGACATTACTTTGCCAACAAAGGTCCGTCTAGTCAAGGCTATGGTTTTTTCAGTGGTCATGTATGGATGTCAGAGTTGGACTATAAAGAAAACTGAGCACTGAAGAATTGATGCTTTTGAACTGTGGTGTTGGAGAAGACTCTTGAGAGTCCCTTTGACTGCAAGGAGATCCAACCAGTCCATCCTAAAGATGATCAGTCCTGGGTGTTCATTGGAAGGACTGATGCTAAAGCTGAAACTCCAATACTTTGGCCACCTCATGCGGAGAGTTGACTCATTGGAAAAGACTCTGATGCTGGGAGGGATTGGGGGCAGGAGGGGAAGGGGATGACAGAGAATGAGATGGCTGGATGGCATCACCGACTTGATGGACATGAGCTTGAGTGAACTCTGGGAGTTGGTGATGGACAGGGAGACCTGGCGTGCTGTGATTCATGGGGTCGCAAAGAGTCGGACACAACTGAGTGATTGAACTGAACTGAACTGAGCCCAGTATTTTGCATGATCTACTCTGCATATGAGTTAAATAAGCAGGGTGACAATATACAGCCTTGACATACTCCTTTCCCAAGTGGAAACCAGTTCATTGTTCCATGTCTGGTTCTAACTTTTGCTTCTTGATCTGCACAGATTTCTCAGGAGGCAAGTCAAGTGGTCTGGTATTTCCCATCTCTTTAAGAATTTTCCACAGTTTGTTGTGATCCAGACAATCAAAGGCTTTAGCATAGTCAGTGAAGCAGAAGTAGATGATTTTCTGGGATTTACTTACTTTTTCTATGATTTAGCAGATGTTTGGAAAAGGCAATGGCAATCCACTCCAGTACTCTTGCCTGAAAAATCCCATGGAAGGAGGAGCTTTGTGGGCTGCAGTCAGTGGGGTCACTACAAGTTGGGCACGACTAAGAGACTTCATTTTCACTTTTGACTTTCCATCACTGGAGAAGGAAATGGCAACCCACTCCAGTGTTCTTGCCTGGAGAATCCCAGGGATGGGAGAGCCTGGTGGGCTGCCATCTATGGGGTCACACAGAGTTGGACATGAATGAAGCGACTTAGCAGCAGCAGCAGCAGCAGCAAATGTTGACAATTTGATCTCTGATTCCTCTGCCTTTTCTAAATCCAGTTTGTACATCTGAAAGTTCTCGGTTCACATACTATTGAAGGCTATCCCGAATGATTTTGAGCATTATCTTGCTAGCATGTGAAATGAGTGCAATCCCGGGTGTTCATTGGTAGGACTGATGCTAAAGCTGAAACTCCAATACTTTGACCACCTCATGCGATGAGTTGACTCACTGGAAAAGACTCTGATGCTTGGAGGGATTGGGGGCAGCAGGAGAAGGGGACGACAGAGAATGAGATGGCTGGATGGCATCACCGACTCGATGGACATGAGTTTGAGTGAACTCCGGGAGTTGGTGATGGACAGGGAGGACTGGCATGCTGTGATTCATGGGGTCACAAAGAGTCGGACACAACTGAGCAACTGAACCGAACTGAACTGTGTGGTAGTTTGACCATTCTTTGGCATTGTCCTTCTTTGGGATTGGGCACCTCCCCTCTTAGAGGAAGGAATACACTGTAACTTTATCCATTGGTTGAAAAGTGTGCTAATGAGGTTAGGGTCATTGATTTGATCACACATGTGTGAGTGAAAGTATGCTTCACTCTAGCTCTAGGCTTCTAACAGCCTTGGTAACCAAAGTCCATTCGTAAATATGTGCAGCCAGTTGTCCAGAAATTTGGAGAGATTTCACACTTATCAGAAAACACTCTCAATGCTAAAACAAAAGTCATTCAAAGAGCACGTTTTACTGATCATGGGTCAATGATTTCATCTTTGCTTCAGAAGCACCGCAGTTCATAAATTTCCAAAAAGTGTCCTTTATTTAAAAAAAAATAATAATAAGATCATTTAAAACTTATGGGAATGCAGTGAAGTTAAGCCAAATGAAGAATTTTATAAACTTAAAAATTTTTTTTGAATAATCTGTTAATTCTATTTGAAAGATCCATTAATTTATAATCTATTTTAATCCATTTATATGTAAGCATACATATAAATGTTCCAACATTGTTTCCATTTATTCTGTTTTTTGAAAAACAAAACGAAATTTCCTTCTTCAATCTCAAAGAACCTATATTTCACATCAACTCTGTATTAATTTTCAGTTGAAGTAAACTCAAGAAAATGCTTTATATTTCATGCTTTTAAAAAACACCAAATAATTGCCTTGAAATGTGAATACTACTAATATATTCTTGTAAGTGAGAAGCTCTGCCTGTAAAACTGATACATCCCAAGATGCTGATTCAAAATTTGCATCCCAAAAGTTTGACAAAGAAAGCCAATTAGAATTAAATCAAATGTAGCCTAATATATGTTAAATGTCAGGGTACAGGCCAGCCCTTTAGGATAATTATCTGTATTTCTAATAAATAACTTATCTTTCTTTGGATGAAGCCAAGTGTTTCTGAAATCTATTGTAGTTCATTGTGTAGACAAGAAACCTAAGGACTCTAGAGAACTGGATTTCTAATCAAGTGACTGCTTTAACAAACCAAACTACTGTAGTCTGACCGTTTGTGCTTCCACAAAATCCATATGTTGAAACCTAACTTCTAAGGTGATGTTATTAGAAGGTGGGATGTTTGAGAGGTGTCTATGTCATGAGGAGAAAGCCCTCGTAAGTGGAATTAGTGTTTCTACAAATGGGACCGAAGAAAACTCCATTCCCCCTTCTGGCAGGTGAAGACAAGGCAAAAGAGACTGCCATGAACCAAGAAGCTCTCATTGGGCGCTGAATTCACCACCGTCATGAACGTGGGCTTGCAGCCTTCAGAACAGTGAGAAAGAAATTTTCACTATTTATAAGCCACCTTTTCTGCGGTATTTTTTCTATTGCAGCTCAAAAGAACTAAGACACAAACCACTCTTTTTTCTCTATCGTTTAACTCAATATCTGTTTCAAAAATGTAGCATGTTAATTTATACTAACCAATAGCAATGCCTGTTACCATACAGTCCAATTTTCTTCATACCCTACCGTGTCATGAGAAGTGTTTTTCCTGCTAGATATTGAAGGCATTTTACTTACACATGTCCTTTTATGATTGGATTTACTGGAGAGAGATCATTAGTTTATCATTATGGCTTCCCTCGTGGCTTAGATGGTAAAGCATCTGTCTACAATATGGGAGACCCGGGTTTGATCCCTGGGTCAGGAATATCCTCTGGAGAAGGAAATGGTAACCCACTCCAATATTCTTGCCTGGAGAATCCCATGGATGGAGGAGCCTGGTAGGCTACAGTCCATGGGGTCGCAAAGAGTCAGACATGACAAAGCGACTTCACTTTCTATCATTAGTCACATTGTAGAGATGAGGAAATGAGTCAGAAAACACATAGGCAACCAGTGGTCAAACCTCAAGCTGAATGTGCCTTCCCCAGCCCCACACTCATATCTTCGACTGCACTGCCCTCCCTCCTCAATGGCTCTGAAAGTTTGTCCAGAACTAAGCAAAGCCTTGGTGTTCTCCAGTTCCTATCAACACGCTGCCCATTGGGCCTGGATCCTACCACCCTTTTCAACCGTCCTGGACTAGGGGTGGTAAAGCAGAGTGAAAACTTATGATGCAGATGGGGAAAACCTCAACTAGGAGTCTGAAATATTTGAGTTTGAATCTTATGTTTGCCACTTATTATCTGTTTGATCTCTGACAATCTACATAAACCCTATTATTTCAGATTTCTCTTGTGTAAAACGGAAAAAAATAAAGCCTACTTGATAGGTTGGTGGTAGTTCAAAACCTTGCAAACTGAGTTTCCAATGAATGTTCTCTTCTATTAATATTTGTAATTCAGTTCAGTTCAGTTCAGTTGCTCAGTCGTGTCCGACTCTTTGTGACCCCATGAACCACAGCACACCAGGCTTCCCTGACCATCACCAACTCCCGGAGTTCACTCAAACTCATGTCCATCGAGTCGGTGATGCCATCTAGCCATCTCATTCTCTGTCATCCCCGTATTAGCAAATCTCAATTAATGGGCATGAACTTGGGCAAACTCCAGAAGATGGTGAGGGACAGGGAAGCTGGTGTGCTGCAGTCTATGGGGTTGTGAATAGTTGGACATGATTTGGCGATTGAACAATCACAATTAATACTCATGACCACCTGACACTAGCTTTTTTTTTTCTTTCCTTTTTCTGCCACCTGAATTACTGCTACCATTTTCTCCTCATTATTTTTAGCTACCTCAAATATTGGTGCTTGCCTGGATCACATTTGGTCTGCTGTTCCTCTCTGTATGGAACACCTACTTTCCTGTAGCTGCTGTAACAAATTACCACAATCTGGGTGGCTTAACAAAACAGAAACGTGCTCTGTTATAGTCTTGGAGGCCATAAGGCTGAAATCAAGGCATTGGCAGGACTGCAGTGTCCCCAGAGACTCTGAAGGAGAATGGGCTCCTTGCCTTTTCTTATTTCCGACAGTGCCTGGCACGTCAGTTTGTGGCTATACCGTTCCAGACTCTGCCTCTGTGGTCATATTGCCTTCTTCTCCCTCTTGAGCCCCAATATTGAGTCTCAATAGCCCCCCTGCCTCACTCTAAAGACACAGGTGATTGCATTTAGGGTATAGGGGATGATCCAGAATAAGCCCCTTCTGCTCTTAATCACATATTTTGCCATATAAGGTAATATTCACTCTTGCCATATAGGGTAATATTCACAGGTTCTGGTGATTAGGAGACTGATATATTTTAGGGAAGCCACTGTTGAATCTACTACAGTCAGGCTTATAAAGTTTTTTTAAAAAAATCTAAATACCCGCAGTTCAGTTGGATAAATAGTTATGGGCCAGCTCCCAAGCACTATCACACACAGCACATAAATTCCCTCGTGTACCCAAAAAAGAGAATTCAAAACACACACATGCACATTTGTATTCATTTCTCACAACCACATGGAACAGTGTATTAGAAGAAAAGGGGAGTCTGTCAGAGATTGAGAGAGAGGGACACGGGGCGGGGGCGAGGCAAAGGGAGAGGCGAAGCCTGTTCTGTGCCCGTGCACTGCTGCTCGTTTATTACCGGCGCTGGACACGCGTTATCTCAGTTATCTGAGTGATGCATACTTGAGAACCGTTTTGATTTAAAAAATGGACACTCTATTAATCCATGTGGACAGCATATGTACACATGGGAAGCCCGTGGATTTGGGAATAGAACCCCCTTAACACATTAAATAGTGTAGCCCTGATCATTCATTAAGTACGCTTTTGACAACTGATTGTAAATCAAAGCAAGGACCATGAATTATAAATGTGGAAGTTGATGCTGTATCAGAAGGCTCTGGCAAGTGAAGGGAAAAAAAAGGTTTATTCATTCTGCCTATGAGAATTATGTAAAGAAAAAAACAAAGCTTCCCACCCCACCCCCCACCCCCCCGCATCCCTAGAAGAGAGAGCACAGAGAACTGGCAAAGAAACAGCAGTGTAATGGGGACGATTTCTAGGCCACCCAGCTGCCTAATTACTGGCAGCCTCTACGGATTTTACAGCATGCCTCTTGTAACACCACCCTTTGAAAAGCGATAATCCACCATCGTCACAAAAACAAATAAAAAATATATACGCCGTCACAAAAAAGGAAACCTAAACCTTCTAAGTAGAATAATTCAGCAAAGGATTTCATGTCATGAAAGACAAAGCAAAAGAATAAATAATTACTTTACAATTTTCCCCTCTACTGTCATGTTTTGAAAAGCCTATCCCCTGTGTTAAGTTGAAACATCACTTTTAAAATTTTAAACTTATTACAATTTAATCCAGCAAAATGAAAGCTTTGAACATCAAATTTCTTTCAACATTTTATCTGGAAGGACAGCAGTGGTGATATTGACACTGTTTCACGCAAAGCGGAAATCAGAACACAGTGAGAAGGCAGTGGTCTTACACAGCCTAGCCCTTAGGATGTTTAAGCAAAACTACTCTGAAATTATTTAGCAATCCCCTTAAGTGTTCTCAACAATTCCTTATAATGGATTCTTTAGCAATATTAGTCAAATTTGAGAGGAAGTATATGGGCTTAGCTGTGTCCCTGTGGAAGGTCTCTGAAAAGACAAAGCAATGGCATATGCAGCTTAGGGACTGGTAGGGTGCTTTAGGCTGACCTCTTCCAGTTTGCAGAGCCTGCTGTTTGTTGGAGAGTGATGCTCTTCAATGGGGCTTATACACTAGTGAATAAGCAACTAGTGAAACAGATGTGTTCCATTAAGAAAGCATCTTTCAAAAATGTTTTTAGAATTGCTGGATGCAGTCTTATCTCTTCTTTGGAGGTTAACAATCCTAGATCTGTTGATTGGAGGAAATACTGATTCATGAGTTCATTTAAGTATTCATCAGATATTTGTGTTCCTTCCGCAGTAGACCCTGTGAAGATGCTGGAGACATAAAGGTAAATCTCCTTTATGCTTCCTGTCCCCGAGGAGCCCACAGCCCAGAGAAAATGACAGATATAAAACCAAGTTATTACTACCCAGTGTGCCCAATGTGATCAGTGCTCTAAGAGCAGTAAGAAAAAAGGTGCTCAGGAGGCACTGAAAAGAAATTGATCAGTTTTCCAGGAGAGGGAGAGGAAAGTTTGAAAGAGTTTGGAAAAACGTACAAGTAAGTTTGTCTTAGTCTATTCAGGCTCCTATAACAAATTACCACAGATTGGGTGGCTTAAACAACAAAAGTTTACTTCTCCCCATTCTGGAGGCTAGGAAGTTCAAGTACATGAGGCTAACAAGTTCAGTGCCTGATAAGAACTCACTTCCTGGTTCGTAGATAGCCATCTCCTCCTGTTTCCTCACATGGCAGAAGGGGTAAGAAAGCTCTCTTTTATAACTGCAATAATCCTGTTCATGAGGGCTCCATCCTCATTACTTAATCACCTCAAAGATTTGCGTAATACCATGATGTTCAGAGAAGGAAATGGCACCCCACTCCAGTACTCTTGCCTGGAAAATCCCATGGACGGAGGAGCCTTGTGGGCTGCAGTCCATGGGGTCTTGAAGAGTGAGACACGACTGAGCGACTTCACTCTCACTTTTCACTTTCACACATTGGAGAAGGAAACGGCAGCCCACTCCAGTGTTCTTGCCTGGAGAATCCCAGGGACGGGGAGCCTGGTGGGCTGCCGTCTATGGGGTCGCACAGAGTCGGACACGACTGAAGTGACTTAGCAGCAGCAGCATGATGTTGGGGGCTGGGATTTCTACATGTAAATTTGAGAACACAAGAATATTCAGTCCACATCAGAGGTGTTCTAGACAAAAGGAAAATGTCTTTTCTTTGGTAACATATCATATTTAGTTACACCTAGGCAAACAGAGAAGGGGACGACAAAGAATGAGATGGCTGGATGGCATCACCGACTCTGTGGACATGAGTTTGAGTGAACTCCGGGAGTTGGTGATGGACAGGGAGGCCTGGCGTGCTGCGATTCATGGGGTCGTGGAGAGTCAGACACGACTGAGCGACTGAATTGAACTGAACTGAACTGAAGGCAAACAGAGGGGACTTCCCCGATGGCTCGGATGGTAAAGAATCTGCCTGCAATGCAGGACACCCAGGTTTGATCCCTGGGTCGGGAAGATCCCCTGAAGAAGGAAATGGCAACCCACTCCAGTGCTCTTGCCTGGAAAATCTCATGGACAGAGGAGCCTGGAGGGCTACAGTCCATGGGGTTGCAAAGAGTAGGACATGACAGAGTAACTAGCATATCTTCTCTTCTGTGCAAACATAGCAAGAAGTTATCTTTTGTATTCCTTTGTGGCATCAAATCTTTATTACTTTTGGCCATTGAAAAGGTAAATAACTCAAAGACTAATTTTAGATAGCACATACAGTATGATACTGAATATGTAGTCTGAGAAAAAGAGGCATAAATGATGTAGTTTCCTTAGGATAAGCATGTTGTTTAAAGATAAGGACTCAAAGAAGACTGCCTTGGTTTTGAATACTTACTAGCTGTGTGCTTTTGTGGAAGCTACTTTACTTCTCTGTGTCTTTATTTTCTTTAATCTATAAAATAGGGTGATAATTATATTTACCCTGATAAAGGTGTTATAACAAATTCTTGCCAGACACATAATATGTTTTTAATTAGTTGTAGCTCTTAAATCGGACAAGGCAATGGCAAGCACTCCAGTACTCTTGCCTGGAAAATCCCATGGATGGAGGAGCCTGGTGGGCTGCAGTCCATGGGGTCGCTAAGGGTCGGACACGACTGAGCGACTTCACTTTCACTTTTCACTTTCACACATTGGAGAAGGAAATGGCAACCCACTCCAGTGTTCTTGCCTGGAGAATCCCAGGGATGGGGGAGCCTGGTGGGCTGCCGTCTATGGGGTCACACAGAGTCGGACACGACTGAAGTGATTTAGCAGCAGCAGCAGCTCTTAAATGGCAAACCTAGACAGTGTGTTGAAAAGCAGAGACATTACTCTGCCAACAAAGGTCCGTAGAGTCAAGGCTATGGTCTTCCCAGTGGTAACGGACAGGTGTGAGAGTTGGACTGTAAAGAAGGCAGGACACTGAAGAATGAATGCCTTTGAACTGTGGTGCTGCATAAAACTCCTGAGAGTCCCTTGGACAGCAAGGAGATCAAAGCAGTCAATTTTAAGGGAACTCAACCTTAAATACTTGGAATGACTGATGCTGAAGCTGAAACTCCAGTATTTTGGTCATTGATGTGAACAGCTGACTTGTTGGAAAAGTCCCTGAGGCTGGGAAAGATTGAGGGCAAAAGAGAAGAGGGTGTCAGAGGATAAGATGACTGGGATCATCAGTGCAATGGACATGAACTTGGACAAACTTCGGTAGATTATAAGGGACAGAAAGGCCTGTTGTGCTGCCATCCATGGGGTCGCAAAGAGTCAGACACAACTGGGCCACTGAACAACAAGTTCTTAAATATTATGTAATCTTTTTCTATTTTCCTAATTATTCACTGGGACTATTATAGCTAAGAAAAAATTCTGAAGTGAGAAGTCAAACTGGCCTTAGAAAGCATTACTATGAACAAAGCTAGTGGAGGTGATGGAATTCCAGCTGAGCTATTTCAAATCCTAAAAGATAATGCTGTTAAAGTGCTGCACTCAGTATGCCAGCAAATTTGGAAAACTCAGCAGTGGCCACAGGACAGGAGAAAGTCAATTTCATTCCAATACCAAAGAAGAACAATGCCGATGAATGTTCAAACTACTGCACAATTACATTCATTTCACATGCTAGCAAGGTAATGCTCAAAATCTTTCAGGCTAGGATTCAATAATACATGAACTGAGAAATTCCAGATATACAAGCTGATTTTAGAAAAAGCAGAGGAACCAGAGATCAAATTTCCAACATTCTTTGGATCAGAGAAAAAGCAAGAGAATTCCAGAAAAATATCTACCTCTGCTTCATTGACTCCACTAAAGCCTTTGACTGTCTGGATCATAACAAACTGGAAAATTCTTTAAAAAATGAAAATACCAGCCCACCTTACCTGCCTCCTGAGAAACCAAAAGCAGGTCAAGAAGCAACAGTTAGAAACAGCCGTTGAACAACAGACTGTTTCAAAGTTGGGAAAGGCAGAAAAAGAAAAAATTGGGAAAGAACTGTGTCAGGGCTGTATATTGTCACATTACTTATTTAATCACCACCATAAAATAATTGATACTAACTTGCACTAATAGATTTTCTATAGATTATTTGACTCTGCAAAAGTGTCATGCCTTAGTTCACTGGTCTACAAAATATAGACAGGACTAAGCAACTAATTTTATAATGTCTGCTTTTTGAAGGAAACTATTAAAACAATTAAAGGACAACTAACAGATTGGTATAAAATGTTTACAAACCACATATTTGACAAAAGGGTGATATCTAAAATATATAAGAGCTCTCAAAATTCAATAGTAAGAAAATAACCCCGTTTTTAAAAAATGGGCAATTATTTGAACATATAATTTCCAAAGATGATATGTTTATGGCAAATAAACACATAAAAATGTGTTCAACATTATTAGTCACTAGAAAAAAGAAATAAAGTGAAGTCACTCAGTTGTGTCCAACTCTTTGCAACCCCATGAACTGCAGCCTGCCAGGCTCCTCTGCCTATGGGATTTTCCAGGCAAGAACACTGGAGTGGATTGCCATTTCCTTCTCCAGGAGATCTTCCTGACCCAGGGATCGAAGCTGGGTCTCCTGCATTGCAAGCTGACTCTTTACCATCTGAGCCACCTAGGGAAGTACAAACTGAGACAAAAATGATATGCCAGTACATTACCTATTAGAATCACTAAAATGATTAGTTCCTATCAGTTCCCTCTGATAGGAACTCTAACTCAGTGTAAAGCCCCAAAGATCTGTTACTTATTTTTATTTTATATTGTACTATATTTTATTTATAGTGTTGTGTTTGTTTCAGGTGTATAGCAAAGTGATACAGTCATATATATATATGAATTAACAAAAGCAGTTCCCGTCTTTTGATGGGGAGCTCGTGGTTTATAATATAAATGGCATTATTTTGAGAGAGGGATAACTTAGGTAAGGCATTGGTTTTTTTTTTTTCTTTTTGCAGCTTGAGGCAGTTGTAAAATAACTTAATGTAACTTTTTGCAACTGTGTATTCTATAGTATTTTTTTCATTTGGTGATATTTTAACTGTTAATGTTTATGGCATTGTGCTTTGTACCATTTATTAAATTCAGAAAAAATAAAATAAAAATTTTAAAAAGCAAAAAAAAAAAAGAATCATTAAAATGAAAAAGACTGAACATACCAAGTGCTGACAAGAATAGTAACTGGAATTCTCATACATTGCTAGTGGGAATGTAGAATAGAACAAATTCTTTAGAAGAAAAGTAGACAGTTTCTCAAAAATTAGTATACATCCAGCCCAGTCATTTATGCCCATACAGTTACCCAAGTCAAATGAAGACATATGTTCGTATAAAGGCTGTACATGAACGTTCAGTCACTTTGTTGTCTGTAATAGTTCCAAACTGGATGCAGCACAAATGTCCATCAACAAGTGAATGAATAAAGGAATTGTATAATACAACGGAGCACTACTCAGCAACAAGAGGATGAACAACTGATGCAAACTAAACCTTGGACTGCAAGGAGATCCAACCAGTCCATTCTAAAGGAGATCAATCCTGGGTGTTCTTTGGAGGGACTGATGCTAAAGCTGAAACTCCAATACTTTGGCCACCTCATGTGAAGAGTTGACTCACTGGAAAAGACGCTGATGCTGGGAGGGATTGGGGGCGGGAGGAGAAGGGAACGGCAGAGAGTAAGATGGCTGGATGGCATCACCGACTCGATGGACATGAGTTTGAGTGAACTCTGGGGGTTGGTGATGGACAGGGAGGCCTGGCGTGCTGTGATTCATGGAGTTGCAAAGAGTCGGACACGACTGAGTGACTGAACTGAACTGAAACCATGGACAAATTTCAAAATAACCATGCTGAACAACAGAAGCTGAAGAACAAATAGTATGTATTGCCTGATTCCATTTACTGAAGTTTCTAGAAGATGTAAACTAATTAATAGCAGGAAGCAGACCAGCGGTAGCCTGGCAATGGAGGGGGAATGACTGGAGAAGGGAAGAGAACAAGAAATTATAAAATGTTCACTACCTTGATGTGATGGTTTCACAGTGCATTCATACGTCAAATTAACCAAATTTTATACTTTAAATATATGGTGTTTATTATATGGTAATTATATGTCAATTAAGTTACTATATAAATATGAAAAAATAAAAGTGCTTACTTGAAATGGGTTGGACGTTAATATTAATAACCTGAAAATCAATACATAGATATACTTACTTTAGCACATTTTCTGTCAAAAATGGACTCTTGCTGGTATCACTGGGAACAGAGTAGATTGAAGGAATAAATTTACCTTGCCATCCTTACACATTTCCTTAAAATATTTATCTGCAACTTAAAAATAGCTGTAGGATCAGATGATATGGTAGTTGCTATGGAAACTGCGCATTTGAGGTAAAATCACAGTGTGTAAAAGTTGTAAGCTATAAACACCTTAACGGTAACTGCTGCCCTGCAGTTCTTGTCACCCATCCTCCGGCTTTGGGGAGAAAAAATAATTGAACTTAATGAAATTTATAATCTTTTAGAATTTTTTTTCCCCACAACATTCTTGTCTTCTGTGTCCACTACTTGAGTTAACACCCCTGTGGTTCATAAATAAAAGTTGACATTTCAAGTGACAGAGAATGAAGAGTTTGCTGTCAAGAATCAGTTACAAGGAACTAGTGTGGAAAGCTGCAGACAACCTGACCAACAAGTAAATGACGATTTATATGAGAGATCAGTTTACACTAGTGAATGAGAAGGCAATGGGAAAGAGTCTGAGGGCTCCCATAGTTTTCCTGTTAAATTTAATACTGGACTCGATTATTTTCAACACATGTTTAAGAACTACTTTTCCTCTGTTTAAATGTAGGAGAGTACATAGGTTTGAAGAAAAGTTATGACCAACCTAGACAGAATATTAAAAAGCAGAGACTTGACTTTGCCAACAAGTCATGTATGGATGTGAGAGTTGGACTCTAAAGAAAGTTGAGCGCCGAAGAATTGATGTTTTTGAACTGTGGTGTTGGAGAAGACTCTTGAGAGTCCCTTGGACTGCAAGGAGATCCAACCAGTCCATCCTAAAGGAAATCAGTCCTGAATATTCACTGGAAGGACTGATGCTGAAGCTGAAACTCCAATACTTTGGCCACCTGATGCAAAGAGCTGACTCATTTGAAAAGACCCTGATGCTGGGGATGATTGAAGGTAGGAGGAAAAGGGGACGACAGAGGATGAGGTGGTTGGATGGCATCACCAACTCAATGGACATGAGTTTGAGTATACTCCGGGAGTTGGTGATGGACAGGGAGGCCTGGTGTGGTGCAGTCCTTGGGGTCACAAAGAGTTGGACACGACTGAGTGGATTGACTGACATAGTTTGAACTACCTAAGGAGCCAGTGAAAAACCTGCTTGTATTCTTAGCCCTTTATAGGTGGTGACTTTCTGACCCACAAGAAGCAATCGTTATATTTCTGCTCTATCCACAATCCAACTGATATATTTCTTTCAGACTCTAGAATCACAGAATCTGTAGTCTTTCTGGCTGAACATCAAACGTAGCCTCCATCAAAGATATTTTTACCACTTGGTTCACTTGCTTTAATTATACCAGGTGTCTGGGATATTTTATTTTATTGAATCAACTAGATTTTCTGAAACCCACATAAAAAGACTATAAAATTGAGCTTAAACATGAGCTCATTTCTGATTTTAATGGTTTGAAATTGTCTCTGTTTTGCTAGTTAGTTTTGTTTCATTTTTAGGGGGCAATTAAACTAGAATTGTGTTTAGAGTGCTCTAAGTTATTGCTCATGGTTAAGGCAACAAGAATTAATATCTTTATCTTTCCTCTAAGGAAATTTCATCCTTATACTTTCAGTGTTCAAGTCATCCTCTGGAAAAAAAAAAATCAGGCTGAGAAGATGGTATATTCTTTCTCAGACCATATCCCCTCAAAAAGACTATAATTTAGCAGAGCTACTTCAAACTCCCTTCTGGCTTCCCCATCCCTGATAGGATAAAGTCCAAACAGATGCAGCCTTCCATGACCCCTGTAACCATTGTCCACTTTTCCAGGGTCACCGATAGCCAGATCTTTCATGGCCCTCTTCCCCAAAGAAAAATAGATTACTTCTATGTCCCAAAATCCATCTTGCTGTTTAATCTTTCTGTGATTTGCCTGTGATTTCTCTAACACTTGACCCCTTTTTATAGATCTAAACACCTCCTTCTTCTTCTAAAGCTTTTTCTGACTTCATCATTCCCTCTTACCTCTCTGTCTATGCAAGTGTCTCTATAAAACACTCACTATAGCGTCTTGCACATAACCAACCACCTTATGAGATTGCCCACCCTCTAAGGGCAGGCTACTCACTTTTGTGTTCTTTTTATTTATTTGTTTAAATTGGATGATAATTGCTTACCATCACTTTTGCATTCTTTATGTATAAAATAACACCCAACCCCAGGTCATCTGCCAGTCTGAGTCTGGCGCCCCTGGTGGACATTGCTGTGTATTCAGAGTATAATTGTTATTTTTCCACTTTAGGACAGTGTTTCAGTCAAAGTCATGGGAATGCTAGACTCTTGTTATATCGATCTCCCAAGTCTTTCTGTATGATGCAGAAAAAGGTGCAGAACATGAC
The DNA here is from genome assembly GCF_049115385.1 of Moschus berezovskii. Lineage (NCBI taxonomy): Eukaryota > Metazoa > Chordata > Mammalia > Artiodactyla > Moschidae > Moschus > Moschus berezovskii. Next base: position 10,358,625 of record NC_142475.1, on the reverse strand, counting down.
TCAGAGAACCTCAATTGATATGCATGTACCTCATTCTCAAAAGAAGAATTCTGGTTCTCAACTACTTGGAATGCATGGTTTATGTTCAAAGCCTACGTGAGATCTTCTTTCATTCTGTCTGTTCAGTTGGAGGAAGACAATTTCAGAGTGTGGATGCTGAAAATTCAGACCACGTCTCCTCATCTAGTTTTATGAAATGATTGAGAGCCCTACAGAGTAAATGCAGTTTAGTCATACATAGACTCTGACCAATCAGGTCTTTCCTTGCAAAATATAGAAGGGTCTAAGCAGCTAAAGCACTAAAGAGGCTGTAAAACTGATTCCCCTACTCTGTGTGCCTTATAACGTGGCTGATGTCATCAGCAATAACTTCTGTCTACTATTAGTCACGTATGGATGCGAGAGTTGGACTAAAAAGAAAGCTGAGCACTGAAGAATTGATGCTTTTGAACTGTGTTGTTGGAGAAGACTCTTGAGAGTCCCTTGGACTTCAAGGAGGTCCAACCAGTCCATCCTAAAGGAGATCAATCCTAGGTGTTCATTGGAAGAAGTGATGTTGAAGCTGAAACTCCAATACTTTGGCCACCTGATACGAAGAGCTGACTCATTAGAAAAGACCCTGATGCTGAGAAAGATTGAAGGTGGGAAGAGGAGGGGACGACAGAGGATGAGATGGTTGCATGGCATCATCAACTCAATGGACATGAGTTTGAGTAAACTCTGGGAGTTGGTGATGGACAGGGAGGCCTAGGGTGCTATGGTTCCTGGGGTCTCAAAGAGTCAGACATGACTGAGCGACTGAACTGAACTGAACTGAGCACACTGTCTTCCCAGGCCACACGATTCAATTGCTCTGCATTAAAGTTGTTTGTGATGAATTAGTTGCTTAATAGGGACAGAAAAAACACTATACAAGTAATTTTCAGCTGGAGATAATAGCTAATATTTGTTCAGCACTTCTTACATGTCAGACACTAATTTTGTACACTTCATAAAGATTAGCTCATTTAATTCTCTCAATAATTCCATAAATACAGTTATACACAGTCTTGATAACAAGATGTTCAGTAGTTTGTGCAAAGTTACTTAGAACTAGGACTTTAATCCAGGCAATTTGCTTTGGCATCTTAGCCTTTAACCGTTATACTACCCTGTGCCTATTAAAACAGCTCCTATGTACCAGCTGCTGTGTCCGGTTGTGGAGACAGAATGGAAAACAGTTTCGATATAGCACTTACTCTCATAAATTCCATAGTCTAATGAAGGACAGGCATTGTGATTCAGTGTGATGGGAGTACCTGTGAGGATGCTAGAACCACACTTTGTGTCTATGGATTGTGAAAACTGGTAAACCTCCTTTACTATTGTGGCTATGTAACTAGTGCTCACTTAATACCATTATATCATGATTAGACAACAGAAAAATTATAGAATTCTATGTCACCAACACTACCATTTAATAGACAAGCCTGTAATCACTTTTTATGGATGCAAATTCATATGCATATCAGAATTATCTTGGAATTTTTTGAAAAATATAAATGCCCAGGTGTTGAGCTTTTTTTTGTTTTTTTTGGCCAGAGCTCCAGTTATGTTTCTAATGAGCAGCACGTTTAAGAAACTCTGGACTATATGAGGATCTTTTACTTTTATCTAGCTTGTTTCACTTTTTCTATTTCATACTCAGGGCTTTGGTTTCATTTAGTTTATGTTTTCCAATTTTCATTATCTTTTTTTTTTTGGATGTTCTTTCTCAAGCATAGTAGAAAAGCTTTTGTATACATATATATATAATATGCATAATATATATATTTTTGAAAACATGAATTTTTGCCTAACTAAAAAATTTATGACATTTTGATTCTGCTAGTTGGACTCAGTATGAATTGAATGCTAGATTTGTAATTTTAAAAAATAAATACACTACATGCAACAAAGGTTTACTGTATAGCACAGGGAACTATAATCAATATCTTGTAATAACCTATAATGGAAAATAATTTCAAAAATAACATATGTGTACATGTATAGCTGAATCACATGAAAAAAAAGAATTCTATTTTTTGAAGTTTAGTAGCATTTATCTTTTTGCCAATTTTCCTGAATGTCCTATGGACATCTAATAATAAGGTATGGGATATAAAATTTTAAGTATGTTTGTGTAGGATATGGTTAATATAAATTAAATATAAATATATTGTATTTAAATTATTAATTACATCATTCCATTCAAGATGTTCTTATTCTTATCTTTTCTACACTTGATAAAATATTCTCAGAGAAATGTTAATATGTCTCACTATGATTATATATTTTTTCTTTTCCTTTGTATTTTTTTTGATTTTTGCTTTATATATATTTGTTTCTTTGTTGAGTTGATGAGTATTTGTTGTAAAGGTGACTGATGGCTTATGATTTCTTTTTTATGATCTTCTTTGTGAATTGTAGATTTTATCATGAAAATATTCATCTTTGCTTCATTTAAAATAAATAAATAAATAAGACAAGCTGAACAAAAAGAGAAATATCTGTCATATATGGTCAGCGTTTGTGGTGCAGATTTATACCAATCTTCTATATATTTTATGTACATAACCATACAATAGTAGTTAATATTGATGATATTCCTGTGTCAAGAAAAGAAGCAAAGACTTTAAAAAGAACAAAAATAAAATATACCCATTATTGGAGTTAAGAATTGTATTTCATTCTTTTTTTCAGATGATAATTTTGTATGTGACATTTGAGTCAATTAATTGGCCTTTCACATAAAACAGAATATTTAATTTCCTATCCTTTCTTAAGGAATGAGAATTTATTCATACATAAGATTTTATATTTTGAGAAATTACCAATGGTAAATTGTAGTCAACATAATATAGTTTTGATATATATGTGACTTGAGAAATTACAGTGTGTGAGAAGAATCCAACTTAGACTTACATCTCCAATTTAAATTGGGAGATTTTAACATTTATTTACACAATGTTCTTTTTATTAGAAACTTTTGATGACCTTTATAAATATAATGGAATCATATTTATTTATAATGATGGTCAATTACTACTGTTGCTGATGTTTAGTCTCTAAGTATGTCTAACTCTTTGAGACCCTGTGGACTGCAGCTTGCCAAACCTCCCTGTCCCTCGCTGTCTCCCAGAGTTTGTCCAAGTTCATGTCCATTGGGTTGGTGATGCCATCCAACCATCTCATCCTCTGCCGCCATATCCTCCTTCTACCTTCACTCGTTTCCAGCATCAGGGTGTTTTCCAATGAGTTGGCTGTTTGCATCAGGTGGCCAAAGTTTCAGAGCTTCACTGTCAGTCCTCCCAGTGAGTATTAAGGGTTCATTTGCTTTACGACTGATTGGTTTGGTCTCCTCTCTGTCCAAGGGACCCTCAAAAGTCTTCTCCAGTACCACAAATCAAAAGCATCAGTTCTTCAGTTCTCAGCCTTCTCTATGGTCCAACTCGCACATCGGTACATGACTGCTGGAAAGACCATAGCTTTGACTATATGGACCTTTGTTGGCAAAGTGCTGTCTCTGCTTTTAAATATGCTGTCTAGGTGGTCATAGCTTTTCTTCCAAGGAGCAAGTGTCTTCTGCTTTCATGCTGCAGTCACCACCCACAGTGATTTTGGCTCCCAAGAAGAGAAAATGTCTCACTGCTTCTACTCTTTCCCCTTCTATCTGCCATGAAGTGATGGGACCAGATGCCATGATATTCATTTTTCTGAAAGTTGTCTTTTAAGCCAGCTTTTTCACTCTCCTCCTTCACCCTAATTAAGAGGCTCTTTGGTTCCCCTTTATGTTCTGCCATTAGAATGATATTATCTGCATAATGTGAGGCTGTTGATATTTCTCCTGGCAATCTTGATTCCAGCTTGTGACTCAAACCGCTCAGCATTTTGCATGATGTATGCTGCATGTAAGTTACATAAATCGGCTTACAGTATACAGTCTTGTCGTACTTCTTTCCCTATTTTGAACCAGTCAGTTGTTCCATGTAAGATTCTAACTGTTGCTTCTTGACTTGCTACAGGTTTCTCAGGAGACAGTTAAGATGGTCTGGTATTCCCATTTCTTTAAGAATTCTCCACAGTTCATTGTGATCCACACAGTCAAAGTATTCTTGCCTGGAGAATCCCATGGAGAGAGGAGCATGGGGTGGCTACAGTCCATGGGGTCTCAAAGAAACATACACGACTGAGCAGCTAACACTTTCACACAGTCAAAAACTTTCGCATAGTCAACAGAAGTAGATGTTTTTCTGGGATTCCGTTGCTTTCTCTATGATCCAACAAATGTTGGCAACTAGATCTCTGGTTCCTCTGCTTTTTCAAAACCCCAAAAAACTTGTACATCTGGAAGTTCTCAATTCAAGTACTGCTGAAGCCTAGCTTGAAGGGTTTTGAGCATACATTACTACCGTGGGAAGTGAGTGCAATTGTCTGGTAGTTGGAACATTGTTTAGCAGTGCCCTTCTTTAGAACTGGGGTGAAAACTGATCTTTTCCAGTCGTCTGGCCACTGCTGGGTTTTCCAAATTTGTTGACATATTGAGTGTAGCACTTTAACAGAATCATCTTTTAGTATTTTAAGTGATGGTCAAGTGGGTAGTTTAATAGAGTTTCTATGACTTCAAACTTAGCTTTTTTGTTGTCATTTTACCCACATATTGCAATTTTATTCATTTATGTTTTACTCAATCTCTTTTAAAATTAAAAAGAATTAAAAATCAAAGATATGGCTCTGCAATTTTTGAGGATATAATTTTATCACTTATGAAATTGGGAAATTGCATTTCAGGCAACTATCTGCTTATTGGAAATTATCCAATAGAAACAATAGCTCTGATTTGAATGCTCACACATTGTGTTGTCTAGTATGATGATATGCTTGTAATTACATTGAGTCAGTTGTTTATGATTTTCTTGATCACAGAATAACTTGTAAAATTTTACCAGCTAATTAGCTATATTTTTTAATAGAATATTTTGATCATATATAGGGAGTGTTGATTTTTAGAGAACAAAAGTAGCTAAAGCAAAAAGAGAAATTTATTGGAACATTACAGGGGTTCTAAGGAAGTATTATAGTAAATATTCACTGAGTACATGCTGTGTGCCAAGAGCTATTCTAAACATTCCCCTAATTAAAGTATTTCCATAATAGCCAGTTTTTGCCAAGTTCTGCTCTGGTAACAAATAACTCCAAATCTAAGTAGCTTACAACACCAAAGATTTACTTCTTGCTCTGTTACATGTTGGATATGTCTTTTTATTTAGGGGCTCAACTCTGTTTTAGATTCAAGGCAGAAAAATAAAGAGAAATAGCCAAACCATGCAAGAGCTTCTACAACTTCCATGAGACCACAATAGTGAACAGAACAGGTACCATGGCCAAGTTTAACAGTCAATGGGATGGGGAAATAAGCTCTTCCCATAGATGACACTGTAAATCAGATGTCAACAAGTGAGGATGCAGGAGAGGGCAGAAACTATTTGAAAATAATTATACAGTCATCCTCTGTCCTTCATCATAATGTCTGCTTCTCTGCACTCTGGTATTCTTCTCACATCATTTCATACAATGGTGCATTTCTTGAATCAGAAATATTTTTTCTCTTAATCACACGCAATCTGAGTTTATCGGGCTTTTGTAGTAAGTCACAGCTTTAGTTAGACTTTTATCCTGAGGTTTTTTTTTTTTTTTAATTTACTGAGTTTCACCTTGGCAAATTCAGAAATTCCAACCAAAGTTTGGTTAAACAGGACAATATTTTATTTCTTGCCAAGGATTGTCTTAAACTCTGTCAGTGAGAATGTTATACAGTGTTATCTTTTATCTAAGTATTTCCATTTGCAAGGCCACAAATTCTGGAATTTCTGAGCTTTCTGTGTTCTCCTTCAACTCCACTTTGAAAACTGATATTATATTTTGGAGCCTTTGCACTTGTGATACTTTTTGAGCTTAAGCATTTCTATTCTTATATTGTCTAAAGCATCCCAAAATATCTGATTGACACTATAAACATTCTAATGTTTCACGTTTTTATCTAAAGGCAAAGTTCTTGTTCTATTATCTGTCTTTCAAATTATAGAGGCAATATTTTTGCCAAATATATTAAATGTTTAGCAGTGGTCACAGGACTGGAAAAGGTCAGTTTTCATTCCTGTCTCAAAGAAGGGCAATGCCAGTGTTCAAACCACCATACTACTGCACTCATTTCACATGCTAGTGAAATAATGCTCAAAATCCTTCAATCTAGGCTTCAACAGTATGTGAACCGTAACTTTCAGATATACAAGTTGGGTTTAGAAAAGGCAGAGGAACCAGAGATCAAATTGCTAACATTCCTTGGGTCATAGGGACTTCCCTAGTGGCTCAGATGGTAAAGAGTCTGCCCGCAATGCAGGAGACCTGGGTTCGATCCCTGAGTTGGGAAGATCCCCTAGAGAAGGTAATGGCAACCCACTCCACTATTCTTGCCTAGAAAATCCCATGGATGGAGAAGCCTGGAGGGATACGGTTCATGGGGGCACAAACAGTTGGTCACGACTGAGTGACTAACACTTTCACTTTTCACTTGGATCAAACAGAAAGCAAGAGAATTTAAGAAAAACATCTACTTCAGTTTCATTGACTATGGTAGGCCTTCGACTATGTGGATCACACCAAACTGTGTAAAATTTTTAAAGAGGTGGGAGTACCAGACCACCTGACCTGTCTTCTGAGAAACAAGTAAACAGGTCAAGAATCAAGAATTAGAACAGGAAATGCAACTGACTGGTCAAAAATTGGGAAAGGAGTAGCAAAAGGCTGTCAATTGTCACCCTGGTTATTTAGCAAGGAGGGTGGCCATAGAAGTTAAATAACCAGGGTGACAACATGCAGCCTTGTCCTACTCCTTTCCCAATTTTTGACCATCAGTTGTTCCATTTCCAGTTCTAACTTTTGCTTCTTGACATGCATGCAGGTTTCTCAGAAGACAGGTAAGGTGGTCTGGTACTCCCATCTCTTTAAGAATTTTTCAGTTTGTTGTGATCCACACAGTTCAAGGTTTACCACAGTCAGTGAAGCAGAAGTAGATATTTTTTTCTGGAATTCCCTTGCTTTCTCTATGACCCAACAAAGAGAACATCATGCAAAATATCAGGATGATGAATCACAAGTTGGAATCAAGATTGCCAGGAGAAATATCAACAACAACAGATATACAGATGATAGCACTCTAATGGTGGAAAAAGAAGAGGAACTAAAGAACCTCTTGATGAGGGTGAAAGAGGAGAGTGAAGAAGCTAGCTTGAAACTCAACATTCAAAAGACGAAGATCATGGCATCCAGTCCCATCAGTTCAGTCACTCAGTTGTGTCCGACTTTTTGTGACCCCATGGACTGCAGCACTCCAGGCCTCCTTGTCCATCACCAACTCCCAGAGCTTGCTCAAACTCATATCCATTGAGTTGGTGATGCCATCCAACCATCTCATCCTCTGTCATCTCCTTCTCCTCCTGCCTTCAATCTTTCCCAACATCAGGGTCTTTTCTAATGAGTCAGTTCTTCACAGCAGGTGGCCAAAGTATTGGAGTTTCAGCTTCAACATCAATCCCTCCAGTGGATATTCAGGACTGATTTCCTTTAGGATGGACTGGTTGGATCTCCTTGCAGTTCAAGGGACTCTCAAGAGTCTTCTCCAACACCACAGTTCAAAAGCATCAATTCTTCGGCGCTCACCTTTCTTTATGGTCCAATTCTCACATCCATTCATGACTACTGGAAAAACCATAGCCTTGACTAGATGGACCTTTGTCAGCAAAATAATGTCTCTGCTTTTTAATATGCTAAGTTGGTCATAACTTTCCTTCCAAGGAGCAAGCGTCTTTTAATTTCATGGCTACAGTCACCATCTGCAGTGATTTTGGAGCCCAGGAAAATAAAGTCTCTCACTGTTTCTGGTCCCATCACTTCATGGCAAATAGAAGGGGAAAAAGTGGAAGGAGTGACAGATTTTCTCTTCTTGGGCTCCAAAATCACTGTGGTTGTTGGTTGCAGCCATGAAATTAGAAGACACTTGCTTCTTGGAAGGAAGGCTATGACAAACCTAGACAGTGTGTTAAAAAGCAGAGACATCACTTTGCTGACAAAGGTCCATATAGTCAAATCTATAGTTTTTCCATCAGTCACATATGGATGTTAAATTTGGATGAAAAAGAAGGCTGAATGCTGAAGAACTGCTGCTTCAAATTGTGATGTTAGAGAAGTCTTTTGGACTGCAAGCAGATCAAACCAGTCAATCCTAAAGGAAATCAACCCTGAATATTCACTAGGAAGACTGATGCTGAAGCTGAAGCTCCAGTACTTTGGCCACCTGTTGGAAAGACCTGACTCATAGGCAAAGACTCTGATGCTGGGAAAGATTGAGGCAGGAGGAGAAGAGATCAACAGAGGATGAATTTGAGGGGCCATGAATTTGAGCAAGCTCCTGGAGGCAGTTGAGGACAGAGGAGCTTCAAGTCCTGCAATCCACGGGGTTGCAAAGAGTCAGACACGACTTAGGCACTGAACAGCAGCAACAACTCCATAGAAGAGTCATTATTTCTCCAGCCATTACTATTTCCAGCCTGTAGCCATTTCCTCTCCCCTTACTAAATAGCCCTGAAGGTAATGCCACATTGTTTAGAGTTTGTTTGTAGTATGTTCCTACCACCAATTTCTGTATGCTTCACCCTTGCTAGACTTTTCTGTGGTACCAAATGATTAACTAATTTTTAGTGATTTATCACGTCAATGTTTTTTTTTTTTTCTTCTTTTTTCTTGCTTATGTTACATGTCAACTGAAGTCAGCACAGACTCTACTCTGTTCTTTGATCAAAATGTCCTGTTTATTTGAGGATTCAGGTTTCCAGGGCAGGGAGATTAGAAGCAATGATTAAACAATATTTCTTAGAGCTTCTGCTCAGCTGTGTCATTTGTCCATTTTGCTCATAGTCCACTGGTCAGAGCAAGTCAGGAGACCAAGTTTGACTGTCAGTGCAAGAGTACACTACCGGCCACCCATCAATGAGCAAGAATGTGTAATCCTCTTGCTAGAAAGGCAACAAAAAACTGGAAACAAACAAACAACCTAGTATACTCACAATAGCCTCATTTTACACATGAGAAAACTGGAGCAAGTTAGCTTAAATAGCTTGGGAGATCACATTGCTGGTGAGATGAAGATTTTAAGTCTGATTTGAGGGCTAACTATTTTAACCACAAAAAAATGATGTAAATACAGCTGGGCCTCAGAGAGACTTTGTAAGTCATCAGGCACTACTTCTTTCAGTGAGCAAATAGTCTCTTATCACTAAAGTACACTCATGTCTTCTGTAGACACAGAGGAAAATGAATTCGTGAATATCTATCCTTACCCTTCATAAACCCACGATCTCAGCACTCAACGTTAACTTTTGCAGGATCTTTCTTTTCTAGTTTCAAATTCCCAGTGGGGAGGAAAAATGATGTCAGAATCTTAGTTATGGGAATAGGTTTAATGAGTTCCAGCTGAGGATTCAGTTTTTTGTTTGTCTGCTTTTTCTGGCCTTGAGAAGTGTCTTTAACTTTGCTATGGAATGAAACTTGCAGAACTCAAACTAAGCTACAGAAGCCTGAGAGGGTGGGCCCTTAGCATTTGAGTGCATAGACCACGTTCACGACCATGACCCTTTCGGGTTGGCACCTCAGTGTAGGCGGTGGTGTCCCTCCCAGATCATATTCTCCAGGAACGCTTTCAGCACCCAGGAGAATCTCCTTGTAGATGAGACCAAGTTTTGTTTTATAATGAGTTACATTTTAAAAGAGTCTCATCTGCTTTACTTGGAAATATGAATTATGTGAATTATGGCCTGATCTAGTCACGTTCATATTTTCTCTTTCGGAAATAACTTTTGGCAAGAATGAGAAGCTCAGTTTCTAGTTAGGTTTATGAAATGGAGTAATAAATAAATAATCAGTAATAAATCTTCAATTATTAATACATGTACATGCAGTTAAATAAGCAAATGGTGTTGAAAGGATGAAATAAAAAGATCAGTACCTATCACATTCATAAGAATGGCAAATTGGAGACCCTGGTGACTGAAAATGACTCATTCATTTCTGAAAGGGAATCTACAATCTTGTTAGAAGGTAAAGAACTTTCAGGACTTCCCTGGCAGCTCAGGTGGTAAAGAATCTGCCTGCAATTCAGGAGACCCCAGTTCAATTCCTGTCAGGAAGATGCCCTGGAGAAGGGATAGGCTACCAACTCCAATATTCTTGGGCTTCTCTGGGGGCTCAGATGGTAAAGAATTCACCTGCAATGCAGGAGGTGTGGGTTCAGTCCCTGGGTTGGGAGGATCTCCTGGAGGAGGCCATGGAAAGCCACTCCAGCATTCTTACCTGGAGAATCCCCATGGACAGAGGAGCCTGGTGCTCTACAGTCCATGGGGTCGCAAAGAGTTGGACATGACTGAGCCACTAAGCACAGTGCAGCAAAGACCTTTCAGAGGCCAAATTGAAAGGTAAATTAAAATGGCAACCTGACTTGATAAGTAGCCCCATATCCTGAAGGTGCTGCCAAATGAAATCCAGTTTTCACATCTTCTTAGCGGCTGTACTGGGGAGGGGCAGAAGAAAGAGTCAAGCCTCATCTGGAGTGTGGGGACCATAGGAGAGCTCAGCACACGAGTTACACTTTCAAAGCTGAGATGAACTAAGCTAAACTGCCCTTCTCTCTGCACCTGAACAGTGAAGAGGAAAGGTGCACGTTTTGAAATTTCTCTCAGTGGAGAACAAATAGTCCCTGAAGATCTGGTACCACAAACCAACTTTCATCGTTTGTAGTTAGAATCTGCAGCGACCAGGCTGACTGAAGACTTCTTGTTTTTCATGTTCCAATCTGCTCTGTTTGTTTTGTTCTGGGACTTGTCCTCAGTACTCTCCCCTACAGCTCATTGGTCTTAGGTCTCATGGCTTCTTTATTGGATGACCTCTTTTGCATGTGTCCTAGTAACTTTCTACAAGAGTGAGTAGTTTAAGTATATTTTGGAGACTGTATATTTGGATATACGTATGCTGTATATTTTATATTATACATACATATATAGGTATATACACACACACATATATATAGGTATATATATGTTCAGTTCAGTTCAGTTCAGTTCAGTCGCTCAGTCGTGTCCGACTCTCCGCGACCCCATGAATCACAGCACGCCAGGCCTCCCTGTCCATCACCAACTCCCGGAGTACACTCAAACTCATGTCCAGAGAGTCGGTGATGCCATCTAGCCATCTCATTCTCCGTCGTCCCCTTCTCCTCCCGCCCCCAACCTTTCCCAGCATCAGAGTCTTTTCCAGTGAGTCAACTCGTCGCATGAGGTGGCCAAAGTATTGGAGTTTCAGCTTTAGCATCAGTCCCTCCAATGAACACCCAGGATTGATCTCCTTTAGAATGGACTGGTTGGATCTCCTTGCAGTATAAGGGACTCTCAAGAGTCTTCTCCAACACCACAGTTCAAAAGCATTGATTCTTCGGCGATCAGCTTTCTTCACAGTCCAACTCTCACATCCATACATGACCACGGGAAAAACCATTGCCTTGACTAGACGGACCTTGGTTGGCAAAGTAATGTCTCTGCTTTTTAATATACTATCAAGGTTGGTCATAACTTTCCTTCCAAGGAGCAAGCGTCTTTTAATTTCATGGCTGCAATCAGCATCTGCAGTGATTTTGGAGCCCAAAAAAGCAAAGTCTGACACTGTTTCCACTGTTTTTCCATCTATTTCCCATGAAGTGATGGGACCAGATGCCATGATCTTTGTTTTCTGAATGTTGAGCTTCAAGCCAACCTTTTCACTCTCCTCTTTCACTTTCATCAAGAGGCCTTTGAGTTCCTCTTCACTTTCTGCCATAAGGGTGGTGTCATCTGCATATCTGAGGTTATTGATATTTCTCCCGGCAATCTTGATTCCAGCTTGTGCTTCTTCCAGCCCAGCGTTCCTCATGATGTACTCTGCATAGAAGTTAAATAAGCAAGGTGACAATATACAACCTTGACGTACACCTTTTCCTATTTGGAACCAGTCTGTTGTTCCATGTCCAGTTCTGACTGTTGCTTCCTGACCTGCATACAGGTTTCTCAAGAGGCAGGTCAGGTGGTCTGGGATTCCCATCTGTGTGTGTCAGCATTCTGTCTTATTTTAGCAAGTTATTTTATTCTAACAGATTACCTAATGGAGTACATTTTGTGTGTTTACAATTATCTTTATTTCACCTTCACATTTAAGTGATACTGTATATAGAATTTTAGGTTAACAACAATTTATTTTTTTCCCCATAGAATGAAAAGAATTGCCTTCTATGATCCACGTTGCTGTTGAGGATCTGATGTTCCTCTGGGAGAATTCTTTCTTTTCCTTGGAAGTTTTTCTTTTTAGTTCCTGCATTCTGGAAATTTCAAGATTGTTTTTGGGTCCATAAGCTCAATTTGGGCACTTAATGAACACTTTCAACCTGAGCATTTATGTCTTTTACTTTTAAAATTATTTCTTCTATATTCTATGTGATAATTCTCTCCTCTTTATTTTTTCTGATCTTCCTTCTAAATGTATTATTAGAAAGATGCTGGAAAATTATTATTACCTTTTTTTAATATTTTCATATATTTTATCTTTTTGATCTATATGCTGGAATTTCTTTGATTTTTATTCAAATATTAATTGTCTCAAAATTCTGTAATTTTTAAAAAGTCATTAGTTTTCCCTATTCCTGTTTTAAAGCATGCTTTTTTGTTGTGTCTCCTCTTATTGTCCTTATAGGTTAATTCTATTTTAAACACATGTACTGTTCTTTCAGTTCAGTTTTTATAGAGAGAAGAAGTAAATGCACCATCAATCTGACATTTTGGGTAATGGAGTCTTTATGAGCAAAGTTTAAGGTAAAATACACCTAGAAATGATTTGTAGCTGAAGCCTAGTGACAGGTAATGTTTACATCTAGGTAATTTCAGTATTTATATTGCTTAGTGCCATTCAGCCATACAGCTCTATGGGTATGGGAAGAGCTGCAGGAAAGTTTGGAAAATTTCTCTTTGTGTGATGTAGGACATCTGGTCTCACACTCTCTAGCATATTAAATGTTTTCAAATAACATATATCAAGTCAAGAGAAGTAAGTTTTAGTGTACTCTAGCATTTAAAAATACAGGCTTCAAAGTTGTGAAGAGTTTAATTCAAACCCTGTTCCACTTTGATTATGTTTCTTAATTTCTCTAAGCTACTCAATTCTCATCTGTAAAATGGGGATTAATTATTATCCCTCCTTCATAGGCTGTTGTGAGGATTAATTGAGATAATGTAGGCAATGTGCTTAGCACAGCATCAGGTATAGAAGGTACTGAATGAGTGACAGCTGTTATTATTTTAATGGCACATAATTACATGTTAACAAAAGCTGTAACACTCCACATATGGGGATTGCTGGAATGAATGAAGGCATACACATACTCCTGAAATGAAGAAACATAATAAGTATATAAAATATTACTAGCTTACAATGAGTATTTAATTTGTAGAGAAAGAACTAATCAGGAAAAAAAAAGCATTGAAAGATTTGTTCAAATTTACAGTTGTGCCAAAGGTCCTGGAGAGCAGTCGAAAGGCCTTTTATTGATATATATAATTTATATCCTATAAAGGCTTAAACCTATTGTAAATAATAATAAATCATTTTTCTTTGATTTCCTCTTATTTTAATTTCTATTAAGCCGAGTTTCTTTGTTTATTCACAAAAGGAAATATTTTCCTCTAATTTAGATTCTTTAAAAACAAAGGTTGCATGTGACTGTAGCTTTAGTCTATTATAAAATAAAAGGTAATTTATTATATTAACTTTCTCAGTATACAAAAATAGAAAATTTAATAAATTATAATTATGCTTTAATAACTTTCTTCCTCACTTTAATCTTACATTAAAATAAATGAAACATGTTCAAACCACTGCCTTAGCCATTAAGAAGAGAACATGTAGAATTTATTTTATTATACCAACTATGTGTTCTCACCATTGAGACCACCACAGGGGTGAATATTTTCAAACATTTTTTCTAGGATGTGGATAAACTATTCAGGAAACTTGAGAGCTGTGTTGATATCCAGACGATACAAAAAATACAACAGGTTAAGCCATGTTTATATATGTGTGAGAACGTATTATACATATGATGTTTATCCTTGTGATTCCTGAATAATAATTCATTGTCAGAATAGAACATATCTTGTTATCTTTTCACCGACAGACATTTGTATTATTTTTTCAGTCTTCATGTATTATGAATGTTGACTCTAGACATTCATGTGTAATTCTTCATGTAGAAGTATGTTTTTCACTTTCCTAGGGTAAATGAGTAGAAGTGTAACTGCTGTATCTTACAATTGGTGTGGATTTAACTTAATAAGAAACCATCAAACTGTTTTCTAATATTGCTCTATTTACACCCCTACAGGAATGTATGGGAATTATAGGTCTGCCACATCTTCCTTAGCATTGGGTGTTGTCAATATTTTTTATTTTAGGCATTCTGGTGAATGAGAAATAGAAACTTAATTTGTTTACAGTTGAGGAATTTCCACCATAACTGATTATACTGAACACCTTTTCATTTGTTCATTAACCACTGATATATATTCAACTTTATACCAATTCTTCTTGCCATTTTTAATTGGTCATTTGCATTTTTCTTATTGATTTAAGAATTCTTACATTTAAAATATGAGTAAACATGATAAATATAAAATGTAAGTAAAAATACAATATAATATGTATGTGATTTGAAAATATTTTATCCTTGTCTGTATATGGTTTGCTACTTTTTTACTCATTGGGTGACATAGCTGAAATTTTAGTCTTGTTAATGTATATATTTTTATTTTATGTTATTACTTTGTGTGTCTTAAGAAATCTTTAGCAAATTCAAGATTATTAAATTGTTCTCACATTTTCTTTTAGAAGTTTTAAAATTTTCACTCTTATTTTTAGGTCTCTGGTCCATTTCAAGGCAGTATTTGATTATGATGCCATATAAGGGCTGAGGTTCATTTCTGTGTATGTGCAACATGGCTTCCCTGGTGGCTCAAATAAGGAAGTTGCCTCAATGCAGGAGACCTGTTTTCCATCCCTGAGTCAGGAAGATCCCATAGAGAAGAAGTGGCAATCCCCTCCAGTCTTCCTGCCTAGGGAATTCCATGGAGAGAGGGGCCTGGCTGATTACAGTCCATAGGGTCACAAAGAGTTGGACACAACTGAGCAACTGACAATATGACTATCCAGTTATTTTAGTAACGTTTATTGAAACAACTCTCCTTTCCCCACTGAGTTTAACTTACGCCTTTGTCAAAATTTAATTGACCATGTATATATGGGCCTATTCCATTTATTTGTCTATACTTACGTCATTACCATATTATTTTGATTATGATAGGTGTGAAAGTAACTGGAAAAATCAGGAATTGTGTGTCTTCTGAGTTTGTTCATTTTCAAGATTGTTATGATTATTTGATTTTTAATGGAAATTTTATAATTTCTTGGTCAATAATCTACCAAAGAAAATTTCCATTGCGGTTTTGATTGGGATCACATTGAATCTATAGAATAATTTAGGAAAAACTGATGTGTTGGGCAACCCACTCCAGTGTTCTTGCCTGGAGAATCCCAGGGACAGGGGAACCTGGTGGGCTGCCATTTATGGGATCACACAGAGTTGGTCACGATTGAAGTGACTTAGCAGCAGCAACAGTAAACATAATCTGACTTTATTATTTAGGTCTCCTTTAATTTCTCTCAGTAAGGAGAGAAATTCTACATCTTTCTCAGCATTTTATGGATTTTGATGCTATTGTAAGTCAATTTTTTCAATAAATTTTGTTTTGCATCTTTTCTATTTATATGTAAAAGTTACTTTTTAAAAGGATATATTTTTTATTCTGATGTATTATTAAATTTATTTATTGGCTCTTCCTAGTAGGTGAGTTGAGAATTCTTTAGGATAGTCCATAGTCTGTGAATAGAAGCAGTTTACTTCTTTCTTGTAATTCTTTACACCTATTTTGCTTTTTCTTGCCTTAATTGCACTGTCTAGGACATCAGTGGTAAGAGCAGACCATGTCATTCTCATGCTCAAAGCATGTATTTCTTAGGAGATTAATGTTTGATTATGGAAAATATAAAAAAACATACTGAAGCAGACCAAAAAGCAAACTGACCTTCCGCTTACTCTCATGAAAATGATCAACTAATCACGGACTAATGACCAGTCTTACTTTATCCGTTTCTACTCCTTCTTCCTTATTTGAGGCAAATTCTAAATATCATGTCATTTTAGTCAAAAACATTTCAGTACTTTTTCTGTAAGATGCTAACTTTTTTTTTTAAACGCACACTATTATCATTACCTCTGAACAAAAATACTGATAAGTCATATATCCAATTAGTGTTCGAAATTTTAACTGCCTTCCAAATGTTCCAAAGGTTCTTTGTTTTTGTTTATTTTCACCTTGCGTTTATTTGAAATGGGAATCAACTAAGTTTAAACATTACATCGGTGGTAAGTGACTCTTACTTTCTTTGAATCTACTAGCTTTCCCTTCATCTCTTTTCCCCAGTCTGGGTTTTGCTGACATGATGTTATGGCATTCTCATAATGTAGTTTAATGGAGGGGTCCCCAACCCTCCAGCCACAGATCAGTGGTGGTCTGTGGCCTGTTAGGAATGAGACCACACAGCAGGAGGTGAGCCGACAAGCAAGCAAAGCCTCCTCTGTATTTATAGCCGAAACTGTTCCCCATCACTCACGCTACTACCTGAGCTCTGCCTCCTGTAAATCAGTGGTGGCATTAGATTCTCATGGGAGTACAAACCCTACTGTATGCTACTGCGCATGCAAGGGATCTACATTGCTCACCCCTTATGAAGATCATCCCTAATCATCCCCCCATCCCAACCTCAATCCGTGGAAAATTTGTCTTCCATGAAACCAGTCCCTGGTGCTAAAAAAAAAGGTTGGGAACGGCTGTTCTAACACATTTCTCCATAGCAGAATCCTTTCTGAGCCGAGTCCAGCATATGTATATTCTTCTAAGGTGCTCAGGTGAATTTGAGCATAGTCAGGCATGGAAAGCCTGGAAAAGCTCCATGTCTTGTATCCAGAGTTCTTTCAATCTCTTTTTCTTAAAGTTTTTGTTGGAGTACAGTTGATTTAGCAATTTTTTGTTAGTTTCAGGTATACAGCAAACTGTTTAAGTTATACATACTCACACATCCACACTTTAGATTAGTTTCCCATAGAGGTCATTGCAGAGTATGACCAGCTGTCTATCTACCCTGAGTAGACTTACCTGTGCTATTCAGTAGGTTATGGTGGTTGGTGTCAAGTTCGTGGTCTCCAAAGGAGAAAATTTCACTCTGGGACCAAAGATGTGGTCTCCATCACTCAAAGTTTTGTTCAGCAAAGCTTTTATTGAAGTGGAAGGATAGGGAAAGCTTTTGACACAGACATCAGAAGCAGGTAGAGAGAGGACTCCCCTTGCTAGTTTGGGTAGGGCGTTTTATACTGTTATGCTAGCTGCTGAAAATACACAAAAAGAATGCCTCAAGGTTGTGAAAGTTTTACCCAGACTCTCTCACACAACATACATTCTGAGATAACATTGGCCCAAGATTAGCCAGGGAGAACGGGTTCTGGCAGCCTGTCCCTGGACGAGATATATTGTTTTGTTGCATAATCAGGGGTATAAGTCTTGAAGAACAATAGGTTCCCAAGCAAGATATAGCGTTACAGTTATAATCGTTGACATAGGGCCTAAAGAAAAGCATTTCCATGAGCAAGATATATTGTTTTGCTGTGTAATCATTAGCTCCAGGCTTAAAGAAATCTAGTTTTCAGGTGAACCAGATTGTTGTCATAGCAACACAGGGTTTAAGAAAAACATGTCCTATCTGACCAAGGCAAAATAATTAAAAGAGAAATGTTTGCCTCCTCCTTCTCTATGGTGCTTGGACTCCCGATCAACCTGCCTAAGCTCTAACTACCTCAGTGCTTGTTAGTTATCTATTTTATATACAACAGTGTGCATATGTCAGTCCTAACCTCCCAGTTTATCGTTCCCCCCATGGAAACCATAAGTTTGTTTTCTACATCAGTGGCTTTATTCCTGCTTTGTAAATAAACTCATTTGTACCATTTTAAAAAGATTCCACATGTAAATGATATCGTACTACATTTGTCTTTTTCTGTCGGAACTGCTTCACTCAGTATGACAATCGCTAGGTCCATCCATGTTGCTGCAAATGCATTATTCTGCTCTTTTTGATTACTGAGTAATATCTCCTTGTATATATGTACCAAATCTTTATCCATTCCTATGTTGGTGGGCGTTTAGATTGCTTCCCCATGTTCTAACCATTGGAAATAGTGCTGTAATGAACATGGGGGTGTATGTGTCTGTTCAAATTATACTTTTCTCCAGATATAAACCCAGGAGTGGGTTTGCTGTATCATACGGTAGCTTTATTTGCAGTTTTTAAGGACCCTCCATACGGTTCTCCATAGTGGCGGCACCAATTTGCATTCCCACTAACAGTGCAGGGGTGTTCCCTTTACCCCACACCCCTCCAGGATTTACCATTTGTAGATTTTTTTGATGATGGCCATCCTGTCCAGTGTGAAGGGATATTTCATTATGTCTTTACTTTGCATTTCTCTAATAATGAGTCATATTTAGCGTCCTCTCATGTGCTTTATGGTGATCTGTATGTCTTCTTCAGAAAAATGTATGTTTAGATGTTCTGCTCATTTTTTGATTCGGTTGTTTGTTGTTTTTGTATTAAGCTGCAAGGGCTGTTTGTGTATTTTGGAGATTAATCCCTTGTTGGTTGCTTCATTTGCAAATATTTTCTCCCATTGTGAATATTGCCTTTTTGTTTTGTTTATGGTTTCCATTGCTGTCCAAAAGCTTTTAAGTTTAATTAGATCTCATTTGTTTATTTTGTTTTAATTTCCATCACTCTAGGAGGTGGGTCAAAAGAGATCTTATGGCAATTTATGTCAGAGAGGGTTCTGCCTATATTTTCCCCTAAAAGTTTGATGGTACCGGGCCTTACATTTAGGTCTTGATGCTTTTTGAGTTTGTTTTTGTGTCTGGTGTTAGAGCGTGCTCTAACATTCTTCTTCGTGTAGCCGCACATTCTTCACAGCACTATTATTACATGACCTTGCCTCCCTTGTCATAGATTAAGTGACCATCGGTACATGGTTTTCGAAAGTCTCTGGACTTGGCATCCTGTTCCATTAATCTCTACCTGCTGCTTTGATAACTAACTTTGAGGTATAGTACTCTGATACTGAGAGGGAATGTGGGCGGGAGGAGAAGGGGACGACAGAGAATGAGATGGCTGGATGGCATCACCGACTCAATGGACATGAGTTTGAGTGAACTCCGGGAGTTGGTGATGGACAGGGAGGCCTGGCGTGCTGTGATTCATGGGGTCGCAGAGAGTCGGACACGACTGAGCGACTGAACTGAACTGATGAAGTCAGAAAGGTTGATTCCTCCAGGTCCATTTTTTTTTCTCAAGATTACTTTGGCTATTTGAGGGTCTTTGGTGTTTCCACATAAACTGTAACTTTTTGTTCTAATTCTGTGAAAAATGCCGCTGGTGATTTGACAGGGATTGCATACACTGGTGATCTGACAGGGATGGCATACACTGGTGATCTGACAGGGATGGCATACACTGGTGATCTGACAGGGATGGCATACACTGGTGATCTGACGGATTGCATACACTGGTGATCTGATGGATTGCATACACTGGTGATCTGACAGGGATTGCATACACTAGTGATCTGACAGGGATTGCATACACTGGTGAGCTGACGGATTGCATACACTGGTGATCTGACAGGGATGGCATACACTGGTGATCTGACAGAGATGGCATACACTGGTGATCCGACGGATTGCATACACTGGTGATCTGACGGATTGCATACACTGGTGATCTGACAGGGATTGCATACACTGGTGATCTGACAGGGATTGCATACACTGGTGATCAGACAGGGATTGCATACACTAGTGATCTGACAGGGATTGCATACACTGGTGAGCTGACGGATTGCATACACTGGTGATCTGACAGGGATGGCATACACTGGTGATCTGACAGGGATTGCATACACTGGTGATCAGACAGGGATTGCATACACTGGTGATCTGACAGGGATTGCATACACTGGTGATCTGACGGATTGCATACACTGGTGATCTGACAGGGATGGCATAAACTGGTGATCTGACAGGGATTGCATACACTGGTGATCAGACAGGGATTGCATACACTAGTGATCTGACAGGGATTGCATACACTGGTGATCTGATGGATTGCATACACTGGTGATCTGACAGGGATGGCATACACTGGTGATCTGACAGGGATGGCATACACTGGTGATCTGACGGATTGCATACACTGGTGATCTGATGGATTGCATACACTGGTGATCTGACAGGGATTGCATACACTAGTGATCTGACAGGGATTGCATACACTGGTGAGCTGACGGATTGCATACACTGGTGATCTGACAGGGATGGCATACTCTGGTGATCTGACAGAGATGGCATACACTGGTGATCCGACGGATTGCATACACTGGTGATCTGACGGATTGCATACACTGGTGATCTGACAGGGATTGCATACACTGGTGATCTGACAGGGATTGCATACACTGGTGATCAGACAGGGATTGCATACACTAGTGATCTGACAGGGATTGCATACACTGGTGAGCTGACGGATTGCATACACTGGTGATCTGACAGGGATGGCATACACTGGTGATCTGACAGGGATTGCATACACTGGTGATCAGATAGGGATTGCATACACTAGTGATCTGACAGGGATTGCATACACTGGTGATCTGACGGATTGCATACACTGGTGATCTGACAGGGATGGCATACACTGGTGATCTGACAAGGATTGCATACACTGGTGATCAGACAGGGATTGCATACACTAGTGATCTGACAGGGATTGCATACACTGGTGATCTGATGGATTGCATACACTGGTGATCTGACAGGGATGGCATACACTGGTGATCTGACAGGGATGGCATACACTGGTGATCTGACGGATTGCATACACTGGTGATCTGATGGATTGCATACACTGGTGATCTGACAGGGATTGCATACACTGGTGATCTGACAGGGATTGCATACACTGGTGATCTGACGGATTGCATACACTGTGTTTTGGTTCTACAGCCATCTTCACAGTATTCATTCATCCAATCCAAGAATGTGGTATCTGTTTGCGTCATTTTTTACTTCTTTCATCAGCATCTTATAGTTTTCTTAGCACAAGTTTTTCTTCCCTACGTAGGTTTATTCCCAGGTATTTTATTCTTTTTGATGAAATGGGAAATAGGAATTTAAAAAAAAATTTCTCTTAATGATATTTCATTGCTAGTGTATAGGAATGCAAGAGATTTCTTTGTATTAATTTTGTATCCTGAAATTTTACCAAATTCATTGATGAGCTCTGTTGTTTTCCTGGTAACATCTTTGGGATTTTCTATATGGGGTATCATATCATCTGCAAACGTTGGCAGCTTTACTTCTTTCACAATTTGAATTCCTTTTCTTTTTCTTCTCTGATTACTGTGGCTAGGACTTCTGAAACTATGTTGAATAAAAGTGGAACGAGTGGATATTCATGTCTTATTCCTGACCTTAGAGGAAATGCTTTCAGTTTTTCACTGTTCAGGATGATGTTTGCCATGGATTTGTCATACATGGCCTTGATTGTGTTGAGGTAGTTTCCCTTTATGCCCACACTCTGGAAAGTTTTCCTCATAAATGTGTGTTGAATTTTGTGAAAAGCTTTTTCTGCCTCTATTGAGATGATCATATGGCTTTTATTCTTCAGTTTATTAACATGGTCAATGTATCACATTGATTGATTTGTGTATATTGAAGAGTCCTTGGATCCCTGGGATAAATCACACTTGATCATGGCTTATGATCCTCTTCATGTGTTGTTGGATTCAGTTTGCTAGTATTTTGTTGAGGATTTTTACATCTATGTTCATCAGTGATATTGGCCTATAATTTTCTTTTTTGTGTGATAGTTCTGTCTTGTTTTGGTGTCAGAGTAATTGTGGCCTTGTAGAATGAGCTTAGAAGTGTTCCTTTCTGAGCAATTTTTGGAAGACCTTCAGAAGGATAGGTGTTAACGCTACTCTAAATTTTTGGTAGAATTCGCCCATGAAGCCATCCGGTCCTGGACTTCTGTTTGTTGAAAATTTTTAAATCACTGTTTCAATTTCATTGCTTCTGATTGGTCTCTTTATATTTTCTGTTTCTCCCTGGTTCGGTCTTGGAAGGTTGTGTCTTTTTAAGAGTTTGTCCACTTTCCAGGATGTCCATTTTGTAAGCATATAGTTGCTGGAGTAGTCTCTTATGATCCTTGGTATTTATGTGGTGTCTGTTGAAATATCTTTTTTCAGTTCCAATTTTATTGATTTGAGTCCTCTGCCTTTTTTTCTTGATGGCTCTGGTTAAGGTTTATAATTTTTTTTTTTAATCTTCTCAAAGAACCATTGGTTTAGTTTCATTGATATTTGCATTGTTTCCTTCATCTCTATTTCATTTATTTCTCCTCTGACCTTTATGATTTCTTTCATTCTTCTTTTCTATCATTCAGTTTTGGGTTTTGCTTGTTTTTCCTTCTCTGGTTGTTTAGATGTAGGTTAGGTTGTTTATTTGAGATTTTTCTTGTTTGCAGAAAAGTTGGTCAGGAATGTGACTAAGAGACAGTTTTAAATAGGAAACCTGAGTGTCAGGGTGATGTGACTGCAGTCTCTGGGGAGCAGGTAGGCCGCATCCCAGCACTGAGCAGGACATCAGAGGTGCTGGCAGTCAGCAGAAGCCACTCCTTGGGGCAGCAACACTGAAATCTCAGAGTGGTTGAATCGAGGAGGAGCAGAGGCAGACTCTGCTCAACAAAGTGACAGTGGGGGGGGTCCCATGGCCACGTGACCATGTGACTGGGCCTTCCTTGGGCTCTACCACCTTCCCCTCCCTCCCCCCAGAGTAAAGTTGGTAGCAGTGTTTGATCTGTGGTTTAACTGTCACTCAGACAAGGCTCACATGTGGGATTTCATGTTAACCCTCAATGTCTCTTTTGTCCCAAGTCAACAGGACACTGGCCACTGATGTCCAGATATGTTGTTACTCCTAAACTGGGCTCACCCCATGGTGAGTGTGGAGCCAAAGGACACAGCAGATCAGAGCGCTGGAGCAGGAAGAATGTGTTTCTCACAGGAAGATGGAGAACACAGGGGCCTTCCATGGATCAATGACTCCTCAACAGCAAATGGGAAGTTTTAAGCTAAGGGTTCAAGTGTCCTCCTGCACATAACAGAGGAGGATCAGCACAGACCTGGGGCCAAGGTCCAGAGCCCAGGCTTGGGTTAATTGAAGTGTGAGAGTCAGAAAAGGTCAACTCTATTATCCCTTAGGTTCCCTTTAACCTATTGGGAGGGTTAAAGACTCCCTCAAGGGAGTCTGAATTCTGAAACACTTCAAGAAGGTGCTTCAGGCTGATCGTTGCTTTTGAAACAGAAGTGGGAGTCTTCACTCACATATTTATGAATAGTTCAGTTATAGCTCTGGCCTGGTCATAGCTGTGTGTTTTGACATTCTTTTGTTCCCTTAAAATCTGTAATTGGGCTTCCCTGGTGGCTCAGTGGTAAAGAATCTACCTGCCAATTCAGAGACTTGGGTTTGATCCCTGGGGTCGGAAAAATCCCCTGGAGAAGGAAATGGCAATCTACTCCAGTATTTTTGCCTGGGAAATTCCATGGACAGAGAAGCCTGGTGGGCTATAGTCCATGGGGTCATGAAAGAGCCAGGCATCACTTAGTGACTAAGCCACTACCACTTATTTCTTGAGGTAAGACTGTATTGTAATAAACTTCCCTTTTAGAACAGCTTTTACTGTGTCCCATACATTTTGGATAATTGTGTTTCCATTGTCATTTGCCTCTAGGTATTTTTTTGATTCCTCTTTGATTTCTTCAAGGATCCATTGATCATTTAGTAGCATATAGTTTAGCACAAAAGCCTGATTGTGCTTTCTACAATTTTTTCCTATAATTAATTTCTAATCTCATAGCATTGTGATTGGAAAGGATGATTAATATGATTTCAATTTTCTTAGATTTATCAAGGCTTGATTTGTGGTCTCTTATGTGATCGATCCTGAAGAATGTTCCATTTATACTAGAGAAGTGTATTCTGCTGGTTTCAGATGAAATGGCCTATGAATATCAATTACATCTATCTGGTCTAATGTGTCATTTAAGGTTTGTGTTGCCTTATTTATGTTCTGTTTGGATGATCTGTCCATTGATGTAAGTATGGTGTTAAAGTTCCCCAGTATGGTCATGTTACAGCTGATCTCCCCTTTTATGGCTAGTAGGATGGGCTTCCCTGGTGGCTCAGAGGTTAAAGCGTCTGCCTCCAATGCGGGAGACCCGGGTTCGATCCTGGGTCGGGAAGATCCCCTGGAGAAGGAAACGGTAACCCACTCCAGTATTCTTGCCTGGAGAATCCCATGGACGGAGAAGCCTGGTAGGCTACAGTCCACGGGGTCCGCAAAGAGTCGGACACGACTGAGCAACGGAGCGGAGCGGAGGATTGTCTTCTATATTGAGGTGTTCCTATGTTGGGCGCATGTGTCTTTACAATTGTTTATATATTCGTTGATTTATCCCTTGATTATTATGTAGTATCTTTGTCTCTTATAACAGTCTTTATTTTAAAGTCTTTTGTCTGATATGAGTGTTGATACTCCATCTTTCTTTTGATTTTCATGTGTATGGAATATCTGTTTCCATCCCCTGACTTCGACTGAGCGACTGAGCGGAATGGAACGAAACGGAACTTTCAGCCTGTGTGTGTCCCTCGATCTGAAGTGGAACTATTGTAGACAGCCTATGTGTGGGTCTTGCTTTTGTATCCATTCTCTGTCTTCTGATTGAAGTTTTTAAACCACTTATATTTAAGGTAATTATTGAAATATATGTTCCTATTGCGATTTTCTTAATTGTTTTTTCCTGGGTCTTTTTTGTCCCCTTCTTTCATTCTCTTCTCTTGTAGTTTAATGATCATTTTTAGTGTTTTGTTTGAGTTTCTCTCTCTTTTTTGTATCTATCTACTGTAGCTTTTTGGTTTGCATTTCCCATCAGGTTTTGATATAGCAGTCTGTATATATGCAAGTTTGTTTTAAGTTGCTGGTCTCTTAATTTCAAGTGCAGTTCCCATTCCCTGAATTTCTATTCTCTTCTCATGGTTGCTGGTTTTAATATCATATTTGCGTGTGGATAATTTCCTAAAATTATGGATAAATAACTAAAATTTTGTTTGACTTTTCCAGTAACCTTTTCCATTTATGATTTTCTTGTTTCTAGTTGTGGCTTCTTTTATTTATTTTTTCTGCCTATAAAAGTTCATTTAGCATTTTATTCAAAGTTGTTTTGGTGGTGCTGAATTCTGTTATCTTTTGCTAGTCTGCAAAGCTTTAAGTTTCTCCATTGTAGCTAAAAGAGAGCCTTGCTGTATAGACTATTCTTGGTTGTATATATATATATATTTTTTTTCTTTCATCACTTCTGGCCTGCTGAGTTTCTGTTGAAAAATCAACTGCTAACCTTATGGTGATTCCCTTGTATGTTATTTCTGGTTTTTACTTTGATGTTTTTAATACTTTTATTTGTGTTAGTTTCTTTACTATTTGTCTTGACATGTTTATTATTGGGTTTTTCCTGCATGGGACGCTCCACATTTTCTGCACTTGGGTGACTATTTCTTTTCACATGTTAGTGAAAATTTTGACTATAATCTCTTCATATGTTTTCTCAGACCCTTTCTCTTTCTCTTATTTTTCTGGGGTCCCTATAATTCTAATCTTGGTGCCGTTAATGTTGTTATACAGGTTTCTGAGACTGTCCTCATTTCTTTTCATTTTTTTTCTTTTTTCTGTTCTTTGGCAGTAATTTCCACTATGCTGTCTTCCAACTCACATATTCGTACTTCTTAGTTATTCTGCTACTGATTCCTTCTAGTATATTCATTTCCGTTAGTTTATCGTCCATCTCTGTTTGTTTGTTCTTTAAATCTTCCATCTCTGTGTTAAACACTTATTGTGTCTTCTTGGTCTCTGCCTCCATTCTTTTTCCAAGGTTTCGGATCATCTTTATTATCATTACTCTGAAATCTTTTTTCAGGTAGATTGTCTATCTCCTCTTTATTAGATGCTCTTATGGGTTTTACCTTGTTCCTTCATCTGCAACATACTTCTCTATCATCGCATTTTTTGTGTGTGTGTGTTTCACTGTGCTTGTGTTCTCCTTTCTGCAGGACAGGATCCATTCCCTAGTTATTGGAGTAGAAGCCCAATATCTGTTTCTTAGCTGTGTTTCTGATCTTTGGGATGCCTCGTACTCTCTCAGCTCCTCAGAGATACTCAGATATGCTTTATCTGGTCAGCCTGTGTCGAGTAGTTCTCACTGCTTTTTTACCAAACGGACACGACTGAGTAACTTCACTTTCACTTTTCACTTTCACACACTGGAGAAGGAAATGGCAACCCACCCCAGTGTTCTTGCCTGGAGAATCCCAGGGAGGGGGGAGCCTGGTGGGCTTCCGTCTATGGGGTCACACAGAGTCGGACACGACTGAAGTGACTTAGCAGCAGCAGCAGCAGCAGCAGTACCTTGCTTGTTTCCAACAGAACACGTGTTTCAATTTGTGGTTATAAATATATTCACTTTCGTGTGTAATTGTTACACTAAACAAATAGAAATCATTTTTGTCTCACACTGTCCCTGTGGGCTCCTCGTTTTGTTAGTTATTTCCTTATCACTGGAAGAAAAATTTGAGGGCAACCATAACCATCTCAAATATCAAAGGGACCTAGGATTACGCTAAGACATAAAACACAGGCTCAACGTGGTACCCTTAGCACTTCTTCCATACAGCACTCACGCATCTCCTCCACTTACTAGGTGCAATTTCTGACCCCAACAGTAAAGGGAGATGACGGTTGTATTGGGAAAGGAAGAAGGATGAAACCAGGGGGCAGCCCGGTCTTAGCTCCTGGTACTAGAGTAAGAAAGTATCAGTCTTTCTGGTCTGGCTGATGTTTAAAGTGAATTCTTTCCCAAGTATCTTTTTGAGTCTTCAGAAGCCTTCCCTGAGAATATTTCTGCAAGGTCAGAATTAGATTGAGGCCAAAGAGCCAGGGAATGTATAAGCACAGGGTTGGACATTTTCCATTTTAAAAAATATTTGATGTTTTTTTTTCCTATCATGGATTCTTTTGCATTAATTCTGGTATTTTTAAAATATTGCATTTAATATTTATTTAGATTACTGGCTTTTTGCTTGTTTTGGCATTCCCTTAAATTATGTGCCTAAGATAGCTACTTTATTTGTATCACCTTGTCTTAACCCTGATTCTCTCCTTCTTGTGACATAGGAAATGCATTTTTCTCTTTCTGGTTGCATACCCTTTATCACCTTTCTTTTTTTCTTTTTGGTCTATGTCACATAAAATTTATCTTTGGAGTCCTGTCACCCTCCTATATTTCCCTCCAAGGTGGAATTTAGTATAGTTTCAGGCTAGCTTTTCTCCTCTGGCCCATATCTGAAGAACAGAAAAGTCTTATATTTCCTTTACAGAACAAATTCTGGGCAAGGAAGCCAATCCCAACAGAGTATCAATTCTTTGTTCTGTTACAGAACCAGCTGGCCAGCATGTTTCTACAATGTGACTTTCTAGGTTGCAGTTAGATATCAGTCTATTGCACCTGAAGGGTTGAAGTAAGGGGCAGGGAGAGTGACCGTGCCCCCCTTCTGTGACTGGGAGACTAATAGCACAATCTATTTCATAGAAACCTTTTCAACAAATCTTTCCTCAATCTCAAACTCCGTGGCTTCCACTGTGAAGGAAGGGTTTCAAGAGTGAGAGAGCTTTAGCTAAATCATGTATTAATTCAGCCTGTGGTCGAATACATGGGTATCATGGTTGAAACCTCCAGTCAGCTACCCAGTCCTTCTCTGTCTCCCATGTGAATGTAAACTTCATGAAGGCAGGAATCACTCCTGCTTTGATCACTCTTAATATCCTCGGCATCCAGCAGAGTGTCTGGGAAATTCCAAATGCTCCATAAAATTGTGTTGATGCATATAGGGAATGAATTCTTTTTTCTGTGTCATTGTAAGCCATATGTAAAAGTAACAATCTTCCTGGAATATTTTATTACTTGCCAGTTATACTGCAAGGAGATCCAACCAGTCCATTCTAAAGGAGATCAATCCTGGATGTTCATTGGAGGGACTGATGTTAAAGCTGAAACTGCAATACTTTGGCCACCTCATGCGACGAGTTGACTCACTGGAAAAGACTCTGATGCTGGGAAAGGGTGGGGGCGGGAGGAGAAGGGGGCGACGGAGAATGAGATGGCTGGATGGCATCACCGACTCTGTGGACATGAGTTTGAGTGTACTCCGGGAGTTGGTGATGGACAGGGAGGCCTGGCGTGCTGTGATTCATGGGGTCGCGGAGAGTCGGACACGACTGAGCAACTGAACTGAACTGAACTGAACTGAACAATGCACATTCTTACTTGGCAACGCTGATGAAGAGCTGCAGATGCAGAGCTGACCGTGAAAGATGCAAAAGACTAAGATGAGATGGGATCCAGCAAAGAGTAGTAAGAAAGTGTAATACGTAAGTGAAGGCTTGCTTGTATTTTCAGAGTCAGAATAAGAGACTCTTTAGAAACAGCATGAGCATGGCTAGTGGCAGATTCTCACCGTGCCCTGTAATGGCCTCGGCACCTTTCTGTCTGAAATGATGAACCTTATTCTTTGTGGATTTACCTGGATGGAAACCCAATCAGGCAACTGTGCAAATACTACAAACACCTGCACACTGGAAAAATTTAACAGTACCAGCACCAAATAGTTCTTTTCGTTTATCTCAAAGAATGTTCCTGTCTAATCCTCTCTTGGGGACATAGATAAGCACTCTGACGCTAATACAGTCTTAACATAAATTAAAAATAAAGCAGAAAAGACATTTTAGAGCTTATAATGTTTTGTTACCTTTGGATTTCTATTCCCATTTTGTAAGTCTCATTGTTGAAAAGAAAACATGTTCATATTATTGTTCTGAAGAGACCAGTAACCTCAGCACTACACGCTGGTACAATTTTTCCTTTTCCTCCCTTGGTAACAACTTAGAAAACCCAGATGCTAAGCTATGGAAGAGGCTCCCACAAAGCACCTGGCTTCTTGGCACATACACATCTCAGGTAGCTGGGCTGGTAGCTGCTTTTCCATCTGATATTTTCAAAGTCGGTTTTAGATCCAAGATTTACTTCTAAATTTAAACAACCTAGATTCTTGTCATATTGTCATTTTAAAACATTGAAATTATAAATGAAAATATAATAAAACTTTATCCAAGTAAAAGTTATATATTATAATATATTACATATTTTATATGTAAAACTTTATTTTATAATATATCATGTAAATTATAAGGTATAATATAGATAATGTTATTGGATTTTAGTATAATTTTATTTCTTAATATAATTAAATAAATTTTAATATAATTTTATTTTTATGTATTTTAATGATAAAAATTCCATAATTATACTTCCAGTAAATCTTTTTCTTCCTAATATATGTATGCACCCTTATCTAAAAGTTGTCCTTTCCTTCTAAAACTGATCTAATCCATAAAGCATCATTGTAGGAGACCAGTTGTTTCAAAATAT
The DNA here is from genome assembly GCF_049115385.1 of Moschus berezovskii. Lineage (NCBI taxonomy): Eukaryota > Metazoa > Chordata > Mammalia > Artiodactyla > Moschidae > Moschus > Moschus berezovskii. Next base: position 10,328,675 of record NC_142475.1, on the reverse strand, counting down.
ATCTTAATTAGCTCTTTGTTATATACTACCTTGTCTAGAAATGATTTGAGGTAAGATACAGTTTATAAATTTCTTTTGTATGGATATATATCTCCCAATGTGAGAACAATTTTGTTTATCTTTTCTATGTTTTCTAAAATCCTTTTTCATTTCTAAAATTCTGTACCGAAGCTACTTGAAAGGCTTGTTATTAATAATTCCATAATAATTCCATTTATCTCTAAAACATCAATATCTTGACATTTAAATCATTTTTATAATAACTCTGCCAATGTTTCCTTTATATCTCATCTATCTAAATTTTGATTTCATTTTTTCCTCTATGATTTCATATGAACTATATTCTTCTATTTCTTGGTTCATATCTATTCAGTAATACTACGCTCCAAAACCAAACTTAATTTTCTGAGTGTTTATGTTTTCCTAAGTGTTAGGTTTTCTGAGTATTTAGTGTTTTCCTTCTAGACCTTTTTCCAATTTATTTCATTTCTTCCTTCTTTTCAAATTCCTTCATTTCCGTCCTGGTACTTTACCACTGTCCCTTCATTATATTCTATGATCTTCTATTTTCTCTTTGCCTTCTTTAGACTTAAAGGGAGCACATATCTTTCCATGAATCTTATTTCCATTGCACTAATAATAAAAATGACTCGGTTCAGTTTACTTAAATCTAAATGCTATTATAATTCATTTTAAATTATTCATGTAATTTTAGTTAAAAATTCCAATTGATTAACACTGTTTAACGATGAATAGAAATTCTCTTTGCATCCAATATCCTTCATAATGTTTGCCTCTTTCTTAAGCATCACTGCCAGATTTTCAACTTTACATTTTTTTACAATTTTATTAAGATACATTCCATAAAATTCACCAACTTAGAGTATACGGTTCAATGATTTTTTATTATATTCAGACTTGTGTAAATAGCACCATAATCTAATTTTAGCATAGGTCTAAATCCCAAAGAAATACAATATCCATTTGCCATCATTCCTCATAGCTACTCCCTGCCCTATACCTAGGCCAAGGCAGTTCCTAATCTCTCTGTCTCTTTAGGTTTGCCTATTTTAAACATATTTCATGAATGGAATCATGCTACATGGGATGTTTTATGACTGGCTTCTTTCACTTAGCATAATATTTTCAATTTTCATTCATGATATATATCAGTACTTCAAACCTTTTATAGCAATAGTAATACTTTAACACTTTAAAAATGTATGGTTTCTTTTTTAATAATGCTATTCTACATCAATTTTGTCTCAGGCACATAAAAATATTCAATATGATTTAAGTAATGTCTTCAGTTTTAATAATGAAACAAAGTACATTAGCATGTTTTTCCTAATTCTAAATATTGTCTTACTATATCAATGGTCAACTGTAAGAGAATAGTGTTTCTTTCCACCAACAGTTTCCTGATTTTCATCTGCTAAGTTTTCTTAATTAATATTCTCCTCAATCTTATCATAGTAGTGAGACTTCTCAGATAGGATAGATTTTTGTGAAAAGAATATATGATATACTTTTTCTCCCCACTGTTTTTGTCCATAACAAAAATTAGTCTGTTGGTAGGGATAAACAGAAATGCATACATAATCTATTCCTGTTGGGATGATTTAGAAGGCAGAAAATTTTCTGCTATTAATTTATTGTAGCACATAATTGAAATATCAATTAATTAAACCCAGCATTCAGTCACTCAATGAGCATTTTTCTATCCTGATGCTCTCATGGAATTAGTTTTATACGAAATTAACTTTGTGTTGGATGATAAAATGCAAGCTTAAAAATAAACTGTAACAAAGACTTGTTATAAAATACCAGATGCTCTTTTCAATTTTGGTTCTGAAATGAATACATGTCAGTCAAGGCCAAGAGAAAAATTTTCTCCAGCTATATCAGATCTGTTCAGCTGTATCCCAATAAATGCTTCTTCCATAATGTTATTTTTCCATTTGTATACAATATTTTTCTGGCTTGTCTCTACAAGTGGAACTGTAAAGAGGTATCAGACGTGTTATCTTTCCCAGGTTTAATAGGTTTCCCAAGTGTGCTTGCCAATCAGTGTGTTAACAACAGTACCAGCTCTGAAACCTAGAATAACACTCTAAAAATCGGAAAAAAATGCATAAATGTTTTCTATAGAGTAGAAGGCTGCATTAATGACCAAATCGAGCACATCCTGGAGACACAGCCTTTGCTGTGTAACTGTTCTGTCTCCTCACTCTGCCTTTGGACTTGACCATGTGACTTGCCTTGGCCAATGGGATGTGACTCAAGAAGAGTCTAGAAAAAGCACCAAAGCACCTATGCTCATTCTTCTCTGTGCTATCACCATGAGAAATGACTATGTGACCAGGCAGTTTTCTGGGTATGAGAGACAGTTGGGGAAATCCGAGTAGCTACGATTCACCCAGCTAAGACTGCACATAACTGCTCACCACTAGATATGAGTGAACTTATTTAATATTAGAAGTTCCCAGTCGAACTCAGCTTAATTTCTGACCCACACACCCAAAATAAATATTTAATCTTGTTTGATATTTGATGTGATCATTTTTAATGTAGCATGGTTGTGGCAATGATAATTGATATCATAAATGGATTCTCAAAAAATGATCAGTTCAGTTCAGTCCCTCAGTCACATCTGACTCTTTGTAACACTATGGACTGCAGCACGCCGGGCTTCCCTGTCCTTCACCAACTCCCGGCACTTGCTCAAACTCGTCCATTGAGTCAGTGATGTCATCCAACCATCTCATCCTCTGTCGTCCCCTTCTCCTCCTGCCTTCAGTCTTTCCCAGCATTGGGATCTTTTCCAAGGAGTCAGTTCTTTGCCTCAGCTGGCCAAAGTATTGGAGTTTCAGCTTCAATATTAGTCTGAGTGAATATTCAGGACTGATTTCCTTTAGGATGGACTGGTTGGATCTCCTTGCAGTCCAAGGGACTCTCAAGAGTCTTCTCCAACACCACAGTTCAAAAGCATCAATTCTTCGGCAATCAACTTTCTTTATAGTCCAACTCTCACATCCATACATGACTACTGGAAAAACCATAGCCTTGACTAGATGGACCTTTGTTGGCAAAGTCATGTCTCTGCTTTTTAATATGCTGTCTAAGTTGGTCATAGCTTTTCTTCCAAGGAGCAAGAGTCTTTTAATTACATGGCTGCAGTCACCATCTGCAGTGATTTTGGAGCCCCCTCAAATAAAGTCTGTCACCATTTCCATTGTTTTCCTATCTATCTTCCATGATGGGACCAGATGCCATGATCTTAGTTTTCTGAATGTTGAGATTTTTTAAAAATTTTTTTAATTTATTTTAATTGGTGGCTAATTACTTCACAATACTGCAGTGGTTTTTGCCATACATTGACATGAATCAGCTATGGGTGTACATGTGTCCCCATCCTGAAACCCCCTCCCACCTCCCTCCCCATCCCATCCCTCAGGGTCATCCCAGTGCACCAGCTTTGAGTGCTGTGTTTCATGGCTCGAACTTGGACTGGTGATCTATTTCACATATGGTAATACACATGTTTCAATGCTAGTCTCTCAAATCATCTCACCCTCGCCCTATCCCACAGAGTCCAAACGTCTGTTTTTTATATTTGTGTCTCTTTTGCTGTCCTGCATTTAGGGTCATCATTACCATCTTTCTAAGTTCCATATATATGTATTCTTTTTAATAGCTGAGTAACATTCCATTGTCTATATGTACCACAACTTTCTTATCCATTCATTTTTCAATGGACATCTAGGTTGCTCTCATGTCCTGGCTATTATAAACAGTGCTGCGATGAACACTGGGGTACATGTGTCTCTTTCAATTCTGGTTTTCTCAGTGTGTATGCCCAGGAGTGGGATTGCTGGATCGTATGGCAGTTCTAGTTCCAGGTCTTCAAGGAATCTCCACGCTGTTCTCCATAGTGGCTGTACTAGTTTGCATTCCCACCAACAGTGTAGGAGGGTTCCCTTTTCTCCACACCCTCACCAGCTTTTATTGTTTGTAGACTTTTTGATGGCATCCATTCTGACTGGTGTGAGATGGTACCTCATTGTGGTTTTGATTTTCATTCTCTGATAATGAGTGATGTTGAGCATCTTTCCATGTGTTTGTTAGCCATCTGTATGTCTTTGGAGAAATGTCTGTTTAGTTCTTTGGCCCATTTTTTGATTGGGTCATTTACTTTTCTGGTATTGAGCTGCATGAGCTCCCTATGTATTTTGAAGCTTAAATCTTTGTTAGTTGCTTCAGTTGCTATTATTTTCTCCTATTCTGAAGGCTGTCTTTTCACTTTGCTTATAGTTTCCTTCGTTGTGCAAAAGCTTTTAAGTTTAATTAGGTCCCATTTGTTTATTTTTGCTTTTATTTCCATTACTCTGAGAGGTGGGACATAGAGGATCCTGCTGTGATTTATGTCAGACAGTGTTTTGCATATGTTTTCCTCTAGGAAGTTTATAGTTTCTGGTCTTACATTTAGATCTTTAATCCATTTTGAGTTTATTTTTCTGTATGGTGTTAGAAAGTGTTCTAGTTTCATTATTTTACAGTGGTTAACCAGTTTTCCCAGCACCACTTGTTAAAGATATTATTTTTTCTCCATTGTATATTCTTGCCTACTTTGTCCATAGGTGCATGGATTTATCTCTGGGCTTTCTATTTTGTTCCATTGATCTATAATCTAGAGTTTCAAGTCAACTTTTTCACTCTCCTTTTACACTTGCATCAAGAGGCTCTTTAATTCTTCTTTGCTTTCTGCCATAAGGGTGGTGTCATCTGTGTATCTGAGGTTATTGATATTTTCCTGGCAATCTTGATTCCAGCTTGTGCTTCTTCCAGCCCAGTGTTTCTCATGATGTACTCTGAATATAAGTTAAATAAGCAGGGTGACAATATACAGCCTTGATGTACTCCTTTCACGATTTGGAACCAGTCTGTTGTTCCATGTCCAATTCTAACTGTTGCTCCTTGACCTGCATACAGATTTCTCAGGAGGCAGGACAGGTGGTCTGGTATTCCCATCTCAGAATTTTCCACAGTTTATTGTGATCCACACAGTCAAAGGCTTTGGTGTAGTCAATAAAGCGGAAGTAGATGTTTTTCTGGAACTCACTTGCTTTTTCAATGATCCAACGGATGTTGGAAATTAGATCTCTGGTTCCTCTGCCTTTTCTAAAACCAGCTTGAACATCTGGAATTGCTGAAGCCCGGCTTGGAGAATTTTGAGCATTACTTTGCTAGTGTGAGAGATGAGTGTAATTGTGTGGTACTTCACACAGTGCAATTGTGTGGAACATTCTTTGGCATTGCCTTTCTTTGGGATTGGAATGAAAGATGATCTTTTCCAGTCCTGTGGCCACTGCTGAGTTTTCAAAATTTTCTGGCATATTGAGTGTAGCACTTTCACAGCATCACCTTTTAGGATTTGAAGTAGCTTAACTGGAAATCCATCACCTCCACTAGCTTTGTTCGTAGTGATGCTTCCTAAGGCCCACTTTACTTTGCATTCCAAGATGTCTGGCTCTAGGTGGGTGATCACACCATTGTGGTTATCTGGGTCATGAAGATCTTTTTTGTGTAGTTCTTCCATGTATTCTTGCCACCTCTTCTTAATATCTTTTACTTCTGTTAAGTCCCTACAATTTCTGTCTTTATGGTGCCCATCTTTACATGAAACATTTCCTTGCTATCTCTAATTTTCTTGAAGAGATCTCTAGTCTTTTCCATTCTATTGTTTTCCTCTATTTCTTTTCATTGATCACTGAGGAAGTCTTTCTTATCTATCCTTTATATTCTTTGGAACTGAATTCACTTGGGTATATTTTCCTTTTCTCCTTTGCTTTTCACTTCTCTTCTTTTCTCATCTATTTGTAAGGCCTCCTCAGACAACCATTTTGCCTTTTTGCATTTCTTTTCCATGGGGATGGTCTTGGTCCTTGTCTCCTGTACAATGTCATGAACCTCCGTCCAGAGTTCATCAGGCACTCTATCTATCAGATCTATTCCCTTAAATCTATTTCTCACTTCCACTGTATAATCATAAGGGATTTGATTTAAGTCATACCTGAATGGCCTAGTGCTTTTCCCTACTTTCCTCAATTTCAGTCTGAATTTGGCAATAAGGAGTTCATGATCTGAGCCACAGTCAGCTCTTGGTCTTGTTTTTGCTAACTGTATACAGCTTCTCCATCTTTGGCTGCAAAGAATATGATCAATCTGATTTCAGTGTTGACCATCTGGTGATGTCCATGTGTAGCGTCTTCTCTTGTGTTGTTGGAAGAGGGTGTTTGCTATGACCAGTGTGTTCTCTTGGCAAAACCCTATTAGCCTTTGCCCTGCTTCATTCCGTGCTCCAAGGCCAAATTTGCCTGTTACTCCAGGTGTTTCTTGACTTCCTACTTTTGCATTCCAGTCCCCTATAATGAAATGGACATCTTTTTTGGGTGTCAGGTCTAGAAGGTCTTGTAGGTCTTCATAGAACCGTTCAAATTCTGCTTCTTCGGCATTAATGGTCAGGGCATAGAAATGGATTACCGTGATATTGAATGGTTTGCCTTGGAAACGAACAGAGATCATTCTGTTGTTTTTCAGATTGCACTCAAGAATTGCATTTCGGACTCTTTTGTTGACTATGAGGGCTCCTCCATTTCTTCTAAGGGATTCGTGCCCACAGTAGTAGATATAATGGTCTTCTGAGTTAAATTCACCCATTCCAACCCATTTTAGTTATCTGATTCCTAAAATGTCAGCGTTCACTCTTGCCATCTCCTGTTTGATCACTTCCAATTTACCTTGATTCATGGACCTAACATTCCAGGTTCCTATGCAATATTGTTCTTTACATCATTGGACTTTACTTCCATCACCAATCTCATCAACAACTAGGTGTCGTTTCGCTTTGGGTCTGTCTCTTCATTCTTTATGGAGTTATTTCTCCACTCTTCTCCAGTATCATATTGGACACCTACCGACCTGGGGAGTTCATCTTTTAGTGTCATATCTTTTTGTCTTTCATACTGTTCATGGAGTTCTCAAGGCAAGAATACTGAAGTGGTTTGCCATTCCCTTCCCTAATGCACCACTTTTTGTCAGAACTCTAATGATCAGTCATACTTATTTATAATACTATCACTAGAATATCAACTAATCTAATTAAAACTTTGTGTTGTTTAGTCACTTTGCAACCCCATAGACTATAGACTGCTAGGCTCCTCTGTCCATGGGATTTTCCAGGTAAAAGTACTGGAGTGGGTTGCCATTTCCTTCTCCAGGGATCTTCCTGACATGGGGATGAAACCAGCATCTCCTGCTTGTCAGGCAAATTCTTTACCACTGAGACACCTAGGAAGCCCAATTGAAACTTACGACTTAAAAAAGAAAAATGTGTTTATTAACTTAACTATTTAGTAAACTTTTATGCGATATCTGGGATCCAAAATTCATATGATGAAACCTAATCCCCAGTGTGATGGTATTTTGAAATACGACAATTGAGATGATTAGGTCATGAGGGTGAGTCCTCATGAATGGGATTAGTGCCCTTATAAGTGACATCTGTTGAGAACCCCTTGCCCCTTCTGTTATGTGAAGATACAGTGCAAAGGCGGCCGTCTATGAACCAGGAAGCAATCTCAGCAGATACCAAACCCACTGTTACCAAAGTCTTGGGCTTCCCAGCCTCCAGAACTGTAACTGTTTATACAAGTCATCTAGTTTATTAAAGCAGCCCAGACTAAGATAGAAGTCTTTCCAAAATAAGCAGTCAAAGTCTTTAAGATGTGCTTATCACTTGAGCCCGCATTGCCCTCTTCTAGTACTTTATAGTAAGTGCTTATTATCATGCAGTATACTGAGAAAATAATCATGAATTTAAGGTGAAAGTTTCATTTTCAAAGGTATTTATTAAATAATGTTAATAATAATAATAACTGGAAAAGTTAGGTTAAATAAATCATGGTGAACCTATTTAGTGAAATATCATAGTTATTAATATTAAAAATATAGAAAAAAATTTGCAAGGGAAAATTAGGAGTGCATTAATTGAAAAAAAGTGTTAAAAGATGATATATAATGTATATATAGAGATATACTACATATTCAGCATGATACCAGTATTATTTTTATAAATTTGCATTCAGTTGCCTAAAAAGATTAAGAGACTTTTTGGTATACTATAAACACTATTCCATATGATGGGATTATGGTTATTTGTAAAATCTGTGTTGCCCTTTCTAAGCTTTCTACTTGCATGACTTGAAATAAGAGCGAATGGGTGTTGAGTGAGGGTTTAGGGTACTCACCTAAGAATAAAGTGCATGAGTTCTATTGCATGAATTTTATGCCATATATATAGGTATGCATTGAGGTTGACAGAAAAATTACTACCGAATAGCTCTACTATTACTCTTGGGTGATTGTACATTGAGAATCTCTTTTGATGTTTTCCATTGCTCCGCTGTATTTCAATAGATATGTCAGTGAAAATACGAGCCTCATTACTATTCATCATTTTATAAGCTGAATATTTGAGATATGAAATTTATTAAGTGTCTCAAATTTAACATCCTCAGGGGCCAAGGAGGTTATGCAAAATAAGTAAAGCAGATTAACCAACAGCCAGGTGCAAAGGGAACAGATACTTACCATCCACTGATTATTGGCAAAAAGCAACGTGTGCCTTGTGGTGCCAGCTCTGATGATTTTCAAGAAAAACTAGATATCCAATTTTTAAAGCTATTTCTCTAATTTTATATTATCCTGGCTATTAATTCAAACATTTTAAAAGTTTACAGGCTACAGAAGCATGGCTGAAAGTTGCCTTTGTTCTATAAACAGTCAGTTTGTGATTTCAGAAATGTCAACATGATAAATACAAGGTACCTACAAGTAAAATACTCTAATACAAAGGCCAATAATTTTGCCCTGAGTAACCAATTCATTTATTAAATGTGGAAATCTAGTCACGTGACTGCAAGTGGTTAAGGTGAATGAGCTGACAAATAAGAAAGCCAACATTTTTCAGTTTTATACCCAGTTTTATAAGATCAAGGTCAAAATTTATAAACCTCAAAGTGTATAATTTTCTACTTCCAAAATAAATGAGCATTCTAAAGGACTCTGCAAAAGGAAACATCACAAAAATGAGAAGAAGACAGCCTGATAAGATTGCTAGGTGTGAGGCTATGTGAAATGTGAATCTGTGTTCCCAAACAGGGATATTTGTCGCTCATGATCTCTAAGGTAGAGAGCACGTGTGATGGGGACATACAAAGCATGTGAGTGGCAGAGAGCTGAAGTTGCTTACGGAAGCTGTCTAGTAATAGAAAATGACCAATACTTCAGACATTTGACGCTTTGGGGAAATGACAGCTCCTGGTGTAAGGAGAAGGAACCCGCAGAACCTGTGGAAAGCTGAATTTGGGTGCTGCCTCTACGTTGGAGTCGACAAGCTTGGGGACCAATCTCACTTAGATTCCCCTGGAAGAGGGGGCTTGATTTTAATAGGCAAGCAGCTCAGTCAGAGATTCCAGGGTCACTTAGGAGCGATTCTCGGTGCATCACATGCAGGCACCTTTTTGCAGCTGCAGTGGGACTAGAATCTATCACAACGTGAGGCAAACAAAATGCAGACTGCCACTGAGAGTGCATAGTGTTTCTGTCCAGCAGTTTCCGCCGCGCTCAGGAGGTTCAGTTACTGGAAGGGTTCCACAGAGCGCACTTTGAGACACTTTAGCGTATGCGTGTGTATATGTGTGAGTGTAACACTTACAGATACTGACATATGTGTGTGGACTTCCCAGGTAGCGCTGGTGGTAAAGAACCCTCCTGTCAATGCAGGAGACATTAAGAGACTGGGGCTTGATCCCTGGACAAGATCCCCTGGAGGAGGGAAGAGCCTGGCAGGCTACAGTCCATCGAGTCACAAAGACTCGGACACAACTGGAGTGCCTAAGCACGCAGGCCCACATTGACACATGAGTATACACACATTCACCAGACTGGCGTTCAGTGGATTCAGGCGTCTCTATCTATATATTCATCTCTACCTACCTGTGACTGATTGTATTTTCCCAAGAAGCCATAATAATGCCACACACTGTTCTAGAACCTTGCCATTTTCTTAGAAAACTGTAGAGCCTAATTCCCCTCTTGATTCTGAGTGGGATTGTAACTTGCTTATAACCTATAGAATGTTGTGGAAGTGACTATGAGTTCTGATGCTGGTGATACAAAGTGATATGGCTTTGGCCTTGGAACCTGAACCCCGGGGCTAGTGCACAAATCTCCAGGTAAACAGTGGAACCGCCCTAAGGCTGTTGTGCTGTGAAAGTTCAAATGCGTTTGTGTGGAAAGACCACATGAAGAATTTCTGGGAGTAAATGAAGAGAGAAGCTTTGCCAGCTCCCAGCTGCTCCAGCTCCAGCTCCAGCTACCATCTGACCATACCTGCATGAGTCCCTCTTTTAGGAAGAACAAGCCAAACAAGTCCTTTCCAAATTTCTGACCCAGGGAAACTGAGAGAAAATAAAATTCTTACTGTTTGTGCAAGTCACTACATTGTGGAATGATTTGTTGTGCAATGATACAACAGAAATCACTTTATCTTTCCTTTAAAGAGCATCTTTAAAATGGGAGAAGCTCTAATTTAAATGTGATGGTGGTCTCAGGACCATCTGCTTGTCCCCTCTGCTGTACCCAAGGTATTTCATAGACTGTGAAGACTATGTGGAGTGGTCTGAATGACCACTTGCTTGTTTTTGAAGGCATGCAAGGAAAAATCTTGAATCTCTACCATCCATAAACAAGTTCCAAAAAGAAGAAGCAGGAGATATGAAAATGTGGGCTTGACTGTGTGCTCATTCGGCAGGGTGAAAAGCAATTGATTTTACTCTTTGAATTACACACAGAGTCACTACATCTTCCAGAAGTGCTGATATGAAAATCTAACAAATATAGACTAATCCACCATGGTTCGGATAGTAAGAATTAGGAGTAAGCTCTTGTCCTTGCTGGCTACGGCCTTCCCAGTACTTGAAAGGCATTTCAGTTCATGGGGAAACTAAACCACACAGATAAATTAAAAAGATGTTTGGGGAAAATTAAAAATTTGGAGAGCTTACTGCCATTCGTCACAAAAATTTACATTATCACATGAACTGCTTTAACATTTAGAAATATATTTCTAGAGTTCGGGTGAAAAAGTTGAACCGCCATCAGATTAAATATTTGTAGTGTCACCCTGCTAATTAGGAGCAGACGTTTGAACTCAGGTTCGCCTCCTACCAGAGTCTGGGTGTCCTTCACATGACTGTTCTCCATAACATGCCCCAGGGCCTGCAAGGAACTTAGGAAAGAACCAAGAGAGATTCCTCTGGTTCTGCCATTCATTACATTGAATAATGTGTGATTGTTAAGTAACAGTTTTCTCCAGTTCATGAGACAGGGCACATTTATTTCTGCACCTTAAATCTCAATGACAAATCTTTCCTTTCAGACTCCCTGGGCCTGAAAGCTAAGTGCAGCTCAGCTGAAAGAACAGCCCTGCCCTACGCTCCCAGCGGCTGCGATGAATATCCTGCCAGCGATGCCATGATCTTTTTGTTACGCACCCCCCAAATCCATCACAGTTCCATTTCATTAGAGACGAAACGTGACCCACATCCCAGCCCCTGTCCTCCCAAGGAGTTCTCAGTTTGGAAAGTGGGCACGAGATGGTCAATAAGAGAGACGCTCTGAAGTCACTCTGCCTGGATTGAAAGGTCTCATCACATTCTGGTCATGTGATCTTGGATGTTTTTAATGAAGTTCCGCGTTGAGTATGGTTAACCAAAATGTGTCAGTTCCAGAACTCTGAGAAGCAGATGCAAGACAGATTTAGATATGCAAGAACTGGAGAGAAGCATCTACAAAGCAGAAAAGGGAACGAGAACAAGAATAGTCACGGAAAACCTCCCTACCATAGGGCAGGTCTAACATTCGTGAAAGGAGAGTGGGAGAAAGACTCCTGCAGGAAGAGTCTCACACTGCAGAGCAGTTCTGAGAAAGTCTAGGTCAGGCTGAAACGGAGCCCCAAGTAAACATCTTCCGTTAAAAGAATACTGTATGGAACACAGGTGTCTCGGCGTTAGCATCCATACTGTGCTCGGTCATTGGCTGGGAGCAGACCAGAAACAGAGTGGTCTTGGAGTGAAAGCTGGGATAGATTCCCAAATACAGGCAGCTGGAGACTCTTTGATAGTGGTAACTATGGCTCCTCGCAGCCCATTCTGTCTGGGAAGGGAGATCTGAGCAGGCCACTCTGCTCTACGAAGTACTGAAGTACCATGTAACAGGGCTATTGTGATGCTGAAATGGTTTAATCAGTGGAAGCGCTTCGAACACTGTTCCACACATAAAGGTGCTCAAAGCAGTATAATAGTTACAGTATGATAGGAGGAACGAGGATGCATTTAAATGCCTGTGTTACAGTGTGTTATTCAACTTAAAGGTGTCGCTTCGAATCCAGATTTACAAACAGACACCTGGAAGGTGGACTGGGTCCTGAATTCATGAGCTAAAATTCTGCGAAGTGTCTGTTTATCATGCTGGGTATTGGAATTAAAATTTTTTCAAATCAGTAAAATTACGAATTAAATTATATTCTATGAGCACTGCTTCAAAGCACAACTTCCTAAAATGACGTCTATAATTCCTTTGCTGGAGTCTTTGCTTCCTCTGTCCATCTCCCTTCTCTCTCAGTCTTTCTCTCCCTCCCTTTCTCTCACTGCCTCCTTCAATCTTGGGTGTCGCTGTTGCAATAACTGGTTTGGCGGAGGTGTCTTATATGCTTAAAAGCAGCATCTTTCATTTCAACATGGCTTAGCAATCTTTCAACACCTGATGTGGAGGGATTCAAAATTCAGTGAGGCATATTCTCAGCAGGTGACCCACATTCCTTTCTGTCGTATTTTTATTCTTTCCTGTCTGTATGTCACTTTCATCTAGAACTGGTCCTCTAAGAACTTTGCCTCTTGGTAACATTATGGTGAAACTATCGCTTTCTTTCCTCTATCATTTTATTTGCCACCAGATACAGGCTAAACAGGCTTTTGATAGTAATCTACCTGAGGGCAGAAGTGAGACAACGGAAAGTTAGAAAGTGGTCTAATTAATTTACAGTCTTTCAGGCTTGAAGGCAATATATTTCAGACCTGAATTACTATATTCGTTATAAGTATCATTGTTGCCAAAAGAGTGACCTGCTCAGGATGGTGTGCAATAAGATTGTATGTAAATGAAGAAAAAAGCATTTTAAATCATGTTTACCTAAATGACAGTGTCCTATGTGCTTTTTGTTTGGGAAGTCACCCTCAACCCTACTAGTTAGGGAGCTTTTAGGGCACACTCCATCAGTTAAATCAAAATTTTTGTTGGTATAGCCTATACATGGGTACTTTAAAAAAACATTCCTGACAGTGCTAATATGTGGGAAGATTTGGGAACCACTGGTTTCTAGAGGAAGTTATTAGAGGTATGTAAAATTGCGAAAGGAGTATGTCAAGGCTGTATATTGTCACCCTGTTTATTTAACTTATATGCATAAGAAATGCCAGGCTGGATGAATCCCAAGCTGGAATCAAGACTGCTGGGAGAAATATCAACAACCTCAGATATGCAGATGACACCACATTAATGGCAGAAAGAGAAGGGGAACTAAAGAGCTTCTTGATGAAAGTGAAAGAGGGGAGTGAAAAAGCTGGCTTAAAACACTCATGAAACTAAGATCATGGCATCGAGTCCCACCACTTCATGGCTAATAGATGGGGAAACAGTGGAAACCATGACAGACTTTATTTTCTTGGGCTCCAAAATCACTGTAGACGGTAATTCCAGCCACGTAATTAAAAGACGCTCGTGCCTTGGAAGAAAAGTTGTGACGAACCTAGATAGCGTATTAAAAAGCAGAGACATCACTTTGCTGACAAAGGTCCATCTAGTCAAAGCTATGGTTTTTTCAGTAGTCATCTATGAATGTGATTGTTGGACCATAAAGAAGGTAGAGCACTGAAAAACTGATGCTTTCAAACTGTGGTGTTGGAGAAGACTCTTGAGAGTCCCTTGGACTGCAAAGAGATAAAATCAGTCAATCTTAAAGGAAATCAAATATTCATTGGAAGGACCAATGCTGAAGCTGAAGTTCCAATACTTTGGCTACCTGATGCGAAAAGCTGACTCATTGGAAAAGACCCTGATGCTGGGAAAGATTGAAGGCGGGAGGACACAGGGACAACAGAAAATAAAATGTTTGAATGGCATAACTGACTCAATGGACTTGAGTTTGACCAAACTAAGGGAGATAGTGAAAGACAGGGAAACCTTGTGTGCTGTAGTTCATGGGGTCTCAAAGAGTCGGACACGACTTAGCAACTGAAAAACAATGGAGCCCTGTGTGGTATTCACAGTTTGCTTTCTCTCACTGGGCTACTCCCATGACAAGTCACAACACACTTTCAATTACTTGAATTCTTACATTTTAAAAATTTAAAATGAATGTCCTCATAGCTTTCTGCTACATAAGAGATCCTGACTGGTTTAATATAAAATATTTTTTCGCACAAAGCTGTCTTTAAGTAAGGGAGCCATGATAACTCCAAGGCTTCTTGCCCTCCCAGCAACACCAGTGCCCCTGTCTGCACAGCTCTAGCCCTGGGTTCAAGAACTCAGGTATGGATGTCAGATGCATGGTTTGGAGTCCGTCTCTTACACTTATATTTGCATATCCTAAGCAAACCTCTTCACCTCCCCAAGCCTTAGTTTTCTCATCTATCAAAAGGGGTTTTTGTGGGGATTAAAATGAAGCATTTAGACCACAGATCTTTGAAAACAAGGTTTCCACTGTGTTTGTGTTACTATGTTTTGATGTACAAGCAAGTGTTTTTATGCTGTGTTGTTGCTGGGCAGAACTGGTGTCACAACATACTTGGTTTTATGAAGAGATAAAAGAATGGAAAAGAGTGGTCACTGCAGGCTCAGGGAAGGCACAGAGAATGCAGCCACGCCTGAGGAAAGAGGAAAGCAGATCTTGTTCGTTTCTTCTTCCATACTCTTGAGTGTGAAGCCTGCACGGTCTGTAGTTGGCAGGGAGGGCTGGGGTGAGAAAGGATTTGATCATGTCTTCAGTCCTGCCATCTCAGGAAGCTTCCCTAAGGTGATGCTTGACTTCCTCCAGCAACTCTCAGCCAAGGGGATTTTTCACTGAGGTTTAATCTCTGAACAGATTAGAAGATGCGAGACCTACCTGAATGCAAATGAGGACAGTGGTCACTTAGAATCAAAATGTGCTGATTTAGGTTTATGAAGCTCCAGTCAGTTGACCTGGCAGCTTCAGTGTGAGATGAGGTGGAACTTAAATGTGCAAAGTGGTCATTTTCCAGGCATCTGCCGTTTGGAGTCAGACTTTCCTGATGATGAGTCTTGCTCACCCATTTTCTGTTGACAAAAGTGTTTGGCCCATGACTGCAATATGGAAGGATAATAACGCTTATAAAAAGTCACCTTACATTTGTGTCTCATGCCACATTGAACAACACAGTGTCATATCCATTATTGTGTTTGATCCTTGAAGCAATTCAGTGAACTAGAAAAATTACTACAGCCTGGGATTAGGCATATTCTTAAAGGACTCACAGTTGCTAGCATTAATTTGGGTGTGTACTCCTAAACTGGCATATACAATGATTGCCCTTCTGTTTGCATAGTATATGCATTTTTGCTTTTTTATAATCCATTTCCCTTTTAAAATCTCCATCTCCTCTGACCCTTTATGTCTTGTTCTAACGTCTCTCTAGCATTAGTAAAAATAATTATTGAGAAGAAATGCATATTTGAGATGAACTTGGCTGAATTTCTGCTAGAAATATTCCCTGTGAGAGGTGTGAAATATGTTTGTTTGTTCTTCATCCTTCCTCCTATCTTTCTTCCTTCTTTATTCCATTCTTTTTTTTGTTGTTGCTTAAAAAAAAGTGTGTGTGTGTGAGTGTGTGTGTGGCCTGGAGAAAGGCAGGGGTGAAGGGGAAAGAAGATGATAAGTTGAATTAATCAAAGTGAAGAGCATCATAAGTTTCAAAAACGATCCTTTGGAGGTTAAAGGCAGTTATCTACATAGATTTGAATTTATAGTAAGTCTGATTTTGTGGGATGTATTTCTTCAGATGGGAAAACGTTCTTAGGCTCTGCTTGTGCTGCTTAAACTATTTCATGGTATAAAGTGACACCTAAAATCAGTGATAAATAATAATTTTTTCAGTAATTTTATAGTTTTATGTTTAGGAAATGTATTCTCTTCCTAGTTTTAATTGTTTATCAGTTGAGTTAATGTTCTTAACATATGCATAGTAAATATTGCAGCATGATCTTTTTCCTAAATGATCCTGCCTTGTATTTCAAGATCTTTATTATGCAGATGGTATTGAGGTCACTAATACAGCAACCAGGACTTCCTATATATGCAGAAATGTAACCATCAGAGATGGGTATTAACAGAGAATTATACTTTTTATACTTGAGAATTTTAGGATTCTTAGTGAGACACATATGTTTTGTATATTATAGGATATAATGTCTTTTAAACAATTAAACCTCTACATACATATCTATTCCAAATTATTAACATAATAATAATGATAGTTTAATAGACAAGAAATTTTTGAAATAATACCTAACATAAGGTAGAAACATAAACCTATTTGCCTGACACTTTTTAAATTTGATTTACTGAATTTACCAAATATTTTGATAGAGAAGAGGCCATTTAATATTGTGCTTAGAATGGAGTTGGATAGAGCTGGATTTGATTGTTGATTCTGGTGCTTACTAGCTAAATTTTCGAGACCCAGTTTTCTCATCTGTACAATGGGAACCAAATTAGTAACCAAAAGGGTTTCTAAAATTATAAAATAAGATAAAGAATGTGAACTGCTTAGTACAGCACTTATTATAAAGTCAATGCTCAGTAAATAGTGCTACTTGTATATGGGTACTTACTAACAGTCATTAATTCAGGTGTGTAAGTGAATATTTGGCATATCTTATATCAGTTCTGGAGAAGGAAATGGCAACCCACTCCAGTATTCTTGCCCGGAACACCCCATGGATAGAGGAGCCTGGCAGGCTACAGTCCGTGGGGTCGCAAAGAGTTGGACATGACTGAACAACCTCACTTTTTATCAGTTCAGTTCAGTCGCTCAGTCGTGTCCGACTCTTTGCGACCCCATGAACTGCAGCATGCCAGGCTTCCCTGTCCATCACCTACTCCTGGAGTTTATTCAAACCCGTGTCCATTGAGTCGGTGATGGCATCCAACCATCTCATCCTCTGTTGTCCCCTTCTCCTCCCGCCTTCAATCTTTCCCAGGATCAGGGTCTTTTCCAATGAGTCAGTTCTTCACATCAGGTGGCCAAAGTATTGGAGTTTCAGCTTCAGCATCAGTCCTTCCAATGAATATTCAGAACTGAATTTCCTTGAGGATGGACTGGTTGGATCTCCTTGCAGTCTAAGGGACTCTCCAGAGTCTTCTCCAACACCACAGCTCAAAAGCATCACTTATGCACTCAGCTTTCTTTATAGTCCAACTCTCACATCCATACATGACCATTGGAAAAACCATAGCTTTGACTAGATGGACATTTGTTGGCAAAGTCATGTCTCTGCTTTCTAATATGCTATCTAGATTGGTCATAGCTTTTCTTATATATCATATATTCTGTATTATATATTATATATCTTATATATTCTGTATCATATAGTCTTATATTTCTGTCACATATGAATTTTTTCTCTCATACTATCCAAAAGTAGAATTTTCAGTGTTTATAAATATATTTATAAATTAGCTACTTATTTAAAGACTGCTATGGGCTGTATACCTTGCTAGAAGCCAGGTTTAGAACAGTTAAGCTAAACAAGATCTCCTTCTTAACATGGATGTTTTAGTCAGTATGAGAAATAATTAGTAAATAAGCAATCTGAAAAATCCACATTTATTTGTTGATTTAGCAGCTCGGTGCTAATCAGGGATTCCTGCTTAAGTCCACGGGGAGCCAGGCTCAGAGCAATTGTCCTGGGACATTGTCAGTGGGGAATTATCAGTAGACGTGATTCTGGAAATTTCTCTGTTTCACTTGGGAGCCCTGTGCTCTAAGGTAATTCACTGCACACGTGCAACTTCTGTCTTTCCCACCACTCCGCAGAATAGAACGGATGTGTGCATTTCCTTCCGATCACATCATCAGTGCTCAGCGAATAATATAAAATGAAACAAATAGGTTAAGAGCCTTTCTTTATAAAGTCCCATTGGTCAAGATGCTCAGCAACTCCAAGGCATGCTGAGTGCAGACAGTGCTAACGTAAGTCTGTTTCCCCACCTTTATTTATTCCCTGGTTAATCAAGATATGCTGCCCACCTTCGTTAGTATTCAAAGTCTTAATGAAAACAAGAAAGAATTCTTCAAAGATAGACTCCTGGAGTGTTGGTGCATGAATAGTAGAGGACTTTGGTTTCTGATGATGAAGGCTTCTCTAGTAGATACACAGGGCCATGTATCTGGGTATGATATCCATGGAGGCTTCTTCCCAGAGTTCTTGGCCCCTTGAGCTAAAGTTAAGCCTCTTTCATGCCTTGGGTGGTCGCTTCGAAAGACCCCCAATGAAAGCATTCAGAAGGAAGGAAAAAGTTTCCTCCTGGCTCTCCATCGTGAATTACAAACTGGCATTATCTCTTCCCATTCTTAAAACTCGAAGGGTGGTACAGGCAGCGATGCTGACAGTGTGCATTCGCAGATGCCACCATATGGGTCTCGAAAAACTAGTTGCACTGATGATTCCCTGCACATGGAGGAGACAGTTTGCGTTGTTGGCACCGTCCCTGCACAGAAACAAGCACAGCTTAGCAAGGCTGAGCAGATGGCACTGGATCTGGTGCCAGGGAAGCAGTGAATTAAAGGTTATACCCACCAGGTTTGATGCGGTGCCAGTTTGAATTGGTACAGAAGCTTCAGCCCACCTGCTTATTGGCCTCATGACATCTGGCATCTTTTTATTTTATTTTATTTTTTTAAAATTTGGACTGAATTGAAGGCAGCAAGGAAAAATGTCATTTTAAAAGCCAGTTACAAGTCAATAGATTTAAACTCTTAACAAAAAAAGGCCTACAGGCCCTCTACATTAATGTTTTATATTAATGATTTTTAGAAAACCTTTGGGGAAGTCACACACGGATGTGCTGAATTGTGCTGCAATTTATAGCATCATATAATGGAAGGGTGTGGATTGCTAAAACCTGGCCCAAAGTTGCTAAATAGTGACAACAGAAAAAGGCTATTATCTGTAGCCTGTATATTGTAAGGAGGCATCAGAGGAAAATCAGCTTGCTTCTATTTATTCTATTTTCACTTTGTAATTAAAAGAAAACACTGTGGCATGTCACACAGAAGCACACTCTAAAAGGTGTTTTTCGCCTTTGGTTTGTCTCATCCAGTTTTTCTGTGGCAGCGTGTTTAGTGATGCTGTATTTCAGCTGTAACCCCCACTCACTCTGCACACATTCAGAGCATGTGTACTGTGCACTGTGTACACAAATGTGCAGCACACCCAGCCCCAGGGCAGCAGTGTGTGCTTACTGAGACCTGTGTGTGTGTCCTCCATTTGGGATTTTCACGCCTGCTCCCTGGGTGTGAAACGAAAGCCTACCGTGGAGTTGCACTCAGAGGTGATTAGCTTGGTAACTAAGCCTTTTGATTCAAAGTGTATATAAGGCCTGGCTTAGAGTATCACCATTTATTGATTTTGAATGACTTTTAATGATACTGTATCAAGCCCCGTGTCAGCATTCTAGAGGTAAAAGAGATCATCGTTAAGACGGTGGATTAAATGTCTAAAATGGCATCAACTTTTCATCCCACAAATCTGGCTTGTATCATGGTCATACTGATTTTTTGTTCCCATTGAAATTGGCTTGGTGTTTTTCTTTTTCATAGACCGTAACAACTTAGAAGTTTTGTGGCAGTATAGTCTTTTCTTTTCAGAAAAATACCCAGAGAAGAGACATTGATAAGGAAAAAAAAGTAGGGAGTGCTTCCAAATTCTGCTCAAAAGAACTTGTAGGGAGAACGAAGAAACGCTAGCAGCATACCTCTAGCTACGAACAGAAACTATAGACTGAAGTACACTAGTGTACTCTTGCTTTGAATTCTGTAGACAGTCAACAGGCAGAGACAGCAAGAAACCAGCGATGCCAGCACCACCCTAAGAACACACAAGAGAGGTCTGCTGTCTGATTGGGAAGGCGGTCCACATTCTGCTAGTTCTGGGTATGCTCTGGAAATCAGCTGTCTGTTTTGAAGCCTTTAATTAAATATCATAATGACTTTTTGATATTAAAGGTATTATTAAGTATTAATGTTAAAGTATTAAGCACATTAACATAATTTTACATGATTAAAATGTTATTAATTATTGATACTAAATATTAATTAATTGCCAATTCTGAATTGCATGAGCCACAGCTATATTTTTCTCAGTGGTAAATCCAGGTTAAAAAAAAGAGAGAAACTGTTTCCCCAAATCATGAAACTGCTAAGGGAAAAATAAAGTTCAAAAAAATGTAAGCAGCAACACTAGAAATGATGGAGCTTTGTGGATCCATTTGTTGTTATCAAAATCCTTAGGTTCATCTAAGTGTATGGATGGAAAAATAATCAAACTTTACTAATGTAAAGTGTAAAAGAAATACCAATTTCCTTTCAGCATTTCAATTTCAGAGTGAAGATGGGAAAGAATAAAACCACCCACATAACAGGACCTCTCTAACATTGGAGTCACTTAGAACTTCCTTCTATTCAGGTAACTAACTCATAACTCTGTTAGAATGAAATTTCTTTCACAAGCTTCTAAGGTGTTCTATAATAATGCTCCATCATCTTTGCTATCCAAAGACATCTTACTGTTTTCACAGTCAAAACTTATACATTATTCAATGTTGTTATAAATAATTCTTGTTATAGACCACGTACTAAATTGCTACTTCATATTCATTGTAGCAAGATAATCTGTTTCAAATTTCTCCAGATAAATAGGTAACTCAATATATTCCAAGGAAATAAAAGAAGTATGTTCTGCTCCTTCAACTGAGCAGCTTTAGCAAGGCAATGGTTAAAAAAAAATCCCCAATGAGAGATGGCACTGAAAGTTGTAAAGTTGTAATCACAAGGAGAGGGTATCCAAGCATAATTTTATTTACAATGCATATGATAACATTGCCTTCTGGGCTATCTATAATATATTGCTGAGTATTCTCTTCTCAATACATTTAGAATCTACTATTTATTGTTAATAGACACAGGAGTTGGTAAAATGGGTCTGAAAAGTAAGTGAAGAGCTCTACGGATTAACTGGAAGGCAAGAGCCTAGCAACTTTTCTTACAGCAAAACAGATTGTGGATTTTATATTTATCTTTTTTCAGTACTAATTTTGAATATTTATGACCAAAAATTCAAAATGGGTGCTTTAAAAATATATCCAGACGCAGGGAACTCAAACCGGAGCTCTGCAACAACCTAGAGGGGTGGAATGCGGAGGGAGATGGGAGGGAGACTTTCGAGGGAGGGGACACATGTATACCTATGGCTCATTCATGTTGATGCTTGGTAGAAACCAATAAAATTCTGTAAAGCGATTATCCTTCAATTAAAAAGTTAAAAAAATATCCAAAAAAGCAGCAATTTGCCCTCAAGTTAATGAAATATAAGATAATTCCTCAAGATTGCATTTCCACGGACTCTGAAACTGAGAAAAATGGTCTCATGGATTTAGCTCAGCCAAATCCTGCTCTCCAGCTAGTATCATCATTAATGTGTATTTTTGCTTTGCTTAAGATATGATCATATTGCAGACTAAGATAGAATATGGTTCTTGGCACGAAGTAGGAGCTCAAAATATTTCTTTAATGGGACTGATGCACCAGGTAAAACTTCCCTGTTAGCTCAACGGAAAGAATTTGTCTGCAATGCAGGAGACATGGGTTCAAAGCCTGAGTCGGGAAGATCCCCTGGAGAAAGGAAGGAAAACCCACTCCAGTGATCCTTGCCTGGGAAATCCCATGGAAGGAGGAGCCTGGGGGGTATAGCGTACGAGGCAGCAGAAGAGTTGCACACGACCTATCGGTCAAACCACAGCGACAACGAACTAGGCAGTGAACCGGCCGCTCATGCTTCTCTCATTCAGTATTACTGATGGAGCACGTGTTAGGGAAGCGGCTGAGAACTCAGATTCTGGAGGCAGATTTTCTGGGTTCAGGCTGGTTCTGCCTCTCAACAGCCGTGTGATATGGGTCACACCTAACATTTCAGTGTCTCAGTCTCTCCTCTACAAAATGAAGCAGCTACAGACACTGATAAGGCTTTATGAGGAATGCACTATACTTATTACGGACTTAGAGCAATGCTGGGTACTTTGTGTCTCGTAAATATTTGATCGATAGGCAGGTACATGATTACGTAGATGATAAATCTCCCAGCACAAAGAACAGAATGGAGCAATATCTCGGTTCCCAATGTGCTCAAAATGTTCAGATATTCTTCTAGCCCAGAAATGCCTAACATACAGAAAATAAGCTTTTAAATTAAATGAAACTTTAGGTTACAGGCTCAGAAACATGAAGTTTTCCACAAGGGCATGTGATAATCAAGATCCCTTTAAGCAAATATACCTTCTCTTTATTCTTACAGACAAAATGTTGAAGTCATTGAGATTCATGTTCATCGTCCCCATAATCTTCCTCCTTTGTAATGGCCCTTCTCATTTAAAGAAGAAATAATCTAGTATCAGCTTACTATACTTTTTAGTTCATACTTTAATTAACTTTGCATGTTTATAAATAATTTCTACTGTGTCTCTTAACCATGTATGTAAAGATTTTTAAGACTTTTTCCATAATGATAAAATGAAAGCATTCTTCCCTTTAAAAAATGTTTAGTTAGGGCTTGGCCAATAGAAGATTTAAGGGAGGAGCAAAGGGACCCCAGAGGAGTTAATATACTATAAACTACACGCTCCTCATTATATCAGTCTGCAACATCTATTGACTGCACATCATTTCTTTGTCTACCCCCAGGACCACTGCTATAGTTCAGGTTTTCATCCTTTACCACCAGAACTGCTTGAAGTCTCCTTCTTTGCTTCCCAGCTTGTCCCTTCTTCCCCTGTATCCCACTATCTGCATTGCCGCTTTCCAAATGGGAGCTCTGATAATGCTACTCTCAGGCTCAAAAATCTAACAGGACAGCATGCTTCAGTGGAGGTTCCAAACTTTGTTGCCTTTAAGACTCATCTGGCTGAACTTCTTGTCTCCAAGGCTGTTGGTTCAGTATGCTTTTGATGGGCTCAAGGTTTAGCCCCAGGGATTTTGATGAAGCCACTCCATGGCCAGTGCTTGAGAGCCACCAGCCAGAAGGAAAAGTCAAGGTACACCAGCCCTTCCAGGATTAGTCCTTGCCTGTCTCCCTCCACTCCCGCATGCCCATGATCCTCCAGTCGAAGTTCTTACATCCACACCTTGTAGCTGCTTCACTCTTGGCCCAGTAGTCATCTCCCCTTTGTGATCCATGGTAAATGCTCTGCAAAAGTTGGTAGCTTTGTTTCTAACATTTTGCAAAGCACTCTGCCTAAACTACATTGAACCTTTCCTTACTTTTATAATTATGAGAATTTATGCTGCATGTAGTGCTGGAATAATGGCATTAAAAACTCACAGTACGTTTGGACAAAAAGAAAAAGAAGTCCATCTTTTCATTTATATCTGTTGGTAACATTAAAGACAGCTGAAATACATAGCACCCCTCCTCCCAATTTTTTCTCTTCCATTTTCTCACACCCACCTACCATGGTTCCTTTCTCTTCCAAACTCCCTGGAGATTCTCCCACACATCCAGCCTTACTTGATCTTTATCCTTCTCATCCATCTTCTTTCCTCCTGATTTTGCAATTTGAAAATCCCAAAGGAAAAAAATAACACTTGCTTAGAAGTCTGTAAATGTCAAGAAGACACAGCTCTTTAGTGCATAGGAGTTTCTCCTCATCATAAGGGAGAAGGGAGATGTGGGAACAATCATACAGAATCCTGCCTCTCCCATTTCAGCTTGGGCTCCTTCAGAGCAGTGATGTCTTACTGATTTTGATTTCTCTGTACAAACCCAGATCTCAAAATATATTAATATTAGAATCTGAGGTGACAGACGTGTCTTTTACCATGTATTATATCTACCTACTTATTGGAATTGCCTTAAGGAAAATCTAATTTATTTGCTTTAGGGTAATATACAATCAATAATGTTGGAGGATAATTTGTCTTCATAGTAATTTCCTCTTTTGCTGCCACCATCTGAAGAAACAGTCTCCTGTTTCTGTGCATTCCAATCACCATACTTATGTAACAAATTACTCCAAACTTAGTGATATAAAAAATTCTTTATTTTGCGTGCAGATTTCTTAGGACGGGTATTCTGGGAGGACTTGACAGGGCAGTCTTCCCTGGGGTTGTGTGGGTAAAGTCAGAAGGCTGCCGTCACCTGCAGGCTTGACTGGGGCTGAGGATCCACATTCCTGGGGCTCTTGGGTGAATGTGTGATGCATACGCATAGAGTTGGTAGGGTGACTTAGCAAAATGGCATTTGGCTTCCTGCAAAGCATGTGTCCCAGAAGCCAAAGTGTGTGCTGCAGTGGCTTTTATGACCTAGCCTTAGAATCACACCCTGTCCACTCTGCTTCGTTCTATTGATCTCCTAGAGTCAGTGTTGATCAGTTTTGAGAGAGGACTACCCAGGTTATGGAGAGTAGAGGTGTGCATCACTGGCTACCATCTTGGAGGCTGGTTACCCTCCAAACGTCCACACTTTCCTAAAAGATGAACTGTGGACTACTTCAGTTACTGTAACTGCTGAAAGGAGCAGAGAGCACGAGGTCTTACAAATGTAACATTTTAGAGCGGGAAAGACCAAGTGTGTGTGTGTGTGTGTGTGTGAAAGTCACTCAGCTGTGTCCGACTGTTCGTGACCCCACTGACGGTAGCCTGCCAGTCTCCTCCGTTCGTGAAATTCTCCAGGCCAGAGTACTGGACTGGGTAGTCGTTCCCTCCTCCATGGGATCTTCAAAACCCGGCGATCAAACCCAGGTCTCCCACATTGCAGGCTGGTTCTTTACAGGGTGAGCCACCAGGGAAGCTTGGAAAGATCAAGAGATTATATCTAATTCAAGAGGTCTTAAGTCATAGATCTAGAAGTAACTTTGTGTGTGCTAAGTCACTTCAGTCATGTCTGACTCTTTTCAACCCCAGGTACTATAGCCCACCAGGCTCTTCTGTCCATGGGCCTCTCCAGGCAAAAGGTGACTTTAGGGATTAGCTAATTCAACCACTTCCCTGTAACTCAAACGGTAAAGAATCTGCAGATATAGAGAATGGAGTTCTGGACACAGTGGGAGAAGGAAAAAGAGACGAATGGAGAAAGTAGCATCGACGTATTTACACTAACGTGTGTAAAATAGGTAGCTGGTAAGAAGAGAAGGTGCTCTGTAACACAGGGAGCCCAGCTTGGGGTTCTCTGATGACCTGGAGGGGAGGAATAGGAGGGGGAAGAAGTTCAAGAAGGAGGTGAAATATATTCAATTTTGGCGGGTTTGTGCTGTTGTGCAGCAGACATTAACAAAACATTGCAAAGCAATTTTCTTCCAATTAAAAAATAAAGTAAAAAAAAGAAAAGAGAGGCTCAGAAAGAACATTTGTGGCAGAGCTGAGTCAAGAGGTCAGAACTACTGTATCCCAGGCCAATAAATAATCAAAGGAAGCAAACACAAAAAAAACTCTCTGGGGAAATCTGAGAAGAAAAAGTGCAAATGTGTTCTTTGATATGTAAAATAATCTGAATTTGAGAAAACATTATAAATTGCATACTTTTTCTGACTAAGTTTCATGCAGTATAGCTGCGGTTTTCTTTGTTGGTTAAATGTGCTGCACACTAATATGCGTGGGTTTTATTTGCTCATAACACTGTATTCTATTGACACGTTCCTAATTGTGTTAATTTACTGATCATACAGTGTAGTCAGTTGCTCAGATATTAAAATTAAATGGAACATTTTCCACTCATTTATCTCTTAACAATTATAGAAATATTAAAAGAGAACTTTAAAATAAGATATAGAGTAATGAAGGTTTTAAAAATTAATTGCATAAGTTAATCTTTGACTTTAAAATCTTAGAAAACACTTAATTAGAAGGCAATTTGTGCAAAACAGAATGTCCTGAATTATGCTTTTCATTGCCTAGAAATTAAGTCAAAATAAATTTCACTAATATTTTCTTTCAATGTTGTTGTTCAGTCACTAAGTTTTGTCTGACTCTGTGTGACCCCATGGACTGCAGCACATCAGACTCCTCTGGCCTCCAGTAACTCTTGGAGTTTGCTCAAATTCATGTCTGTTGAGTTGGCAAGGCTATTTAACCATCTCATCTTCTGCCACCTCCTTCTCTTTTGCCTTCTGCCTTTATCAACGTCAAGGTCTTTTCCAATGAGTCAGCTCTTCCCATCAACTGGCCAAAGTATTAGAGCTTCAGCTTTAGCATCAGACCTTCCAATTAATCTTCAAGGTTGATTTCCTTTAGAATTGACTAGTTTGATCTCCTTGCAGTCCAAGGGACTCTCAAGAGTCTTCTCCAGCACCAAAATTTGACAGCATCAGATCTTCAGTGTTCAGCCTGCTTCTTCTCCATCGTTGTGGTCTTGTTTTTGTCTGTTTGTTTATGGGCCAACTCTCACATTCTACATGACTACTGGAAAAAACGTGACTTCCCTGGTGGCTCAGATGGTAAAGCATCTGCCTACAATGGGGAAGACCTGGGTTCAATCCCTGGGTCGGGAAGATCTCCTGGAGAAGGAAATGACAACCTACTCCAGTATTCTTGCCTGGAAAATCCCATGGATGGAGGAGCCTGGTGGGATACAGTCCATGGGGTCGCAAAGAGTTGGACACGACCGAGCGACTTCACTTCACTGGAAAAAATCATAGCCTTGAGTATACAGGCCATGGTCAGCAAAGTGATATCTTTATTGTTTAATATGCTGTATAGGTTTGTCATAGCTTGCCTTCAAAGGAATAATTGTCTTTTAATTTCAAGGCTGCATTTACTGTCACAGTGATTTTGGAGCCCAAGGAAAGAAAATCTGTCACTGTTCCACTTTTTGCCCTTAATTTGCCATGAAGTGGTGGGACGAGATGCCATGACCTTAGTTTTTTGAATGTTGAGCTTCAAGCCAGGTTTTTCATTCCTTTTTCACCTTTATCAAGAGTAGTAGTATCATCTGCATATCTGAAGCAATTGATATTTCTCCTGGCAATCTTGATTCTAAGCTTGGGATTTATTCAACCCAGCATTTTGCATGATGAACTCAGCATATGCTATGACAAACCTAGACAAGCATATTAAAAAGCAGAGACATTACTTTGTTGACAAAGGTCTGTCTAGTCAAAGCTATGGTTTTTCCAGTAGTCATGTATGGATGTGAGAGTTGGACTATAAAGAAAGCTGAGCACTGAAGAATTGATGCTTTTGAGCTGTGGTGTTAGAGAAGACTCTTGAGAATCCCTTGGACTGCAAGGAGATCCAACCAGCCCATCCTCAAGGAAATCAGTTCTGAATATTCATTGGAAGGACTGATGCTGAAGCTGAAACTCCAATACGTTGGCCACCTGATGTGAAGAACTGACTCATTGGAAAAGACCTTGATGCTGGGAAAAATTGAAGGTGGGAGGAGAAGGGGACAACAGAGGATGAGATGGTTGGATGCCATCACCAACTCGACGGACGTGAGTTTGAGTAAGCTCTGGGAGTTGGTGATGGACAGCGAAGCCTGGCGTGCTGCAGTCCATGGGGTCACAAAGAGTCAGACACGACTGAGTGACTGAACTGAACTTTGTATATAAGTTAAATAAGCAGGGTGATAGTATACAGCCTTGTCATACTTCTTACCCAATTTGAACCAGTTGTTGTTCCATGTCCGGTTCTAACTGTTGCTTCTTGACCTGCATACAGGTTTCTTGGGAGACAGGTACGGTGGTCTGGTATTCGCATCTCTTTAAGAACTTTACGGAGTTTGTTGTGATTGACACAGTCAAAGGCTGTTGCATAGTCAATGGAGCAGGGTAGATTTTTTTCTGGAATTTTCTTGCTTTTTCTATGATCCAACCGATGTTGACAATTTGATCTCTGGTTCCTCTGCCTTTTCTGAATCCAGCTTGAAAATCTGATATTTCTCTGTTCATGTACTGTTGAAGACTAGCTTAAAGGATTTTGAACATAACCTGGTAGCATGTGAAATGAGCACAACTATACAGTAGCTTGCCCATTTCTAAGTTTTCCGCATTTGCTGACATGTTGAATGCAGTATTTAACAGCATTATCTTCCAGTATTTTAAATCGCTCAGCTGGAATTCTGTCTCCTCCACTATGTTTGTTAGTAGTAATGATTCCTAAGGCCCATGAGACCTCACACTCTAGAATGTCTGGCTCTAGGTGAGTGACCACACCATCATGGTTATCCGGGACATTAAGACCTTTTTTGTACAGTTCTTCTGAATAGTTTTGCCACTTCTTCTTAATCTCTTCTGCTTCTGTTAAATCCTTACCATTTCTATCCTTTATTGCGTCCATCTTTACATGAAATGTTCACTTGATATCTCCAGTTTTCTTGAAAAGACCTCTAGTCTTGACCATTCTATTGTTTTCCTCTATTTCTTTGCACTGTTCATTTAAGAAGGTCTTCTCATCTCTCCTTGCTAGTCTCTGGAACTCTCCATTCAGTTGGGTGTATCTTTCCCCTGCTCCTTTGCCTTTCACTCCATCTCCCTCCTCGGCTATTGTAAAGCCCACTCAGACCACCACTTTGCTTTCTTGCATTTCTATTTCTTTGGGATGATTATGATCAGTGCCTCCGGCAAAGTTATCAAGTTCCATTCATAGTTTTCTCCCATTCTATCCACCAAATCTAAACCCTTGAAACTATTTGTCACCTCCACTGTATAATCATAAGGGAATTAATTTAGGTCATATCTAAATGACTGAGTGATTTTCCCTACTTTCTTCAATTGAAGCCTGAATTTTGTAATAAAGAGCTCATGATCTGAGACACAGTCAGCTCCAGGTTTTGTTTTTACTGAATACATTGAGCTTCTCTGCCTTTGGCTGCAAAGAACATAATCAGATTTTAATATTGACAGTCTGGTGACGTCCATGTGTAGAGTCATCTCTTAAGTTGTTGCAAAAGGGTGTTTGCTATGACCAGCATGGTCTCTTATCAAAACCCTGCTAACTTTGCTCTGCTTTGTTTTCTACTCCAAGGCCAAAACTTGCCTGTTTTCCCGGGTATATCTTTTTTTAAATAAATGTATTTATTTTTAACTGAAGGATAATTGCTTTACAGAATTGTGTTGGTTTCTGCCAAACATCTTCTATGATGAAAAGGGCACCTTTTTTGGTATTAATTCTAGAAGGTGTTGTAGGTCTTCATGGGACCAGTCAACTTCAACTTCTTTGGCATTGATTTTAGGGGCACAGACTTGGATTACTGTGATGTTGAATGGTTTACGTTAGAAATGAACTGAGATGATTCTATATTTTTTATTTTTGAGATTGCACTGAAATATTGCATTTCAGACTTTTGTTGATTATGAGGGCCACTGCATTTCTGCTAAGGGATTCTTGCCCATAGTAGTGAAAATAGTGGTCATTTGAATTAAATTCGCCCGTTCCCATCCATTTTAGTTCACTGATTCCTTAGATGTCAGCGTTCAGTCTTGCCATCTCCTGCTTGACCACCGTTGAGTCATGGACCTAACATTCCACTTTCCTATGTAATATTTTTCTTTACAACATCAGACTTTTCTTTTGCCATCAGACGCATCCACAACTGAGCGTCATTTCCATTTTGGCCCAGCCGCTTCCTTCTTTCTGGAGCTGTAGGTAATTGCCTTCCACTGCTTCCCCCAGTAGCAAGTTGGACGCTTTCTGACTGGGTGGGCTCATCTTCCGTGTCATACTTTTTTGCTTTTTCACACTGTCCATGGGGTTCTCAGGGGCTTCTCTAGTGGCTCAGTGGTAAAGAACTCACCTGCAATGCAAAAGCCACAGGAGACGTGGGTGAGATTCCTTGGTCAGAAAGATCCTCTGGAGAAGGAAATGACAACCCACTCCAGTATTCTTGCCTGGAGAATCCCATGGACAGAGGAGCCTGGCAGGTTACAGTTCATGGGGTCACAAGAGTCGGACACGACTTAGTAACTAAACCACCACCAGCACCATGGGGTTCTCATGGCAAGAATACGGAAGTGGGTTGCCGTTTGCTCCTCCAGTGGGCCCCATTTTGTCTGAACTCTTCAGTGTGACTCATCCATCTTGGGTAGCCCTGCATAGCATGGCTCATAGCTTTATTGAATTCCCCAAGTCCCTTTGCAATGACAAAGCTGTGATCCATGAATATGTAATCCATATTTCTTTCAATATGAAGTTCTTTTACCTACTCTAATTAAGGTCACAGACTATCTATTTTTAAGCTACAGCTGTTATTTCATTATTTTGACAACTTGAATTGAATATCCAAGTTACAGATTGCAACTATTTTATAGACTTTCTTTGCAATTGGAATATAAGGCAAATAAAAGTAAAAGGGTCATTTGATTTTGAAAGTTTTACTGTTGTAGTTACAGATGGACATACATAGGGATAAAAATTGGCCTTGCATTAGTTCTTCTATATATTTTGCTTTGCTTTCTTAACAGAACAGGATATGACAGGGGAGAAATACACATCCTCAATCTATTTTTTTTTTTTTCGGAGAAAAAAACACATTATTTCTATGACCTAGGATAACACTACACTGTGATAGGGTGATGTACTAATGTGAACATGTAACTCTGTGCAATGTTTGGGATTAACCCAGGTCAGAGGAGTCTAATAGTTTATTTATATTCTATCTACATCACCAAGTATTTCTTCACAAGGTCTTCATTTTTAATTTTTGAAACTAAAATAGTTTTAGCTTGCTAATTATATAATCTACTTCCCTTCCATTTAACATATACAAAGGTGATTTTAAATATTATTTTCCTGTAGTTGCAATCCTAATAATTAGCTATTGTTACTACATATTCAGCTAAATGTTAAATGCAGCAGGAACTACATGGAGTCCAAATGCAAATAATCATTTAATTCTAGATTATTTACTATCCTTGTATTTTAAAATCATCTTACATAAACTGTTAAAATTATACTTTACATATCTATTATTTAATGACCCACACTGCTATAGCCTAGTCTCCTGTTATTATATAAGCAAACCACCCACCGAGTTTTCTTTGTGTAGCTGAAGGCCCACAGCATGCTCCTGAGACATAACTATTGACGAATATGAATCTTTTCAGGGCAAAGGAAATGATAGTAAGGAGAGTTAGCAGTTTTAACTTAAACTGCATTTTAGGTGAGGTCTGTACTTAAGAAGGTTTTAGAATTGATACTGTGTGATGGTCATAATGAACAAGGATTGAAACAATCATTAATCGATTGGTAACATTATAGGTAAAATATCTAATGAAAAAAATATACCTATAACAGAAAACCCCAAATTATATTATATATGTCCTTTTAATTTAAATTGGGAGTTTATTTCTTGCCTCTGGTTTATTGGCCTTTGTTTATTCCTGCTTTATTATTTTGCTATTGTGAACTGCTTTGCATCAATTCGATGCCAGTTTGAAAAAGTGTTGTAGTAAATTATGTAATCAGTTCAGTCCAGTTCCGTTCAGTCTCTCAGTCATGTCCAACTCTTTGCGACCCCATGAATCACAGCACGCCAGGCCTCCCTGTCCAGCACCAACTCCCGGAGTTCACTTAAACTCATGTCCATCGAGTGGGTGATGCCATCCAGCCATCTCATTCTCTGTCATCCCCTTCTCCTCCTGCCCCCAACCCCTCCCGGCATCAGAGTCTTTTCCAGTGAGTCAGTTCATCGCATGAGGTGGCCAAAGTATTGCAGTTTCAGCTTTGGCATCAGTAGTGGTACCAGTTTTGTAAAACCTACAAATGCCCTCTCTACCACTCTTGTCTGTGCTTGCTTTCTTTTCTTCCACGTTTGCTTTGGCTTACAAACCAGTGCTTGCCCAGTGAGTTAGTTGTAATGGCAGCATTAATTTTATGCATGGAAGCACATCAACTGCACCAAGAGAGAAGGGGGCGGCAAGCAGGGAAGAGTCAGGTGAAATAAACAGCCTAGCATGTGTATTGCACCAAGCTGTACTGTTACAGGAAAAGGCTCTGCAATCATAGTGTAACACAAGCTTTTTGCCAAAGATGATGCCAGTGAATGAAGGGTTGTAATAACCTTCATGAAAACCTTTCTTTTGGCTTGAAACCTTCTTCTCATCACTCGACTGTTTAGGATATTTACCTACTTGTTCCTTGTTTTAAAAGTTCCATTATCAAGATATGACAGAGAGGCATTTAATAATAAGCAGACAATAAAAATAAAGAAAACAGACAAAATTAAAGTTGCAAGACTATACCCTATAGCACATTTAAGATTCTTTACAGTTTCTGGGAGACAAAGTAACCTTGGCCTTTTCCACAGCTGTCCATGGGACATGCTCTTTCAGAAGTGTTGCGGGTCCCACCTTCTGCCACTGGCATTCCATTATGGTGAGACACCCGGAGAACTTGATGAGTAAATAAGATTGGATCCTGGAGAGTACATTCTTTGGAGCTAGATCTTGGGTGTAAGCCTGGGCTTCAAAAGTTACTGTATGTGAGAATATGAACAAATCTCTTAATCACTTTGACTAATTTTTGGTCTGTAAGTCACATTTTAATCATAAAGTTACCTTTCCAACCTTCTAATTTATGGGATTTTGAAGGCTATCAATAATAATAATAGTGTGTTCACCATGGCATTTTATCAATCTGAAAGCATTAGCCAGAACAAGCATGGTTCTTTGAATTTGCTGTTGTTCAGTTGCTCAGTAGTGTCCAACTGTTTGTGACCCCATGGACTGCAGCACGCCAGGCTTCCCTGTTCTTCACCATTTCCCAGAGCTTGCTCAAACTCAAGTCCATCCAGTTGGTAATTCCATCCAACCATGTTTCCACTGTCCCCTTCTCCTTCCCCCTTCATTCTTTCCCAGCATCAGAGACTTTTCTACTGAGTCAGATCTTCACATCAGGTGGACGAAGTATTGGCACTTCAGTTCCAACATCAGTCCTTCCAATGAAGACTCAGGCTTGATCTCCTTTAGGATTGAATGATTTACTCTCCTTGCGTCCAAGGGACCCTCAAGGGTCTTCTTCAGCACCACTGTTAAAAGCATCAATTCTTTGGCTCTCAGACTTCTTTATAGTCCAACTCTCACATCCATACATGACTACAGATCTTTGTTGGCAAAGTAATGTCTCTGCTTTTTAATATGCTGTCTAGGTTTGTCATAGCTCATCTTCCAAGGAAAAAGCATCTTTTAATTTCATGGCTGCAGTCACCATCAGTATTTTGGAGCCCAAAAAACAAAATCTGTCACTGTTTCTATGGTTTCCCCATTTATTTGCCATGAAGTGATGGAACTAGATGCCATGATCTTAGTTTTTTGATTGAGTTTTATGCCAGCTTTTTCACTCTCTTCTTTCATTTTCATCAAGAGGCTCTTTAGTTCTTCTTCACTTTCTGCCATAAGTGTGGTGTCATCTGCATATCTGAGGTTATTGATATTTCTCCCGGCAATCTTGATTCCAGCTTGTGCTTCCTCCAGCCCAGCATTTCTCAGGATGTACTCTGCGTATAAGTTAAATAAGCAAGGTGACAATATACAGCCTTGACGCACTCCTTTCCAAATTTGGAACCAGTCTGTTGTTCCATGTCCAGTTCTAACTGTTGCTTCCTGACCTGCATACAGGTTTCTCAGGAGGCAGAGAAGGCACTCTGGTATTCCCATCTCTTCAAGTATTTTCCACAGTTTGTTGTGATCCACACAGTCAAAGGCATTAAAGTAGTCAATGAAGCAGAAGTAGATGTTTTCTTTGGAATTTCTTGCTTTTTCTATGATCCAACGGATGTTGGCAATTTGATCTCTGGTTCCTCTGCCTTTTCTAAACCCAGCCTGAATATCTGGAATTTCTCGTTTCATGTAGTTATGAAGTCTAGCTTGGAGAATTTTGAGCATTACTCTGCTAGCATGTGAAATGAGTGAAATTGTGCAATAATTTGCACATTCTTTGGCATTGCCTTTCTTTGGGATTGAAATGAAAAGTGACCTTTTCCAGTCCTGTGGCCATTGCTGAGTTTTCCAAATTTGCTAGCATATTGACTGCAGCACTTTAACAACACCATCTTTT
This sequence comes from Moschus berezovskii, assembly GCF_049115385.1. Lineage (NCBI taxonomy): Eukaryota > Metazoa > Chordata > Mammalia > Artiodactyla > Moschidae > Moschus > Moschus berezovskii. The sequence continues at coordinate 10,294,215 of NC_142475.1, read as the reverse complement.
AGGATTTTAAATAGCTCCACTGGAATTCTATCACTTCTACTAGCTTTACTTTTCATGATACTTCCTAAGGCCCCCGTGACTTCGCACTCCAGTTTGTCTGGCTCTAGGTGAGACAATAGACATTTTTGCATTACTGTAGCCAATACTGCCCACTGTCTCCATGGTTTCACATATAGAACTGGGAATATGTCTACTAGAATAACAGCTCTTCTAAAGAAGGTAAGATATTTTATGAATCCTTGGTTCTTCTCATCTAATTGTCAGGCCAATAGATAGGCTGACTATTTGCTTAATAGACAGCTAAACAAATGGTAGGCAAGCTTTTGAAAGTCAAAATAGTTTTGCATTTTATAATCTCCAGAGGTAAAATTAGTTTAATGATGGGTTGCTATAGGAAGACAGATCTAAGAAAGGTAAAAGTTAAACCCCAAAATGGAATAGGATTTCTTAATATTTTTCTTAGCAGGAGTTATTGTATTTATCAGGAAAAATGAGCTCATGCTGCAATAACAATACCAAAGTTCACAGGCTCTGAACAACATCATACATGCTCTATATCCATCAAGGATTAGCATGGTTACTTTGACAGTTTGAATCACCCTGGCTGATGGAACAGCCACCATCCTGAATGTTGCTAATCCTCCTAGTTAAGGGAGAAGGAAGGTCCTGTGGAGGTTTCTGGATGGATAATTAAATGCTGCAGCCTTTGAGCATTTCCACTCACATCTCATTGGCCAGCACTAGATATTTGCCCCCAAACAAAAGGAGACCAGGGAACTAAACTGTACCCAGAAGATAATATCAATGACCACTATACCCAATCACATACTAGGATGTTGTAAACAGAATTCAATAGAAACCACAAGGGAGATTGGACTATGAGAGGTCAATCTGTAATTGGATAATTCTGCAAATGAGTTTATTTTCCCAACCCGTATGCAGTGCCTACAAACTTTATTTTCATTTTGCAAATTTAGCATTCATTGCACTTGTACTATGACTTCTTCTAGAATGCTAAGTTTTAAATACACCTATGTTTAATTTTTTTTTTTTATACTTGTTAACTCTATTTTAATTGACTTGTATTTGTGTCTGTCACTGTTTTCTGGGTGTGTCTGTTAAGTTGCTTGGTTATGTCTGACTCTGTCAATGTAGGAGACCTAAGAGATGTGGGTTTGATCCCTGGGTTGGGAAGATCCTCTGGAGAAGGGCATGGCAACCCACTCCAGTATTCTTGCCTGGAGAATTCCACGGACAGAGGAGCCTGGCCGGCTATAGTTCATGGGGTCTCAAAGAGTCAGACACAACTGAAATGACTTAGCACACACAAACATTTGACTTTTTGTGATCCTTTGAACTGTAGCCTGCGAGGCTCCTCTGGCCATGGGATTTTTCAGGAAAGAATACTGGAGTTGGTTGCCCTTTCCTTCTCTAGGGGATCTTCCCAACCCCAGGAATTGAACCTGTGCCTTCTGCATTGCAGGCAGATTCTTTACGCACTGAGCTGTCAGGGAAGCACCTCTTTCTTGATGGCTTGCTGTAACTGTTATATTCTACCATGTTTCCACAGCTTTTAGAATACAAATGTGAACCATTTCTTCCAAAATTAATTTTCTCTTTCAGGTCATAACAATTTTTTTTTTTTTTTTTACTAAAGCATTCTTTGAAGAAGGGTTCACATTACAGGTATACTAACTGAACGAAAACTGAAATTCCAGGCCACATGATGGGAAAGTGCAGGCTTATTCTAAGATGGTAACCTAGGGGGTCATTCTCCTAACAGATTGCGGTTTGTGTATATTCTGGCTTTCCACCATACCTTGCATGACAATGGGTCTGTCTCTACATGTTGAACAGAAACAGATTTCTGTGGATTGCAAGTTGTTTTACAAAGGCTGCAAGGCTAAAGTGAAGCAAAGTACTACCTCACATAGGGTAGAAATCCCACGATGAATGCTTAGAATCTAGTATTCTTATAAATGTACAGTTCTTCCTCTGCACAGTTTTGCTTGATGTGTGTGTGTGTTTTGGGGGTGAATTGATTATGAAAAACCCATAACTAAATCAACTTTCAGATTCTTCTTTCTCCAATATTGTTAGATATTATGGTGTTTTAAGGAGAAAGAGGACACATTGGCACACAGTGGCAAATGCGTTTTATAAGAATCTTTACAAATAACAAATTTGGTCACAGTAGCAGTTAAATAGCTCCTCCAAAGTGTATCTCAACATGTGGTGACCCTCCCCTTGTGTTATTTTGTCTGTAATTCTGCCTGGCGTGCTGCAGTCAATGGGGTTTCAAAGAGTCGAACACGACTGAGCGACTGAACTGAGCTGAAAGTTATGATTGTCTGGGCTTGTGATACTGGAGTAGTTACATGGCCTATCCACCCATTTTTGTCCACTGGTCTTTAGTGAGAAAACTTCACAGCTGTTTGTCTAGGCTACTCTAATGAGAAGCGGTTCTTCTCCTCTGCTTTTCTGAATGTTAATGAGGTGATGAGTGTGCTCCTCTTGGAAAGACGTGTGGACCTGATGTTGGAAGTTTGATGTGTTTAACAGTCACCATCATGAGACTGCGGAGAAAGTAGGGTACGGCAATATCTAAGGGTGACTAAAAATACACAAATGGCGAGGACGTACGGTGGGATGCGGATGGTCCTCTCAAGTGGCTGTCATGTGAGGAAGGCATGTGATAGAAGTGCCAGCTCATCCTCCGCGAGGTGTGTCACAGCTGATAGGGAAGAACATCAGTGTTTAACGGCTCCGGTTTAAGAAGAGAAGGAAATTTTGAATTTTCAAAATGGGAAAAAGAATGGCTTAGTTTGAAGCTAGTCCCTCTCAGTGTGTTCACACCCATCAGCCCAAGAAAACAGAATTCTTATTTGAAGTTTATCTTTGATGCAAATGAGACTCAAAAGAAAAAAATGTGAAGTCCTTAATAGCTCAATTTGTTCATCGTGAATTCTTACCCTTGATGTGTGACTTCGTTTTGCCAAATTGTGTGGTTTGGGAATTATAATATAATTGATAAATTCAGGCCAATAGTAGCTGAGGAGAAACCAGGATATGGCAGTAAAACTAGTCACAAATACTCAATTTAAAATGTGGAGAGCCAGATATAAATGCCTAGCTGTGCTGTTTGACATACTTTATAGTCCCACACAAATAACTTTGAGGGCTATGCTTTCACTTCATTTTATTTTTTTAAAGCCCCACACATCCATTAAAACTGTTACTATAAAGATCGTGTAAGTTATATAGTGTAAGTATATCCGTGCGCACTTAGCTCATGATATAAAATGTGAGGATTTTGAGTAACTAAAAAGTGCCATGCTAACTTTTTCACATTTTATTTGATATTTTTACCTTCTGCCTTATTTGTTGGTTTCCCCACCAAAGCCCCAAAGGTCCTAAAACATATTTGGAATTATCTTGGGTTTATGTACGGAATTAATACTTTGATAACTGTGAAGATATAAAATTAACACAAGAGACTATGTTTTCATAGTGGACTTTCAGAAAGTAGAAAGTAAACTTTGAACCTGGAAGACAGTACTACCAGCAGAGGAACAGGTCCTCTTAGAATTCAAATCCCTCTTCTCACAAGAATTATTGACCCACAAGATGCATAACGGTTCCTTAGTTTATTATATCCAGTCCACTGCAGCTCAGGCATGCATAGCTTTGTGTGTTGCAGAGTTCAGTAAAGAACACTGATGGAAGCCCACTGCAAAGCGAAACGCAATCATAAGGTCACAATTCTTGTTTCTCTATCTCCCTAGCACTTTTTGGAGTATCTTGTAAGAATCCACATTGCACATACACATAAGTGAATTCAGCTCACAAATCAAGCCAACTTCTTTGGAATGCTAACTCATAGGCATCCCTCAGCAGGAGAGTATCCTGTACAGAGGATAGAGAGATTCCACAGTTCAGCCCAAGTGACATACAGTGTTTCTGAATACCAATAGTATTTGCTAGTGAAAGACCTTCTTCAGATGGAAGCCCAACTTTTCAGATATAAGAATAGTTATAATAAAACCAGAGGCTCAGAACTACAAATATGTTAATATACAATTAGTTCTAGTGTCATATAGTTAAGAAATAAGATTTCTTTATGGTTCAGCAACATAGTCACATGTGGGGCATTGCCTGTAAATCACAGGCACTTCTTGTTCTTTCTAATTGGTGAACTAACATATTACCAAGTCTCTTAAATGTTATATGATCTAGATTTGTGAGCAGAGGTATCAGTTATATTTAGGAGCTCCTGAAATTCTACTTGCGTAAAAAGAACAGAGCAAAATATCTACCCGGATGTTGCTGTGCTGTGTCATGTTTCAAAAAAGAAGGAGGAATTTGCTTCAGCAATCTCTAGTTCCCACCCATAACTGTAAAAGCCTCAAATTGTATAGGCTACAGGGTGCCATAATAAAACCTTGTCAGCATTAAACACAATAATTTAGAGCAACTGATACAGCTGTAAGCAGAGTTTAAACAACAGCTCGTGAGTTGAGCAGGACCTTCTGAAATACATATTTTGAAATAAAAAAGGTTCAACTTTGTGAAATTTGAATACAAAGTCTTTAAATGAATGTTATATGAATTTGAGAGACAAAGAAATAGAACATTTGAGAAGACTGATTAATTGAGCTGCTTTATGTTGTGTGGGCCAACAGTATGGGAAATATGTATCAATACGCTTTTTAGTCACTCAAAATGGACACCATCTAATCCAAAGAAGAGAATGAGGGATGCACAAAGGCACCGCTGAATGTCTTCTGACAACGGTTTGGTGAGTGAAATGTAAAGCCAGGATTACAAATATTACACAAGTGAACACTGTTATTGCACTCAGGCTGAAAAATCCTGTTCAAATCCAATAAGTGGTTTAAGATGTGCAAATAGAGGCTTCTGCAGGGAGTCAGGCATTAGAAGCCACCTGGAGCATGTGCTAGAGATTGTATCCATCAATACAGCAGCTGGGCTGAAATTATAAAGAGAGCCGCTTTTCATCACGCTTGTTTTAATGCATACATTTCTCCTGTCACTGGCACCCCAGGAAAACTACTAAGCACAAGAATGAATGGTGCCCATTACCTGATATTCATACTTATGACAACAGAGGAAAGAATCACAACACAACAGTAAGCAAAAAAAATTGATATCCAAATTATTTTTAAGTTGCTGCAGGAGGAGAAAATCTTGAAAACCAATTGGCAATATTTTAATATGAGAAGTAGGGAGGGAGGTAGAGTCATTTCGTATCTGATTACAAATTTCCTTTTCCCAATATGATATGGACAGACTCTATGATTATTTTAAAAGTAGGATCACATTTTAAAATACATTTTGTACTAAAAGTTAAAAAGCTATCTTCTCTAATAGGAGACCATGTAAAATGCTGGTTATTTTGGAGCCAACTCATTCCCGTGTTATAGACAGAGACCACATTCTCTGTGACAGTTCTGTAACTGGACTGACTACCTGATGTTCAGACATTTTTGGCATTTTATGTGGCTCATCCCTAAATGGCAAATGCCAGCTATTGCTTAATTGTGATTTCATGATGATGGTATAGTCCATGTAACATACCATTATACTGGTGCCTTTAGAACAACATGAAGAACTGAGTATTAAAAAGGCAAAAAAAAAAAAAGAGAGAGAAAACCTTTGGTAACAAAAAGGAGGTAAGTGTTTGCTTACGATCTGGGGTGAGGATGAATTTAACTGAAAAGAGGCATGAGGGAAGTTTTAGAGGTAATGGAAATGGACTCTATCTTCATCGTGGGAGTGGTTACACAAGTGTACACTTTTACCAAATCTCACTGGATTGTGCAATTAAAATGGATGTATTTCACAGTATGCAAATTATACTTCAATAAAGGTGATTTAAAAAAAAAAAGCCTAGATATCAGAAATATCATGTATGTTGAGATTTCATGATGATAGTATTTTGTTGTTTGAAAATAGAAGTGATCTTTTACATAAGTAACCTCAGTTTTCTCCCTTCATTTTAATTTGTTGAATATTTGCAAAATCACATTTCCCTATACGAGAGGAGTTCTCAAATTTGTTGAGATTGTTGGGTTGTACTCAAGAGAGAATGAGCTCTTTGAAGGGAAACTTTCCTTATGTTAAATGCGTTGAAGTGAGTTAATCAAGAAAACAGGGCCTGACTTGATACTTAAGACTCTAGGCTAAATTGATATAGTCTTTTTTTTCCTGCACAAAGTAATATATGGTTCACAAAGGAGGCTGGTATGGTAGTTCATGGATAAGCATGCCTTTAAATGCAATGGAAAGAATACCGTGGTCTAAATGCAATGGAAATAATTAAGAGGCCTAAAAATTTTCCTAAACCACTTCTATTAATCTTCAACCCTGGATCACTTAGCCTTTCAAAGCCTCAATGTCTTCCCCTATAACTTAAAAAAACTGTGCCCAATCTGTGGTTTTCATACTAGTTTCATTTTAACAACCATATTTTAAACAATATATTTTACAGAAATATATAAATAAGTAAATAACAGATTAAAAAATAGATGAGTAGAGTTATTTTAGGTGAATTGGGAGTGTGGGAGCCTGCAACTTTGCACATTACAGTAACACCACTCTGAAAACCTTATGCATAGAGCTTTCTACCTATGCACGCATGCATGCTAAGTCACTTCAGTCGTGTCTGACTCTTTGCAATTCTATGGACTATAGCCCACCAGGCTCCTCTGTCCATGGGATTCTCCAGGCAAGAATACTGGAATGAGTTGTCATGCCCTCCTCTAGGGAATCTTCCTTACCCAGGGATTGAACCTGTGTCTCTTACATCTACTTCATTGGTGGGTAGGTTCTTTACCACTAGCGCCACCTGGGAAGCCAAAAAATCATATTTTACCAAGTTGCTTTCCAAAAAGTTCTACCCATTCATTCTCACCACCAATAGGTAATGTTCTTTAGGTCACCACTAAGTAGCGAACAGGTATGCTAAATATTTTGGTCATGCCTAGCCTTAGGTCATCTTTAAATCTTATATTTTTAAAATTGAATTTCATTTTAGAAATATTTGAGATGATTCATTCTTCCTACATGAAGATCAAACACTTCCAAGACAAAAAGAACTGGGGATACACCTTCAAGCAAAACAAAGTACCCTGGAAATTTTCCCATTCATTCATGCATTTGTTTAGAATCAACTACGTGCCACGCAGTTGCATCAGGTTGAAAAAGTGAAAGTATTAGTCACTCAGTTGTATCCAACTCTTTGCAACCCCATGGACTGTAGCCCACCAAGATCCTTTGGCCAGGGGATTCTTCTGGCAACAATATTGGAGTGGATTTCCTTCTTCAGGGGATCTTGCTGACCCAGGGATCAAACCCAGGTCTCTTGCATTGCAGGTGGATTCTTTACCATCTGAACCACCAAGATTATGGATATACAAATTTAGGTTCAATTTGGTTCACTGCCGTTAAAAAGTTCATAGTCTAGTGGTCGGATCAAAAAGACACATTCTATTAAGACTTGTCTTGGTAGCTCAGATGAGAATCCAGCAAACAGTCCTAACCTAAGGCAGCCTGGAGTCACCTTTGTGCAGAAAATAACAGTTGGTTTGTGGTTTAACATTTAACCAGATGGATTCTGGAGAAAGGAATTGTGTATGGTGGACACAGTATTCCGTTAGAAGCACTAGCATGTACAGAAAGGTCAGAAGTCACAAAAGTTCACAGTGTGGTTGAATATGGGTGCTAACCTCCTGAGGTTCAAGTATGTGGCCTCTCTGTCCTAGTAATGAATCGGGGATTTTTTCCTGGTATTTCCCCTTAAAAATTTGAAACTCCTTTCACATCAAAAATGAAGAAAAGAATGCATAAATCTAATTATCTTTTAGTCTTCCTAAACTATACTTTAAAAGTCTTTGAAACACTTTCAGAAAATATGTAATACTTTATGCTCTATTTAATCCTATGTATAGATCATTTTAAGAATCACTTTAATCAATTTTTTCTGAAAATTTAAAATGTTGATATAAATTAAATATTTTTAAAAGTGCTAAATATTTAGAGACAGACTACTGGAGAAGCCTTTGTCTGATCCTTATGATTTGAATTGATATCTGACTTTAAATGATATGATTGGATGTTTAGCTTCTACAAATCAAAGACCCTGGAGTGTTTGTAGATTTGTCTTGTCAACACCAAGCTAGACATAGACACAGGTACAACCCAGGCTTAGAGAGAGGAAAGTTAAAATTTGGGACTTACCTTGGGATTGAGTAAATTTTAAAAATCTGTTTCCTTGAAGCTCAACCATTTCATAATGAAAATCTTTCATATATGATTGGCTTTTAAGGTTTATTTAAGCCTTCTAATACTAGTGATAGAGAAAATAAATTCTACTATGCCCAACACACAAATTAAAAAATCATAAATTCCTTCAAATCATGGATTTCCTAACTCCTTGCCCACTTCTGCAAGGCTAGCTATGAATTAAATTCACAGTGAGCAAATTCCAGCGTGTGAATTTCAGCTGTCATATTTCAGAAAACGGACTGCAGAAACAGGAATTAAACGTAAAGTTCCAGGGACTCACCCTTTTGATTTAACAATGGAGGAGTCTGAGCACAGCTTAAGCAAAAGGAACATTTGATCCTCCTTAAGTCTTTCCCCATTGTTATGTGAAGGAGAGCAATTCCAATCATTTATTCGAAGGAAGCCCTGCAAAACGCTTAAGAATGTTTGCTGACTAAAAATCATCAGATTTAAGAGAGGAAAAGTATTGTACCCCCACCTATAGTGACTATTCACTGCAAAATTCTATTACTCCTAAAGAGAAAAACTGAAGAGAATTGTCATCTTTCATGTTTCTGTTTTGTCCCCTGTGAGCTTCTTATTCTGTGTTATTTTTAGTTGGCAGTTAATAATGCAGATTTCCCAACTAGAAAAATTCAGTTTTTTTTTTTTTCCTTAGAAGGACAGACTTAAAAATAAACAAATTATCTAAATACCTACTTGGTTAAATTAAAAGAAAAAAAAGTTTTCTCTGTGGAACAGTTTCTGTACACTTTGGTCCAGAATTTAATTTATATTTTTAAACAAACATGGTGAATTTCTGTAGTGGAAATTTGCCATTTGGTTTCTTAAATCAGTTACAGTTTAAGCCATTGATTCATGAATCATTCAAAAAAGTAAGCCTGAGTTACCAGCATATGACAGCAAGAGCTGAATTCTCAGAGGAAATGGAACCGTGGCTTGTTTATCTTGGAGAGCATTCTTGTCATAATTTTTACTGTGCACATATATTTTGTTGGCAATTTTGTCTGTTTTTCCTATTCTCAAGTAGAATTAAAAAAAAAAAAAAAAAAACCACCTAAAGAGAAAAAGAGAAAAGTACTACTCACCGGTCCTGGTAAAGCTATTAAAGGATTGAAAACCTCTCCAGTGAAGGAGCAGACTCCCTTTCCTTCAGTACAAGGGAGGGGGTGGTATATGATGAGTTCCTGGGCAGGAAGCAGGGAAAAGCACTCGCATTCACGTTATACCACCACCCACCGAGGGCCCTAAACCTGCAAGGGCTTCTCCAATGGACTCTGTGAGTGGCTGGCCTAGCCTGCTTGCAGAAGATGCTGAGGAGAGTAACAGCGCTGGGCAACTGGACATCGCATGGGTGCCCAAGAAGACATAGATACACACAGGCCAGATTCTCTAGGTTCAGCTCCAAAGGTGGAAGCCAACGGGGGTGGGGAAGTCAGAGCAAGTGGTACCTCAATCCACCACTCAAGTGCAAGGGATCAGAGAAAACCCACACGCTCGGAAACTGGAAAAAGATAGCTGTCCACGGACGCGATCATGAATCGGAAAGTCTGGTTTCCGAGATCATTAAAGCTAGGATTGCTGATAGAATGGTTTAGGGGGATTGGAAGGGGACTACGAACAGTCATTCGAATCCCTTTGCTTTCATGAGTCTGGGCTGCTTCCCACACGTGAGAGGGAGATGCTCAATTGAAGGTCTCACTTGAGGGAGGGTGAAACAGACCCCAGTGGGGTGGGGTTCGGGGGGAGCACAGGGAAAGACAGAGGAAAGGCTTAAAAACTGAAAGGTAGAAAAGTATTCTGGCTTAACTGTGTGAGGCCCAAGGTTCAGATCCCATTTTGGCATTAGGAGGGTGATTGAATTTTTCCGAGTCCGTAAAATGGGGGCATATAACACTGTCTTCTTTAGAACACTAGAGGTATGTGATAAACAATGTAAGCGAATATGCTTTACAAAGAGTTATTTGAAATGTCATTATAAAGGGCACCCTCCAAGTCTGCACAAACGAGTTCGAGTTACTTCTGGAGACACTGGTCTCTCAGGTCTGCCGTTTAATGTTTAGGCAAATTAATCCAAGAACTTATACATTTCTTGGGGTCCTCTTCATCCTTCTCACTTATTCATGTTTAATTAGACCTTACCTGTTAATTCCTTTAAAATTTTTGGAAAACTTTCTATAAACTTCAACATCCAACAAACTCCTACTGTGTGCAAGACTCTATGTCAGATGCAGTGAATTTTTAAAATTATTTTGAAATTGTCCATCTTCTGTCAAAATACTTCAGTGTTTTTTTGTATTTCTGGGGGACAAACAATACATATTTAAAGGCTGCTACAAATTTCTTTCTTTTTTGGAAACAAACCATTGAAGCACAATTTGAGAAACAAGAACAGAAGACAAAATTCTATTGCAGTCTTATTAATTTGACCAAAAATTTTTTTAAATGTTTTTCAGGATTACTGCTGCCAAGAGTTTTATACATCAGGGACCTCATTTATAAATGCATTATTTACTTTGTCTCTCTACTCACTTACACAGATAGAATCAATACAGAATTTACTTACTGCAAGCTGTGTAAGGTTCCAACAAGACTTAATTCCTATATGGATTTTTCTTCATCACTAGATGTATTCTCATTTTCAAAAGGTTTACCACAACAAAACAAAAAAGCTACAAAATACTTTCATGGGTCGATGCTATTTTTTAATTTTAAAGAAACTGCTCCCATTTTTCTTTATTTCAAGTTTACCCACAGCTAAGTATTTTCCTATTCAATTGAAATAAAGAGTAGCTGTCACCTCGATTTAAGCCCAGATGAAATCACCCAAACATTCTTGAGCAGTGTCCATGAGCTGGGGGAGAACGACAAACCCTCAATCTCAGTTCTACTTGCCGAATATGGAGTTTCAACAAATACTACTAAGAAAACATTGTGACACTGTTGCATGTCTGCATCTCACATTTCTAGGAAAGGTCAGACATTTTTTGTCTAAGTGGAAAACAGGGTGACATGACGATAATTAGAGTGAGTAATCCAAAAGGCAGCAAAGCAGTGAGTCCAAGCCTGTCTCCAAAGTCAGTTTCATGGATGTGAGTACTGGTTCCAGTGATTCCAAGACTCACTAATCATGGGACTTTGCCAAGTCTTGACCTCCCCGCTCCCATAACTGTGCTTCGGTTTCCCTGTCTGTGAAATGTTGATAATTATTCTTTCTTCCTCATACAGCTGGATGTTTAAGGATTACGTGAGACAAAGAATGAAAACTCGTCAAAGTACATATGGCTAGTAGGCACTCAACATGAGCTGTTTTCGTCATCAGTTGAGACTAACCTCTGATATTCCAGTCTGTCCTTGATTCTCTCTCTGGTAATTGCATCATTCCTTTCATACACAAGTTCGGGAAGCTGGATGTGTTAGTCTATCAAGTATGTAACGCATTCCTGCTTTTCTCCCTCAAAGTGTTTAGAAAATTCCTGCATTGTATCATGACCAACAGCAACATGTGCGCATTTTGCAAAGAAGTAAATGTCAACCAAACTGTCCAACAAATATCTTCTTTAACTGTGGTTTTTTTTTTTTTTTTTGGAAAGTGTAGAAAGGAAAAGCAGAGATGAAGGAACAGCCTAGTCACTTGACAAACCCAAAGAGATGCTATGGAACCAGAGCTAAAGCCCTTTTATACCTTGAGCAAGGCTTATTTTCCTAGACAGCAACCTCAGTGCAGTGGTTTCTGCTCCTTGGGCTTTACACTGAGCAGGCTTAGCCACACCTGCCAAGATTATTCTCCTGGACCACTGTTTATCAGCCTTGGCACTACTAACAGTTTTGGTCTGGATAATTCTTTGTTGCCTGTGACATCCTATGCATTGTAGAATGCTCAGCAGCATCCCTGACCTCTACCCATGAGATTCCAGTAGCATCTCTCTGTGCCTCTAGGTTGAGAAAACCAAAATTGTCTCTACAAATTGCCAGAAGTTCCCTGAAGGGTGCAGTCACTCCTAGTTGAAAACTACTGCTATGGAACACACGGACTGGGAATTGGGTGATGTTCACCCACTAATACTTCAGCTTAAGAATTCATTAGGATAGTAATCCATCAATAAGTTTACCCAGCAGTAAGCCATTTTCATTCCCAAATCACTCCCATTATCTGTCCTTCCTTAGTTTAGGCATTCATCCATTATTTTTCACCTAAAAATGTTATTGTGGACCTGCACTGAGCCACTATCTTAGCTTGGGCCCTGTAATTCTTGCCTGCACCTCCTACATCGTTTTCTCACTGACACCATTTTTTTCCTGCTGCAATGTAAGTTACTAGCAAAATCTGCTCATCTTTGTAGTTTTATTATCAAACAGAACCTGGTTCAAAATTAGTATGTAAAATAAAGATTGATTAAATCAAATTAAAAAGAACAGTTGGGAAATCCACTCAAATTAGTGTCCCCCTATTGTATTGCCTCCCTTGTTTATTTCGTATCACTTACCATTGTGTTAAACTGCATTCTGTTTTTGTTTATTCACTCATCTCTCATCTAACTCCCCCCTCCACCATCACTGGTTTTTTGTTGTGTTTTAGTCGCTAAGTCATATCTGACTTTTTGGTGACCTCATCATTTAGCCCCCTAGGTTGCTCTGTCCATGTGATTCCCCAGGCAGGAATACTAGAGTGGGTTGTCCTTTCTTTCTCCAGGGGATCTTCCTGACCTGGGGATCGAATCCAAGTCTCCTGCATTGGCAGGCAGATTCTTTACCACTGAGCCACTGGGGAAGCCCCACCACCACCACTAGACTATAAATTATACGAGGGTAGTGAGCATTTTCTATGTTGTTGATGCTGTTTACCAGCATGTACAATGTGTGCTGGGAACATAGTAAAAGCTCAAAAAAAAAAAAAATACTGAATAAATAAATACAAAAGGTGGGCTGAAAAGCAGAAGCTAGTTAATAGAACCAAGAATGACTGGTCACAGATGTAGGAAGGGAAGTGAGAGAATATATCCAAATAAATAAAATATTTAATTAATGTGTCACACTTTATTTGAAAAATAAATACACATATTTTGAGAAAGCACACAGCAACAATAAACTCAACCCTAGATAGAAGAAACAGAAAGGGCTTTCAGTTTTTCCTGCTACCTATAGGAAATAGATTTGGCAGCTGCTGTTACAAATGAAAGGAAAAATGTTCATGCACAAGGTTCGTGTTCTTGTGATTGATGGACATTTCCTTTGGAAAGTATGCCTATTTATAATCACAAATAAAATTCCTGTTGTCTCATGAACAACAGACCATGAGTCTTATGGATTTGCTTCCAAGAGTTAAATAACCTCCTAATTCCACTTGACAGTAAGGATAAAGCTACTGTTCTGCTGTGATAGATAATCCCCTGCATGGGGTGGTGGGAATGAAGGAGCAACAAGGAGGCAGGGGAGAGGGGACATCCATCTTGCTAAGCAATTTATGAATTGAACCCTAAGTCCTTAATGTACTGGGTGGTGAGTCAGTGTGCTAATGCATACTTGATTGAATTTGGTTTAAAATGCTAAGTTAAAGTGTGCAGGTGTCTCAAGCAGGTGCACGGTATTCTGCTAATAAACAGAAGACGTTCAACCTGAGGCAAGGCTTGTATTGCGGCATTATAGAAATTTCACGGATCTACAGAAAATACATGAAATATTGCTTTAGGGAGGGCTATTCATTCGGTATCTCTTCAAATGCTGTAAATCAAGAAAACAACGTGCTAGTTCAAATTTGTTCCATGAGATTTTTTAAATACATTTAAAATGAAATATAATGATAATTTCCCTCTATTAGAGTATCATTGTATTTACATAAGTGAGTCTCAAAAATGCTGTACTTGAAACATATATATATATGAAAATCATATCATGCTGTATTTTTTTCTGAAACACTTATGAACACAGTTGGAGTCCCAGTGTCATAATGAAAAATTGCTGTTAATTTTCAGCTTATGAATGTGAAGAGCTGGGAACTTGGGCTGCACAGGGAATTCATTTGTGCAAGCTACAGAGATCCACTATTTAGGGTCTGGTAGGGAGGGATTGAAGGCAGGAGGAGAAGGGGACGACAGAGAATGAGATGGCTGGATGGCATCACCGACTCGATGGAGGTGAGTCTGAGTGAACTCCAGGGGTTGGTGATGGACAGGGAGGCTTGGCATGCTGTGATTCATGGGGTCGCAAAGAGTCGGACACGACTGAGCCACTGAACTGAACTGAACTGACTGAAGATGTGAAGTGGCCTTGTCATTCCAGAAAGAGGACCAGCTGGCAAGGGAGGGCTTTACTCTGGGAGTGGCAGTTTCCTATGGGAAATGATCCCATATGAGAGACGCGTGAGAAGAAATCTGGCATATTTTCCATCTTGCCCCAAACAGGTTTAAATAAGATGTCATTCAATAACTCTTTCACACAAAATTCTTTAGTTTGGACGTCTGCCCTTATGGTGTTTATTAAACTATCACTAACAGGAGCTACAGCAAGTTTCATTATTTACTGTCCATCAGGGAGCTAATTCACTGCCTTGAGTTAGCTATAATTTAAATAGTGATACTGTTGAGTATTATAGACTGATTTCTTTGGCGCCTATAGTTCATGTCATAATCTTTTGTATGTAGATTAGAACATGCAATAACCTACTATGTGTTCTCTGTTAAATATTAATATGTTACATTTATCTAATACATTTCTCTGAGGATTGATCACATGAAGTGGAAAATTTCCTATTCATTTTCCTGTCTGTAGATAAAAAAATCTCCTCTTTTAACCTTGGATGTGCCTATGTGCCACAACTAGATTGGAAAACAATCATTTAGCTGCAGTCTAAGCAAGGTTTATAGCAAGATTTATAAAGCCACCTACATTGTGCTTTCAAGACTGAAACAAAATTTTACTCTATTCTTTTCTTATCCGTCTGACATAGCCCTAGATGAAAAAACCCAAAGTTGGTCCCACACTTTGCAAAAAATGCAAAATGAATAGCAAGTTCTAAGGTATTGTTAATGATAATTACGTTGCTCTACATTAGATCAAGAAATTTAATCATCTTACAGCTGGAAATTTGTACCCTTTGACCAACATCGTCCCATTGCCCTGCCCTACCTCTGGCCATCACCATTCTCCTCTCCGTTTCTGTGAGTTCTGTCTTTATATTGTTCAGTCGTTCAGCTGCTCAATCATGACTGACTCTTTGTGACCCCATGGACTGCAGCCCGCCAGGCTTCCCTGTCCTTCACTATCTCCCAGAGCTTGCTCAAACTCATGTCCATTGAGTAGGTGATGCCATCCAACCATCTCATCCTCTGTCGTCCCCTTCTCCTCCCGCCTTCAATCTTTCCCAGCATTAAGGTCTTTTGCAATGAGTCAGCTCTTCGCATCAGGTGACCAAAGTATTGAAACTTCAACTTCAGCATCAGTCCTTCTAATGAATATTCAGGGTTGATTTCTTTTATGATTGACTTGTTTGATTTCTTTGCAGTCCAAAGGACTCTCAAGAGTCTTCTCCAGCACCACAGTTCAAAAGTATCAATTCTTTGGCACTCAGCCTTTTTCATGGTCCTGCTCTCACATCCATATGAGACTACTGGAAAAACCATAGCTTTCATCATACCGATAGACCTTGGTCAGCAAAGTAATGTCCCTGCTTTTTAATACTCTGTCTAGGTTTGTCATAGCTTTTCTTCCAAGGAGCAAGCGTCTTTTAATTTCTTGGTTGCAGTCACTGTCCGTAGTGATTTTGGAGGCCCAAATTAAGGCTATCACTGTTTCCATTGTTTTGCTACCTATTTGCCATGAAGTGTTGGGACCGGATGCCATGATCTTAGGTTTTTGTCTTTATATTTTCAGTATATTAGTGAATATATACAGTATTCCTCTTTCTGACTTATTTCACATAGTATAATGACCTTATTCTCTACCATATTGATATCCAGTTTTTCCAACATTATTTTTCATAGAAACTATTCAGTGAGTACCCAATGAATATTCTTGGCTCTTTTATAAGTATTAGCTGATTGTATATTTCTGGGCTGCTGATTCTGTTCCATTCACCTTGTGTGTCTGTTTTTATGCCAGTACAATACTATTTTGATAATCAAAGCTTTGTAATAAAGTTTGAAATCAGGAATTGTGATGCCTCCAACTTGGTTCTTCTCTCAGGGTCTTTTGTGGTTCCGTACAAATTGTTAACTGTTTTTTTTATATTTTTGTGGGAAATATAATTGAAATTTTGCTAGGGCTTATATTGAATCTATAGATGTCTTGGGTTGATTGGATTTTAAAGAATATTAATTCTTCTAATTTGTGAGTTCAGAATATGTTTCAATTTATTTGTGTCTTCTTCAATTTCTTTTCTTAATGTGTTGTTTTCGGTGTATTGATCTTTTATCTCCTTGTAAATGCATTCCTATTATTTTTTATGTTCTTGGATTGGGATTATATACTCTGTTTATATTTTTGATACTTTATTGTTAGTGTATAGAAATGTAACTGATTTTTGTATGCTATCTTTGTATCCTGCAATTTCACTGAATTGGTTGATTAATTCTAATAGCGTTTGATGGAGTTCCTCACCCAGTGAATATAGAGTTAAGTGGGAATAGTTGAGCGCCAAATTTCTGTCTTATCTTTATGGCTGGGGCATTATTTAGGGGGATTCCTTGGGGCTTTAAGTGAGAATCTTGGACCCATAGGGGAGGAGGCAAGTTATTTCTTTCATCTAACCTGATCTCTCATGCCTCGTCTTGGAGCTATTGTTTGCCTTGCTTTTGAGAATGGAGGAAGGGACAGAGAACACGCTCTATCAATGATCTTGATGGACTTGGAATTTGTTAAAAATGTTAGAAGGTGCTCAGAGTCAGAATTTTGTGTTTTGCTTTCTTTTTAATTCCTTTGGTGCTTTAATTCATGTAGTGCATTTTAGTGATTTAAAATAGGATTAGCCTAGAGTGATTTTGCACTAAAAGAGTTACTGACCTGTCAGAAGCCTACTCATTTTATCTGTGTTTATTTTTCTCCAACAGAAAATCATCTAGTAAACTGTAGGGTTTTTTTTTTTGTTATTTACTTTTCACTCTTTGCTTTTAGTAACTAAACTCACTATAATGTGCATAACTCAAAGGTCTTTGTTTATTACTTTTTCAACTTTTACTGATGGTCCTGCAACAAATCATGTACAGCATGCAGGCTCAGAATCACTTAAAGGCATTTAAATGCAATATTTGACCAGTTGAGATCTGGTACCATTTTTTTTCTCCCAAATATTAGTTCATAGCAGAGATCAGTATGCAAAAACAGAATTCGTTATCTTTATCAAGGAACCAGCAATCTATAAAACTCTTCAAAATTTACAGCCTATATTTTTCAAATGCATATAATTTTGAGATAATCCTTACCTAGCTCAGTTTTATTCTATTGCAGTGATTCTTAAACTTCAACAAGCATCAGAATCACTTAAGGGATTTACTAATACAGATTACAGTGTCTCACACAGGAGTTTCTGTTTTAGTAGGTCTGGCATGATAGGTTGGTACTTTTAAGTTTTAACAAGTTTCCAGAAGACGCTAATGCAATCCCAGCCCAGGATTGCCCTCTGAAAACCAAGGTTCGGCATTACTCTAAGTGATTTGAAGCGTTAATGCAACAATCAAAACTGTTTCCTCAAGAAAGAATTCTTTGATTGTTCCAAGAAAACCTTGCCTTCTCGCCCATTAGTTCTAGAGTTAGCACTTACACAGCGCTTTGCAAATTTTTCTTTGCTTGTCTGTTTTCCTAACTTGACTTACATTCCTTAAGGACAAGAACTGTGTTTTGTTCATGATAATATTTTTAAGACACATTGAATTTCAACACAGCATAATGTATAACACATTTATTGATATATAAAGAATACAAAAAGAGGGCATATTTTTTCTCTAACACTTTGTTTAGACAACATTTAACCACTTGGTATTGTCATTTGAATGTTAAAATGATCTTAAACAGTATATATGAAGCCAGAATAGTAAAAGAAAAATGCTGAGTCAAATCTGAGATCACTTAATATCTTAAAAGAACCAAAGTTTGGGGGTGGAAATCTGACTGCAGTGTGAAGAAAGTTAGGGTTGCCAGAGGAAACTGGGTTGCCAACTTCTTTAAATGAAAAGGAGAGTTTAATGAGGTGTGACTATACTGTGGCCCAAAACCACAGACCACTTCATGTGAAGCTTTGTCTTTTCTGATCTTGAGGATAATGTCCCTGAGAAATGAACCTGACTATTTGAGAAGGCATTTCAAAGAATTTGACTGGAAAAGAAACTCCAAATTATTTGGAATGGCCTAATTGGATTCTTAAGTGGATTTTTTAAACTTGGGAAAAATTAAAACTTAAATGGAGATATGATGAACTAAATCAAACTCATAAAATAAATATTTTTGATGTGAGAAATGATATATACATTTTGAGAACTTGAGAACTTGTAATATTTACAAGAATTTAGTGAGTTATCTAATATATTTCAATTTAAGTGTGTGATTGAGTAATGAATTTTTCTTGATGTTTTTATTTGAAATTTATGAGCATCTGATGTATTAAGAGTACTTAACACTTAATATAACTTAAGACTCATCTTATCCATATATTAAACATATTAGCTCTGCAAATGTTTTCTCTGGTAAATATTCTTTGTTAATCCAAAAAAAAAAAAAAAGTGAACTACTTAACAATGAAATAAAATTTTTTGACTTTATAAAGGCAGCTCAAAATGTTTAAGGTGAATTATTAAAAGCCATGTTAACAGTGATTAAGATTTAATAATATGATAATGAGTTAAACCTAATAGACTAAGGAAAAACTATTTTAAGAACATATATCTTTAATAAATTCAATATTAATTCAAAAAACTGAAGTAGTGAATAATATTTTTGCATATAAAAGTCACCTGTTAAGAACACCAAACTGGAAAACCCATAGGCTGGTTTTCCCAATGGTCATGTATGGATGTGAGAAGCTGGACCACACAGAAGGCTGAGCGCTGAAGAATCGATGCTTTTGAGCTGTGGTGTTGGAGAAGACTCTTGAGAGTCCATTGGACTAAAAGGAGATCAAACCAGTCCAACCTAAAGGAAATCAACCCTGAATATTCATTGAAAGGACTGATGCTAAAGCTGAAGCTCCAATACTTTTGAGCCACCTGATGCAAAGAAGCAACTCATTGGAAAAGACCCTGATGCTGGGAAAGACTGAGGGCAGGAGGAGAAGGGGATAACGGAGGATGAGATGGTTGGATGGCATCACCAACTCGATGGACATGAGTTTAAGCAAGTTCTGGGAACTGGTGATGGACAGAGTGGCCTGGCATGCTGCAGTCCATGCAGTCGCAAAGAGTCAGACATGACTGAGTGATAAATGAACTGAAGTGAACCAAAGAATACCAAACACCTCATGCTTTTGGAGGGACAGAAATGTATGGCTGCACAGGTGTGGTCACATAGACTGCCCCTATTATAAGCATGTGCTTGGTCCACTGAAAAACCTTTGGGAACCGTGTCTAACTTTTGGCATTGGATGACAGATCTAAAGAAGAGTTAGCATCTAATTGTAATGATATGGTACTGCCACAAAACACACAGGCATCAAGTTCATTTTAGTTCTTATTGACCAGGAACTGGAATGAGTTATATCTGTTAAAGAGGATTGGGTACCTTTCTCACAGACCCCTGCCATTTCTTTAACTCTTTGCTTTAAAAATGTACTCACTGAAGGGCAGGCAGGTCACTGAACAATATGTGAGTGTGAGTGAGTTTGTTAGTCACTCAGTCGAGTCTGTTTTGTGACCCTACGGAGTGTAGCCCGCCAGGTCCTCTGTCCATGGAATTCTCCAGGCAGGAATACTGGAGTGGGTAGCCACTCTCTTCTCCAGGGGATCTTCCTGATCCAGGGATTGAACCCGGGTTTTCTGCATTGCAGGCTGATTCTTTCCTGTGTAAGCCACTAGGGAAGCCCCAAACAATATGTACCCATTCTTTTAAAAAGAGCTACTGTTATATTGCACCCCTTTCAAATGCATCCTTATTTCCACCTCATGAAATACAGAGCAAAATGCTTCGTTTTCAGGATCTTTCAAACCCACGTCAACCACACATGTGCCTCCCCCACACTCCATCAGACATCACAGGAGACGTGTGTGAGCTTTCTCGCTCCTCCGGGGCACGCGTTCATCCCCTCACCTGTGTCTGTGCTTGCTTTGCTCTCCTAGCTCAGAACCCCCTTTCCTACTATCTTGGCTTGTTTTAATCCCATGGTATTCCGATGTCCTTCATGAAAATTTCCTTAATTTCCTGGCTCTCACTGGATTCCTCCTTCTCTGCTGCAGTTTAGAATATTTGTCTCTATGCCACATGTTTACAGATAAATATTCTATAATGTAGGGCTTCTCAGGTGGCATGCGTGGTAGAGAACCTGCCTGTCAGTGCTGGAGACATAAGTGATGAGGTTCTATCCTTGGGTCGGGAAGATCCCCTGGAGAAGGAAATGACACCCCACTCCAGTATTCTTGCCTGGAAAATTCCATGGACAGAGGAACCTGGTGGGCTACAGTCCATGGGGTTTGCAAAGAGTCAGACACGACTGAAGGGAGTTACCACACGATACATGTTTAAGCACTGAAGTGTATTTTAAAAATATTCTACCACTACATATAAATTACAGTGGTATAATATTTACCAAAAATATTTATGAATCCCTCTAACACCTTTGTTTGCCTCCATTCCAAATACGCATACAAATGGACACACACAGTCTCGCAAACTTGACCTTGGACTTTAGGGTCATAGAGAAATGAGGTGCAGCCAAATAAAAGCGAAAACAAATGAAGTACATTTTTATATTTTTAAGACAGAAAGTCCACCTTGCCTGGTAAAGCACAGATTTGGGAAAAAGTCTTTTCTAATTTATTTTTCCTATGGTACAGTAAAAGCAAAATTAAATGCTATTCTCACTGGACTTGGAGAGGAGAGAGAATCAGAGAGGAGAAGGAGAGAAGCAAAGCTTAGAAGGCAAAGCTGAAAGACAGTGTCTGGGGCCTGAGAACCACACCCGAAAGGACAGAGTGTGGGTGTTACCCAGTGGAGAGGGCTTGCAGAGGGCAGCCCTGTCACTGGAATCCAGTTATAGGGAATGGCTGCACCCAAGGATCTCCATGGACCCCAGTCTATGGTTCCCTGCTCTAAACTCCACAATGCTGTGTAAAAAGTTGCTAAGTACTGTATTCATGTCGAAGTATGGCAAAAATCACCACAATATTGTAAAATAATTATCCTCCAATTAAAATAAATACATTTTAAAAAGTTGCTAATTATTATAAGGTTATCTTAAGGAAAAATATTATAAAATTTCAGAAAGTAAAAATAGCATAAATAAATTCTAACATCTACTGATGAAGGATTTATATGAGGGGAAATCCTCAAGTAACTTAAAATAATAAGGGAATTTGAAATGAGCTACATTAAGTTTTCAGGAGAACGATGCAAGCTAGAGTTACAGGAAGTACAGAGTAGACATCATTGCACACCTGAGACAGTACATTGAAAAGCAACCTTCTCTCTGTAGTAATATCTTGAGTAGCCCGATATATGACGGCAAGTCCCCACTAACTTTGTTGCCAAGTGTTCCCCAGCTATTTCTGAGGGGCCCCAGGGTTCTTCTACTCGGATGATGGGTGAAGTCTGCTTCCTTCTGCCTGCTGCCTCCCCAGGTAGCTCTCTCTACAGCTAATGACCTTCCTGATGAGTGTAATTATTCTTTGCTGAGATAGCAGCTGTTGGGAAAGGGACATGTCCTCCTCCATCACAGACCCAGTTAGCTCTATCTCTGATTCTCTCACAGTGCTCCTGACTTAAGAGGACTTTGTTGACATTTAAAGATGGTGGAAAAGAAACAAAGTTCACGATGAAAGTGAAAGTGAAGTCACTCAGTGGTGTCCAACTCTTTGTGACCCCATGGACACCAGGTTCCTTCGTCCATGGGATTCTCCAGGCAAGAATACTGGAGTGGGTTGCCTTTTCCTTCTCCAGGGAATCTTCCCTACCCAGGGATCGAACCCAGGTCTCCCTCATTGTAGACAGACGCTTTACCATCTGAGCCACCAGGGAAGTAACTTTACAATATTGCTGGTCTAATACTCTGTTTCCTTGTATTCTCCACCCTCTACGCTCCTCCACATGATGCCCACTATCCAAAATTGACTTCTCTCATGTCACAGGTGGCTTCTGGTCGATCCCAGAGATGTGTGCTTTCTGATTTATGCCTAAGTAAAAATAGATACCTTCTCTTTCTCAAAACACCAGAGTCCTTTGCTTTTCTCTGATTAGACTCACTCAGACTGTATGTCCTTCTCTGAGCCAAAAACCCGGAGATTATGACTGATTGATTTAGGCCAGACTTACAAGCCCATTCCTGAATCAATAACTTTGACAAAGGGAGGCCACCTGAAGCGTTAAGTCCAATCAGGACTCATGCCGAGAGCTAGGGGATGATCAAACCCCTTTCATCTACAAGGATGGAGAGAGAAAAAAACGGAAGGCAATTTCCCTTACCCCACACTTGTCCTGGTGTCTCATTACTATAAGCCAGCCAAGTCTGGCTCCCTGCCAGCCCCAGACCAGCCTCCACATTGCCAAAGAGTCACTTCACAGTGTCACCGCCAAATCCCAAGGAGTTTATTCTATTTATGGAGTTTAGGCTAATCTGTATTGCTGGCTCCCTGTCTCAGAGAAAAGGAAGATTGTTTAAATGTCAATATAAGATACTGTAAAGTTTTCCAAAGTTTTACGTGGACTTCATGTGTTACTGCAGATGTCTCATTTCTTTGGAAGATACTTTATAGGCTCTGACAGATTGGTCTCACTATATATCAGAGGCCAATTTACTACTCCTTATCAGATTTGTAAAGTATGGGGAAGTCACACTATATATCTAGTTGTTTCATTTACATCCAGCTAGATTTTTAGGCTTCTTAAGAGCAAAGTCTTCATCTTACTTTTTTTTTTGATCATGATTGGAGTTTCATGAAGTTCAACCTAATGTATTTCTTTGTACTAATCAATAAATATTTGCAAAACATCATGAGCTCTTTGAGGGTAGAAACTATGGGAAACATATCTTTGTATTTACAAGGCCAAGGGCAATCCTAGTGAGGTTCCTAGCTCAGATGGTAAAGAATCTGCCTGCAATGCAGGAGACATAGGTTCGATCCCTGAGTCAGAAAGATCCCCTGGAGAAGGGAATGGCTACCCAATCCAGTATTCTTGCTGGAGAATTCCATGGACAGAGGAGCCTGGCAGGCTACAGTCCAATGTGGCTGACTGGAGAAGGGAATGGCAAACCACTTCAGTATTCTTGCCTTGAGAACCCCATGAACAGTATGAAAAGGCAAAAGATATGACACTGAAAGATGAACTCCTCGGGTCAGTAGGTGCCCAAGATGCTACTGGAGGAGATGGAGAAATAGCTCCAGAAGGAATGAAGAGGCTGAGCCCAAGCAGAAAGAACACCCAATTGTGTTCATGTCTTGTGGTGAAAGTAGAGTCCGATGCTGTAAAGAAAAATATTGCACAGGAGCTTGGAGTGATAGGTCCATGAATCAAGGCAAATTGGAAGTGGTCAAGCAGGAGATGGCAAGAGTGAACATCAACTTTCTAAAAATCAGTGAACTAAAATGGACCAGAATGGGTGAATTTAATTCAGATGGCCATTATATCTACTTCTGTGGGCAAGAATCTCTTAGAAGAAATGGAGTGGCCCTCATAGTCAACAAAAGAGCCCGAAATGCAGTATTTGGGCGCAATCTCAAAAACGACAGAATGATCTCTATTCCTTTCCAAGGCAAACCATTCAGTATTATAGTAATCCAAATCTATACCCCAACAATTAATGCCAAAGAAACTGAAGTTGAGTGGTTCTATGAAGACCCACAATACCTTCTAAAACTAACACCAAAAAAACCCATAAGAGACTGGAATGCAAAAATAGGAAGTCAAGAGATGCCTGGAGTAACAGACTTGTTTGGCCTTCGAGTACAAAAGGAAGCAGGGAAAAGGCTAACAGAATTTTGCCAAGAGAACACACCGATCATACCAACACCCTCTTCCAACAACACAAGAGATGAGTCTACACATGGACATCACCAGATAGTCAATACCAAAGTCGGATTGATTATATTCTTTGCAGCCGAAGATGAGGAAGCTCTTTACAGTCAGCAAAAAAAAAAAAAAAAAGACTGGAAGCTGACTGTGGCTCATATTATGAACTCCTTTTGCCAAATTCAGACTTAAATTGAAGAAAGTAGGGGAAACCATTAGGCCGTTCTGGTATGACCTAAATTAAATCCCTTATGATTACACAGTAGAAATGACAGATAAATTAAAAGGATTAGATCTGATAGAGTGCCTGAAGAACTATGGGTGGAGGTTCATAACATTTACAAGAGAAAAACAATATAATGGGAAAGACTAGAGGTCTCTTCAAGAAAGTTAGACAGTGTATTAAAAAGCAGAGGCATTATTTTGCCAGCAAACGAAAATATAATCAAAGCTATGGTTTTTGCAGTAGTCATGTATAGAAGTGAGAGTTGAACCATAAAGAAGGCTGAGCACTGAAGAATTCATGCTTCTGAACTGTGGTGTTGGAGAGACTCTTGAGAGTCCCTTGGACTGCAAGGAGATCCAACCAGTCAATCCGAAAGGAAATCAAGCCTATTGGAAGGACTAATGCTGAAGCTGAAGCTAAAACTCCAATACTTTGGCCACATGATGCGAAGAGCCAATTCATTAGAAAAGACCCTGATGTCGGGAAAATCGAAGGCAGGAAGAGAGGGAATGACAGAGAATGAAATGGTTGGATGGCATCACTGACTCAATGGACATTAGTTTGAGCTAGTTCTGGGAGATGTCAGATAGGGATGCCTGGTATGCTGCAGTCCATTGGGTCACAAAGATTCAGACATGACTGAGTGACTGAACAAAAACAACAAGGGCACTATCTGGAACAGAACACTCAATCACACAATGATTGAGTGAATTAGTTGATGGAAGCCAAGGATAATCACAGATGCCATCTTTTAAATCATTATAAATAAATGGATATGTTTGATAAATCAAATGATTGTGTACATTTTTCTAGGAGTATGTGAGGAGGCCTCATTCCTGCCACTGAGATATTATGAAATAAACCACTGTTTAGGTAATACTTCATTAAATCTGCTGCCTGGGAAACTTTAAGTAGTTTGGGGGCAGTGTTTATATACATTAGCTATATACATTAGCTCATTCAGTATAAATTTATCTTTGAATATATATTAACTCTTTGAATATATATTGATTCTCTATACGCAGTGTTTCTTCTTTGAAAGAATCATTCCCATTTGGATCAATCATCTTACGACCAGATATTTATTTGTGTCGCTGACAGGCCCAATCATTGTCTTCTCCCTTCTCTGCTAGATTTATTATATTTCAGGGAAAAGTTTTTTTTTTTTTAACTTAGAAATTAGGACTTTTGTTCAGTCAAACTAAGGTTGTTCTTGTTGCTATTGTTTTTAGCACACACATCCTCCTCCAAACTAAAGGACTGATCTAAAATTTTATAATGATTGCTAAATAGCTTAAAAGTTATTTCTTTGTGAACCCCAATTAGTCACATGAAATGAGTATATTATTCAAAAATTTCAAAGCAAAAATGTCTTATATTTTTATTTATAAAATACTTTGAAATTGATGAACTCTTACACATATATTATTTCTTTGAAATATTTTAAAGATTTCCTTATAACAAATCTATTAAAGATTTAAACTATTTTAAAGGTTTCCTTGCAAAAGGTCTCATTTGTCAGAGGATGAAAATCTAACTCCTTATGTGATTTGTTTGTCCTACCAGAACACTTATTATTCAGGATTCTCAAAGTCTGGAATATTGTCTGGCATAGAGTAAATGGACAGTCAATAAATATTTTAAAAAATGAATTACCAGATGTTGCCTACCTAGAATCAGAAGTTATATCCAAAGCTGTAAATATAATATGCATGCTACTGTAACAAACTGACTTCACTTTTGCTTTTTTTACCTTTAGGAGAGGCACATATTCAAAAAAGTCTGCTTACGATTAATCATCATTCTAGCTCATTCACTATTTGAACATGGAGCTGAAACATTGATATGAGGTAAAATAAATTCAGTTCAGTTCAACGGTGTTGAGTGTCTACTATATACAGGTAATATTCTAAGGGCTGAAAAGATGATCATGAGTGAAATGTCTCTGTCCTCAAGAAAATTATAGACTAATAGAGGAGAGAGAAAATGTAAATATAGCTTAGGTAGTAAGTACTATGATCAAAGTGTGTTGAGGGAGCTAAGTTAACAAGTACAGTAAATGGAACCATGTTAATAATGTGAAGTGAATACTGATAATGCAGTTAGGGTGGACTAGATTTCCAATACAAAATAGCACCAGAATCTCAGTGTTTTAAAACAGCAAGCTTTATTTCTTGCTCATGCTACATGAAGTGAAGAAGTGAAGTCACTCAGTCGTATCTGACTCTTTGCGACCCCATGGACTGTAGCCAGGCTCCTCTGTCCATGGGATTTTCCAGACAAGAGTACTAGAGTGGATTGCCATTTCCTTCTCCAGGGGATCTTCCCAACCCAGGGATCAAACCTGGGTCTCCTGCATTGTAGGCAGACGCTTTACCATCTGAGCCACATGACCAACACAGAAATTCTGAATTCTTCACATTGCTTTTCTTTCAGGATCCAAACTGATGGATCATCCACCACCTTGAACATTATTGGTTGCCTAGGCAGGGAGGGAGTTCTGGAAGCTCTCACATCAGATGTAAATGTAATTTCTGCTCATGAATCTTTTGTCCTGGTCACATGGGCACATCTAAGCACATGAGGGCAGAAAATGCAATCCTCTCTTTTGCATGGAAAGCAGAGAACTCTAACCAACCATGTTAATGACTACTTCAAATAACAAATGAGGAATCAGTACATTCTAAGTAGTGTTTAATGCAGTGAAGCGCAGGTTCTAATCTTGCATATGACTGAAATAGTTAAATTAGATAAACTTTAAAAATATGCTCCTTACTTTTAGCCCCTTAAATTATACCCTCTCACTCATGGTATATTGACAATAAGAGAAACTTGCAAGCTCTGAGTGATGATAGCTGCCTGAATACAGGAACTGAAGAGACTAGAGATCTCTAATCAGGCAGTTCCCCTTACAGGACCACTGCGTTTATTCTGCCAGCTTCTTGTAGTCGAAAATCCTTTCTACCCACCGCACTAAAGGACTCCAGTTGGTTTTCTGTTCCAAAGTAGCAATAAACAAACAGTGGAGCCCTGTTGTTATTTAGAGCTGCCAGTTTTTATAGCCTGAAAGTTATAGTCAGTAATCAGATAATCTCCAAGGAAATAAGTAGTCAAAGTCTGGAGAAAAGTGAACGAGAAAGGGCTGTCATGATAGCACAGAGCAGAAAACGTGATCTCCTGTGATACTATTGGAGAGTAACACTGGATGATTTTTTGCAAATAATTATCAGAAGGAGAGGAGCCTGTAGAGTTTGCATATGACTCAGACTCTCCAAGCTATAGGGTCTGTATTCTGAGAAAAATAAATGTCAGATATTTCTTTTGAATGGTATTGTAGTCCAATACACCATAGATCTAATTGTGGTTGAATTCTCTTTTTTATTTTTCAAAAACTGGTAACTTTCTTGGTTGTTGAAAATATTCTGGACCGCTAAAGAAATAAAACTGTAAAAAGAGAAATTCATACATGATGGCTTTATTTATTACAATGCTCATTAGATGTATATAAATCAAGAAAGACTGTTAATGTTTTCCTTTCACCTAAAAATCTCTTTTTCTCAACTAAGGGAATAACATCAGTCTGCTTCTTACACCGATAATTTAACTTTAAATTTCTCCATGTGTTCCCAACAGAAGAAGAAAGACAAGACCAATGGACTCAGCAATGTATATGGACCCTGATTGCTCATTTTAGTTCAATATGATACATAAGGGTACAAGACTCTGACAGCTCTAAAATTCTGCCATCTCCAGCATGTTGATTTTGCTGCTCTATATATTTAATTTTCTTTTAAAAACATATCGTATTTCTCTGAGCACTCATTTGCTTTTCAAATTATGGCTGCCTAGCTAAGGCTTGTGTACCAGGTGCCATGTAAAAGCATGTTAAAAGTAGATAAAAGCAATTTACCCTGCCCTCTAATTAGAGATGTCTCATCTTTACCACTGACAATAGCAGCGTGCAGCTGTGGCAGTAGAGAGATAATGGGAGCTGGAGCAGAGAGAAATTAAAGAGATGCTGGCTGGTGCAGAGCGTCACCCCTCCGTTGCTCAGCTTGGGTGGGCTTCAAAATGAATGCAGATTTTTCATATTTCCTCTACCTTGACTCTGTTAATTTATCTCACGTTAATAATTAAGCTTTAAAAAGTGGGGGTATGTTGCAGGGAAGGCAGAAGTTATAGGCAGAAAAGCTGTGTCTTTCTTAATGACTCACCGTGTGAAATATATTATTGCCTAGTTCTGTAATGGACATATTGTCTAACACCTGTTGGATACTCTTCACTGTAGTTGATAGAATGAGGTTTAGAAAGTATGAAGAAGACATACTACTTGTCCCTTGAAGCTTGGGATCTAGAAGGATTGTTCTTTGTAAAGATCATATCTGATATGCTGTAATCATCTGACATGCTAAAGACAGAAGATGGTCATCTTAAAGTATAATTTTTCAGAATAGGGTGCTTGGGACAAATAAATATTGAGAAAATCTTTAGTGAAGTGGTCAGTGTGAGTGAGAAGCATGGAAGGAAGAAGGATGATCACGGGGAAAATACCAAGACTAGAGGTAGTAGGCAATGGCAAGCCACTCCAGTACTATTGCCTAGAAAATCCCATGGATGGAGGAGCCTGGTAGGCTGCAGTCCATGGGGTCGCTAAGGGTCGGACACGACTGAGCGACTTCACTTTCCACTTTCACACATTGGAGAAGGAAATGGCAACCCACTCCAGTGTTCTTGCCTGGAGAATCCCAGGGACGGGGGAGCCTGTTGGGCTTCCGTCTATGGGGTCACACAGAGTCGGACATGACTGAAGTGACTTAGCAGCAGAGGTAGTAGGCGGGGACGTGTGCAAGAACCATGAATAGTTTTCCTGCTGAGAAAGAGGAGTTGTTGACAAAAGACCCGAAAGTGTTTACAGAAGGCGAACACAGCAACACGGCAATGGAAATTTAGCACCAGGTCACAGAGAACAGTGTGACTAAAAGTGCGCTTAAGAAAATACATACAGGTGAGCGTACGCTGCTCAGAGAGGAGTGAGAAGATGCCGGAGGTGAGTGTATATTAGATCAAAGTTGAGCAGCCATTTTTGAATACAGGTTAGTGTGAGGAATGATGCTCCAAATGAAGAAGATACAAAGACTCAAGTGTAAAGTGAGTAGGGGCCAGCTTTGGCGAAATGGAGAGGAGGGAAAGTTAACTTCAGTGGTGTGTTAAATCGTTAAAGGAACAGTCCGTAGATTTGATCAATTAGATATAATAAGGACATTGTGAATAAACTTATCAGACAAGAATAGTGACAATAAATAAGGAGCAAAATATAGATTTGCGTGAGAAAGCAAGGAGTTCCGTGTTTTGATACACTGAGTGGCAGGATCTAGTGAGCTGAGACGTGGCATTGAAATGATGGGGAGTCATGTGACTGGGACTGCAGACTTGGGAACTGCCTGCCTAGAGGTGGTGGTTGGACCAAAACACACGCGTGAGTCATTTATGAGCAAGAATAGAAGTAGGAGAATGTTAGCACACACAAGCACAGGAACTGGGGGGAGAAAACACGGGATGGTGCAATATTAAGCCCTTGAAATCAAGGAAGGGGTAACTACCACTGCCAGATGCCAGTTCCCAGAACAAAAGAATTGCCCTGCAGACAAAAAAGCAAAAGCAATTTTTGTAGAATAGAACTGGTAAATCCCTTCTGCAGAGTGGTAGCAATAGAAGCCAAGTCAAGAGGATTAAGGAAGGACAGACTGGTGAGGAAATGGGGCAGCTAAGTGATCAACCATTAAATGCAAGGAGAAAACAGACTGGTTGTAGCAGTGAGTGTTAGCATCACCGAGTTAGTGATTTAAATTAAGCCTAGAGAAACCTGAATATTTTTACATTTTTTAGCAGGAATTATATGCAGAGTACATCATGGGAAATGCCAGGCTGGAAGACTCACAAGCTGGAATCAAGATTACTGGGAGAAAGAACAACCTCAGATATGCTCAGATACCATTCTGATGGCAGAAAGCAAAGAGGAACTAGAGAGCCTCTCGATGAGGGTGAAAGAGGAGAGTGAAAAATCTGGCTTAAAACTCAACATTCAAAAAGCTAAGATCATGGCATCTGGTCCCATCACTCCATGGCAAGTAGATGGGAAAAAAAATGGAAACAGTGACAGATTTTTATTTTCTTGGGCTCCAAAATCACTGCAGACAGTGAAAGCACCTGTGAAGTTAACAGACACTTGCTCCTTGGAAGGAAACCTATGACAAAAATAGCCAGTGTATTCAAAAGCAGAGATATCACTTTGCCAACAAAAGTCCATATGGTAAAAGCTAGGGTTTTTCCAGTAGTCCTATACGGATGTAAGAGCTGGACCACACAGCAGGCTGAGTGCCAAAGACTGATGCTTTTGAACTGTGGTGTTGAAGAAGACTCTTGAGAGTCCCTTGGACTGCAAGGATATCCAACCAGTCCATCCTAAAGGAAATCAGTCCTGAATATTCATTGGAAGGAGTGATGCTGAAGCTGAAACTCCAATACTTTGGCCACCTAATGCAAAGAACTCACTTATTAGAAAAGACTCTGATGCTGGGAAAGATTAAAGGCAGAAGGAAAAGGAAGCAAGAGGAGATGAGATGGTTGGATGGCATCACTGATTCAATGGACATGAATTTGCGCAAACTCCAGGATAGAGTGAAGGACAGGGAAACCTGGGTGCTGCAGGCCTTGGAGTCACGAAGAGTTGGACCTGACAACGTAGTGACTGAACAACAAATATAAAAGGATAAAATGCTAAAGAGTGGAATAAAAATGTGATGAAAAGTGAAATATGTATGTGTAGATATTTTGTTTATATGCACATACAACCTTGGATAATGCACATCTAATCTGAGGAGAAAAACCAATTAGTTTAAAGATGGTATCAGAATTATTTTAGACAAATATCATTTTATTTTGTTTCTCAAAATAACATATGGGTCTATACTGTTTCTGCAATGATATTCCTCAGAACATTGATAGAATTCAGTAAGAGTTATACAAAATGAGGCAAAATCTCTTGGCAGAAGTGATTTTCCATTTACAAAGCAAGCCAAGAGAAAGTGGAGAAGGGACCCAGAAATGAAGAAAGGCTGGCCTTTGGGGATGCATTCAGGGATGCTCCATAATGTGGAGTTGTCAAGGATGCCAAAGAACGGGCTGATGGGATATTTCCATCGTGAGAATGGCAGTTGGAATGTCTAATACTCACCGGGAAAATGCTCAAAATGCACACAACACTTAGATGAAAGCTTCAGACTTTCTTTGCATATAGATTCACAATTCTCTCTGTGGTATATGAAAGTAATCAAGTAAAGGGATTTTGTTTCATAACTGGGTTACCCAGGGGAGAAAGACCAGAGTAGCTGAAAGCTGTAAGACATGAAAGCAATTAAAGATTTAGGAGAAATGCAGGATAGCAGTGTCGAGGTAAAATGAAGTATGATCAACCCCCACACTATGAATCTCAGCAGATATTAGGAGCAGGATTTTGAGACAAAATTTTACTTAAGTCTCAATGGGTGAGGCAACTCAAAATATTGAATGCTTTATGTCAGCCAGAAGCGAATATTTCAGATTTTATATGGCACAGATTGTTGTTGTTTAGTTGCTAAGTCGTGTCTTTTTACAACCCCATGGACTGCAACCTTTCAGGCTCCTCTATCCATGGGTTTTCCAGCTAATACTGGAGTGGGTTGCCACACCCTTCTCCAGGGGATTGTTCTGACCGAGGGATTAAAACCGGGTCTCCTACATTGCTGGCAAATTCTTTACCTCTGAGCCACCATGGAAATCCATGATAAGGATACATAGAAAATAACTTATCAATGAAAATAATGAAATACACTATGTGTTGAATATTTGCTGCTGTGTTTATATTACAACCCTAGGAGTTTGACATTCAGAGTTAACTTCTGATCTTATACATTTTAAATCATTTGCTACATTGTCTTTCCTACATAAATACATATCTGAAACAAAATACTGATTTTTCCAGAATCCCATGACCATGTGGAAAGTGTCAGAAATTATTGATTGAAAATATACTCCTGAATTCATTAAATATTTCAATTAGATTAATTTTGCATTAACAGTCAGTGAGAAGTTACAACTGCTTCTTGCAATAAAACATAAAGATGAATCATTCTTTGACAGAAAATAAGTCAAAATCCAAATGATTAAAAGTGCATATATATAAAGTACACGCATGTATATGCAGATTTAACTAATAGATCTATCCAGATTGGTCATTTCCCAGGAACAGGTAGAAGGAGTTATGTTGCATTTCAGTTGAAAGTCATTTTTGGCTACTTTTCTCTAAGGATAAGACTAGCTCTGTTTCAGCTTTCATTTAGACTTCTACTTGCTTTTAGGAACAAGGACCTTTTTGGAAATGGTCATTTATAACTTCACTGGATTTCCTAGGGCTTGATTGCACGTAGGTGGCACCGGTGTTAAAAAACCCGCCTGTCCATTCAGATTAAGAGATGCTGGTTCGATCCCTGGGTTGGAAAGATCCCTGGAGAAGGGCATGGCAACCCACTCCAGTATTCCTGCCTGGAGAATCCAAGGACAGAGGAGCCTGGTGGGTTGCAGTCCATATTGTTGCACAAAGTTGGACACAACTGAAGTGACTTAGAACACAGCACAGCACACATTTTATGGTAACTTCTCAAAGTGAGAAAACTTATATTTTGGTTTTCTTTCTCTCACCTTCAAATCTTCCCTGGGACTAATTCATGTGACAAAAGCAGGTTTTTCTTCTATCATTTAACCTGGACCATGTAAGTGTTTTGGAAAGTCCACTTCATATCCGTCAAGAAACAAGCATTCCTTGAATGATTTACTACAAGGCACCTGAGACTACCACAAGACAGATGTTTCTTCCTGGAGTTTAACGTGGTAGCAATTTTAAATGGACCTTTTCTCAGTTAACCGTAATACACAGCAGAAGGGAAGTTAACAACCAATTGAACTCAATCTGGTCAACTTGTCACCCCTACGTGTTCATAAATGCATTGCATTATATAATTTCTTCTTTATGTTATTGCACCCAAAGTATTATTATGTAACCATTGAAAGTAAATTTTAATTTTAACCATCAATGGGCATATAGGGGTGATTTAAGTCAGTCACATTTATTTATTTTTACTAAGTATCCCTTCTTATCCACCAATGAACTACAGTCCAAAGATTATGGCCTATTAAATTGAAAGGAAAAAAAAGTGATGACTACTGATTTTACAGATAAAAAACAAATTAATTCACTGCTCCAGGTGACAGGACGGCATGAGAGGCAACATCAAAACCAAGAGCTTTGAAACACAAGTTTTTGTGTGTTCTGCACTATGCCATGAATAAAAAAGAGAATGATAATAGCTAAAAAAGATCTAGAAAGGAAAAAATACAATGCAAATGTAAGCTGAGGGAAGTAGAGGTGCTTTCAAAACACAAGAAGAAACTGGGCCACGGACAACAATTGCAAAAGTCATGGAGCCCTTGCCATCTCCAAAGCATGACACACAGATGCAGCAATCATGTTAACAATATGTATAGTGAAAGTCAAAGTGAAAGTCCCTCAGTCGTGTCCTACTCTTTGCGACCCCATGGACTCCAGGCCAGAATACTGGAGTAGGTAGCCTTTCCTGTCTCCAGGGGATCTTCTCAACCCAGGGATCAAATCCAGGTCTCTTGCATTGCAGGTGAATTCTTTACCAGCTTAGCCACAAGGGAAGCCCAACGATATGCATAGTCAAATAGAAAATATATAAATTAAAGCCATACTTAGAAAAACAAACAGACACACTGGTGGATATTGTGGTAAGAGTAAGCTTAGGAAAAACAGTCCCCCATAATGTTGACGAATGGACTTTGATCTTAGATTTTTATTACAAGATTCAAAAAAGGACCTATTTCCATCATTGGTAATGTATTGTCAATGAAATGAACAAGTTTAAATTATCCTATCCTTCCCTGCTGGCTCAGATGGTAAAAGCGTCTGCCTACAATGCAGGAGACCCAGGTTTGATCCCTGGGTTGGGAAGATCCCCTGGAGAAGGGAATGGCAACTCATTCCAGTATTCTTGCCTGGAAAATTCCATGGACAGAGAAGCCTGGTAGGCTATAGTCCATGGGGTCGCAAAGAGTTGAACACGACAGAGCGACTTCACTTTCTTTATCCTTGATCAAACTGGAGTTGTGTTCCCTGATGGATTTACATACACAATGGTTTGCAACTCACCCACCACCTAGCATGGTGCCTGAGATTCCCACCAGTCACTCCGCCTTAAGCAGTATGCCTCAGAATGCTTTGGAGGAGTAATATATGAATACCAATTTGTGTGTCAGCGTGGGATTTTGAAATTCAAATCAGCTGTCACATTGTTGTAGTGAAAGAAGCTCAGCTTACATAACTGGACAGAACTGGATTTGAAACTTTTCTACTACTTAACTGTTAGTATCCTCTTGAGCAAGGTATTCAACATCTCCTAGATAATGAAAAATATATATGCAAAATGCCTGGTGAACATCTGATGCATGTAGGATCCCAAGAGATGGTCATTTTCTTTTACTCCCTTGGAAGTTCAAAAGATAGTTCTGAAGTAAACCTAAATTTGACTACAGTAAGTAGGCAGATCCTAGCAAGGCAAAATGCGACCTTTCATTTAATAAAATATTTAAATATCTGAATAAGAACCACGTCTTCCTTCTGTTAAAACTGAATAGACAAATTACTGAATTGCTATTGCTATTTTTTCGATATGTCCATACTGCTAAAGTACAAACGGGCATCTGAATATCCCACTGGCCCCACAAATTCAGTGTGTTCAATATGAAATGTAAACTTTTCCAACACGACTTTTTCTTCATAAATTCTCCATGACTCTATGACACCAATAGTCTCAATTCTCTAAATATTCAAATATTACTCCAAATATGTTCAAATATTACTTAAAATAGGCTCACAATGGTTATTATGTGTGGACTGGTGAATGGGGGTATCCCAGAGATCCTAATCCTTTAAATTTGGAAAATGAGAGGCTTTAGGATTGTCATAATGACTGGAAGATGTTCTCAGATTTAGTGAGTGGGAGACAGATGCAGAAATATTTCGATGCTGGGAGATTGCCAATCTTTCCCGTTGAAGAACTATGGGGCCCAAATGTCAATGGAGGCCCCAGTGATACATCATTCCCATTTTCTGTTCTATATTCCTACTTCTGTTGTCCAGGCTCTATATTACCTTGAATTGTAGAATGTTTGTTTCTTGGAAGAAACTTGAAGGTCATGTAGACCAGGAAACTAAGGCCAAAAAAGTTAGTTTTCTGGCCCAAGTTACATAACTACTTGCTTACAAAGCCAAAGTTGACCTCAGATCTGATTGTTACCCCATTAGACATGATTGAGGTTACAATACTATCTTACTGTTTCCCACATTTAAATTAAATCCGCCATTGAATAGAGATGAACCAAATCTTTAAGAACCTCACTTCTAATCCCAAATGATCCTCAGTGTTTTCCCGTTTGCCTATTACGTACATTACTCATCCTGGTCTCTGGACTGTCCATGATCTGGGCCAACCAGGCCACGTGATATTATTTCACCCTGCTTTCTTGCTATTTTCAAGTGACAAACAGCTCTTGATGACTCTCAAACACATATTGGGTATTTATATCTCCCCTCAAACTGTTCCCTTTGCCTAAAATATTCTCCACATGCTCTCTCTGTCAAATCTCCACTGACATTGAATTGTCTCCTTCATGAAGCTTTATAAGGTAAAGCTTTCCCCATCAAGATATGCTCTTTCTTTATCACTTTAATACCTGATAGCTGTTATTGGAATTACTGTGATTTGGCAGGTATTATAGCTATCTGACTTTTTTTCTATCTAAGAACAGAGGCTAATGTGCAAAACTTTATTTATGTAATATTTTACACATGGAAGTTAGTAAAAGTTTGGTAGGTAGATACACAAAAGATCTAGCTTCAAATCTAAGGGGAAAAAAATCAAAAGAGAAAAATCTTTCCATTCTTAACTATTCACCTTAAAAAAAGCTTTAAAGGACTTCTCACCCCTACTTCAGAACTCCTGTTAACATTATAATTGGAATTCACAGGAAATGTATGTCAATTTCAAAGAAAACAGAAGAGAATAACATCATTCCTGTCCTTTCTGCTGCCTTCAATGAAAGTTTCATTTATCTTTGTCATCTAATCTATGCTGTCAGCAGTAAGGATGGAAGCCTCATTAATAAAAATCAGAGATCTTCCACCTTGTACATGAAAACTCCTGAAGTATCCTCAAGACAATTGTACCGCATATTACAACTTAGAGAACTGATAATTCTGAACTGGCATCAACAGTTGATTTATAACTTGGTTATCACCATAATTGAGGAAGGACAAATCTTTGTAAAATTTTTCTAACCCTTCATCACTGTATAACCTGATGCTTAGTTAAATGTAACCTATAAGGCAGAGCTGGGTTTTAGAGTCTAACTGACTACTCACTTCCGAATTAAAGTCTTGGTATATGAAAGTCTGTGTGTGTGTGTGTAATAAATATGAACATATCCTACATATAACTATGTTTTCTTAATGTGTCCTACATGAAAACAAAATTATCACATGATCAATTAGTATCAATGGACCAATATAAATGAGCTGAAAATATATGGCTGTAATATTCAGGTATGAGAAGAGAATCCTCCACCCAAAATATTTTAAAAATATATAATCCAATTTAGAGGAACAGAATTTTAATAACAATCATGAGCTAATTAGTCCAGAATTTTGTGCTAAATTTTTAAGGGTGGAAATCAAGCTTCTGTGTCATATCTAAGTTCATCAATAGTTATTAGAGTCTTTGTACAATGGTGAAACCTTTGATAGTACTGGGCATTATCTCATTTTTATGCACTTGGTTAGATTTTATTTTTTTTTACAAAAAAATTTCTCTAAATTTAGAACAGAATAATTGTTGTAAGGATCAGATAAAAGGTAATTGTTATGTATGCCATACTTGGATCTCTTCTACAAAAATGTATATATCTTCTTTTAAAAAGTTATTCCACAAAACTTAAGAGCTGTGTTATTTCAATATGCAATTAATATTAATTTACCTCCCAAGGCTTGCTCTTTGAACTTGACCTATATAAATGATTATTCATAGTCATGCCATTTTACATGTTATATCATAAGCTATTAGATTGCCTTGTATTGCATTATATTTAAATAGAGTTCTACAGTAAATAGGTGATTTGAAAAATTGTTCAGTACTTCACCAATAGCTTATATTATTTCCTGAAAATTTCTTTTTGTAGAAAAGAGCATGCCATTTCTCTGCTGGATGCTCCATCAAGTTCTTGTTTATTGTAACCAGGAGATGAAATTTCCAAACAAACACTGGTGTTTACGGCACTTGGAGAGGCATGCGGCCTGCCATTCCAGTTTCTGTCAAGCATGTGTCCCACCTGCTTTTTGGCTTTGGCTTAAACAAGTTGGTTGGGCCATAACACAAGTGTGAGAACGCGAGAATGTGAGATGCCACAGGCCAGGTGACATGCCAGTGCTGCAAAGCTGGTACATGGCAGGGCACCATTGTGTACATAAAAAGGCCACATGCCACACCAAAATGTGGCAGCCATGGCTCCCAAATTAGATGAATAATTTCCTTTCCATTATGTTCTCACAAACATGTTGTAAAACAATAAGCCTTGAGCTATACCAAGTCCAAAAGTTCAGGGTTTCAGAAGACTGACAAGTGAATATTTATATTTATTTCTGAGCTGATTGACACATAGAACTTTCTTTAAACCATGCTTATTTATGACTTGAGAAATACTTTTTTTAAGGTAACAGAAATAATTCTCATAGGTATGGGCTTCTGACATGGCCAAATGCTGCAGATCAGCAAATTACACACACACACACACACACACACACACACACACACACACACGTATCTTTTTGCCTAATAAAGCAGGAGAGAATTTAATAGAAGAAATGTCGTAGAATATCATACAATTCCTCTTTTTTTGACTTTCATACTTCTGTATGCTATCACCAGGTCCACACTGCTAATGCAATTGCAGTTGAATTCATTTCAAGTGTTGGCAGAAAAGGATAAGGAAAAAATAATTACACTTTAAAAATTCTGTTGAGTCTAGTGTAAGTTACAGAATTCAAAAATGTGCAATGTCAGGTAAACCAAGGTATTTTCTGAGCTCTGACTCCACTGATGAATAAGTGTGTGAACATAAAAGATGAATAAAATTTCTATATTTTTTATTCATCTTAACAATGGAAGACTCAATCCAAGGCCAAAATACTTTTAAGTTTTAAAGACTTAGTACTGAGGATTTCTTTCTCTTTCTTTGCCACTTTATTAATTTTTAACTGAAGAGTAATTGCTTTACTGAATTTTGTGGTTTTTGTCATACATCGACAAGAATCAGCCATGGGTACAGCCATGTCCTTTCCCTCCTAAACCTCCCTTCCATCTCCCTCCCCATCTCATCCTTCTAGATTGTTACAGAGTCCCTGTTTGAGTTCCCTGAGTCATACAGCAAATTTCCGTTGGCTGTCTGTTCTACATATGGTAGGTAAATTTCCATGTTACTCTCTCCATTCATCTCACCCTCTCCCTTCTCCCCTGCCCCCATGTCCATAGGTCTGTTCTTTATGTCTGTTTCTCCATTGCTGCTCTAGAAATAAATCCATCAGTACTATCTTTCTAGATTCCATATATATGTGTCACTATATAATATTTCGCTCAGTCGTGTCCGACTCTTTGCTACTCCATGGACTGTTGGCTACCAGGCTCTTCAGCAGACAGTCCATGGAGTTTTTCAGGCAAGAGTACTGGAGTGGGTTGCCATTTCCTTCTCCAGGGGATCTTCCCGACCCAGGGATCGACGTGTCTCCAGCATTGCGGGCAGACGCTTTACCATCTGAGCTACAGGGAAGCCAATATAATATTTATATTTCTCTTTCTAACTTACTTCATTCAATATAATAGGCTCCAGGTTTGTCTACCTCATTAGAACTGACTCAAATGCATTCCTTTTTATGGCTGAGTAGTATTACATTGTGTATATGTACCACAGCTTCTTTATCCTTTCATCTGTCGATGGACATCTAGGTTGCTTCCATGTTCTAGCTATTGTAAATAGTACTGCAATGAACATCGGTATACATGTGTTTTTTCAGTTTTGGTTTCCTCAGGGTATGTTCCTAGGAGTGGGATTTCTGGGTCATATGGTGGTTTTACTCCTAGTTTTTTAAGGAATCTCCATACCATCTTCCACAGTGGCTGTATCAATTTACACTCCTACCAGCAATGCAAGCAGGTTCCCTTTTCTCCACATCCTCTCCAGCATTTATTGTTTGTAGTCTTTTTGATGATGGCCATTCTGAATGGTGTGAGATGGTATCTCATTGTAGTTTTGATTTGCATTTCTCTAATAATGAGTGATGTTGAGGATCTTTCCATGTGTTTATTAGCCATAAAGATGTCTTCTTTGGAGGAATGTCTGTTTAGGTCTTTTTCCCACTTTTTTATTGGGTTGTTTATTTTTCTGGTATTGAGTAGTATTGGCTGCTTGTGTATTTTGGAAATTAATTCTTTGTCAGCTGTTTCTTTTGCTATATTTTCTCACATTCTGAGGGTTGTCTTTTCATCTGGTTTGTAACTTCCTTTGCTGTGGCAAAGCTTTTAAGTTTAATTAGGTCCTACTTGTTTGTTTTCTTTTTATTTCCATTACTCTAGGGGTGGGTCATAGAAGATCTTACTTTGATTTATGTCATCAAGTGTTCTGCTTATGTTTTACTCTAAGAATCTTACAGTTTCTGGTCTTACATTTAGGCTTTCAATCCATTTTGAATTTATCTTTTTGTGTGATGCTAGGAAATGTTCTAATATCATTCTTTTGTATGTAGATGTTCAGTTTTCTCAGCACCACTAATTGAAGAGGCTATCTTTGTCTATTTGTATATTCTTCCTTTCTTTGTAAAAAATAAGGTGGGTTTATTTCTGGGCTCTCTATCTTGTTCCATTGGTCTATATTTCTATTTTTGTGCCAGTACGATACTGTTTGATGACTGTAGCTTTGTAGTGTAGTCTGAAGTCAGGAAGGTTGATTCCTCCTGCTCCATTCTCTCTCAACACTGCTTTGGCTATTCAGGGTCTTTTGTGTTTCCATATGAATTGTGAAATTTTTTGCTCTAGTTGTGTAAAAACATGCCATTGATAATTTGATAGAGATTGCATTGAATCTGTAGATTGCATTTGGTAGTATAGTAATTTCAAATATTGATTCTTCCTACCTAGGAACATGGGCTATCTCTCCATCTGTTTACATCATCTTTGATTTCTTTCATCAGTATCTTATTCTTTTCCATATACAGTTATTTTGTCTCCCTAGGTAGGTTTGTTCCTAGATAGCTTATTCTTTTTGTTGCAATAGTGAATGGGATTAATTCCTTAATTTCTCTTTCTGATTTTTCATTGTTAGTACAAAGGAATGGAAGTGATTTCTGTCTATTGACCTTGTATCCTGTGATTTTGCTGAGTTCACTGATTAGCTCTAGCAATTTTCTGATAGTTTCTTTTGGGTTTTCTGTGTCGAGTATGAAGTCATCTGCAAACAGTGAGAGTATTGCTCCTTCTTTTCTAATCTGGATTGCTTTTATTTATTTTTCTTCTGTAATTGCCATAATTAGGACTTCCAAAACCATGTTGAGTGATAGCGGTAAGAGTAGACACCCTTGTTTTGTTCCTGACCTTTGAAGGAATGCTTTTAGTTTTTCACCATTGAGCATGTTTACTATGGGTTTATCATATATGCCCTTTCCTATGTTGAGGTAGGTTCCTTCTATGCCCATTTTTTAAAGCGTTTTTTTGGATAAATGTGTGCTGAATTTTGTCAAAGGCTTTTTCTGCAACTATTGAGATAATCATATGGCTTTTATCTTTCATTTTGTTAATATGGTGTATCACATTGATTGATTTATTTTGAAGAATCCTTTCATGCATGGAATAAACCCAACATGGTCATGGTGTATGAGTTTTTTAATGTGCTTCTTAATTCTGATTGCTAGAATTTTGTTGAGGATTTTTGCATCTATATTCATCAGTGATATTAGCCTGTAATTTTCCTTTTTTTGTATGTGTTGTCTTTGCCTGGTTTTGGTATCAGGATACTTGTGGCTTCATAGAATGAATTTGGAAGTGTTCCTTCCTCTGCAGTTTTTTGGAAGAGTTTCATAAAACTAAGCATTAGCTCTTCTCTAAATGTTTGATAGAATCCCCTGTGACACCATCTGGCCCTAGGCTTTTGGTTTTTGGGAGATTTTTGATCAGAGTTTCAATTTCAGTGTTTGTAATTGGCTTGTTCATAATTTCTATTTCTTCTTGGTTCAGTCTTGGGCGGTTGAACTTTTCTAAGAATCTGTCGATTTTATTAGCATATTGTTGCTCATACTATTCTCTTACGATCCTTTGTATTTCTGTGTTGTCTGCTGTAACCTCTCCTTTTTCATTTCTAATTTTGTTGATTTGATTTTTCTCCCTTTTTTTCTTGATGAGTCTGGCTAGCAGTTTGTAAATTTTATCTTCTTAAAGAAACAACTTTAAGTTTTATTAATCTTCACTATTGTTTCCTTCATTTATTTTTCATTTATTTCTTCTCTAATCTCTATGACTTCTTTACTTCTGCTGACTTTGGAGGTTTTTTTGTTCTTCTTTTACCAGCTGCTCTAGATGTAGAGTTAGGATGTCTATTCAATGTTTTTCCTGTTCCTTGAGGTAAGATTGTATAGTCAATCAAGACCTAGGACAGAGAGTCCCTTAAAGAATAAACCCAAAGAGAAACACATTGAGACACATATTAATCAAGTTAACAGAGAATAAGCACCAAGAGTATTAAAAGCAACAAGGGAAAAGCAACAAGTAACATACAAGGGAAAACCCATATGATTAACAGAAGATCTTTCAGTAAAAACTCTGCAGGCCAGAAGGGAATGGCAGGATATATTTAAAGTACTGAAAGAGCAAAACCTAAGGAATTCAGCAAAAGCAGTTCTAAGAGGATTTATTTCTTGATGAGAAGACATCAGCAGAAGTCTTGAAATACTCTAAAGGGTTTTCATCTCTGCTGTCCAAATTCTAAACAAAGAAGTAATTGTGGAATTGTGACTATTAGCATTTTTTCTAACACTGTTGTTATTTTTGTCCAGCCACTCAGTCCCGTCCAACTGTTTTGCAACCCCATGAACTACAGTACCCCAGGTTTCTCTGTCCCTTGCTATCTCCCAAAGTTTGCCCAAGTTCACATCCATTGCATCAGTGATGCTGTCCAGCCATTTCATCCTCTGATGCCCTCTTCTTCTGCCCCAATCTTTCCCAGCATCAGGGACTTTTCCAATGATTCAACTGTTTACATCAGATGACCAAAATACTGGAGTTTCAACTTCAGCATCACTCCTTCCAAAGAGTATTTTTCTAGCATAATAAAACTTATTTCTAGCATAAAAACTTATAGTTTTTAAAATATCTTTACTTTTCCATCTGTTTAACCACAAACCATGAAATTTCAATTAGCAGAATATGTCTAGCTGTATCTTTT
Organism: Moschus berezovskii; assembly: GCF_049115385.1. Lineage (NCBI taxonomy): Eukaryota > Metazoa > Chordata > Mammalia > Artiodactyla > Moschidae > Moschus > Moschus berezovskii. The sequence goes on along the minus strand of NC_142475.1, from coordinate 10,250,891 downwards.
GTCATAGATTTCACATGATGTTAGAAGTGAATCAGGCTTCCCTGATGGCTCAAATAGGAAAGAATCTGCCTGCAATGCAGGAGACCCAGGTTTGATCCCTGGGTTGGGAAGATCCTCTGGAGAAGGGAATGGCAACCCACTCCACTGTTCTTGCCTGGAAATTTCCATGGGCAAAGGAGCCAGGCCAGCTAGTCCACAAGGTTGCAAAGAATCAGACACGACTGAGTGACTAACACTAGAAGTAAATCAGAGAGATCTTAAAACACCAAAAATTGTATTAATATGTGGAGAGCTGTACAATGTCAGTAATTTAGATTTACATGCTTTAGTTCTTGACTTTTACAACTGTCCCCTAAATTTCCTAAAATAATTTACCATCCTTCAGCGTGGGATTGAGAGTATCACGCGAGGTCCACAGTCTGATTTTAGATGAATGAACTCATTGTATTACTTCCTGAAAAAAGAGCTACTGATGCTGTGCTATGCTTATAATCGCATGTTGCCCACTAAAGATATTTGGGGGAGTTTATTTACTCCCTTTCTGTGTGCTGAGTAAGTTATTGCTTGTAAAAGATTATGCTTCTCCAGAGAGCATTAGAAATGAAGTCTTGGTACTTGAAACCTGGTTGATTTGCAACATCTTTTAAGCCCAGACTCTGAATGAGAATGTCATCTATTTGAAATAGTATGCTGACATACAGATTTAAAATTTTGGTACTGCCTCTTGGTAGATACACAAACTGAGAAGAAAGTGAGGGAATCTCAGGACCATGTGGAGACTGTGCCGTATTAGAGCACAAGGATTAGTGTTCAACAGGGGGGCCGGCGGCGGAGGGGGAGGCTTTGAAGACCAAGCATGACTTTAAATACTGACTCTCCAAGCAGAATATTCAGATATGACTTCTATAGTCCATGTTTTAAAAATAAGTCCAGCACTCTCAAGGCTGTTACATGTTGTACTATGTGTTTTGGTCATGAATTTACAAAAAAATGTACCTTATCCTCACTTTAAGGTATTGAGCACACTGACTTCATAAGAATTACTTGTCACCCTGACTCTCTATGTGAATTTTAAAATTTATAGAATTACAACTCAAAAATATTTTGCTACTACTATGAAAATCAAAATTGTAAATCAGATAAAAATACACAGATAAATCAAATATTTTCCTGACATTTTCTTTCTCCTCTCCTTTTGATCTCCATTCTCTTATTTCTCATCTACATTTTTATATCCTTGCATGCAACAATAATCCCCTTCTCCCACAGACCATACACACTTTCAGCACTTTATAAAGATGTCTCTCCATTGTCTACTGAATTTCTTTTTTTTTTTTTTCTTTGACTTTATTCACTGAGACACAGAGAGATAAACTGGAGGTAACACTTGGGAGACATTTGTGATTGAAAAGTAAACTGAGATTAAATGATTGTTGTTTGTTTCACAACTACCTAAAGTCAATCCCATCCACTTAAATCTGAATTGGTGATTTAGTGACAAACACATCATTTTAACAATGGTACCTAAATTAGAGTGGGACAGCAGAGCAGCCTACCATCAACATCTATGTCACATGCGTGCATGCATGGTAAATTGCTTCAGGCACGTCTGACTTTTTGTGACTCTATGCATTGTAGCTCGCCTGGCTCTTCTGTCCATGGGATTCTCCAGGCAAGAATACTGGAGTGGGTTCCCATGCCCTTCTCCAGGAGGTGACACATAGTAGGCTGCTAATAAATATTTGTTCAAGTTGAACAGGAAAAATGTCATGTGTAATGTCAACTTGGAATTATTGACCTAGGGGTATGGCAAGACGAAATAAGCAGAATGAGAATCAGTTCTGCCCTGGGAGCTGAAAATTATGACAAAAAATAGTTTAGGAAAATAAATGGGCTATAAAAAAGAAAATCTAATAGTTTGAGTTAGTAAGGATATTCCCTGGTGGCTCAGACAGTAAAGAATCTACCTGAAATGCAGAAGACCCACGTTCAACCCCTGGATTGAAAGCTCCTTTGGAGAAGAGAATGGCAATTCACTACAGTGTTGTTGCCTGGAGAATTCCATGGACAGAGGAGCCTGGCAGACTACAGTCCATGGGATCATACAGAGTAAGACATGACTGAGCGACTAACACTTTCTTTCACTTTTAAGGATATACTGTTCAACATAAAAGACAAAGTGTATGTCTTTCCAAATTAATGTTTTAATTTTCTTCAGATAAATATCCAGGAATGGAAATGCTGAATCATTTTGCAGTTTTATTTTTAATTTTTTGAGGCTTCTCCACACTGTTTTCCATAGTGATTGCAAAAATGTACATTCCCACCAAGAGTACATGAGGGTTCTCTTTTCTCCATAACCTCACCAAAACTTGTTATTTTCTGTCCTTTTGATAATAACCATTTGGACGGGTGTGAGGTGGTATCTTCTTGTGGTTTTGATTTGCATTTCCCTGAAGATGAATGATGTTGAGCATCTTTTTGTGTGCCTATTACCATCCGTATTGGAGCTCCATTTGTATCTGAGCTGAAGCTCCAATACTTTCACTGATGTGAAGAGCCAACTCACTGGAAAAGACACCGATGCTGGGAAAGATTGAGGACAAGAGGAGAAGGGAGCAACAGGAGATGAGATGGTTGGATGGCATCACTGACTCAGTGGACATGAGTTTGAGCAAGCTCCAGGAGACGGTGAAGGACAGGGAAGCCTGGCATGGTGCAGTTCATGGGGTCTCAGAGTCAGACACAACTTAGTGACTGAACAATTACCATCTGTATATTTTCTTTGCAAATGTGCCTATTTAGGTCATTATTTACAATAATCAAGATACAGAAGCAATCTGTGTTCATGGACAGATGAATAATTAAAGAAGATGTAGGATATATCTATACGTATTTCAAGTGACTCCAACTGTCATTCTCTATAGATGCTACAAGGCTACCATTTTATGTTTGCTTTTTAAATTAAAAGATATATATATATATACACACACATACACATTCAGCATTCGGCCATTGGGCTTCCCATGTAGTGCTAGTGGTAAAGAACCTGCCTGCCAATACAGGAGATATAAGAGACGTGGGTTTGATTCCTGGGTCAGGAAGATCCCCTGGAGGAGGAAATGGCAACCCACTCAGTATTCTTGCCTGGAGAATCCCATAGACAGAAGAGCCTGGAGGGCTACAGTCCATAGGATTTCAGAGAGTCAGACTTGACTGAAGTGACTTAGCACACAAGCACGCACACCAGCCATTAAAGAATACATTTCCACCATTTACAAAAGCACAGATGGACCTGGAGGGTATTATGCTAAGTGAAATATGTCAGACAGAGAAAGGTGAATACTGGGTCTTTTCCCTAATAAGTGGAATCTAAAAAAATAAATAAGTGAGAAATACAACAAAATAGAAACAGATTCATAAATAAAACAAACTAGTGGTTGACAGAGAATAGAGGGTTGGGAGATGGGCAAAATAGGTGAAGAGGATTAAGAGGTACAAACTACTGGATATAAATTAAATAAGTTACAGAGATATAATGTTCAACACAGGGAATATAACCAACAATATTATAATAACTTTGATGTGTATATTAAATTGCTATGTTGTATGCCTAAAACCAATACAATAAGTCAACTATATTTTAATTTAAAAAGCAAACATAAAATGCTAGGCTTGTAGCATCTAGAGAGAATGACAGTTGGAGCCACTTGAAAAATTGAGAAGAGTTATGTTCATGTCACAACCTTGTAAAACAATAATTTGTTGGATGCCGAATTCAATTTTTTATATTTAAAAAATGCAAAGGAATGTATAGAAGAAAACATAAATTTGTCATTTTGAAATTTTCCTTACTATAATTTTTCAGTTTCATGATAAATTTAAAACAAAGAATAAAACCTATAAGAAAATAAAAATGTGTTTAGATTTTCTTAAGCCTGCCAAGTTATAGACACGCATAGTCACCACCCAGTGCCGTTTTTGGGTTTTTAGGGGAATATGTTTTTGTAATGCCTTAACATACACTTTAAAATGTATCGAACTTGACAAAGTTGGATGAAGATGAATCAAAAGGGCATTTTGTTTGAGAAATGAAGTTTGGTAATATTTTGCTAAGGAAAAATCAAGAGTGATCTATGATTGAAAAGGAAAGTGATACCAACATGAAACACACAAATTTCTGAATTGAATCATTCCATCAAAAATTCTGACTTTTGTATATGCTTACAATTGCTTTAATTTCTGATTCTCGAAGTTTAAAAAATATGGTTGCATAATGCTCAAAATACATGTAAATAACTCTTGGAAGACATTTATAAAGCATCAAATACATCAGTAAATTTCATCAGAAGATTGTTTTAACCCATTTCACTGGACAGCAAGATTGGTAAAAAATACATATATCATTTTGCATGAATATAATCTTACATTAACTATATAATTTGCCAAACCACACGTGGAAATTTAAAAAGAGAATGATATTTTTCCTTGACCTGAAAGAAGGACCACACATATACTTCAGTGAATTGAAACAGCTGTGCACAATCTTTGGCACAGGCAAATTTTTTGAAAGATTACATCTGTATGGTCAGTTTGGGTTTTGATAAAATCGCTATTAATGTATAAATATAAAAATATGTTGAAATGCTTAAAGACATTTTTAAAAGTTGAGCAATTCACTCCTTGAATTCAGTGTCCTCTTTTTTCTCTTTTTTTCTTGCAATTCTCCTTGGTAAACAATATGAATAAGACCTTTCAAATGCAGATATTAAACTTGAAGGAGTAATAAAATTATGGTAAACATCAGCAAATCTTAATTCTATCCTTGGCTGTTGAATTTAGTAAATAATACTTTGTAAATTCTTTAATCCATATATTACTCAGTTTCCTTGTATAGCAAAATTAATAACTTTTTATTTACTGGAATTTTTAAAGAACATATAAAAACCAAGTGAAATCTTGAGAAGATTTCCATATTTTTTTTCTTAAGTCACTAAGTTATGTCTGACTCCTGTGACCCTATGGACTGTAGCCCACCAGGCTTCTCTGTCCATGGGGTTTCCCAGGCAAGAATGCAGGAGTGAATTGTCATTTCCTTCTCCAGGGGATCTTTCCAAACCAGGAATTGAACCGAAGTCTCCTGCATTGCAGGCAGGATCATGCATTGCAGGCCAATTTTTTACCAGCTGAGCCAGCAGGGAAGCCCTGGTGTTTATATATTGCCTATAATTAGAGTATTTTCTCTTTTGCCAGACAATTTTCAGAACATGCAGTTTTCTTGCTTTTTTAATACAAATAAATATCAAAATAATTCATTTTATTTTGGTAGCATGAACTGTAGTTAAGTATGTACTGAAATGAACAGGTATAAAAGAGATGAATTCATCACATCAGAGGATTTCATTTGTTACTCTTATTTGTATAATGCCCTGTCAAGCGGCAACTCAAGGCAGCATGTGGTGATTCTGACTTCAATGTGATAGTCATAAAAAATGTATTTATGAGACTCACTTCAGACATATTCTGTGAATCTAACCCTAAAATGCAAAGCAATAACCTGGGAATAGTTATGAATATCCAAAGATGCAGGAGTAACTGTCAAGTGATTTCCTGCTCTGCTTTTTTCCCTTAGAACTAAAAAGGACTAAAGATATCAATTCAATACATGTATTTTTCCCAAGCATCAATTTTTTTGATAAAGCTGAGAAGTTAGAAAAATAATTTACTTGCCCATAGATATTTTCTATAAGAACTTTCACCATGTTGCAGAGTGAATGGAAAGGTTAAATAGAAGACGTGCATCGTCGCTGTAATTTGTACACTGATGTGATAACCTCATGTTTAATATTTTATGGAGTAGAAGGTGACTGCTAGAGGGAGAAATGTCACATGGAGATAAGGGAAATCATGTGCTAAGAATGTGTATAAATGTGACTGAGAATTAACTTGAGTGTTTCTTTATTAATTGATATACTGGTGTAACATGATGATGAAATAATGATGGTATCCTAGCAACCATATTTTCATAACAACTGTGGCCTGTAAGATTGTGATGACTGTCAGCCATATTTTATTAATTCCGGAGGGTGAGCAAGAATAATTTCAATTAATAAAACTTCTCTGCAAACAACATATATTGTAGATTTTATCATACCCAAGACCAAATTTTAAAATTTATAAAACAACAGTATACCAAGATGAATAACTTATTTTAAGTTGATAATATTCCAATTCTGGGTGGCAGTTAGGTGTTCTCTCATTTATTTAGTTGGTATACAATTTGGAAAAAGTCTTTTAAAAATTCCATGAAGACATGTCAACATTAGAAAAATCTACTTTTAATATAAAATATCAAGACATAAAAAGGAGTTTACTTGTAAGTTGATGGTATTTCTCTTTTTATCAACTTTTATTATTTCAACAATAATCCAAATGAATATATGTCCTTGTTTTGACAGTCTTAAAAATAGCTTTTGGGCCCTTTCTTTCCCACATATTGAGTTTATTCAAAAAATATTTGTCTAGTGAGTTGAAATTGATTCCAGGAGTGCTTATTGTGTACTACTTTTTGCCTAAATGAAAGATCAGCATAACATGAATATAACACAGTCCTAAAAATACTTCTAAAAAAATTTAGGTCTATTACAGTTTTCAATTTCCATTTCCTCTGATAATTTCTGTCCAGACCCTGTCAAGAAAACAGAAACTTCTCTGTATACTTGACTTAAATAGAAAAGGATTTGATACAGCACATTAATATTTATCAAACTATTGAAAGTGGTGAGAAACACAGATAAGGAACAGCTAAATCTCAGTAACACTCCAAGGATGCAGGAAGGTGCAGACACTGCCAGAAATTTACAGCAGTGAGCCCCATTCCCTTCAGCAATGAAGCTATCGATTCTAAAGAAAATACCTGGAAACTGCAGCAAATATGCCACCTGCCTAAACCTGCATAGAGTCTCATGGTAGCCAGAATGATAACATGGCGTCTACTTCTTTTTCACCTTTCAAGCTTCATCCACTGCTTCTCCCCACTCATTAGAAAAATCATATCTAGAAATCTTTTGACAACAAATCTGAGAAACCTAGTTCTTAAGCTTCCACACTGTGAACCACACGGAAGAGCTGACATGAGGGGAAAAAGCACTGACTTCTCAACGGGCAACATGGCACTAATATTAAGTTAGGAATTTTCCTCTGGAGACAGTATGGCAATTCCAAATACAACAGAGAAACTGTGGGAGGGACCTCTAGCTTGAAATGGTCTCTGATAGTTTAGTAGCTATAATTAAAAAAACAAATAAAAGATATTGGATATGATATATCTCTAATTGTAGCAGGGTTACTACAGTTTTCTGTGCTCTAATAAAATTTATTTTGTTTCGGTGAGATAATAAACAATATGACTGTTAATCTGAATAGATTTTTGGAAATCTGGAATCACTGGATTGGATTTAACTGTCTAACTGGATTTGTTGTTAACATATAAGAAGAATAGGTTATGAATACTGGAGATTTTTAAAAAGCAATCACAAAAGGGAAGATAGCACCAGTTAACTGGCAGAATTAATGTTTAGAAAAAGCAGTTCTCATAATACAGTTTTAGGTTTAGATGTCAGGGGCTCTTACTGTTTTCCATGTTTCCCCTCAGCGACTACGGAACAATTGACGAGTTGCACAAATGAAAGAATTGTAGTTTTCTGAGACGCATTTGGTTGTGATGATGCAAATAGATCTCTCTAGACAGAGAGGTGTCTGTCTTTTTTACCATTTCATGCCAACACTTAGCATGATGCCTGGTACATCTAAGAAACCCAGTAAATATCTGCTGAATAATACATGACCGGTATTTAACTGGTTATATTTAACTCACATATCATTTTAGAAATTGTGAGTATTTTTTCCTTGGAGAAATACATTGCCATAGAGGAAGAGAGTTCAAAGAGTGCCATATTGAAATCTCTGATAATTGTTGACTCTTGATGGTAGTATAAAGAGACTTGTTGTATTTTTCTATTTTTGAGTATGTTTAAAATCTTTCTATGTAAATTTTGTTTTAAAACATTATTCTAGGTGATATGATGCTAACAGTTACAACAACCATTGTATTGAGTCAATTGATTGCTTCCACGTGTTCAGTTCTCAATCATAGAGTCTAATACTGACCTCATACCCAAGTTCTACTCAATGGCCATGTAACTGCCTGGGAGGCACATTTTTTAACTTATCTTCACTTTCCTCTCATATATGATATGTCAATAATAACATCTCTGAATAGGGCTCTCTTTGTGTGTATTATACAGAATAATATAATAATATATCAGCTAACATTTATTTATTTTACGTGGTACAAAATCATGCTTTAAATATTTTACTCCACTTAGTATTCAAAATAAACTTATGAGGTAGGTTCAAAGACTATCCACAGTTTACAGAGAGGAACTGGAGGCTTAGAGATATGGAATCAATTGCCCAACATTACACAGTTATTATATTACAGAGCTATGATTTAAACCTAGGGCCAAAATTTTCCAATCAACAATAACAATAGTCTCAATGAAAAAAACTTGGTGAAGGCAATGGCACCCTACTCTAGTACTCTTGCCTGCAAAATCCCATGGACGAGGAGCCTGGTGGGCTGCAGCCCATGGGGTCGCTAAGAGTCGGACACGACTGAGCAACGTCACTTTCACTTTTCACTTTCATGCATTGGAGAAGGAAATGGCAACCCACTCCAGTGTTCTTGCCTGGAGCATCCCAGGGACGGGGGAGCCTGGGAGGAGGGGCTGGTGGGCTGCCGTCTATGGGGTCGTACAGATTTGGATATGACTGAAGTGACTTAGCAGCAACAGCAACCCCCAAGAAGAGGCTTCCCTGGTGGCTCAGAAGTAAAGAACCTGCTTGCAATGCAGGAGACTGCCTGTAAAGCAGGAGAAGTGGGTTTGATCCCTGGGTAGGGAAGATTCCCTGCACAAGGAAATGGCAACCGACTCCAGTATTCTTGCCTGAAATGCCATGGGCGGAAGAGCCTGGCAGACTACAGTCCATGAGGTTGAAAAGAGTTCGACACAACTGAGCAACTAAATAACAGCAACAAAAAAGCGAGGAAGCATTGTTAAGAAGGAACTGAATGACTAAATGGTAGATCCTTTAATATCAGTAAAAGTAGCAGATATACAGCCAAGCTTTAAAATACACAGATTGGCATAAAATTCTCGAATATTAGAATGCTGCCATAGTTCTTTGAGTCCATGTACATGGCTAGGAATATGATATAAGAAGAGTTTTGAACAAAAACTTAAGAATGTGTGTGTCTGTGTTTGATATTAAGAAAATGAGAAAAACATTTCTTCAACCAGACTCTTCTAAACTAACTTTTCCTCTTTATTTTTTTCTCATTTTTAAATTACTTTTGGTTTGATTTTCGAATCGAGAGTTTTTGATAGTAGAACTTGGGAATATTTTGAATTTTTTTTGTTGTTGCCTCTAACCAGAATCTTCAAGTTACTTTTTAGATTTCTGAAAATGTCTAACAAATTTGAGATAATGTATGGCAGTAGTTCAAATGTAATTTTTTTTGAATGCTCATGAGAAATGATTTTAAATTCTAGCCGTGCTACTTATTGTTTAGATACTTATCTCCTGATTCAAAACAAGGTCAGTATGTGTAAGCCGTATCCACATATAATTTTTGTAAATCTTTTTAGGCCACAGTTCATCTTCCCCTCCAAATACTGCTAGAATTAAAATTAATACCATGTGATACATGGTTTGTGTTGTCTTCTTCCACCTATTCAACATAATTTGGAAAAGGTAGTGAGCAGAATCAATATCCAAAAAAGAAGTGACAGAACAGAGAAGAGAAAGAACAGTCTGGGTGGTCCGTAACCTGTGTTAAGAGCCCCATTTCTTTAGAAACTCTTTGCTACCTCATTAAAAAGTGAATAGGGCAAAATTATTTTCAATATTAAATTTAAAAATTAAACTTGTTTGAGTTAGTGTTACAGCTTCTGAGAGCAACTTTCGAAATGTTTCTTTTCTAATAATAGCAAAATAACTATTTAGAAAGTAGACACAGAATATTTCCCAAATGAAAACAAATGCCCAGCAATTAAGTTATCTGTTCCTTCCACCTAACTCGGGCTAGTACTATCACTCCAGCCACCCTTCAGATCCACCAGGAACTTTGACCTGCTGACCTACAACTGTCCAGTGATCCTCCTGTCAAGCTTAGAGCACAAGGTCTGAGCACCATGACCTCTGCAAACGAAGCTAACCTTGCTCTTCCCTTGTTCTTTAGTAACTTTCTGGTAAAACCACAATACTCATCTTTCTATCAATGTATGCCTGCCGCCAGGTGGCTGAAACTTTCTGAAGAAAATCTTACAGCCACAGGATTGATCATCCTTTAGTAGAATGAGTGACAAAATTATCAAACAAGCCCTGAAGATTATCCCAAATTCCACAGTAGATATTTTCCCTTACTTTTTTAGACAACACCGTCACATTTTTGTCTTTTTTCAAACTTTTTTGATAAAACTCAGCTGATGACGTCACATTTGCTTAGTAAAAGATGAGACTCAGCTCAGTGTGTACCCACCAACTGGTTTGTTGGGTACTATTTTGTCCCATTTCTCACCTTCATAAGGACTTCATTCTCGCAGTTATGCCTTCTCTTTCCTGCATCATGGTTTCCCCTTGGAAATGGGTCATTCTCAGAAGCAAAATGGAGTATCTCTCATTCCAAAAAGAGGTCTGTGAAATTCTCCCTTGGTCTCTTTCAGCCACTGGCCCTGCGCTCTGCTCACTTTCACAGCAAAACTCTTTAGAAGACTTGGTTATGTTCTCTATTTTCCCACCCCCATCCTCCCTTCAGCTGACTCAGAGTTAGCTTCTATTCCCTTCTGAAAAAAGTACCAGTTTGTGTCTACCACATCTTCCAGTTTGGTCATGCTAGATACTTGAAATAAATTCTACTGTTCAGTTCAGTTCAGTTCAGTAGCTCAGTCGTGTCTGACTCTTTGCGACCCCATGAATCACAGCACGCCAGGCCTCCCTGTCCATCACAAACTCCCAGAGTTCACTCAAACTCATGTCCATCTAGTCGGTGATGCCATCCAGCCATCTCATTCTCTGTCGTCCCCTTCTCCTCCCACCCCCAACCTTTCCCAGCATCAGAGTCTTTTCCAGTGAGTCAACTCGTCACATGAGGTGGCCAAAGTATTGGAGTTTCAGCTTTAGCATCAGTCCTTCCAATGAACACCCAGGATTGATCTCCTTTATAATGGACTGGTTGGATCTCCTATGTACTGTTAATGTGTGTTCTGCAGATAAGGAAACAGGCTTAGAGAATTTGCCCAAGGTGGCACACCTTGTGAACGTAGGATTCAGAACTCCAACCCAGGGAGTCTGACTTCAAGTTCTGCGGTTTTAGCTACAACAGTACAAATGCTTCCTGACATCTTCACCCTGCCCCTACCTCGCCACCGCCCCTGTGCAGTAGATCGAGAGTCCTTGTTACAGGCTATTGTAGAACTCAGCGTGTCGCTTCATAGCATATACATCACAGTTTGTGATTATTATACACACTTATTTTTTCTATATTTTAACATCTGCTTTTCCTACAACTCGGGAAGCCTGTGAAGGCAAAAAGAAGATATTGCCTCTCCTTGGGTTGTTGTTATCCCTAGTAAAATATAAAACAGATTTTGAATGAATGAATGTGCTAAAATGAATTTAATTGATCTTTGTAGGACACATTCTAACACAAATAATGTATATGCAGTATGTCCCAATATTATCCATCAGTTAGAGTTTAGACAAATGTATAGACACCTATGTGTACATCATCCTCTGCGTAAGTGCATGCTAAGTCACTTCAGTCATGTCCAATTCTTTGTGACCCTACAGACAGTCACCTGTCAGGCTCCTCTGTCCATGGGGATCTCCAGGCAAGAATACTGGAACGGGTTGCCATTTCCTCCTCCAGCGGATCTTCCCAACCCAGGGATCTGAACCCACCTTTCTTGTTTCTCCTGCATTGGCAGATGGGTTCTTTACCACTAGGACCACTTGGGAAGCCTACTCATCATCCCATTTGAGGTTAAAATAGTCCCTTTACCCTAGTAAGTCCCTCTCCAATCAACCCTCATTCTGCAGCCCATGATCTGAACGGTTTTACTATCACTCAGTTTTGCCTGTTTAGAAATTCATGCGAATGAAATCACATCCTTTGTCTTAGACATTTTCTATGTAACACCGAAGATACGTATGATAGTTACATGTAAGATACTTCATGTTTTGAAAAATATCAATAGCTTGTTCTTTTTATTTCTATGTGGTATGCTGCTAAGTCACTTCAGTCATGTCAGACTCTGTGTGACCCCATAGATGGCAGCCCACCAGGCTCCACTGCCCCTGGGATTCTCCAGGCAAGAACACTGGAGTGGGTTGCCATTTCCTTCTCCAATGCATGAAAGTGAAAAGTGAAAGTGAAGTTGCTCAGTCCTATCCGACTCTTAGCGACCCCATGGACTGCAGCCCACCAGGCTCCTCCATCCATGGGATTTCCCAGGCAAGAGGACTGGAGTGGGGTGCCATCGCCTTCTCCGTCTATGTGGTATACCATTGCATAAATACATGACGGTTTGTTTATGTGTTCTTCAGCTGATGGATATTTCGGTCGTTTCCAGTTTGGGAAATATAACTGATATATTGTGAGTATATTGTGAATATAACTGATACGAATGTATCAGTACTTCTGTGCACATACACCTTCATTTCTCTTGGGAAGATGCCTGGTAGTGGAATTACTGAGATATATCATCTGTGTATGTAACATCATAAGATACTGCCAAACTGTTTACCCGGGATGTGTGAGAGTTACAACTAATCCGTATTTTCATGAACACTTTTTGTGTTGCCAGTCTTTGATTTTAGCCTTCTAGTTGCGTATGGAGTGGTATCTCATTGTGGTTTTTAATTTGCATTTCCTAATAGTTAATGTTATTAAATAACTTTTCCTGTGCTTACTGGGATTTGGGAAATATTTTCTCAGTTCTCCATAAGATTTCATGAAATCACCTATGCATTAAATGAGAACAGAGAAGAGGTCCCAGGATGGAAACTTGGAATATTCCAACTTAAGAGCAAAATGTGAATCTCTGTTTGTTTAGAAATTTAATATAATTTAATAATTGGAAAAGTCTGTGGAAGTTATTTTATTTCTTTACTGTTTTATATAAATCCTGTGTGACTTTACTAAAAGTGACCTCATATGCTTGCAATATTTTCTTTTGATCCTTTATGCTCAGTATAACATTTATGGATTTCTATGATTAGTTTGCTATGCTTTGCCTCATTCCTGATAAACTGTGCTTCTCCTCCGATATATTACCCCATGGTTAAATATGGAAAGCAAGATACATGCATTTTCTGCAAGTGTAACCCCAGGAAAATGCTTAACCAAACATAAAATATATAAGTCTAAAGAAAAGAATATTTTCCTTCTTTCTCCCCTTCACCTAAGCTGCTAATATTTAAAAATAAGAAGCATTGGTTTATGAAATAAAGCTTAAAAATAAAATCACACTACTTAAAGCAATTGAAAGTGGAAAGTGAAGTTGCTCAGTCGTGTCTAACTCTTTGCAATTCCACGGACTGTAGCCTACCAGGTTCCTCTATCCAAGGAATTTTCAAGGCAAGAATACTAGAGTGGGTTGTCATTTCCTTCTCCAGGAGATCTTCCTGACCCAGGGATTGAACCTGGGTCTCCCACATTGTAGACGGACACTTTACCGTCTGAGCCACCATGGAAGTCTGGTGGCTAAAAGCAATTCCGTCCAATTCAGTCGCTCAATAGTGTCCAATTCTTTGCGACCCCATGTACTACAGCACGCCAGTCCTCGCTGTCTATCACCAACTCCCAGAGCCCACCCAAACTCGTGTCCATTGAGTCGGTGATGTCATCCAACCATCTCATCCTCTGTCGTCCCCTTCTCCTCCTGCCCTCAATCTCTCTCAGCATCAGGGTCTTTTCCAATGAGTCAGCCCTTCGCATCAGGTGGCCAAAGTATTGGAGTTTCAGCTTCAGCATCAGACCCTCCAATGAACACCCAGGACTGATTTCCTTTAAGATGGACTGGTAGGGTCTCCTTGCAGTCCAAGGGACTCTCAAGAATCTTCTCCAACACCACAGTTCAAAAGCATTGATTCTTCGGCGCTCTGCTTTCTTTATAGTCCAACTCTCACGTCCATTCATGACTACTGGAAAAACCATAGCCTTGACTAGACAGAACTTTGTCGCCAAAGTAATGTCTCTGCTTTTTAATATGCCATCTAGGTTGGTCATAACTTTCCTTCCAAGGAGTAAGTGTTTTTTAATTTCATGGCTGCAATCGCCATCTGCAGTGACTCTGGAGCCCAAAAAAATAAAGTCAGTCACTCTTTCCACTGTTTCCCCATCTATTTGCCATGAGGTGATGGGACCAGATGCCATGATCTTAGTTTTCTGAATGTTGAGTTTTAAGCCAACTTTTTCACTCTCCTCTTTCACTTTCATCAAGAGGCTCTTTGGTTCCTCTTCACTTTCTGCCGTAAGGATGGTGTCATCTGCATATCTGAGGTTATTGATATTTTTCCCGGCAATCTTGATTCCAGCTTGTGCTTCCTCCAGCCTAGAGTTTCTCATGATGTACTCTGCATATAAGTTAAATAAGCAGGGTGACAATATACAGCCTGACATACTCCTTTTCGTATTTGGAACCAGTCTGGTGTTCCATGTCCAGTTCTAACTGTTGCTTCCTGATCTTTATACAGGTTTCTCAAGAGGCAGGTCAGATGGTCTGGTATTCCCATCTCTTTCAGAATTTTCCACAGTTTATTGTGATCCACACAGTCAAAGGCTTTGGCATAGTCAATAAAGCGGAAATAGATGTTTTTCTGGAACTCTCTTGCTTTTTCCATGATCCAGCGGATGTTGGCAATTTGATCTCTGGTTCCTCTGCCTCTTCTAAAACCATCTTGAACATCTGGAAGTTCACGGTTCATGTATTGCTGAAGCCTGGCTTGGATACTTTTGAGCATTACTTTACTAGCATGTGAGAGGAGTGCAACTGTGTGGTCGTTTGAGCATTCTCTGGCATTTCCTTTCTTCAGGATTGGAATGAAAACTGACCTTTTCCAGTCCTGTGGCCACTGCGGAGTTTTCCAAATATGCTGACATTTTGAGTGCAGCACTTTCACAGCATCATCTTTTAGGATTTGAAATATCTCTACTGGAATTCCATCACCTCCACTAGCTTTGTTCATAGTGATGCTTCCTAAGTCCCACTTGCCTTCACATTCCAGGATGTCTGGCTCTAGGTGAGTGATAATAATTTGTACAGTATTAGTGAATTAAAGCTATAACTATCCATATATTAGCTTTCCAGGACTCTCAGGATCCAGGATCAATTCTCTTTCTAATAGAAGCAAAATAAACCACAACAAAACAAAAAGCCTCTATGGTGATAAAGAAATCACTAGGATCAATGAACAAAGAGCCAAAATAAGCCCAACTCTTCTTTTGTCAGTTCAAATGGTGATTTTAAAAGTATTGCAATATCTTGCAATGTCTGAGCAGTACCCCAGCTTTTTTCACATGGTTTACATAGGCAATGATTCATAAGGTACCTCAAGACCCATTGGGGTGCTTAGCACCTCATTAGGGGTCAAGCATTATCCTAAGCGTTGTCTGGAAGTTAACTCACTTGATCTTCTTGACATCCTAAGATTTTTATGAACTTTGTTCATAGGGAATAAGGGAAGTTATTTCATTTTTCCAAGATTACAAAAGTAGTTAATGATGGAGTTGGGTTTCAAAACCATGTCTAGATAACTCCAAAGATCAACCACAAGGCTGAAACAATTTGGTGAGTTAATAATAATTATTTATTAGCTATGTCATAGAAGAGAAAGTACCTTGGCTGAGCTAATCAATAATCTGCCTGAATCTCACAGCTTTAGTCTGCTAGAATAAAAAAATGTAGTTAACATGATGTGGAGTGAAACAGGAGAAGAAAATGATTAAAAAATACTAGCAATATTATGCTTATTTTGTCCATGAACATTGGATGGCTACTATAGATTAAAACCCACAATGACTCTTCTGTATAAAGTTGAATACATGGTCTCCAATCACAATCAATGTTTGTAAACTGTGATGCCTTTGAAGATACACAAACCACTATTGTCTAACTATTTGAGATTTGATTCATTTTACCAGTCTAGTGTAATTACAAAATAAGACAGAAGAGAGGAAAGTAGAGAAACTTATGCAATGTTGAGTACAAATACAGTGCATCAGAAGACATTCCAGAGTTCACCATCAAACAAATATTTTTGTGCTTACTATATGTCAACATTCCATTAAGCTGTAGGCATAATTCTCTCAAATAATAAAGGAAAGAAGCCTTGCAAATTATGATAACCTTAAAAGAAGAAACAGGCATTCACATGCGGGAAAACTTGTGTAACATGTTGATGGATCAATGCAATAATGTTTAATTTTCCCTGTATTATATCAGAGTCACTGAGTACTGTTGTCTAATTCTTCGGTAGATGTCAAGTTTTCCAAACTATGGTGTAACACCATGTATTCTTCTTTAGTCTGCTTGAGTTGCTGGAGCAAAAGACTATATTCTGGATAGCTTGAAAAATCAATCGTTTCTCACAGTTCAAGAGACAGTGAAGTCCAGACTTAAGGTGACACAGATTCAGTGTCTGGTGAAAGTCTGCTTCCTGGTTTATAGCTGACCATCTTTTCACTGTTCTCACAAGGCAGAAGAGGTGAGGAATCTCTCCGGGGTCTCTTTTTATAGGGGAATTAATCCCATTCAAGAGATGTCTGCCCTCATGACCTAATCATTTTCCATAAGCCCAACCTCATTGGGGATTAGGTTTCAACATATGAATTTTGTGGGAACATAAAAGTCTGTCACATATTCTACCCACCAAATTAGACTATGTAATTCTTTTTTGTTTTAAGTAGTCTTTGGTCAAATGATCCAAGAATTGTCTATCTCTACTACAATATTCACCCAAAAGATTAATAATTGTGGAATAGTAATTGTAGTCAAAGAAGCAGCAGTGACAATTACTATTATTTTTGGAAGTATTCACTCTGTTCAGAGAACTGTATCAAATACTTTGCACCTGTGTACACTTACAGAATAAACTTTGTAAATTTTAACCAATCTCTAAGCATGGTCTATGTTCTGAAAAATGCTAGATGGATAAAACCTGGTCTGTTTTGGAGATGAGTGCTACATTCTGGCTGGAACTTAGTGAGTTAACCCCAAGCCATCTGGAACATTCAGCTGTTCAGAATAACTCATTTCCAGGGAGTTCTGTATAGCCGATGACTTATTGGATGAGTTTTCACATAATGTGAATAGAAATGTGAATATCTGTAACATTTAAACACTCAAAATTTCCATAAATGAAAGAAAGTTCAGTGTAAGATTTATCATGACTCAGTTTTTTCTCCCTTCTCAGAATGGTACTTGCATATTTTGGGGAGCTTTTGAATAGGTACCGCTGCAAAATGCAGTAGGTGACAGTTAAACATACGCTTCAGCATTTGCAGAGGATGAATCATGCTCTTTCTCAGTCATTTGGCTTTTCAAGATCTCTATTAAAGAAGAGATGCAAAAACTCTCTCATGACTCTTTTATCTGTCATCAAACTTGTGGCTTTTAGAACACATTGGTTTTGAGTAGCTTTTCATGAAGCACCTTGAAACAGCTTGCCATGGAAATGGAAAAAGGAAGGCAGATGCCTGGAAAAGAAAATTTTTCTTTTAGTTAACATATCACAGAATAGGCCCTGTGCCCAAACTTGAGAATTCAGAATTCTCATTACATCAAAAGAAGTTTTCTTTTTTTTCATAAAGCTGTGGATTAGTCCTTAGATTTGGATAAAAATTTCACTCTTGTTCTTGCTCTCTATTTCTCATTTTTTGCACCTTTGTTTGAAGGCTTTTTTTTTTTTTTTGTAAAATCTTGTATCTCTTTTCTCAGTGAATAATGTCTCTCTGGATGTTTCCAGAAAGGTTAGACCTAATGGGTTCCTAGGAAAACACATGCAAGGGTAACTTTCTTATCAGAGGTAAAGTGGTAGAAGACAGAGTTAGGCCTGTCTTTCATCAAGGTAATATTTATAGCTAAGCAAATCAACATTTCAGTTCTGCAAATCCTAAATTTGTTGCCAGACAGTATCTGGAGATTGTTTTGTGTGTTTTGATTAAATACAGACTCCTTGAACTTTTTTCTGACAAAACCAGGACCCTGTGTTAGTTCTTATTCTTTGTTCGTCCTTGTTAAATCTTGTGATAAATGAGATGTTTAATTAATGACTCATTGCACGGAGCCTGAAGAGTCTCTTTCTTCATAGTAATAGTCACCTAAAATAACTTTTTATGCAATTTGTAGTTGGACACACAGTAATGATATTTGAAATTCTAAACTATTAAAAAATGGATTTGAATGCATATAGTTTTTATAATCAATTGATAAAATTCATAAACAATTTTCTTGATGGAAACAAAGATAGGAAAATAAAGTCTTTTTTAAGTCTTTAAATTGATTCCAAAATCATGCTTTTCTGCACGTACACTGGCAAGGATATTCTTTAAGTAACACTGAGTTCAGCCTATATTCCAAGCACTATGATAGATGCTAGCAAGAACACAGATGGTTAGTCACTGATTACTGAAAATGCGAGCCCACTCATACTTATAAACCATCATGACCTGAAGGAATACATAATCTAAAAATCACACACAAAGTGAGAACAAGGGGTTGTGAGAGTGGACAGTTAATTAGAGACAACATTATAGTTGACTGTATATGTCATGAAGAAAATTCTTAATTTTATCTATCATTTTTGAAAATTTTGTCTGAAAAAATTTGAATTTTTAAAAGATAATCATGACAGCAGTATATGGAATGAATAGGGTGGAGAAGAAAAGCCAAATTTGAGGTGAACTTCTTAAGAGATGGAAGACTAGAAGATTAGTGTGTGGGAGCAATGACAAGCCTCAAAATAGGGCAGTGGTTATGAAAATGAAATAAGGGCTGATTAGGGGTATGAATTAAAAGGATGTAGATTGATTGGATGTGCTTAGAAGGAGATAACAGAGGTAAAGTATTAAAAAAAATGTACATAATTTCCAGGTTATAGCTTGGGTACTAAGTGGGTGGCAATGCCAGTTATTAAAACATTGATTATAAGTAAAGGAAAACATTTGGATGAATGGGAAAAGATTGCTCAGGACTTGAGTTTTAGAGATAAATGGGTATATAAATGCTGACCTAGATTTCAGGCTGTAAGTTGAAATGGAAAATATACAATTGTTGCTCCTGTCCCCTTGTATTTTGCATAAAGTTATTCCAATTAAGCTACAATACTAGGCCTGGCCTGCTGTGATTCATGGGGTCGCGGAGAGTCGGACACGATTGAGCGACTGAACTGAACTGAACTATTAATTATGCCGTATTTGGATCGCTGGTCAAATAACTCAGTATTGACGAGAGGATGTTCATAGGGAGACAAGTCATGGAAGAATATCTCTATTTGGACTAGGTATCTTTCTTGATCACTGAGGATTTAAATATGTGAAAGATTTAGAAGCACATAGTTTAAAGGGAAATGACTTCTAACATGGTCTAGGTTGTTTGAAACAAAACTATTTGTATCTTATCTTACTTGACATAATATTACCACAAGCCAAGACACAGTTATTCTAAGAATTGTGGAATTGGTATGCCTGGTACAGTCTGTTACAAAACTCTGGAGTTAGGCTTTACAAATTTAACCATACTTGGCTTTAAAATGAAATGTTTATCAGGAAATTATGATGGTTAAGAGCAATTTTTATCCCAGATCTCATTCTTAGTTGCTATATAGCATTTGTAAATTTAATTGAATTTTTGGATTTTAATCTCATTATATGCAAAATCAAGTTGGTAATAGTATCTAACTCATGATGGTGTGTAAGAGACGGATTATGAAACAGGCTAAGCACAGTCCCTCCCATATTAATAGGCATCAAAATATTATCTATCATTAATATACAACTTCAATAATAGAGTAAAAATAACAAGAAATACTGTAAGCATAAAGGTTAAGATGAAAACATGTAAAGCACAGATGAAATATGGTTGCTAATGGAGAGTAAATGTCTTGAAGTCAGAAACTGACTTATTTTTGTTTGTTTATTATCTGAGCACATAGTAACATTCTAAGAAAAGATTAAAACCTGTATCTAAGACATAGGAAGCTTACAATTTACTTAAGTAAATTGTAAAATAATGTGAAAGTATACAGCATTATGTTTGGGCATTAGTAAAAGAAGAAGAGATTCAAGAAGAAAAGAAGACAAATCCCTATCAAGCTACCAACAATATTTTTCACAGAACTAGAACAAATAATCTCACAATTTGTATGGAAATACAAAAAACCTCGAATAGCCAAAGCAATTTTGAGGAAGAAGAATGGAACTGGGGGAATTAACCTGCCGGACTTCAGGCTCTATTACAAAGCCACAGTCATCAAGACAGTATGGTACTGGCATAAAGACAGAAATATAGATCAATGGAACAAAATAGAAAGCCCAGAGATAAACCCACGCTCCTATGGACACCTTATCTTCGACAAAGGAGGCAAGAATATAAAATGGAGAAAAGACAGTCTCTTTAACAAGTGGTGCTGGGAAAACTGGTCAGCCACTTGTAAAAGAATGAAACTAGAACACTTCCTAACACCATACACCAAAATAAACTCAAAATGGATTAAAGATCTAAATGTAAGACCAGAAACTATAAAACTCCTAGAGGAGAATGTAGGCAAAACACTCTCTGACATAAATCACAGCAGGATCCTCCAAGACCCACCTCCCAGAATATTGGAAATAAAAGCAAAAATAAACAAATGGGACCTAATTAAAATCAAAAGCTTCTGCACAGCAAAGGAAACTCTAAGCAAGGTGAAAAGACAGCCTTCAGAATGGGAGAAAATAATAGCAAATGAAGCAACTGATAAAGGATTAATCTCCAAAATATACAAGCAGCTCCTGCAGCTCAATTCCAGAAAACTAAGTGACCCAATCAAAAAATGGGCCAAAGAACTAAACAGACATTTCTCCAAAGAAGACATAAAGATGGCTAACAAACACATGAAAAAATGCTCAACATCCCTGATCATCAGAGAAATGCAAATCAAAACCACAATGAGATACCATTTCACACCAGTCAGAATGGCTGCTATCCAAAAGTCTACATGCAATAAATGCTGGAGAGGGTGTGGAGAGAAGGGAACCCTCTTACACTGTTGGTGGGAATGCAAACTAGTACAGCCACTATGGAGAACAGTGTGGAGATTCCTCAGAAAACTGGAAATAGAACTGCCATATGATCCAGCGATCGCACTCCTGGGCATACACACCGAGGAAACCAGAATTGAAAGAGACACATGTACTCCAATGTTCATTGCAGTACTGTTTATAATAGCCAGGACATGGAAGCAACCTAGATGTCCATCTACAGATGAATGGATAAGAAAGCTTTGGTACATATACACTATGGAGTATTTCTCAGCCATCAAAAAGAATGCATTTGAATCAGTTTTAATGAGGTGGATGAAATTGGAGCCAATTATACAGAGTGAAGTAAGCCAGAAAGAAGAACATCAATACTGTATATTAACGCATATATATGGAATTTAGAAAAATGGTAACCTGAACCCTGTATAAGAGACTGCAAAAGAGACATAGGCATTTAGAACAGTCTTTGGGACTCTGTGGGAGAGGGTGAAGGTGGAATGATTGGGGAGAATGGAATTGTAGCATGTATATTATCATAAGTGACCAGTCCAGGTTCGACGCATAAATTTTCCTCTGTTCATTTCTTTGCATTTGTGCTTTTTCAATAAAAATGCTTTTAACTGAAAAAAATAAAAAATAAAAAAATAAAAAATCATGGTGTTAACTTTGCCTAGAGATATAGCTGAGGAAAAAGTCTCACATGCAACAGAAGCAAATAGACCATTGTAGCCTCCAATTCAAAAATGATACAGTGATAGTCATCATTAAGCTGTGTGTTTGCTACATAGCAATCCAGAAAATTTGAGTTTGGGCAAATATGTCAATGTATCATTATCACATTATGCTAAACAAATTACTAGTGAGTGTGGACAAATGTCTTATAAAAATATCGATGGTATTAACCATTATATATAAAAATTATATAAATGAGTATGTAAAATAAAATTCCCACAAAGATATTTATTGTATCTGTATCATATTAATTATGTGGCTGTTTAAATAAAGATAAGTTCAATGCAAAAAAAAAAAAGAAGACAAGTATAAGAAAATAAAAAGTCAGCTTAAGTCCATAGGGTCACAGAGAATTGGACACAACTGAGGGTCGCGGAGAGTCGGACACGGCTGAGCGACTGAACTGAACTAAACTGAACTGAAGCATCTTAGCGCAGCACAGCACTCATGCACACACAGGCTAAAGAAAAACTGTGATGCTAAAGATACTAGACTAAGAAAATAAAATTTAAAACGTGAGTTAAAAATACATAAAAGGCGTATTTCAATAAACTGTACAAAATTTCAAAATACAAGTAAAATAAACATACTAATTATGGAGATTTTCAACAAATGAAGAATAAAAATGAGTTTCCTCATTTCAGTAAAGGGCATCTACTCAAAACCCATAGCTGGTTTTATGTTTAATGGTAAAAGACTGAATGTTTTCTCTCAAAGATAAGGAGTAAAACCCATTTGCTTTTACCACTTCTATTCAACATTATACCAGTAGACTTAGCCAAAGAAGTTAGGTAAGAAAAAGAAATGAAAGACCTCTAGATGGGAAAATGAGGAAATTATTTCTACTTGCAGAATAAACATGATTTTATAGACAGAAAAACCCAAGGAATTCATATACATATACATACATGTATATGTGCAAGCATCACAAAATTATTAAAGATAAAATAGTTGCACAAGGCTAAAGGTGTGTAACCAATAAATTAAAATCAATTTCTATGTACTAGAACTGGACAGTTGGAAAATAAAAAATAAAAAATTAATTAATTTATAATTGCCTGAAAAGGAATATATTTAACAAAGAAATACAAGACTTGTATATCTCAAGAAAGTAAGAAAACAGTTCAAACATGGGAGATAGTTTGAAAGCCATAAATCTGACATAAGTATCGAAAAAATACACACATTAAAAGAAGCTTAATATCATTAGTCAAAAGGGAACTGCATATCAAAACCACAATGCAATGCCACTTCATAGTTAATAAAATGGCTGTAATCAAAATAACAAAAAACAGGAAGTGTTTGTGAGGGTGTAGAGAAACGGGAATCCTCTTACGCTGTTGATGGGAGTGTAAAATGCTGCATCTGCTTAAGAAAAGAGCTTGGCAGTTTCTTAAAAAGTTAAACATAGACTTACTGTATGGTCTAGAAATTCTACTCCTAGTATACACTCAAGAAAATTGAAAACATATGTTCATAGAAAAACTTGTACACGAGTATTCATAGCAGTGTAATACATTATAGGCAAAGAGTAGAAAACAACAGAAAAGTCTATGAACTGATAAACAAATAAAACGTTGTCTATCTATATAGTAGAATATTATTCAGTCATAAGAAGGAATGAAGTACTGATAATCCTGCAACATGAATGAACCTTGAAAACACTGTGCAAACTCAAAGAAGCCAGACACAAAAGGCCCCATATATATAATGTGTAGAATTGATAAATACATAGAGATAGAAAGCAGGTTAGAAGCTGTGATGGTTAATTATATGTGTCAACTTGACTGGGCCAAAGGTTGCCCAGATACTTGTTAGTCGTTATCTCTGAAAGTGTCTGTGAGCATTTAAATCCTTAAACTGAGTAAATTGATCTCATCAATGCTAGTGGGTTATCACCCAATCTGTCGAAGGCCTGAATAGAACAAAAAGTTCTATTTTTTGGAGGAAAGGTGGATTTTCTCTCTGCTTGAGCTGAGACATCCATATTCTTCTACCATCATACATCAGCACTCCTTGTTCTTGGCTCTTCACATTCAGAATAGAACTGTACCATCAGCCCTCCAGTTCTCAGCCAGCAGATTTGAACCAGAACAATAGCACCAGCTTTCTCCTGGACCCTCACCTTGTAGATGACAGATTTGGGACTTACTGGTCTCCATGATCACTTGAGCTAACCTATCATAATAAATTTCTTTCTATATGTCTATCTATATCAAGAAGACTCTTGAGAGCCCCTTGGACTGCAAGGAAATCCAACCAGTCCATCCCAAAGGAAATCAGTCCTGGGTGTTCACTGGAAGGACTGATGTTGAAGCTGAAACTCCAATACTGTGGCCACCTGATACGAAGAGCTGAATCATTTGAAAAGACCCTGATGTTGGGAAAGATTGAAGGCAGGAGGAGAAGGGGATGACAGAGGATGAGATGGTTGGATGGCATCACCGACTCAACGGACATGAGTTTGGGTGGGCTCCGGGAGTTGGTGTTGGACAGGGAGGCCTGGCGTGCTGTAGTTCATGGGGTCACAAAGAGTCGGACACGACTGAGCGACTGAAATGAATTGAACTGAACTGTGTCTCTATACAAATTAAAATTTTTTTTGTTCTAGTTCTGTGAAAAATCCTTTTGATAATTTGATTAGGACTGTACTGAAACTGCAGATTGTTTTGCGTAGTATAGTCTTTTTGATTATACTGATTCTTCCAATCCAATAAAAGAATGTGTTATATCTGTCTGTTGTTTTCTCTTTGATATCTTTCATGAGCATCTTATAGTTTTCAGGGTATAGGTATTTTGCCTCCTTAGATAGGTCCCTTCTTTGGTGTTTTATTCTTTTTGATGTGATGGTAAGTAGCATTGTTTTTTAAATTTTTCTATTTTATCTTTTGTTGTCAGTGTATAGAAATGCAACATATTTCTATGAACTAATTTTGTATCCTTCAAATTTTCCAGATTCATTGATAAGCCTAGTAGTTTTCTGGTAGCCTCCTTAGGATTTTCTTTTTATATATATACTATCATTTCATCTTCAAACAATGACAGTTTTACTTCATTTAAATTTGGAGTCTATTTATTTCTGTTTATTCTCTGATTGCTGTGGCTAGGGTTTCCAAAACTATGTTGAATACAAGTGGCAAGAGTAGACATTCTTGTCTAGTTCCAAATCTTAGAAGAAGTGCTTTAATTTTTTACTATTGAATATAATGTTGACTGCAGGATGGTCATTCTGTTCAGCTTAGTTGCTCAGTCGTGTGCGAATTTCTGCAACCCCATGGACTGCGGCACGCCAGGCTTTCCTGTAATTCACCAACTCCCAAAGCTTGATCAAACTCATGTTCATTGAGTAGTGATGCCATCCACCCATTTCATCCTCTGTCTTCCCCTTCTCCTCCTGGCTTCAATCTTTTCCATCATCAGGATCTTTTTAATTAGTTGGTTCTTCAAAACAGGTGGCCATTGGGGCTTCAGCATCAGTGTTTCCAATGAATGTTCAGGATTGATTTTCTTTAGGATTGATTGGTTTGATCTCCTGGCTGTCCAAGGGACTCTCAAGAGTCTCTTCCAATACCAGTTTGAAAGCATCAAATCTTTGGCACTCAGCTATCTTTATGGTCCAACTCTTACATCTATATATGACTATTGGAAAATAAAAACATAGCTTTGCTTTTATGGATCTTTGCAACATAATGTCTCTGCTTTTTAATATGCTATCTAGGATTTGGCAACCCACTCCAGTATTCTTGCCTGGAAAATTCCATGGACGGAGAAGCCTGGTAGACTACAGTTCATGGGGTCGCAAAGAGTTGGACAGACTGAGTGACTTCACTTAGGATTGTCATAGCTTTTTTTCCAAGGAGCAAGCATCTTTTAATTTCATGGCTGCAGTCACCATCCACAGTGATTTTGGAGCCCAAGAAAATAAAGTCTTCCACTGTTTCCATTGTTTTCCCACTTTATTACCATGAAGTGATGGGACCAGATGCCATGATCTTCACTGTTTTTAATGTTGAGTTTTAAGCCAGTTTCAACATTCTCCCCTTTGACCTTCATTAAGAGGCTCTTTAGTTCCTTTTTGCTTTCTGCCATAAGGGTGATGTCATCTGTACCTATGAGGTCATTGATATTTCTCCCAGCAATCTTGATTCCAGCTGTGCCTGATCCAACCCGGCATTTCTCATGATGTACTCTGCATAAGCTAAATAAGCAGGGTGACAATATACAACCTTGACATACTCCTTTCCTGATTTGGAACCAGTCTGTTGTTCCATGTCCAGTTCTAACTGTGGCTTCTTGACCTGCATACAGATTTCCCAGGAGGCAGATCAGGTGGTCTGGTATTCAGATCTCTTGAAGAATTTTCTAGTTTGTTTTGATCCACATAGTCAAAGGCTTTGGCATAGTCAACAAAGCAGAAGTAGATGTTTTTCTGGAACTCTCTTGCTTTTCCAACGACCCAACAG
The DNA here is from genome assembly GCF_049115385.1 of Moschus berezovskii. Taxonomy (NCBI): domain Eukaryota; kingdom Metazoa; phylum Chordata; class Mammalia; order Artiodactyla; family Moschidae; genus Moschus; species Moschus berezovskii. The sequence continues at coordinate 10,224,332 of NC_142475.1, read as the reverse complement.
ATGTTGGCAATTTTCTCTGGTTCCTCTGCCTTTTCTAAATCCAGCCTTGAACATCTGGAAGTTCACGGTTCACATATTGCTGAAGCCTGGCTTGGAGAATTTTAAGCATTACTTTGCTAGTGTGTGAGATGAGTGCAATTGTGTGGTAGTCTGAACATTCTTTGGCATTGCCTTTCTTTGGGATTGGAATGAAAACTGACCTTTTTGAGTCCTGTGACCACTGTTGAGTTTTCCAAATTTGCTGGTATATTGAGTGCAGCACTTTAACAGCATCATCTTTAGGACTTGAAATAGCTCAACTGGAATTGCATCACCTCCACTAGCTTTGTTTGTAGTGATGCTTTCTGGCTCTAGGTGAGTGATCAGAGCATCGTGATTATCTGGGTTGTGAAGATATTTTTTGTATAGTTCTTCTGTATATTCTTGCCACCTCTTCTTAGTATCTTCTTCTTGTCATATTTGGCCTTTATTTTGTTGAGGTATATTCCCTCTATGCCCACTTTCTTGAGAGTTTTCATTATACATTTGCATTCAATTTTAAGAGTAGCTTTTTCTGCATCTATTGAGAAGATCATATGGTTTATATTCTTCAATTTTTAAATGAGGTATATCACACTAATTGATTTGTGGATATTAAAAAATCTTTGAATCCCTGAGATGAAGCCCACTTGATCATGGTGTATGATCCTTTTAATATATAATTGGGTTTGGTTTGCTAGTATTTTGTTGAGATGTTTTGAGTTATATTCACCAATGATATTTTTGTGCTTTTTTTTTTTTCTGGTTCTGATAAGGTGATGGTGGACTCATAGAATGAGTTTAGGAATGTTCCTTCCTCCTTCTTCTGAAACATTTTAGAAGAATTTCAGAAAGATAGGTATTATATATATACACACATATGTATACATATATATTATATAATAAGTAATATTTCATTATATATACTGGAATATTACACAGCCACGAAAAGAATGAAATGATGTCATTTGCAGCAACATGGATGGAACTCAAGTTTATCATACTAAGTGAAGTAAGTCAGAAAGAGAAAGATGAATATCACATGATGTCTTTCATATGAGGACTCTAAAAAAACACAAATGATCTTATTTATAAAGTAGAAACAGAAGCACAGACTTACAAAACTGTCTTCTGCTTACCAAAAGGGAAAGGTAGAGTGGGAGGGACAAATTGGGGTTTGGGATTGACATATACACACTACTTTATTTAAAATAGATAACTGGACGCGGGAGACGCCCGGCTCCGGCGCAACCAACCATGTGCAGAATCGTGGCTGAGATGAGCTACCCCACGCCCAGGGTTAGGGCGGTGGCCGAGAGGAGCTGTACCACGTTCAGGAGGCGGTGGCTGCTTGGGCACCGGAGGGCCGAGAGGAGCTGATCTACATTCAAAGCAGGAGGCGCGGCCTTGAGGAGATACCCCTCGTCCAAGGTAAGGTACAGCGGCTGCGCCTTGCTGGAGCAGCTGGGAAGAGATACTCCACGACCAAGTGGAATATAAGAATCCAGTGTTCTTGGGAGGAAGGAACAAGATGGCGGAGGGATAAGATGGCAAGACCACTTTCTCCCCCACAAATTCATCAAAAGAACATTTGAACGCGGAGTAAAGTCCACAAAACAACTTCTGAATACTGGCAGAGGACATCAGGCTCCCAGAAAAGCAGCCCATTGTCTTCTAAAGGAGAGAGAAGAAATCCAGCTCCACCCACCAGAACACCGACACATGCTTCCCTAACCAGGGAACCCGGACAAGTCACCCGTCCAACCCCACACACAGCGAAGAAACTACATAATAAAGAGAACTCCACAAACTGCAAGAAGAGGGAAAGGCCACCCCAAGCAAAGCAATATAAGCAAGATGAAGAGGCAGAGAAATACCCAGCAAGTAAAGGAACAAGATAATTGCCCACCAACACAAACAAAAGAAGAAGATATAGGGAATTTACCTGATAAAGAATTTCAAATTTTGATGGTGAAAATGATTCAAAATCTTGAAAGCAAAATGGAGTTACAGATAAATAACCTGGAGAAAAGGATTGAGAAGATGGAATAAAGATTTAATAAGGACTTAGAAGAAATAAAAAAGAGTCAATATACGATGAATAATGCAATAGATGAGATCAGAAACACTCTGGAGGGAACAAACAGTAGAATAACAGAGGCAGAAGACAGGATAAGTGAACTAGAAGATAGAATTGTAGAAATAAATGAAACAGGAAAAAAGAAAAACGAATTAAAAGAAATGAGGACAATATTAGAGACCTCTGGGACAATGTTAAATGCTCCAACATTCGAATCACAGGAGTCCCAGAAGAAGAAGACAAAAAGAAAGACCATGAGAGAATACTTGAGGAGATAATAGTTGAAAACTTCCCTAAAATGGGGAAATAATCACCCAAGTCCAAGAAACCCAGAGAGTCCCCAATAGGATAAACCCAAGGCGAAATACTCCAAGACACATATTAATCAAATTAACAAAGATCAAACACAAAGAACAAATATTAAAAGCAGCAAGGGAAAAGCAGCAAATAACACATAAGGGGATTCCCATAAGGATAACAGCTGATCTTTCAACAGAAACTCTTCAGGCCAGAAGGGAGTGGCAAGACAAACTTAAAGTGATGAAAGAAAATACCCTACAGCCCAGATTACTATACCCAGCAAGGATCTCATTCAAATATGAAGGAGAAATCAAAAGCTTTACAGACAAGCAAAAGCTGAGGGAATTCAGCATCACCAAACCAGCTCTCCAACAAATGCTAAAGGATCTTCTCTAGACAGGAAGCACAGAAAGAGTGTATAAACTTGAACCCAAAGCAATAAAGAAAATGGCTACGGGATCGTACTTATCAATAATTACCTTAAACGTAAATGGGTTGAAATTTTCAAAAAGGCTAGGAAACAATTCTCATAGCCATCAATAGTTCAGTGTTGAGTTCATGAATAGTTTTTAAAGTTTGGGACAAACTGTAGTATTTGCTATTTGAAGTACTATTTGTAATTGGCATATTACGATATAACATTGGTCTTCATTTCCAACTTAAAATGCCTAAAAATGCCTAACAGCTTTTTAGATTTGTGAATTTTAGTTGAAATGTATTTTATGATGTTACTAAACCCACAGAAATATTGAAATATTTCAGAGAACTTATTCACTGTACATTTAATTTATTTTATTTACAAAAGTTATGAACTGTAGAAAGTTTTACTTGTTGGGTCAAATGCTTATTGCTTCAAATGCTTGTTGCATTTGAAGTGCTAGTTACAAGAAAATCAAATACCTTCAATGTATAAATGCTATTAAGTTTTTAAAGGCCTCTGGAGTATAAGTAGGTTTGTTTAAAGAAATTTAGTCTGTTCAACTTGAAAAAAAAAAATAAATAAAATTGGAAAAAAAAAAAAACAATGCATAGTACAGGGAATTATATTCAGTATACTGTGACAAACCATAACAGAAAGGAATATGAAATATATATATACTTGTATATATGTATGTATATAACTGAACCACTTTGCTATACAGAAGAAATAAACACAACACTGTAAAAAAAAAAAAAATAAATAAATAAATAAAAATAAAATAGATAACTAACTTGTACATACTTGATAACACAGGAAACTGTCCAATTTTCTGTAATAACCTAACCGGGAAAATAATTTGAAAGGAATAAATATATATATATATATATATAACTGAATCACTTTGCTGTACACCTGAAAGTAACACTACATTGTAAATTAACTATAGTCCAATATAAAATAAAAATTAGTAAACAATTTAAAGTCACAGTAAAATCATTTTCCTATAATAAACAATTTTTTCCAACTACCACCACCAACAACAAAAATACTCTTCTTTAGAATGCTATCATTCATGTTTGAAGGAAAGACCAAGAGTTTTAGAGACAAGCAAAAGCTAGAAATGTTCAGTACCACTACAGGCTTTATCAGAAATGTTAAAGGAACTTCTCTAAGTGAAAAATTAAAGACCACTGTCAGAAATATAAAAATTACAAAGGAAAAAGCGTCTTTGGTTTCTACAAATGCACAGTAAATATAATAGGTCAACCACCTTTAACAATAGGAAAGTTAAAAGAAAAGTAATAAAGTCATTTATATTTATAATAAGTAATCGAGGGATGCACAAATCAAAGTTATTGTAATGTCAAAAACATTAAATCTTGCATGGAGTGAAAGTGCAGGGTCTTTAAAATCCATTCAAACTAAAAACATCATTGATTAAAATAATCACGTATATATTTATTATATTTATATACAGGAAATGGCAACCCACTCCAGTACTCTTGCCTTGAAAATCCCATGGACAGAGGAGCCTGGTAGGCTACAAGTCCATGGGGTTGCAAAAAGTCTGACACGACTGAGTAACTTCACTTTCACTTCCATATGAGTCACATTGTGATCACAAACCGAAAACCTAAAATAGATTCGCAAATACAAAAAAAGAAAGGAATCCAAACACAATATCAAATATAGTCATCAAACTGCAAAGAAAAAAATGGAAAGAACAGACTCAAAACCCGTAAAACAATCCCAAAACACTTAACAAGGTGGCAATAAGCACACACTTATCAATAATTACTTTAAATTTAAAAGGACTAAACGCTTCAACCAAAAGACATAGAGTAGCTGAATGGATACACAAACAAGACTTATATATATATGCTGCCTACAAGAGATGCGTTTCAGATCTGAATACATACACAGACTGAAAGTATGGGGATGGAAAATGTATTCCATGCAAAAAGCAATGAAAAAAAAAAAACTGGGGCCAGCAATACTTACATCAGACATAACAGACTTTGAAATAAAGACTGCAACAAGTTGTAAGTAAGGATATTACATAATGATAGATGAATCCAGCAAGAAGATATAGACATTATACCTATGTATGCATCTGAGGTAAGAGCATCTTAATATGCAAAGCAAAATGAACAAATGCAAAGGAAAAAAACTGAAAATAATAGTCACAGTAGGGGAACTTAACACCGCACTTGCATCAATAAACTGACCATTCAGATACAGAATGTCAGTAGGGAAATAACAGCTTGAAGGACACATTGGACCATATAAACTTTAATGGAACTTTTCATCCAAAAGCAGCAGAATACATGTTCTTTTCAAGTGCAAGTGAAGCATTCTTCAGTACAGATCACTTGTTGAGCCATAAAATGACTCAGTAAATTTAAGACACTGAAACTGTACAAAGCATCTTTGCTGACCACAACACTGTATGAGTGTGCTAAGTTGCTTCAGTTGTATCTGACTCTTTCTGATGCTATGGACTATAGCCCTCCAGGCTCTGGGGGATTCTTCAGGCAAGAATGCTGAAGTATGTTGCCCTGCCCTCCTCTATGGGATCTTCCAAATCCAGGGATCAAACCCACATATCCTGTATCTCCTGCATTTCAGGCAGATTCTTTACCCACATAGCTACCTTGGAAGCCTGAGCACAACACTTTGAGACTGCAAATCAACTGCAAGCACAATTGCAAAAAACAAAAACATGTAGAGGACAAACAGTCAACGGTTCACTCACTAAAACATCATAGAGAAATTTTTACAAACGCTTACAGACAAATCAATATGGAAACAAAGTGATAAAAAATCTATGGGATGCAGCAAAAGCAGTTTTGAGAGGAAATTTAATAGTAATAAAAGTTAACCTCAGAAAAGAAGAAAAATCTCAAATAAACAACCTAACTTTATACGTAAGGGAAGTAGAAAAGCAAGAACAAAGAAATCCAAATTTAGTGGAGAAAAGAAATTATGAAAGTCAGAGCAGAAATAAGTAAAATAGAAAATAAAAAAAATAGAAAAAATCAATGATTAAAAGTTGGTTTATGAAAAGATTTTAAAAAATGATACTTTTAGCCAGACTCATCAAGAAAAAGAGGGCCAAATAAATAAAGTCAGAAATAAAAGAGGAGAAGTTACAAGTGACACCACAAAAATATAAAGAATCATGAGAGATTACTATGAATGATAAAATGAACAAAGTAAAAGAAATGGATAAATTTTAGAAATGCACTATCTCCCAAGATTCAATCAACAAGAAGTAAAAACTATGCACAGACAAATTACCAGTAATAAAATTGGATCAATAATGAAAAAACCTTTCATCCAAAATCCAGGACTGATGGGTTCACAGGTTAATTCTACCAAACATTTAGAGAAGAATTTACATCTATCAGACTATTATGCCTATTCAGACTTTTCCAAAAAATGAGGATTACTCTTCTGAACTCATCCTATGAAGCCAACATCACTTTAATATCAAAACCAGACCAAGATACCACATACACACAAACAAAAATTACAGGCCAGTGTCACTGGTGAACATAATATTTTTAACAAAATATTAGCAAACTGAGTTTAAGGATTGAAAGGATTATACACCATGATCAAGTAGAATTTATCCCAAGGATGCAAGGAAGATTCAATTTTTGTGAATCAATCCATGTGAAACACCAAAACACCATAACAAATTGAAGAATAAAAATCACATGATCATCTCAATAGATGCAGAAAAGCTTTTGATAAGATTCAATATTCATTTATGATTAAAAAAAACTATACAGAAAGTGGGTATAAAGGGAACATATCAAAACATAATGAAAGTCATATATGACAAACCTACAGTGAAAATCATATTCAACTATGAAAAGTTGGAAGCATTTCCTCTAAGACTAGGAATAAGACAAGGGTGCCCCCTTACTCGGAGAAGGCAATGGCAAGCCACTCCAGTACTCTTGCCTAGAAAATCCCATGGATGGAGGAGCCTGGTAGGCTGCAGTCCGTGGGGTCTCTATGGGTTGGACACGACTGAGCGACTTCACTTTCACTTTTCACTTTCACACATTGGAGAAGGAAATGGCAACCCACTCCAGTGTTCTTGCCTGGAGAATCCCAGGGACGGGGGAGCATGGTGGGCTTCCGTCTATGGGGTCACTCAGAGTCGGACATGACTGAAGTGACTTAGCAACTTAGCAGCCCCCTCACTACTTTTATTAAACATAGTATTTGAAGTCCTAGCCATACCAATTACACAAGAAAAAGAAATAAAAAGAACCCAAATTGGAAAGAAGGAAATAAATTTCATTGTTTGCAGATTACATGATATTGTTTACAAAAAATCCTAGCAATGCCACCAAGAAACTCTTAGAATTCATTCAGTAAAAGTTGCAGGATATGAATTAATATACACAATTCTATACACTAACAACAAACTAAGAAAACAATCTCATTTACAATGGCATCAAAAAGAATAATATGCCTAGGAATAAATCCAACCAAGGATGTAAAAGAACTATATTCAGAAAGCTGTTATACACTGATGGGAGAAACTGAACGTGCCACACACAAGTGGAAATGTATGTTCTGCTCTTAGAGTAGAAGAATTAACATTGTCAGAGTGGCTCCCCGAGACAATCTACAGATTCGATGGTATCAAAATATCAGTGTCACTTTTCACAGAACTAGAACAAATAATTCTAAAACCTGAGAGGACCGTCAATAGCCAAAACAATCTAAAACAAGAACTAAGCTGGAGATACCATGCTTCCTGATTTCAAACTAAACTATGAAACTACTGTAATCAAAGCGGAACAGTACTGGCACAAAAATGACTTACAGACCAATGGAACAGAATAAAGATCCCAGAGATGAATCCACACCCATATGGACAATTCATACTCAACAGAGGAGACAAAAATGTAAAATGGGGAAAAGAGAGTCTTTTCAAGAAATTATACTGGGAACACTGTATGGCTTCTCGCAAAAGGATCACACTGGACTACTTCCTCATATCATATATAGGAATAAATTGAAAATGGAGTTAAGACCAAAACATAAGACCCGAAACCATAAATCTCTTATTAGTAAATGGTCAGTATGCTCTTTGACATGGGTTTTAGCAATGTTTTTTGGTTATTATATTTTTAGGTATGGGAAATAAAAACAAAAATAAACAAATGAGACTACACCAAACTAAAAAACTGCTGCACAAAGAAGGAAACTATCAGTAAAACAATAAGGCAGCCTATTGAGTAGGGAAAAATATTTGCAAATAATTATGCAACAAGGGGTTAATATCCAAAATACACAAAGTCATACAACTCAACATCAAAAAATAAAAATAAAAAAAACCCACCTGATTGAAAATTGGCAGAAGACCTGAATGGACATTTTCTTCTCAAGAAGGCATACAGATGGCCAACAGACACCTGGAAGGATGCTCAGCATCACTAACCTTCAGTGAAATGCAAATCAAAATCACCATGAATATTCTCTCACACGTGTGAGAATGGCTATTATCAGAAAGATATCAAGTAAGTGTCGTTGAGGATGTGGAGAATGGGAATGCTTATACACCATTGGAGGGAATGTAAACTGGTACAGTCACTTAGAAACAGTACGAATGTTCCTTAAAAAATTAAAAGCAGAACTAACACATGATCTAGTGATTACACTTTTAAATATTTCAGTTCAGTCCAGTCACTCAGTTGTGTCCGACTCTTTGCGACCCCGTGAATCACAGCACGCCAGGCCTCTCTGTCCATCACCAACTCCCGGAGTTCACTCAAACTCATGTCCATAGAGTCGGTGATGCCATCCAGCCATCTCTTTCTCTGTCATCCCCATCTCCTCCCGCCCCCAATTCCTCCCAGCATCAGAGTCTTTCCCCAATGGTTATTGCAGCGTTATTCATGATAGCCAAGATATGGAAGCAACCTACATGAGTGGATAAAGAAGCTGTGGAATGGAATATCACCCAGACAGGAAAAGAATGAAATCTTGCCTTTTGCAACAAAATAGATAGACCTAGAACGTACTATACTAAGTGAAAAGCATTAGAGAAAGACAAATACAGTATGATTTCTGAAATGAATGAAAAACAAAACAAATGAAACAAAACAGAAACAGACTCACAGACACAGAAAACAAGCTGGTAGTCGCTAGAGGGGAAACGTCTAGAAGTCTGAGTGAAATAGGTATTGAATGGACAGGTTGTACGCCTGAAACTAAAGTAATATTGTAAGTCAATTATACTTCAATTAAAAAAAACGTAAAATATCATTTGCCTCCAGACCTGGATTTCGCATCAGAGTAATTAGACTTCAGCACACCTCACTTTCATGGGCCCTCTCAGGCCCTATGAAGGGATGCCGTTCAAGGAGTTACCAATTTTTGTAAACTTTATAAATGCAAGAAATTTAGTTGCGATCAGTTAAGAATGGCTCCTTTCCACTACAGTTCCCTCTTCAACTCTTTTCCTTTGTGTTGGGTGGCATTAGCACAGCTATAGGGATCTGGGAGAGGAGGCTAAAAGGAAGCTTGTTTTATAAATGTTACTGCTTATGTAGAGGCTACAATTAGCCAGAGCCAACTCATTAGAAAAGACCCTGATGCTGGGAAGGATTGAAGGCAGGAAGAGAAGGGGATGAAAGAAGATGAGATAGTTGGATAGCATCACTGCCTCAATGGACATGAGTTTGAGCAAACTCCGGAAGACGGTGAAAGACAGGGGAGTCTGGCATGCTGCAGTCCAGGGGTTCGCAAAGAGTTGGATGTGACTGAGCAACTGAACAACGATGAACCAGAGATTCAGAGAAGAATCTTAATGTCACGTAAGTTCTAAGTAAGATACTTCATGACTTTCTGGTGTGTGAGTGGCTTCCCAGAATACTCCTGTTGCGAATGCCAAATTTCCTCTGTGTCATGACCCAGAGTCAGGGATGGGTTGCAAAGTGGACGAGTCCTGTGATAGCAAGCACCTAGAAGGAAGAGCGTTAATAGAGGAGGAACAACTTGTGCAGAGCAGAAAGGTCATATACAGAAAATCCTTATAAATCTTACAGCTCCTATGTGAAAGAAAAAGGATAGGGCTTTTCCCATTGGACTTACATCATGTTCTTATAACTATATTAGAAAAAGATAAAAGAAAATGTTCTAAACTATTAGCAATATAAAGGCAGTAAAAAGAAAATTCAATCAACATTGCTGGAAGAAAAACAGAATTATATTTCTATTCTCTCTACAGAAAATGATTGCACATTGTCCTATGAAGAGATACTTCAAAATTTGTACTTCCTTGTGACTTCTTTTCCTTATGGAAATTAAAAATTAACTTTACTTAGTAATTTTGTAATCTTTTTATTGAATAAGTAAACCCCTAATAGTATAGCTTTAAACCCCACAAAACCTGGATCTGTCCCTACCTGACTCTTAGCAAATATTAAGGATTGTATTAAAAACAAAGAAAAACAAACTCAGGTTTTAGCTTTTTCTTGCCCTGTCCTCTCCTGTGAGAAAAGTGTCTGACAGGACAGTGAATATCATAACCTACGCACACGTGGGATGGATCAGGTCACGGGGTCTGAATGACTGATATCCTGCACAGGTAGCAAGTTTACCTCTCAAAACCTGACTTAGTTAAGTAAATACTACCAAAATATCAGCAGACTAGAATATCCCCTTTTTTTCCCCGAGGGTTGAAGACCAGATTCCTGTATCATCACCCAAGCCTGAAGAATTCTGCTTGGGTTATTCTTATTCTTACCTTGCATAGATTCTGGACATTTCATTAAGAATTTTGAATTTACAACCTCTCTCCTAAAGTATACATTTGGTGCCTAAAATAATCTTGTCATCACAAATATTTTCAGCACTATCCAAAATAACCTTTTCAACGCATCACTGTCTTTATTATACTTGTCAAAAGCTTTGAGGTTGTCACATATTTAATAACCTGAATTAAGAAAGTACAGATGAAAGTAGGAGGCAAACACCCCCAGGTTTACCTTGGATATAGGTGCCCAAACTGTCAGAGGAAAGGAAAAGGGGATCAGCATATGATCCTTCATGAACGTTTCCAGATTATTACAGATGGTTCCCCAAAAAACGTTTTGCTGCCGAAGTTATATTTACATATGAGAGAACGATTTAAGTGATATTTGTCAAGGTAGGAAAAGCAACATTTTTATATTGTTCATTGCTTTGGGTCTTTGTGTTAGTGAAAAATCCTTTAGAATATATAATTCTCAGAGCAGGAACTCAACGCAGAGAACAGTGTGTGAGAAGCGAGTCCAAATGTTGAGAATATAAAGCATTGAGGCTTTCAAACAGCGGGTGGTGTTTCATCCAGCAGGTAAGGGCTAGATGACAGATCTTCTAAGGCCAACAGTAGTCGGGGATGCCTACTATCAGCTCAAGCTGAGAAACTACAAAGTCAAAAGAAAATCGTCTGTACTTATTTCCCTGAGTATTCAAGCTGTACTTAAAAGCTTCAACCTTCCTAACGAAAAAGTTAGGGTGGCTTAGAGCAGAGAAGGCAGGGAATGGAGGCAAATGTTGTAACGATATTCATAAAGAGAAGATTCTGTCTCTCCTGCTTGCTTGCATTTGTACAAGAAAAGTTCAAAAGGAAGAATATTGGGGGTTTTGAAGTTTGGATGTCTCAGTGACGCGTTACACTATTTGCTGGCTTATGACACAACATTAAACCTCCAAGTATCTACTTCCATGCTTATAACTTTAGAATGTGAATTTCTTCTGCCTCTCCTAGGTGCCATATTCAGAACGGTAGTTGAAAAGAAAAGGGGAACTTTTCACATAAAGGTGTAGGCAAGGAAACAGCCATTACTCTTAGAGGATGGGGGAACATATCTACATACGTGTCAGTTAGTAAGAGGAGGATGCACGGAGAGAATACTTTCAATTTCAAGTTTTTTAAAACCCTTTGTACTTTCTCTGAATATTAAAAGCAAACATGGCTTTTGACACATGGATGTCACTCAGTACTTCTTAAACTAAAACTTTGCAGCAAAATCTAAGGATTTGAGTTATTCTTACACAGACAGGAAAGAAATCTGATAGCTTTATTCTGTGAATCTAAACCTTAAAAAGTCAGTAATGTTCTTGGTTTCATGTTGAATGCAAAATAAGTCACTTTTCTTATTGTAAAATATGCAAAATCCTCTCCCTTTTTGTTACATTAAACACAGTGATGTCATTTCACTTGAGAAACAGCTATCATGGTGGGGGTCAAAAGGTATAAACTTCCAGATATGATATAAAAAAGTACTAGGGATGAAATGTACAAGAAGATTACTGTAGTTAGCACTGCTGTACATTATATTTGAATGTTGTTAAAAGAGTAAATAAAGAGTTCTCATTATAAGGGGAAAAAAAACATTTTTTTGTCCTATGAGGTGATGGGTATTAAGTCATATATTATATGACTTGAACACATACAGCATTATATGCTGACTGTATCAGTAGAATTGGGGAAAAAATTACTAGCATATACCAAGAGACTCTTCAGTTCAGTTCAGTTCACTTCAGTTGTTCATTCGTGTCTGACTCTTTGCAACCCCATGAATAACAGCACACCATGCCTCCCTGTCCATCACCAAATCCCAGAGTTCACTCAAACTCATGTCCATCAAGTCGGTGATGCCATCCAGCCATCTCATTCTCTGTCGTCCCCGTCTCCTCCTGCCCCCAATCCTTCCCAGCATCAGACTCTTTTCCAGTGAGTCAGCTCGTCGCATGAGGTGGCCAAAGTACTGGAGTTTCAGCTTTAGCATCAGTCCTTCCAATGAACACCCAGGATTGATCTCCTTTAGAATGGACTGGTTGGATCTCCTTGCAGTCCAAGGGACTCTCAAGAGTCTTCTCCAACACCACAGTTCAAAAGCATCAATTCTTCACCGCTCAGCTTTCTACACAGTCCAACTCTCACATCCATACGTGACCACTGGAAAAACCATAGCCTTGACTAGACGGACCTTGGTTGGCAAAGTAATGTTTCTGCTTTTTAATATACTATCTAGGTTGGTCATAACTTTCCTTCCAAGGAGTAAGCGTCTTTTCATTTCATGGCTGCAATCAGCATCTGCACTGATTTTCGAGCCCCCAAAAATAAAGTCTGACACTGTTTCCACTGTTTCCCCATCTATTTCCCATGAAGTGATGGGACCAGATGCCATGACCTTTGTTTTCTGAATGTTGAGCTTCAAGCCAACCTTTTCACTCTCCTCTTTCACTTTCATCAAGAGACTCTCAGGCAAGCCAGAGGTAATGTTAGGAAAGTAGATTTTGTAATGCCCTTTGTTACTTCTCTCTTTGGAATAGTCACTGTGACCTCATTTTCCCAATTTAGAGAAAAATGCATTGTACTTTGACTTGCTTCTATTTTTAAAGCTACACATCCCACCATTTGAAACATGTTTTAATCAAATCAAGCAAAGATGTCTGGGGTGATTAGCCTGGGATTTTCATTCCTTGAATTCTCTTGGCTTTGGATACCCAACTCCTCCTTTTTACATTCCCCAGATACTGTTGATTTTTCCAGTTGTAAGCCTTACCTCGTTCATGTTTATTTTAGCTTGTTTGTGTGAAAGTTGACACCAAACAGTGATGAGAATCACGTTCCCAGCTTAAAGGCTCAACATTTAACAGAGATTTTAACTAAGAGACCCAATGCCAACTGTAGAGTTACCTGCCATTCCTAGATGATCTGTTTTGTTTTATTAAAGGTCAGAAAAGTCAAAATTAATTTTTTAAAAAGATGTCTTCCCAGAACAGTTGTCAGAGAAGACAACAGAAAATTTTTAAGAATCTGATTTTAGTAGAAAAAGAGAAACATTGTTAAATTACCATACATCTCATATCTGTCATTATTTATTAAATTGCTCTTCTGTCCTCATTCTAGGTGGACAGGAAAGATGTGAAACCATTAATGACAGCTTATAGACAGATAGGGAAGGGAGCACTTCTGATGTAAAATTGTAAATACAGAAAATCTGGGTTTAGAAAGTTAAAGATTGTCTTTTCCTAACTGAATTTAATATTACTCTACCAAAGGTGATTGATTCAAATGTGGAAGCAAGGTTAAACATAAAACACAAGTTGCATAATCAGTGAGTCCGATACATACTAGAACATAGAGAGCAAATGTATAATGTTTGTTTATCAAATAATTCCCTTTGCATAATGATTTCAAAACCATCCAGGCAGCTCAGTTCTTGAGCCAGACTTGCACTTGTGGGACTACTGGAGTCAAAGCTTTTATTGGATTCCTCTCTAAAATCGGAGGAGGTAATAATCTCCTCCCCATGCATATTTTTCTTGAGTGTCCTATACCCCAAGTACACGTTTCATAGTAACCTCATAATACGAACCAAGCCTCCTGATGGTCTTCGAGTACACACTAATTCACATAAAAACAAACACTGCAGCCTACTACTGCTAGGCTTCTTTGCAATGAACAGCATATTTTGCTCACTGGGGGAAAAGGCAGGAGGAAGCCTATTGTATTGTTAACAGTTATCTCTGAGTGAATAGAAGGAATTGCTTCCAAATGCAATAACAGAATTACGGTAGATTAGTGTACTGTTTGAGCTTGAGTGCTGAGGTAAAATTGTTTTCTCTATTGCATGACCATGATCTTGAAAGTTTTCATTTTATTCCCATAATGGAGATGCTTGATCACATACTGAGTCAGGTAAATCACAAAGCCTACTTGAGCAGTCCTGGGCAGGCCATAACTAATGCCATAGCCGAGGACTGCATTAACCACCATTCGGAGGAATAGAATCCAACACAAGCTCATTTGATCTGGTTTCAGTGCAAATAGAGACTTTATTCAGAAATACAATAATGCAACAACAAATGCTTCACGTTGTGAAAAAGAAGCCCAGGAAAGAGTCATTGCAGCTTGCAGTCTTTCATTACTAGGGACAGCACGCCCAGCTCATAAACACTGGGCATCAATGAAAGAAATAGAAACTTGTGAACCCAGGGGAATGTTTATATACATTTGAGGATGAAAGAGCTGAGAGAGAGCAGTGCTATAGGATCAATTACAATGATGAACATGTGGTCGCTCACAATTTTAACTTAGAACATGAAAAGGGATTGTGGCTTGGTGCAGTACACGGATAGCCTATAGCTGCAGCTTTGAAGTGAATGACCCACTTTTCTTTCTAGCAGCCGCTAAAATTAGGTAGCACCTTGCTTGAAACATGACCAATTTGAAATCAGTTCAAACAGTATATATAAGGATGAACAGAGACTATAGTTTTGCCCTTTGAACACAGATTGGGAAAGAATGATCACCTTAGGTCAGGCGGGACTACTTAGGGAGAGCTAGCTGTATCCTCATGAACTCGTAGTGAAGGTAAGAGTCAACAGGTGACAGATATGAAATGCTGCCAAGAAACAACCTCTATAGGCATGAGCAGGAAAAAAAAAGCATATGATTTCTTTAAAACTACCCCCAAAATTCCAGGAAGATTAAGAAAAGGTATTAAATTATTATTATCGGCTTCCCTGGTGGCTCAACTGGTAAAGAATCCACCTGCAATGCCAGAGACCTAGGTTTGATCCCTGGGATGGGAAGATCCCCTGGAGAAGGGAAAGGCTACCCACTCCAGTATTCTGGCCTGGAGAATTCCATATACAGTCCATGGGGTCACAAAGAGTCAGACAGGACTAAGCGACTTTCATTTTCCTTTAATATTGTCAACTCCATCCCAATCTGTATCCCATCTAATCACTCCACACTGAAAAGTTCTGTGGTAAGGGGGCTTACAGGTTAAAGCAACTTAACCCCCAAGGTAAGTCAGAGAACAGAGGATTTTTTTCTGAACTTTATTTATCTACTTACTTTTGGCTGTGCTAGGTCTTCATCGCTGGACTCAGTGAGCTAGGACTTGCTTCTCTTGTTGCAGTGAGCAGAGACTCCAAGACGTGGGCTTCAGTAGTTGTGGGGCAAGGAGTTAGTTTCCCTGCAGCGTGTGGCATCCTTCTGGACCAGGGATTGAACCCATGTCCCCTGCATTGACAGGTGGATTCTTATCCACTGGAACACCAGAAAAGTCTTAAGGTACTAATCTCAATATGTAAAATATGGTTCCCCTATTCTGCTGTTAGGGATCAGGGTTCATTTTGATGGTATTTGAAGATACTAGAATCAACTGATTTAGAATTTCCAGCTTGTATTTCAGGCTCCCACCCTTTTCTCCATATGAGGTTCCCAAGAAACCATGTACCCAGAGGTGACAACGAATGATAAATTTAACCATGCCTTAGTCCCTGTCAGCTGACCCCTAGGGTCCTGTAACAAAGCTCTCTGAACATCTGGGCTGAGCACTTGGGTGAGTCTGAAGACCCAAGAGAAGTCTCTGGGTCCATGTGTCTCCATCTTAGCCGCAGCTGCCTCCAGGACCAGAACCGGTTCTTACAGTGAAGAAGGGGTCAGTGGACATGGCTGGCAAGTGCCCCCATCAACAAGGGAGTGGTGCATTTAATTCCATCAGTGTTTTCCTCTGACCAACCAAACTAGCTCCACCTTCTCTCTGAACAGAGAATGGGGCTTGGGGAAAACAAGAAAGGGAGTGAAAGGAAAGAGCCTTCAATGGAAATGGAGCGGTGCTTAGGGCGCTCCTGTCTAGAGACTGGCAGCATCCCAGAGAATACATGCTTAATTCAATTCCATAAGCAGCTATGTTCTGGGAGAATTGGAATGGGGGTAGGGTAGAAGTAAGGCACTGGTACTTATTTTCAAAAGAACTCAGGTTTAGCAGGAAAATAAACTCTCATGTTGCTGTTCAGTCACTCAGTTGTGTCCAACTCTTTGAGACCCCATGGACTGCAGCATGCCAGGTTTCCCTGTCCTTCACCATCTCCCGGGGTTTACTCAAACTCATGTCCATTGAGTTGGGGATAGTATCCAACCATCTCATCTTCTGTCATCCCCTTCTCCTCCTGCCGTCAATCTTTCCCAGCATCAGGGTCTTTTCCAATGAGTCAGTGTTTTACCAAAGTATGGATGCTTCAGCTTCAGCATCAGTACTGCCAATGAATATTCAGAATTGATTTCCTTCAGGATTGACTAATTTGATCTCCTTGCTGTTCAAGGGACTCTCAAGGGTCTTCTCCAGCACCAGAGTTCAAAAGTATCAATTCTTTGATGGTCAGCTGTAGGCAACGCACTCCGGTACTCTTGCCTGAAAATCCCGTGGATGGAGGAGCCTGGTAGGCTACAGTCCATAGGGTCGCAGAGTTGGACACGACCGAGTGACTGAACAGCAACATGAGAGCTTATTTTCCTGTTAGACCTGAGTTCTTCTGGACACGGCTGAGTGACTTCACTATCACATCTGTACATGACTACTTGAAAATAATACTATGTAGAAGGTGATTTCTGTGTTTTTAAACCAACTTACATATGAAATTCAAAGAGGGGGTCGTTGTTTCTGCTATGAGTGTGAGGATACTCAGAAATGGCTAAAGCAGAACTATCTGAGCAAAAGCACTGAAGGACCGAAAGTCACTGCAGCAATTAGTAAACTGACAAAGCATGATGTCGGTGAAAGAGAAGGCAGAGAAGGCAACGAGAGTTAGGGTAAGGTGTCATAAAGCTGCATGGCAAGTATGATGAGTCCTCTAGCAAGAGATCTGGAGGGCTGGGAGAGACAGGAGTAACACATCTGGAAATCATTTAAGAAAGTGTGTCTTTGCCAAATTTAGGAAGGACTTGGAGTTATTTTGCTAAAACAATTAAGAATTTTATCTTTTATATTGATGGTAAGCTTGGAAGGGAAATGGCATATGATTGGATCTATGTTTACCAGATATTATTCTGGCAACACTGTGAAGAATGCCTTCGAAATGATAAAGACAAAGGTAGAAAAACCAGTTAGGAGACTAATGCAGCTCTTGAGGATGTAAACTGGGAAAATGGGAGGGATATTGGGTCTAACAACTCTGATTTACTCAGTAGACGGTGAGGCTATAAAACAGGGGCACGGAAGCTACTTTTGGATTAGTTTAGGTTGGGAAGATGTCAGGTTTTACAGACTGTTGTGGATGGATCATTCAGTTGCTCAGAATAGTGCTGGTCACAGTTTCCTAGTCGTTTTTTCTTAAGAGAAGCATGTGTTTGTAAATTTTCTAGCTATGATTCATTATACAGCTTGAACCATAGAAAAGAGCTTGACCAATTAACCATAAAAGGGCTCAAATCACACATACCAGGCATGTAGCAGTTATTCAGCAAATATTTGTTGAACCAAAATTTGTGAGATGAGGATGATGCTTGTCTCACATAACACTCTTTTGAACTGAGTTCAAGCTGTGAAGTAAGCTTGGTTTTTCTCTCTTCTAAGCTTCAGCTCTCCTTTTCAAATTCTCACTAGGATGCTATGAAAATAAGTGGGGCAACAAGTGTATTTTTTTCCACCACAGTAAGTATTGCAATATGCTTGTCGTTTTAGTTTTCTTGTAGAACGTGGAGATTCATTAGCAGAATGTTCAAACACACCTCCAGTTGATTTGATTGATTTTTAAAATGTATGCAAACATCACTGACATTCGTTCAGGTTCATTGATCCCCATGAAATTCTATGTATGCATTTAAAAATAGGACACATTAATGAATTATACAAATGATAGTAATAATACACGTATATATGTTTTGACAACTTCTGTGATAAGCACTTTACATACTGATAATTCTCCATTTTACTCTGAAACGGGCATTTTTACTAGACTTAGACATGTAAAACTAAGGCACAGAAAATGTAAATAGCATACCCAGTGTCATATAGCAGGTCATTGGAGAAGCTGATAGTTGAACCAGCCAGTGGGATTCCCAATCCCATGCTTTTAACACATGAAAATGCCCTGTACAATTTCATGTCTTTTTTTTTCTTTTTTTTTTTTTTTGCCATAAGGTAAGATTCCTTTTTCTAGCAAGAACAGATTAAATGAAAGTCCAACAAAATTTGGATTTTTCCCATAAGGAAAACATTCATGATCTTTTTTTGAAATCTATGACGTCAAATTATTCCAAATGTATTTTGGTGTCCCCAGTTTTCAGTCTCTCTGTCCAGTGAGTAACCAGCGTTTTTGGACCCAACACCCCTCTCACCCACTCAGTTCATGTCCCCGACAGCTGCATGACCCCCTAACTGGTTTTTCTATCTTCATCACAGCCATTCCATTCTTCGCAGTGTTGCCAGAATAACCCTGGTAAACACAGACCTGGTATGTCATTTCTTGCAAAACCTTCCACGGTTTCCATTATCATCAAAACTTCTTGTCCTTTTCTTTGGCCACAAAGGAAATTCTCCAGAAAGTAACCTTTCTGGAGTCCTTTCATCAACTGAAATGTCCACAAAACCATAAAATGGCCATAAAACAACAAAATCGCACAAATAAACAAAAAATAATTTATCATTTGTAAATTTTAAGATGTCTTGAGATTTCAATTTTACTTTAGGAATTAAAGAGCTTTACCCATCACGGCTCCCCTGGTGGCTCAGAGGTTTAAGCGTCTGCCTCCAATGCGGGAGACCCGGGTTCAATCCCTGGGTCGGGAAGATCCCCTGGAGAAGGAAACGGTAACCCACTCCAGTATTCTTGCCTGGAGAATCCCATGGACGGAGAAGCCTGGTAGGCTACAGTCCACGGGGTCGCATAGAGTCGGACACGACTGAGCGACGGAACAGAACGGAACGGACCCATCACAGCACCCACATTTGGCTATGCAAGAGAGAAGTGTTGTTTCTGACAAAGAACAGAAAATATTGAGAATGACCATTTGTAAAACATTTTGATAATATATTAATAATAAAAAGCTATAGCTTTATCAGAGCTAAAATATATGCTATAAAGGAAAATAATAAAAAAAGATCTCTTAGAAACTGAGACTCTTCTAACTGAAAAAAGAATTATTAAGCACTTCTGTATTATCAAAACAGACACCAAACAGAAGGAAACAATTCAGATGATACCATATTCTCTGATTACACTACAGTTAAATTTTAAGTAAAAAGAAATAATTTTAAAAGATTCACATTTGAGAAGTCTAAAACTTCTAAATACCTCATAGATCAAATAAGAAATTATAATGGAACCTAGAAAATATGTAGAATTAATGGTAAAGAAAATATTGCATATCAAAATTTGCAAGACAAAATCAAACTGGGTCTTAGAAGCAAATAGTGAGCATTTTTTTGCAATTGCTTAAAGCAAATTTGAAAACAAATTAAACAGCTAAAGAAGTTATAAAAAATAGCATAAGATAAAGATAATATAAGTAGATATATAATAAAAAATAAAAATTGATATAGAATGTAAAGGAACAAAGTAAAGATATGAAATAGGAAAAAAATATGTGATATTGCAGATTAAATGATCATCTGCATTATTTATTATGGATTAATAAAATTCACAAACCTCTAACAAGACTAATCATGTGAAAAGAGAGATAACAGTAATTAATCATATTAGCAAAAAATAGGAAAACTACAAATATGGCAATATTTTTTAAAATCATAATTTCTTATACAATTTTGTGCCAATAAATTTGAACATTTCAATGGGGGACAATTTTCTTGAAAAATATACTCTAAAAAGAAATGATTATCTGAGTAAACCCATCTTTTTCTTTAAAATAAATAGATAAATATTCCTATAAAAATAAATTTGCAGAAGTTTTAGAAGTGCATTTGCACACATATTTGAAAAACAGATAATTTTAATCTTATATTGACTGTTCCTTGTGGAAGAGTCTGCTAATTTTCCCCAATATCCATCATCCGCCTCAAATTTCAGCTGACTATGGACACCCAACTAGAGATCACATTTTCCAGTGACCTTTGCAGCTTGTGTGGCTCTATGACTAAATTATGGCTAATGAGATCTGAATAGAAGTGATGTGTACGATTTCCAATCACATCCTTTCAGGATGATATAATCTGCCATCAATTTCCTCTGTTTTCCCATCCCTATGAGCTGAAATATCCACGTCAGTTGTGGGTGAAATCAGCTTTCATCTTTCAGATGGTGACAAAATCTTAGGAGATGGACACGCCACAAAAGAGAAGAAAGAACCTTGGATAATCTTGATCCTTGGATAATCTCATGAAGCCCAGAAGCTTGCTAACTGCCACACTGATTTTGTGCCACTGGGGTTTTTATTTTATTTTTAGAGCATCTTGTTCTGCATTCTTATTAGTACACTTAGTAACTTATTTAATGAAGCTGTAATAACCTTCATTCCAAAATCAGATTAGAAGAATAAAAGAAAGAAAGCTTCTAGACTTTTCTGACTTACTATAGACTCTAAAGTCCTGGATTAAACATACACTATCTGAGCCCAGTAATATTTTTTAAAATATTTATCTATTCATTCATAAGGACTCTGTGAGGTCTGCTTTGAGAATACAGGGATAGTTTTAAAATAGGAACTGTATTAAAAGAATTCACTACAAGACAGATTAAAGGGGAAAAATGTAAAATCATCTCAATGGATACAGAAATGCTTGCATTTAACAATATTCAGCATCACTTTATTCAGAAAATTATAATCAAACTGGAATAAATGGGAAAGTTTTAACCTGATAAAGGATATAGATCAAAATTATACAGTAAATGAAATAAAATTAAATAAAATATTATAAACCATTTCCTCTAACATAAAAAACAAGATAAAGATGCCCTCTATGTATTTTTCTGCTCAACAATGAATAAATAAGCCTTCAATGCTTGCTCAAGAAAAAGAAACACATGCTATAAGAAACACAAATTTAAAACTGTTATTATTTATATTTAATATGAATATTTATAAGATACATCAATTTTTGTGGATTAAATGAGACATATACAAACTGAAATATACTCACTAAAATGAGACATATGCAAACATCTATATCTATGTATCTATGATCTAAATCTTAATAATACATACATGTAAAACTGTTAAGATTTAACACAGTTGAGGAAAAGTGCATTGATTATCAATATTTTTATTTTTTAAAACTTATGTCTGGTTAAATATATATCACTGTAAATGTATAGAAAAAACAATCAAAGACTGAGGTCCTGATTGTGCTCCTCAGAACACACCGTCAAGAAGGCAATGCTACCTTGGGGCACCCATCCACACCCAGCCAACCTGCCAGATATTAGCTTCCTCCTGCCCTGTGCTTGATCTGTTTATCAGATTTAAGATGTGGGGCTTCCACATTGAACCCTGAAATTTTCCTCTATGACTGAAGCTTTAGAGTGTAGTGCTTAAATGTTTAAAAGTGGCCAGATGTTGGGATTTAAATAGCAGCTCCATCACTTCCTAGCTACATAATTTATTTGAAACTGCATTAAATTAAACTCTCTGGGCTTTGGCTTTTTTTCCCTGGAAGTGTGGATAAAAGTAACACCTGTGTCACAGGGTTTATAACATTTATTGAATGCTTTCTTTACGCTTGGTACTACAGAATGCTTTTTATTTTTTAATTTGTGCCAGGTCTTCATTGCAGCACACAGGACCTTTGTTGCCACATGTGGGACCTTTGCTGTGACAAATAAGATTGAGCTCCCGACCATGGATGGAACCCAGGCCCCCTGCATTGGGAACAAACTCTTAACCACAGGACCACCAAGGAATTCCCCGTAATACCTTTTTATTATTAATATAGGTTAGGACTGTGCCTGGTACATAATAACTGCTCTGTGGTGGTTGGCTATGATCTTTAAATAACGAATAGCATGGTAGTTAAGGCTGTAACAGTTAGGTTGAGATCTTGACTTTGTCTCTCCCTAACTTTGTGAACTAGGGCAAGTTATTCTGCCTACCTCTCTGGGTTCCCAATTTTCTCATCTATAAGTGGAAGATTGTAACTGCTTCCCTAAGGTTGTTCTTTGACTAAATGTACTAGTGTATGTAAAGCTATACAGTGAGGGTTAGGGTTACATAGGGTTAATTTCATTTCCTATTATTTTAACACACACTCGTATCTCATGTATACACATGCACACACACTTTCTAAGTTACTCTTATCAGCAACTTAACAGGAAGCTAGATTTTCACTTCATGATGGTCTGTGTCCACTGCCAGTATACACATTATCGCCTTTCTGAGTTAATTTATTCCAAAGGCTAATTTTCCTGCTTTCCACTCTATGGGCCTTCTGGTTAAATTGACTAGACTGCTAGCCCTTGGCCAGGGCTGAAAATTTTAATGCCCAGCATTGAATTGCTTGTCATGAACTGGTACATCACTTTGTGACCACGGCTTTCTGTCATGTGACAAGATCTCTAGGACCTGAGAGAGGTTTATTTGTCAAAATCCCATGAAACTGAGTAACTGGGTTCATCTGTGTTCAGTGCAGGACCGTCACTCATGATGTCTACCATATTCAGTCAGCCAGTCCGTTCAGTGGCTCAGTTGTGTCCGGCTCCGTGACCCCATGGCCTGCAGCACACCAGGCCTCTCTGTCTATTGCCAGCTCCCGGAGTTTACTCAAACTCATGTCCATTGAGTCGGTGATGCCATCCTGTCCATTGAACCATTCTGCCGTATTGCCTGGGTCCGATCTTGTCTCTCCATGTTGACGGTGAAACTTGGACGAGTTTCTGGTGCTCTTCGTACCTCAGTTTGTTCATTGATAAGTGGCAAAATTGTGGCTCATTGGTGTGTTGTGAAGATCGAGTAGAATCTACCGTGAAGAAAGCAGGGATTACTATTCTGTCTCCTATTGATGCTACTATCAATCTATTCGTATAATAAATTCATGCATCCCCTTCTCCTGCCTTCAATCTTTCCCAGCATCAGGGTCTTTCCCAATGAGTCAATTCTTCACAGCAGGAGGCCAAAGTATTGGAGCTTCAGCCTCAACATCAGTCCTTCCAATGAATATGCAGGGTTGATTTCCTTCAGGATTGACTGGCTCAATCTCTTTGCTATCCAAGGGGCTCTCAAGAGTCTTCTCCAGCACCACAGTTAGAAGACATCGATTCTTTGGCCCTCAGCCTTCTGTGTGGTCCAGCTCTCACATCCATACATGACTATTGGGAAAACCTTAGCTTTGAATATATGGACCTTTGGAAACAAAGTAATGACTCTGCTTTTTAATATGCTGCCTAGGTTGGTCATAGCTTTTCTTCCAAAGAGCAAGTGTCTTAATTTCGTGGCTGCAGTCACCTTCCGCAGTGATTTTGGAGTGCAAGAAAATAAAGTCTCTCACTCTTTTCATTGTTTTCCCGTCTATTTACCATGAAGTGATGGAACTGGGTGCCATAATCTTCAATTTTTGAATGTTGAGTTTTTAGCCAGCTTTTTCACTCTCCTCTGTCACCTTCATCAAGAGGCTCTGTAGTTCCTCTTCACTTTCTGCCTTAAGAGTGGTGCCATCTGCATATCTGAGATTATTGATATTTCACCTGGAACTTGTTTGTTTGGGTTTTTTAATACTAATCCTTCTGTATTAAAAAAAAGAAGAAGAAAATAAGTCTAGGACCTGATGGCTTCACAGGCAAATTCTGTCAAACATTTAAGGAAGAGCTAGAACATATCCTTCTGAAAGTGTTCCAAAAAAGTTCAGAGGAAGGAAAACTGTCTCTTTCATATATATTGTTATTTGTATCTGCTAATCCCAAACTCCTAAATTATCCCTTCTCTCCCCTGCCCTATGGTAACCATAAGCTTATTTTCATGTCTGTAGGTCTCTTTTGTAAATAAGTTTATTTATATCATCATTTAGATTCCAAAGAGGAGAGTGAAAAAGTTGGCTTAAAGCTCAACATCCAGAAAACTAAGATCATGGCATCTGGTCCCATCACTTCATGGGAAATAGATGGAGAAACAGTGGAAACAGTGTCAGACTTTATTTTTGGGGGCTCCAAAATCACTGCAGATGCTGATTGCAGCCATGAAATTAAAAGACGCTTACTCCTTGGAAGGAGAGTTATGACCAACCTAGAGAGCATATTAAAAAGCAGAGACATTACTTTGCCAACCAAGGTCCATCTAGTCAAAGCTGTGGTTTTTCCCGTGGTCATGTATGGATGTGAGAGTTGGCCTGTGAAGAAAGCTGATCGCCGAAGAATTGATGCTTTTGAACTGTGGTGCTGGAGAAGACTCTTGAGAGTCTCTTGGACGGCAAGGAGATCCAACCAGTCCATTCCAAAGGAGATCAATCCTGGGTGTTCATTGGAAGGACTGATGCTGAAGCTGAAACTCCAATATTTTGGCCACCTCATGTGAAGAGTTGACGCACTGGAAAAGACTCTGATGCTGGGAGGGATTGGGGGGCAGGAGGAGAAGGGGACGACAGAGAATGAGATGGCTGGATGGCATCACCAACTCGATGGAGATGAGTTTGAGTGAATCCAGGATTTGGTGATGGACAGTTGACGTGCTGTGATTCATGGGGTCGCAAAGAATCGGACATGACTGAGCGACTGAACTGAACTGAACTGAACTGATGTTAAGTAACATCAGATTTTTTCTTTCTGTTTCTGACTTTAACTTCACCTCATATGATAATCTTTAAGTCCATTCATGTTGCTGCAAATGGAATATTTCATTGTTTTTATGGTTGAGGTAGAATAGCTTTGTATATATTCACTGCATTTTCTTTATCCACTTACCTGTCAATGGACATTTAGGTTGCTTCTATGCCTTAAGTATTGCTATGAACAATGAGTTGCGTGTATTTTTTCAAATTTCAAATATATCCCCAAGAGTGGGATTGTAGGATCATATGGAAACTCCATTTTTAGTTTTGGAAGGAACTTCCACACTGTTCTCTGTAGTGGCTGTACCAATTTACATTCCCACCAACAGTGTAAATGTGTTCTTTTCTTTACACCCTTTCCAGGATTTGTTGTTTGTAGCCATTTTAATAATGGCCTTTCTGACCAGTGTGAAGTGATATCTCATTGTAGCTTTGATTTGTATCTCTCTAATAATTCACGAAGGTGAACATCTTTTCATGTGCTTTTTGGTCATCTTTATGTCTTTGGAGAAGTGTGAATGACTACTTTTTAGCTTAAATAAACAGCTGATTCTTTTATTTTACTTTTAATATTAATTTCTAGAATTTAAAATGCAAGGAGAAGCCACAGCAGAACTTGAAAAACACAGAAGTAACTTTTCTATTATTTTAGTCAATAAATACGTGATCACTGTAAAAATACTATAAAATACTTAAAATAATTCCAGAATTAACCACTGTTAACATTGGGGTCGCAGGGGGTTGGACACGACTGAGCGACTGAACTGAACTGAACATTGTTAAGGAATCCTTCCAGGTAATTTTTAACATCACTAGTGGTATATTGCATGTGTGCATGTGTGTGTGTGTGTGTACATAAATATTTACATGATCTGTATTTATTGTACACATGAATTATTTTCCTTATTCTGCTCCATAATTCTGCAATTTTTCCACTTAATGTAGCTAGGACATTTTATACATATAGATATACTCTATTTAAAAGAAAAAAAATACTGTTTAACATTCTGCCTAGAATGTGTAGCATAACTTATAAGCAATTTCCAGACTTACACTATTGTTAACTGTGTTTCAGTTAATATCCCTGAACATATATCTTCACACCATTATAAAGGTTTTTCTATGAAATTGATTCTTTGAACATACAAGTAACTCATGCTAATTGTTTTCAAATATAAATTGTCTTTAATGTGTAAAAAATGCAACTTTAATTATCTGAATCATTAAAAACCTTCTCTGAAAGCTTTATATATCCTCAAGCAGAAATAATAAGTAGATGATATAATTGTCCCCTGTCTAGGCTGAGGCAATGATGGTGACATTTGTTCTCAATTATTAATTAAATACATATGACCCCTTTAGATGAACAGGTGACATGGTTATTATTAGATGTGTTGCTTGTTTACAACAAGGGCATATTTAAAGCCTGAGATCAAAGTTCTAAAGCTGATTTCAAAATAGTAGCATTAATTGTGGTAAAGCCTGGGACTCATGAAGCAACTGGAAGAGAATTAAAGTGACCTAAATTACAAGAAAATCACATAATTCCACCATTTCTATAAATCTACCACTTCAGACCATTGCGTTGATGTTGGAGGGAATTAAAAAAAAATAAACAAGAACAAAAACTCTATGCTATTCTATGCATGGGAATGGCTTAAACATCATTTATCTATCAATTCTGCTATTAAAACAAACAAATGTTCACCATCTACTATGTGCCAACCTGAGTGTTAAGCATGAGCATATAGTATTGAACAAAATGAACATAATTACACAGTGCTCTTTTTGGACCTGCCATTTAGTGACCATAGTAATTTTTTGGAATGATTTGGTATATACTCATTCCCAATGATTTGCCCCAAATTAATATTTCATTCCTAAGCTATTATATTTTTATATTCACGCTGCTCCCAGTCCTAATTGCTGAAAATATCTCCTAACACACCATTCTCATCAATTGTGCCATTAACAAAACAATCTGTGTGTTGTTTATTATGTCCAAAATGTATACATTACAGCACTTTCATATTTTCCAAATCCATCCATCCAACCTGCTAGAAGTCGCCTCTCCAGCCCCACAGCCCAACATCACACACACACACACACACACACCCCAAAGCTTCTAACTCCAGGAAGTAGTGGGAACTTCTTTGTATAAATCTTGATTGGTTCAGTTTTATCTCCATTGATGTACAGTGCTTTCACTCATTGAGAGTTGTAAGCAGATAATTACAACATAAAATGATGTATCTAGTAAAGACAAACAGAGGATACTGTGGAAGTTGAGAGAAGGTTACCCAATGCAACAAGAAGTATGAGTAGAGTTCAACAAAGTCTTCTTGAAAGAGGTTCTACTCTAGAAGAGTCTTAAGGGGTTAGGAGGAATTAAACAACGTGAAGGAAATGGGGACAGTCTAAAACAAGCAGTGAGACTTAAGAGACACTGGCAGCCTAGACAGCACAGCATATTGATTAAAATTGCAAAAAGTTCAGTATTATGGGTGAGAAAGTGTGAAGCAGGTGGTCATATAAGATTACAACAAAGAAATAAATCAAGTAATATAAAAGTTCTGCTCAGTTCCGTTCAGTTGATCAGTCGTGTCTAACTCTTTGTGACCCCATGAACTGCAGCACGACAGGCCTCCCTGTCCATCACCAGCTCCCAGAATTTACCCAAACTCATGTCCATTGAGTCAGTGATGCCATCCAGCCATCTCATCCTCTCTCATCCCCTTCTCCTCTTGCCTTCAGGGTCTTTTCAAATGAGTCAGCTGTTCTCATCAGGTGGCCAAAATATTGGAGTTTCAGCTTCAACATCAGTCCTTTCAATGAATATTCAGGACTGATCTCTTTCAGGATGGACTGGTTGGATCTTCTTGCAGTCCAAGGGACTCTCAAGAGTCTTCTGCAACGCCACAGTTCAAAAACATCAGTTCTTCAGCACTCAGTTTTCTTTGTAGTCCAACTCTCACATCCATACATGACCACTGGAAAAACCATAGCCTTGACTAGACATACATTAGTTGGCAAAGTAATGTCATTGCTTTTTGATGTGCTGTCTAGGTTGGTCACAACTTTCTTTCCAAGGAGTGTCTTTTAATTTCATGGGTGAAGTCACCATCTGCAGTGTTTTTGCAACCCAAGAAAGTAAAGTCTGTCACTGCTTCCATTGTTTCCCCATCTATTTGCCATGAAGTGATGGGACTGGATGCCATGATCTTACTTTTCTGAATGCTGAGCTTTAAGCCAACATTTTCACTCTCCTCTTTCTCTGTCCCTTTTTCACTGTAATAAATCTTTGCCACAGGAAGCCCTGAGTGACTGAAACTGTGTCTTTGGTCCCAAAGTGAAATTCTCTCCTTCAGAGATCACAAATCTGAAACCATTCACCATAAGCTAACATCTTTAATTCATTTTGAGTTTGTTTTTGTGCATGACATTAAAAAAATGATCTAATTCCATTTTTCTATATGTAGTTGCCTAGTTTTCCAGTACCACTTGTTGAGAAGACCACCTTTTCAACATTGAATAGCCTTGCCTCCTTTGTTGTAGGTTGATTGACCATAGGGGCATAGGATTATTTCTGGGGTTTCTAGCCTGTTCCACTGATATATATTTCTATTCTTGTGCTACTACCATATTGCTTTGGTGACTGTAGCTTTATAGTATAGTCTGAAGTCAAGGAGTCTGATTCCTCCAGCTCCAATTTTCCTTCTCAAGATTGTTTCATGTATTTAGGGTCTTTTGTGTCACCAAACAAATTTTAAGATTTTTTGCTGTTGTTCTGATTCTGACAAAAATGCCATTGGTAACTTTATATGGATTGCATTGAATCTATAGTTTTCCTTGGGCAGTACAATCATTTTGACAATATTGATTACTCTAATCCATGATCATGGTGTATCTTTCCTTCTGTTTATATCGTTTTTTATTTCTTTCATCAGCATCTTGTAATTTTCTAGGTACAGATATTTTGTGCCGTTAGGTATGTTAATTCATAAGCATTTTATTCTTACTGATGTGATGATAAATGGAATTATTTATTGAATTTATCTTTCTGATCTTTCATTGTTCAGTTCAGTTCAGTCGCTCAGTCGTGTCCGACTCTTTGCGACCCCATGAGTCATAGCACGCCAGACCTCCCTGTCCATCACCAACTCCCAGAGTTCACTCAAACTCATGTCCATCAAGTCGGTGATGCCATCCAGCCATCTCATTCTCTGTCATCACCTTCTCCTCCCGCCCACAATCCCTCCCAGCATCAGAGTCTTTTCCAGTGAGTCAACTCATCGCATAAGGTGACCAAAGTATTGGAGTTTCAGCTTCAGCATCAGTCCTTCCAATGAACACCTAGGATTGATCTCCCTTAGAATGGACTGGTTGGATCTCCTTGCAGTCCAAGGGACTCTCAAGAGTCTTCTCCAGCACCACAGTTCAAAAGCATCAATTCTTCGGCGATCAGCTTTTTCACAGTCCAACTCTCCCATCCATACATGACCACGGGAAAAACCATAGCCTTGACTAGACGGACCTTGGTTGGCAAAGTAATGTCTCTGCTTTTTAATATACTATCTAGGTTGGTCATAACTTTCCTTCCAAGGAGTAAGCGTCTTTTAATTTCATGGCTCAATCAGCATCCGCAGTGATTTTGGAGCCCAAAAAAATAAAGTCTGACACTGCTTCCACTGTTTCCCCATCTATTTCCCATGAAGTGATGGGACCAGATGCCATGATCTTTGTTTACTGAATGTTGAGCTTCAAGCCAACCTTTTCACTCTCCTCTTTCACTTTCATCAAGAGGCTCTTTAGTTCTTCTTCACTTTCTGCCATAAGGGTGGTGTCATCTGTATATCTGAGGTTATTGATATTTCTCCCGGCAATGTTGATTCCAGCTTGTGCTTCCTCCAGCCCAGTGTTCCTCATGATGTACTCTGCATAGAAGTTAAATAAGCAGGGTGACAACATATAGCCTTGATGTGCTCTTTTTCCTATTTGGAACCAGTCTGTTGTTCCATGTCCAGTTGTTAGTGTATATAAATGCACCTGAGTTCTATGTATTAATTTTGTAATCAGATTCATTGATGAGCTCCGGTAGGTTTCTGGTAACATCTTTAGGATCTTCTATATATAGTGTCTTGTAACATGCAAACAGTGACAGTTTAACTTCTTTTCTGACTTGGATTACCTTTATTTCTTTTCCTCCTCTGACTGTGTTAGCTGGGACTTTTAAAACTATGTTGAATAGCACTGGCAAGAGTGGACTGCCTTGTCTTGTTCCTCATCCAAAAGGAAATGCTTTCTTCAGCTTTTCATCCTTGAGTATGATGTTACCTGTGGGTTTCTTGTATATGGAATTAGTTATGCTGACCTATGTTCCCTCTATACCCACTTTCTGGAGAATTTTTGTCATAAGTAGGTACTGAATTTGTCAAATACTTTTTCTGCATCTCTTGAGATGATCATACGACTTTTATTCTTCAGCTTTTGATGTGATATATCACATTGATTGATTTGCAGATATTGAAATATCCTTGCATTCCTGGGATAAATCCCAATGGATCATGGTGAATGATCCTATTAATATATTTTTGGACTTAAATTGCTAGTATTTTTTGAGGATTTTTTGCATGTATATTTATCAGTAGTTTTCTTTCTTTTTTTAATGTATATATTTGTTTGGTTTTGTTATAAAGGTGATGGCAGCCTCATAGAATGAGTTTTGGAATATTCCATCCTCTGCAATTTTGAAAGAATTTTAGAAGGATAGATGTTAGCTCTTCTATGAATGTTAAATATTAGATAGAATTCACCTGTGAATCCATCAGGTTCTAGACTTTTGTTTGGTGAGTTTCTTAATCATAGTTTCAATTTCAGTGCTTGTGATCAGTTTGTTCATAAGTTTTATTTCTTCCTGATTTAGTCTTAGGAAACTATAACTTTCTGCGAATTTGTCCATTTCTTCTATGTTGTACATTTTATTGATATTCAGTTGCTCAGAGTAGTCCTTAATGATCCTTTGTATGTCTGTGGTGTCTGTTGTAACTTATCTTTTTTCATTTCTAATTTTATTGGTTTGAGTCCTCTCCCTTTTTTTCTTGATGCATCTGGCTGAAAGTTTATCAGTTTTGTTTATCTTTTCAAATAATTAGCTTTTAGTTTCATTCATCTTTGCAATTGCTTTCTTTGTCTGTATTTTATTTATTTCTGCTCTGTTCTTTATGATTTCCTTCAATCTACTAACTTTAGGTTTTGTTTATCTTTTTTCTCTAGTTGTGTTAGGTACAATGTTAGGTTGTTTATTTGAATTTTTTCTTGTTTTATGAGGCAAGATTGTATTGCTATAAACTTCCCTCTTAGAATTGCTTTTCCTGCATCCCATAGATTTTGGATCATTGTGCTTTTTACCCATTGGTCTCTAGGCATTTTTTTATTCCCACTTTGATTTCTTCAGTGATCCTTTGGTTGTTTAGTAGCATACTGTTTAGCTGCCACGTGTTTGTATTTTTTATTTTTTTGTAGTTTACTTCTAATCTCACAGCACTGTGATCGGGAAATATGTTTGGACTGGTTTTTATTTTCTTAAGTTTTCAAAGGCTCACCTTGTGGCCTAGCACGTGATCAGTCCTGGAGAATGTTCCGTGTGCTCTTGAAAAGAATGTGAGGTCTATCTACTGCTTTTGGATGGAATGCTCTATAAATATGAATCAGGTCCATCTGATCTACTTTGCCATGTAAAGCCTTTACTTTCTTATTAATTTTCTGTCATCCTCTGTCCACTGATGAAACTTCCATGTTAAATTCCCCCACAAAGATTGTGTTACTGTTGATTTCTCCCTTTGTTGTTGTCAGCATTCACCTTAGATATTGAGTTGCTCCTATGTTAGGTGCATATATACTTATGATTGCTATATCTTCTTCTTGGATTGAAAGTTGATAATTATGTAGTGTCCTTCTTTGTCTTGTATAACAGTTTTTGTTTGAAAGTCTATTTTGTCTTGTATGAGTATTGGTACACCAGCTTTCTTTTGATTTCCATTTACGTGGAATACGTTTTCCTATCCTTTTACTTTCAGACTATGAAGATCCATAGGTCTGAAGTTGGTCTCCTGCAGACAGCATATTTATGGGTCTTGTATTTCTTCCACCCCACCAGTGTATGTCTCTTGGTTGGTGCATTTGGTCCATACCCATTTAAGGTAATTATTGATATATATGACTCTAACACCATTTTCTTAATTCTTTTGGTTTTGTTTTTGTAGGTATTTCTCTTCTCTTTTTTTTCTGCCTGGAGAAGTAACTTTAGCTTTTGTTGTAATGTGGATTTGGTGGTGCTGAACTTTCTTAAATTTTGCTTGTCTGTAAAACTTTTGATTTCTTCATTGTATTTGAATGAGAGCCTCACTGGAATTCTTGG
Source organism: Moschus berezovskii (assembly GCF_049115385.1). Classification (NCBI taxonomy): domain Eukaryota; kingdom Metazoa; phylum Chordata; class Mammalia; order Artiodactyla; family Moschidae; genus Moschus; species Moschus berezovskii. Next base: position 10,191,570 of record NC_142475.1, on the reverse strand, counting down.
TTGGAAGTCCTTCCCTTTCACTACTAAATATGTTGTGCCATTCCCTTCTGGCTTGCAGAGTTTCCACTGAGAAATCATGTTAACCTTATGGAAGTTCCCTTGTATGCTTTGTGTAATTTTCCCTTTGTTTAATATTTTGTTTATGTCTTTAATTTTTCAATTTGATTGTTATGTGTCTCAGTGTGTTCCTTCTTGAGTTTATCCTGCCTGGGACTCTGTACTTCATAGACTTTGTTGACTATTTCTTTTCCCTTGTTGGGAAAATTTTCAGCTATTATCTCTTTAAATATTTTCTCAAGTCCTCTTTCTCTCTTCTCCTTCTGGACACTTATAATGCAAATATTGGTGCATTTACTGTTGCCTCAGAGGTCTGTTAGGCTATCTTCATTTCGTTTTATCCTTTTTTTTTTTTCTTTTTTCTGTTTTGTGGCAGTGATTTCCATCATTCTGTCTTCTTGGATAATTACCCATTTTCTGCTTCAGTTATTTTGCTATTGACTTTTTCTAGTGTATTTTTTCAATTCAGTTGTTGTATTGTTCTTTCCGTTTGCTTTTTCTTTAAGTCTTCTAGGTCTTTATTAAACATTTCTGGCATCTTCTCAATCTTTCCCTCTGTTATTTTTCCAAGATCCTAAGTCACCTTCACTATCATTATTATGATTTTTTTTTCCTTGAACATTGCCTATCTATACTTCATGTCCTTGTTTTTCCTGGGTCTTATCATGTTCCTTTTTCTGGAACATAATCTTTCACCATTTCATATTGTTTAGCTTTCTGCAATTGTAGTTTTAGTTTTGGAGGCTGCATGATTGTTCTTGCTTCTGCTGTCTGTCCTCTGGTGGATGAGGCTATCTAAAAGGTTTGTGAAAGCTTCCTGATGGGAGGGACTAGTGGTGGGTAGAACTGGGTCTTGCTCTAGTGGGCAAGGCCATGCTCAGTAAAACTTTAATCCACTAGTGTGCTGGTGGGTAGGGTTGTGTCCCTCCCTGTTAATTTTTTGACCTGAGACAACCTGATCCTAGAGTCTACAGACTCTATGGTAGGACTAATGGTGACCTCCAGGAGGGTTCACACCAAGAGACAACTCCAAGTACTGCTGATCCCAGTGCCATTGTCCCTGCAATGAGTCACAACTCCCCCACAAGTCTGCAGGAGACTCTCCAACACTATCAGGTAGGGTTTGGTTCAGTCTCCTGTGGGGTCACTGCTCCTTTCTCCTAGGTCCTGAGGCATGCAAGATTTAGTGTGTGTTCTCCAAGAGTGGAGGTTCTGTTCACACAGGTCTTGTGGAAGTCCTACAGTCAAATCCTGCTGGCCTTCAAAGTCAGATCCCCAGGGGGTACCTGGTCTCTCTGCTGGATCCCCAGGCTGGAAAGCCTGACATGGGGCTCAGAACTGTCATAAGAGTGGGAGCACTTGTGTGCCATAATCGTTCTCCAGTTTGTTGGCTGCCCACCTGTTGGGTATGAGTTTGATTTATGGTGAGTGCACCCTCCTCCCACCTTGTTGTGACTTCTCCTTTGTCTCTGGACGGGGAGTATCTTTTCTGGTGGGTTCAAACACCTATGGTGCTTCAATAGTTAGTTGTGATTTCAATGCTTTCGCGTGAGTGCATGTACTTCCTCTCTACCATCTTGAACCAATCTTTGGCAATGCTTTTCAATGACTTCTTTAAAATGCTCTAGACTGCCTTTTATTCTACATATGCAAACACACACACACATGAGTTTAATCAAAATGTTAACTTCCTTGAAAAATTAGTTTGAGTGCATATTGGCCAGCACATACATATAAAGTGGGCTCAGGCCATGACTGAAGAACAAAAATAGACTCAAAAGTAAACTCAGGCATTCTACAATATTGCATAACAGTATACAAGATTACAAGAAAAGTTAAAGTAAATTAAAAGAATAAATAATGGAAAGAAAGAATCACTCCTGTTTTCAGGAATAGACTTAAGTGACTGTAGAGGCTTTTAATTCTTTGATATTTTCCAGTATTAACTAAAAGAAAAAGAAGGAGAAAAGAGGGAAAAGAAAGATGCCAATTTTGAAAAGTAAATATACTTTTTGAATCCTCTAGGACATCCACCAGGGTGCTTGGCATATGACAGGCATCAGTAAATATATATTAATGGGTTGATATAAACGCTGATTAAGGAGTCATATATGCAATACACAGAGAAACATACAGTTCCATCACAATAGCATCATAATAAGAAAGAACCTCTAAGAATTAGAAATGATTAAAATAAGAACAGGAGCAGTACTCTAGGAACATTGTGTACCCATGTGAAAAGCCACAGCTCTTTCCTGACCGTATGGCAGCTTGGTGTTTTGACAGGCTTTGCAATTGTGTCCACAAGTGCTTTGCTGTGAATGCAAGCCTCTGCCTGCTCTCAGAGCCCACTCTATGATGCAGAGGCCCATGGGAAACACAGCCAGGCCAGTTTGGGTTAATTCAGTTTCCACTTCTATAGATAGCCATAAAACTCAAATAGAATCTAAGGAAGTGAGCTAGTTTGTAAACAGGAAGCCAGCATCACCATTTGTCCTGGTTTTTCGCCAACAATACTCTTGAGAGTCCCTTATACTGCAAGGAGATCCAACCAGTCCGTCCTAAAGGAGATCAGTCCTGGGTGTTCATTGGAGGGACTGATGCTGAAGCTGAAACTCCAGTACTTTGGCCACTTGATGAGAAGAGCTGACTCATTTGAAAAGACCCTGATGCTGGGAAAGATTGAGGGCAGGAGGAGAAGGGGACGACAGAGGATGAGATGGTTGGATGGCATCACCGACTCGATGGACATGGGTTTGGGTGAACTCAGGGAGTTGGTGATGGACAGGGAAGCCTGGCGTGCTGCAGTTCATGGGGTCGCAGAGAGTCGGACACGCCTGAGCGACTGGACTGAACTGAACTGAAGGAACAGATAGAGTGATCACCTTGCACTAAAACAAAATCTTCCCCTAAACGCTCCACTCCTCCTCTTCAAAGGTCTGTCTGCAGTCTGGCTGGGAAGGTGCAACTTGGCAAGAGCAGTCTTTGCTTTCTCCTCTCTTTCCCTCGCCATCCTGTTTAAGGGACTGAGAAATATTAACTTAAAAGCTCAGGCAAAAGCTTTCTCCTCGTTCAGTCCTGCTCACTAAAGCTGCAATAAGATCTTCTACAATTCAATTCTGTATCACATAATTCAACGTTGCTAAAAGACTAGATTGTAAATGTTCCTGCCAGAAAATAATATTATATGACATGATAGAGATGTTGGGGGCTTCCCAGATGACTCAGTTGTAAAGAATATGCCTGCCAATGCAGGAGACCAAAGAGACATGGGTTTGATCCTTGAGTCGAGAAGATCCCTGAACCAGGAAATTGCTGCCCACTCCAGCAATCTTACCTGTAAAATCCCCTGGACAGAGGGACCTTGCAGGTTACAATCATGGGATCACAAAGAGTCAGGCATGACTGAATGACAGCGTGACAGAGATGTCGGTGGGCTGTGATGGTGAACACCTTACAATATGTAAACGTGTCAAAGCAACGCCTTAAACTTACATCATGTTATGTGTCAAATATATCTCAATAAAATACACAAACAACCCCAAAAAATGATTTGCCAGAGTTGCAGTTACATGAAGTCAGTTCAAAGAGCGTCAGACACCTCTCAGTCCATCAGACTATGGTGGATTCCCGATTAAGTCCTTTTCTGTAGCTGCCAAGTCCACAGGCATGGCTTTTGCCCCGATGGCTGACTCGCGTCCATCTCTCTGCTGGGACTGTTTTTTGTGCTCTGATTACTGACTCACTGTTAGCTTCCCTTGTCCATCCCAACCTCTCTTCTCCACGGCTCCACCCCTGCCAGGACTTCTTCAAACACTGTTATAAGGAAAGGACTCGAATATTGAAGACATTTCCACTTAGACACCTTCATATGAGGGAGAAGGAATCTTCGAAAACGTATTTAACCAACAACTATTTAGCACCTGCTGAAACGGTAAGAAATGTTTGATAGGTAAAAAAGTAACAGAAATTCTGTTTGTAAAAGAACAATTCTCCCTTTTCATATAAACATAATTCAATTAACATGTAAAAAAGTGGTCAAGGGAAAAAAAATAAAAGTGGGTGAATCACTGCGTTACAGTGATCCTCATCAGAAAAACCCAAAACATTTTGCAATTCTAGAAGCTTGCACTTCTAGAAGTTGAGTCTACTGGAATAAAAACATAATGATATAAGATTATTTATCACATCAGACTTTGTCATAGCAAACAACTGAAAATGACCTTGGTACCCATCAATGGAAAGTGATTGAATAAAATACATATCCATCTATATCGTGGATATTACATAGATATTTACAAAGTCTGGAAAGTTATTCAAGATATGATCTTTTAAAAAAAAACAGTTGAGTAATAGCAGCTGTAATGTAATTCTATTTTTCCTTAAAAAAATGTGATTTTTGTATGTATTGCTGTTGGTGCATCTATGGTTTTGCTTGCACTGAATAAATTATAGAACAGTTATCAAATTATTCACATTGGTTATGTCACGTATGTGGTCAGGAAGTTAACACATCTGAATTGTTGATGTTTTTTAAACTTGTATTGCATTTGTAACTTTAAAAATAAGGAGTACATGTGTCTCTTTCAATTCTGGTTTCTTCGGTGTGTGATTGCTAGATCATATGGCAGTTCTATTTCCAGTTTTTTGAGGAATCTCCACACTGTTCTCCATAGTGGCTGTACTAGTTTGCATTCCCACCAACAGTGTAAGAGGGTTCCTTTCTCTCCACACCCTCCCCAGCATTTATTGTATGTAGACTTTTGGATAGCAGCCATTCTGACTGGTGTGAAATGGTATCTCATTGTGGTTTTGATTTGCATTTCTCTAATTATGAGGGATGTTGAGCATTTTTTCATGTGTTCATTGCAGAACTGTTTATAATAGCCAGGACATGGAAGCAGCCTAGATGTCCATCTGCAGACGAATGGATAAGAAAGCTTTGGTACATATACACAATGGAGTATTACTCAGCCATTAAAAAGAATGCATTTGAACCAGTTCTAATGAGGTGGATGAAACTAGAGCCTATTATACAGAGTGAAGTAAGCCAGAAAGAAAAACACCAATACAGTATACTAACGCATATGCATAGAATTTAGAAAGATGCAAATGATAACCGTGTATACGAGAGAGCAAAAGAGACACAGATGTATAAAACAGTCTTTGGGACTCTGTGGGAGAGGGTGAGGGTGGGATGATTTGGGAGAATGGCATTGAAACATGTATATTAACATATGTGAAATGAATCGCCAGTTCAGGGTTGATGCCTGTTACAGGATGCTTGGGGCTGGTATGCGGGGATGACCCAGAGGGAGGATAAGGGGAGGAGGGAGGTGGGAGGGGGGTTCGGGAGGGGGAACTCATGTACACCCGGGGTGGATTCATGTCAATGCATGGCAAAACCAACCAATATAATATTGTAAAATATTCAGTTCAGTTCAGTACTGTTCAGTAGCTCAGTCATTTCCGACTGTCCGTGACTCCATGAATCACAGCATGCCAGGCCTCCCTGTCCATCACCAACTCCCACAGTTCACTCAAACTCATGTCCATCGAGTCAGTGATGCCATCCAGCCATCTCATTCTCTGTCGTCCCCTTTTCCATCTGCCCCCAACCTTTCCCAGCATCAGAGTCTTTTCCAGTGAGTCAACTCGTCGCATGAGGTGGCCAAAGTATTGCAGTTTCAGCTTTAACATCAGTCCTTCAAATGAACACCCAGGAATGATCTCCTTTAGGATGGACTGGTTGGATCTCCTGGCAGTACAAGGGACTCTCAAGAGTCTTCTCCAGCACCACAGTTCAAAAGCATCAATTCTTCGGCGATCAGCTTTCTTCACAGTCCAACTCTCACATCCATACATGACCACGGGAAAAACCATAGCCTTGACTAGACGGACCTTGGTTGGCAAAGTAATGTCTCTGCTTTTTAATATACTATCAAGGTTGGTCATAACTTTCCTTCCAAGGAGTAAGCGTCTTTTAATTTCATGGCTGCAATCAGCATTTGCAGTGATTTTGGAGCCCCCCAAAAAATAAAGTCTGACACTGTTTCCACTGTTTTTCCATCTATTTCCCATGAAGTGATGGGACCAGATGCCATGATCTTTGTTTTCTGAATGTTGAGCTTCAAGCCAAACTTTTCACTCTCCTCTTTCACTTTCATCAAGAGGCTTTTGAGTTCCTCTTCACTTTCTGCCATAAGGGTAGTGTCATCTGCATATATGAGGTTATTGATATTTCTCCCAGCTATCCTGATTCCAGCTTGTGCTTCTTCCAGCCCAGCATTCCTCATGATGTACTCTGCAAAGAAGTTAAATAAGCAAGGTGACAATATACAGCCATGACATACTCCTTTTCCTATTTGGAACCAGTCTGTTGTTCCATGTCCAGTTCTGACTGTTGCTTCCTGACCTGCATACAGGTTTCTCAAGAGGCAGGTCAGGTGGTCTGGGATTCCCATCTCTTTCAGAATTTTCCACAGTTTATTGTGATCCACACAGTCAAAGGCTTTGGCATAGTCAATGTAGCAGAAATAGATGTTTTTCTGGAACTCTCTTGCTTTCTCCATGATCCAGCGGATGTTGACAATTTGATCTCTGGTGCCTCTGCCTTTTCTAAAACCTGCTTGAACATCTGGGAGTTCACGGTTCACATATTGCTGAAGCCTGGCTTGGAGAATTTTGAGCGTGACTTTACTAGCGTGTGAGATGAGTGCAATTGTGCGGTAGTTTGAGCATTCTTTGGCATTGCCTTTCTTTGGGATTGGAATGAAGACTGACCTTTTCCAGTCCTGTGGCCACTGCTGAGTTTTCCAAATTTGCTGGCATATTGAGTGCAGCACTTTCACAGCATCATCTTTCAGGATTTGAAATAGCTCAATTGGAATTCCATCACCTCCACTAGCTTTGTTCATAGTGATGCTCTCTAAGGCCCACTTGACTTCACATTCCAAGATGTCTGGCTGTAGGTCAGTGATCACATTATCGTGACTATCTTGGTCATGAAGATCTTTTTTGTACAGTTCTTCTGTGTATTCTTGCCACCTCTTCTTAATATCTTCTGCTTCTGTTAGGTCCATAACATTTCTGTCCTTTATTGAGCCCATCTTTGCATGAAATCTTCCCTTGGAATCTCTAATTTTCTTAAAGAAATCTCTTGTTTTTCCTATTCTGTTGTAAAATAATTAGTCTCCAATTAAAAAAAAGAAACATAAAATACAAGAAAAAAAATAAAGCCACTGAGGGCATAAACAAGAAAATAAAATAAAATAAAAAAATCAAAATAAGGCACCTAAATTTTTCAAGATACTTTAACTCATCTAGACTTTTGATATCCCAATAAATTATACGAGGAAGCTTCAGAGTAAATAAAATACATGATTTTGTGGCAGGAAATAGTTGTAAACCTATTTAACCACTTCAAACTCTTAGAAATAAGATATGTAATTTTGTCGTCTTTACAAAGATACTTGTTCACTGTATCTCTGTTACCACATTAGGAGATCTTAGCAGTCTTGATCCATTTTGAAGATTCACACAAATTTTAAATAAAGAAGTAGGATGTCTGCTTTCTTCCCTTCTGATCACTGTCCTTTGCTAACTTTTAAATCAAGTGCTTTGTTTTGTTTTTTTTCCCTAGGAGGGTCTGCAAGCTCATTTTTAGGGTGGGAAGGGGGTTCTGTTCAGTTCAATCGCTCCGGTCAGTTCAGTTTAGTTCAGTTCAGTCGCTCAGTTGTGCCCAACTCTTTGTGACCCCACAAACTGCAGCACAGCAGGCTTCCCTGTCCATCACCAGCTCCTGGAGCTTGCTCAAATTCATGTCCATCGAGTTGGCAATGCCATCCAACCATCTCATCCTCTGTCTTGAACACAGAAAATATAGGAATGTTCTTGCCTACTGGCCACCTGACATGTGCTAAATTCAAGCATGCTATCCTGACATGCCTAAAAATAAGGCCATTCTTCTACCCACTGATGATTTGTGAAATCTGAATCTTCTCTATGTATCAAGTATTTCATTTCAAAATTTTTAACTGGGACAAAAACATGGAGACATTGAAAATGATAGACTGACTTTAGGCATTAAAACAATTCTTCACGATTTTCACTCTGTCATTTTCATGGTTGACCTGTCATTCTCATGAAATGGCAGGACTGTTCATAGATTGACTGACACGGTTGGCATCTCACTGGAAGTAATGATTTAAGCTAGCTTTTATAAACTGCCGTCCTGTGCTTATTCGTGTCTGACTCTGCAACTCCATAGAGAGTAGTCCTCCAGGCTCCTCTGTCCCTGGGGATTCTCCAGGCAAGAATACTGGTGTAGGTAGCCATATCCTCCTCCAGGGAATCTTCCCAACCCAGGGATCAAACACAGGTCTCTGCACAGCAGCCAGATTCTTTACCAGCTGAGTTACCCTGGAAGCCCCAAGAGACATTTACTAAGATACTGGGATCTAGAGCTGTAGAGGTTGAAGAGTTTTAAAAATCTTAATTTCTATATACACAATTCAGTGCTACTTCCAATTAGGTTACACACACACACACACATGCACTTTATTGCTGTTAAATATTGTGATCCAACAGCTTATTATCATTGTAGCATCATTTTCTAAAATTATATTCCGTTAAGCACAAGTTCAGGAGCCTACTTTGTGCTCCAGTGTGGTAATCCTTCATCACAATATTGTGTACCTAAAAAGTGTTCAATAAATATTTGTTAAATGGATAACAGAATTTAGCTATACAATCCTATAAAACTTATGACTTGGGCATGGCATTTTTCTATTCAACTCAATGCAAGTGCAATACTAATGAATGATAGAACCAAGTTCTGAAACTGGGTAAATGATTTTGATCCGAAAAATCTGATTTATGTGTACACACACACACACACTCACCTGCATAAAACTTTGCACATAAAACAATCCTCTAGGAACAAAAAGGAAATTATATACAATTTAACATTTTTAGAAATATCCTTCTATTTTTGTCCTCTCTTTGCTCTTCTTTTACCCACTCTTTTTTTTTTCTTTTTTGTCACTATGTATCTAATCATAAATAATCCTTTTCTCCACTGCTAGAAACATCTCTTTTTGGCTCTTCTCTCTGGCCCTGATGTGAGCAGCTGCCTATTTTTCTCAGAATCAGAGACCAGGGCAAATAATGATAAGTAATTTCAAGTTCTGCAAGCACCTACTCATGTTTGTGATTCTGAATTCATAATGTCTTTCACCCTTAGCTGTGAAATTGATAAGTAAATTCTCTCTTTTTGAATCAGGCTGCATTGCTTACATGAATCTAGAACCTCTTTCAATTTTCTCTATTTGACACTTGCCTTCTCTAGCAGAATAGAGCTTTCTTAGTCTTTTCAAGAAATTTGTCAAAGTCTCTGAAAATATACCTCCAGCAAAAAATGACAATAAAAAACAGCCTGATCAGTTAATGGTAAATGACTCAGAAACATAGGGATTAAATTCCCCTTTAAAAATTAAGCACAAAATTACTGAATAAAATATCTTTTTGCCAAATCCCAAACGTTTGAAAAATAGTTCAAGATGTTTGTTGAACCTGAAGTGGCCCCGAGTTACCCATCCATATTTAATTCGGGTGAGATTAATTCTTACCAGCTGAATTCTCTATTTAGCAGACTTGGTAAGGAAAAAACCCAACAATATAAAAGTAATTTTTTACTTAAAAATATTAATCTAAAATTTATTCAGCTTTATGGAGGAATAATTTTACATGTCAGTTCAGTTCAGTTCAGTCACTCAGTCGTGTCCGACTCCACAACCCCATGAAACACAGTACGCCAGGCTTCCCTGTCCATCCATCACCAACTCCCTGAGTTTACCCAAACTCATGTCCATTGAGTCGGTGATGCCATCCAACTATCTCATCCTCTGTCGTCCCCTTCTCCTCCTGCCCTCGATCTTTCCCAGCATCATGGTCTTTTCCAAGGAGTCAGTTCTTGGCATCAGGTGGCCAGAGTACTGGAGTTTCAGCTTCAGCATCAGTCCTTCTACTGAATATTCAGGGCTGATTTCCTTTAAGTTGACTGATTTGATCTCCTTTCACTTTGCTATCCAAGTCATGGCCCAAATTCTAATTTGATAAGCTATTCATAAAGCCTACTGTCTACTGTCTAACGCCTATGTTTTCCAATGATTTCATTTTAGCTATTTTCCTTGGTAATATGGCCAACAAATGCTGTGGGATGATGAGAATGGCTGTGCTGAAAGAAAGTGTGTTACTGAAAGAAAAGTTTCTTCCCAGGGTAATTTTGGCCTTTACTGATAATAAAGATTTCTATTTAGTTGCTTTATCACTTGGCTTTGTAAGTATTGCTCCCATCAATCTTGATGAGAGATTCATCCCATCCTAACAAATGGGTCCAAGACTAGGTAACCAATAAATAAGTGTGCTTATTGAAAATTTAAAATTGATAGTAAAGAATTGATGTATACAATATACTTTTATCCAAAGAAATACTGTTTCTAAGCACAGAAGGCTGATAAATTCCAGTGGATAGAGCTGACAAAAAAAGAGAAATTTTTGGAGAGGGAAATAAAAGAGAGAGGGGTCTCTTAAACACCCCCTGTCAAAGTTCTGATTTGGGGCCAGTTTAGCTGCAGCGGCACACATTTTAATGGGAAGAAACTTGACTTTCTAGGCTGGAGTAGACTCCTCATTTTCCAGCTTGCAGATACTTCAGTCAATAGAGTTAGTTTAGGAAAATATATGATAATAAAGGCAGCTTGTTGATTTTCTACTACTGCCATACCAAATTATTTAAGCCAAATAGTGGCTTAAAACAATAAGTATTTTTTATTTTACAGTTAGGCAGGTAAGAAGTTGGGCATCTGTTTTCTTGCTCAAATCAAGGTGTCAGTATATCTCCATTTCCTTTGGAGGCTTTAAGGGACAAACCATTTCTTTGCTTTTTCTAGTTTTTAAGGTTACTCACGTTCTTTGGCTCATGGCCTTATTCCTCCGTCTTCAAAGCCAGCAGTGCTCCATCATTTTGACCTTATGCTTTATCTCTTCCTTTCTCCTCCCTCCCTCTTCCATTTATAATGATTCTTGTGAATAATTGGATCCACCCAGGTAATCCAAGATAATCTTTCTATTACAAGCTTTAATAGAAATTCCATCTGTTTTCTTAATATCCTTTAACCATGTAACATAACATATTCATAGCTTCCAGGGGTTATTACATAGTCATTTTAAGGCATAGAATTTGGGCATTGTTTTATCTATTGTACATTACAATCATATTTCTAGATGGAAGTCCTAAGGGAGTGAGGGATGGGCTACTGCCTTTATGGCAAGTTTTTTTTTCTCTCCAGGGAGTGGAATAATACCATAATAATATGCTACCTGTAATACTTTTGCTCCATGATTTCCAAAACTAGAAACGTGCCTTATTTCCTGCTTAAGTCTGAACATTGATTTACTATGATCAGGTCAATGCATGAATTAAAAGAATCAGTGAATCCTAAATTACTGAGTTGCTACTGTGTGCTTAGAAGTGGACTCCTGACTAACATTTGTGCAATACTTGGGGGATTTGAAAACTGAGACCCTGAACATTCAAAAGTGGATCTACATTATAACTGAGTTAGGGGCTTTATCTCTAAATGTTTCTGTGTTCCCTGAACATAAATTTAAAACTTTTTTTGGCAATGAGAATAAAGAAATACACCAGAAAATAAACTTTTAAATAAAAATGGCAAAAGCATTGGCCTTTATGTGAGAGTTATAAAAACTAAGCATTTCAGTAAATCCTAATCTCCTGAATTCAGAAATATAAACTTAGGAAGGAAAACAAAATATTTAATGAGGTTTTGGAGACACAAATGGAGCTAAAAAAAGACATATGGCAGAATTTTCCCATTAAATGCACAACTAGAATGATAAAATTTTCAATTGATTTTCAGAGGTTAACCAAAACATGTATGTGTTTGATTTTCTCATATTTATTAATATAATCTAATTTTCTTTCTATCATCTTACTTTTTGTACTCTTCCCTATATTAAGAAGTGCTTTTTCTCCAAAGAAGACCTCACAGGCCAATAAACACATGAAAAAATGCTCTACATAGTTCATTATAAGAGAAATGCAAATCAAAACTGCAATGAGGTATCACCTCATATTAATTAGAATGTCCATCATTAAAAAAATCTACAAACAATAAATTCTGGAGAGGATGTGGAGAAAAAGGAACCCTCTTACAATGTTGGTGGGAATGTAAATTAATAGAGCCACTATGGAGAATGGTATGGAGATGCTTTAAAAAAAACTAGGAACAAAAATACCATGTGAACTTTCTGACTACTGGGCATATACCCTGAGGAAACCACAATTCAAAAAGACACATGTACTCCAATGTTTACTGCAACAATATGTACAATAGCCAGGATATGGAAGCAAGCAAGATGTCTATCAACAGGTGAATGAATAGACGTGGTACCTATACGCAATGGAATGTTACTCAGCCATAAAAGAGAATGAGTCAGCTGTAGTGAGGTGGATGGACCTAGAGCTTGTTATACCGAGTGAAGCCAGCCAGAAAGAGAAAAACAAATATTGTATATTAATGCACATATATGGAATCTAGAAAAATAGGACTGATGAGCCTATTTGCAAGGAAGGAATGGAGACACAGATGTACTGAACCGACTTGTGGATGCAGAGGGGCATGGAGAAGGTAGGACAAATTGAAAAAGCAGTTTTGACATATATACACTATGTGTGTAAAACAGCTAGGTAGTGGGAAACTGCTATATAACGCAGGGAGCCCAGCCTGGTGCTGTGATGACCTACGGTGGGGGGATGGGAGGTGGAGGGAGGCTCAGAGGGAGGGGTTATATGTGTAATTATGGCTGATTCACACTGCTGTATGACAGACAGAAACCAATACAACATCATAAAGCAAATATCTTACAATTAAAAAATAAAATTAAAAAAAAGAAGTGCTTAGCACAGTGAGTACCAGCTCATTAGTCACTTATTCTTTCTTTACTGGAAGAAAAAGTAATATATAAAAATTAAATGTATTTATAGCTTATGAAGGATGGCATATATAATACACAAAAATTAAAAAGGAATTAATAAATGAATATTTATAGGAAAACACTAGCTTTGGGTAGATATTTATTTCAATGCTCACTAAACCATACTTCAAAAGTACTAAAAAAGAATGCTAAACTAAAATCAGCACTTAGCTATCCAGAGATTTTTAAAAATTCTGTTTGGCCATAGATGGTCACACATTGTGATTTCCAGTTTTCTCTAAGTCCTGAGTGGGAACATCTAGTTGGTCAGAGGAAGACAGTGTATTAATGTAAGCTTTCATAGCAGGAAGAATGGCCACTAAGTATGGCCCAGTATCTCAATTATTTTAGGACTCTCCTCTAGCTGTAAAGAATTTATATGCTAGGCAGTCAAAATGTCACTGAATTATGAGGGTAGATTACACTGAAGCAGCTATTTATTATTATTAGTTGTAGGAATGTCTATTAGTTTATTGAGAACAAATGTCCAGTTCTATTTTAAGCCCATTATATACATTATTTAATTTTTTTTTCTTAAAAGTACAAGGATGTAGATGTCATGATGTGAACTCCATAGCTGAGGTTTAAAGAAATGGGTAACTAGCCTGCCGAGGCTCTTACAATTGATTACAAACAACATACCCTTCTGCTAGCCTCTAGCTCTAATCCTAACTACATTAAAACCAATAAGATGTCTCCCTTTTAAAATACTAAACACATAAAATCCTTTTGATAGGCTTCAACAAAGCCCAAGGGAGTGTTGCATCTTCCCCTGTTCTGTTATAAAAATAGAAACCCTTCATACACTGAGTGCAGTTCAACTGATTCATTCCCCTAGCCCACCTCCCTCACATGATGCAGAATCCTACCAAAATCCTGATTTCAGTGCTGCACACCAACTTTACAGTTAATACTAGGAAAGTGACAAATGACATTTGAATCCCTTACTATGCAAAAGAGACGATGGGGTAAAAGCTGAATACTGAAGTGCATAACAAAGAAAATGAACTTAAACCACTACCTTCTCCTTTGATCTACACAAAGGGTGGTAATTAGTTTCAAAAATCACTGGGCTTAGTTTCTAAAATATTGTGAGCTTTTGGTCCCCTCTTTAGAAGGCAATGGCACTGGAATGGGGACTTCAGTACTCTAGCCTGGAAAATCTCATGGAAGGAGGAGCCTGGTAGGCTGCAGTCCTTGGGGTCGCTGGGAGTCAGACATGACTGAGCGACTTCACTGTCACTTTTCATGTTCATGCATTGGAGAAGGAAATGGCAACCCACTCCAGTGTTCTTGCCTGGGGAATCCCAGGGATGGGGGAGCCTGGTGGGTTGCCGTCTATGGGGTCGCACAGAATCGGACATGACTGAAGTGACTTAGCAGCAGCAGCTAGTGTTTTAAATCCAATGAAAGTGTTAGTCACTCAGTTGTGTTCGACTCTTTGAAACCCCATGGACTATAGTTCACCAGGCTCCTCATGGAATTCTCCAGGCAAGAATACTGCAGTGTTTTGCCATTTCCTTCTCCAGGGGCTATTTCTGACCCAGGAATCAAACTTGGGTCTCCTGCATTGTAGGCAGATTCTTTCCTGTCTGAGCCATGAAGAGAGCCCTTAAATCCAATAGTATTCTAAAATTATTAAGGATCAATTTCACCTGAGGCATGGCCTGAAACTTTAACCTCAGAGATTATTTTTCCTAATTTGATTTATTCCTGAGTGCACAAACAGGAAAACATAAGGAAGAAATTAACCCTGACAAATTTGAGAAATCAGAATTTTGTTGTTCAGTCACTCAGTCATGTTCAACTCTCTGCAACCCCATGGCCTGCAGCACGCCAGGCTTCCCTGGTCCTTCACCATCTCCTGGAACTTGTTCAAATTCATGTCCACTGAGTGTGTGATGCCATCTAACTATCTCGTCTTGTGTCGTCCCCTTCCCCTCCAGCCTTCTCTCTTTCCCAGCATCAGGGTCTTTTCCAATGAGTTGGCTCGTGCATCAAAGTATTGGAGCTTCAGCTTCAGCATCATTCCTTCCAATGAATGTTCAGGACTGATCTCCTTTAGGATGGACTGGTTTGATCTCCTTGCTGTCCAAGGGACTCTGAAGAGTCTCCTCCAACACCACAGTTCAAAAGCATCAATTCTTTTGTGCTCAGCCTTCTTCATGGTCCAACATACACATCTGAACATGACTACCGGGAAAACCGTAGATTAGACTATATGGACCTTTGTCGGCAAAGCAATGCTTCTGTTTTTAATACACTGCCTAGATTTGTCACAGATTTTCTTCCAAAGAGTAAGCATCTTTTAATTTCATAGCTGCAGCTATTGTCTGCAGTGATTTTGGAGCCCAAGAAAATAAAGTCTGTCACTATTGTTTCCCCATCTATTTGTCATGAAGTGATGGGACTGAATGCCACAACTTTAATTTTTCGAACTTTGAGTTTTAAGCCAGCGTTAACACTCTCCTCTTTCACCTTCATCAAGAGGCTCTTTAGTTCCCCTGCCATGAGTGTGGTGTCATCTGCATATCTGAGGTTACTGATATTTCTCCCAGCAATCTTGACTCCAACCTGTGCTTCATCCAGCCCGGCATTTCGCATGATGTGCTCTGCATATAAGTTAAATAAGCAGGGTGACAATATACAGCCTTGGCATACTCCTTTCCCAATCTGGAACCAGTCCATTGTTCCATGTCCATTTCTGACTGTTGCTTCTTGACCTGCTTACATGTTTCTCAGGAAGCAGTTGAAATATTCTGGTATTCCCATCTTTTTAAGAATTTTCCATAGCTTGTTGTAATCCACAGAGTCAAATGCTTTACCACAGTCAATGAAGCAGAAGTAGATATTTTTCTGGAATTTTCTTGCTTTTTCCATGATCCAATGGATGTTGGCAATTTGATCTCTGGTTTCTCTGTCTTTTCTAAATCCAGCTGATACACCTGGAAGTTCTTGGTTCACTTACTATTGAAGCTTAGCTTGAAAGATTTTGAGCATCACCTTGCTAGCTAGGGAAATGAGTTCGATTGTGAGGTAGCTTGAATATTCTTTGGCATTGCCTTTCTTTGGGATTGGGCTTCCTTTGTGCTGGTAAAGAATCCACCTGCAATGCGGGAGACCTGGGTTTGGTCCCTGGGTTGGGAAGAACCCCTGGAGAAGGGAAAGGCTACCCATTCTGGAGAATTCCATGGACTCTATAGTCCATGGGGTTGCAAAGAGTTGGGCACAACTGAGCGACTTTCACTTCTTTGGGATTAGAATGAAAACTGAACTTTTCCAGTCCTGTGGCCACTACTGAGTTTTCCAGATTTGCTGGCATATTGGTGTACAGCACTTTCACAGCATCATCTTTTAGAATTTGAAGTAGTTGGAATTCCATCACCTCCACTATCTTTGTTCGTAGTGCTGCTTCCCAAGGCCCACTTGGCTTTGCACTCCAGAATGTCTGGCTGTAGGTAACTGACTACACCATTGTGGTTATCCAGGTCATTAAGAACTTTTTTGAGAGGTCTTCTGTGTATTCTTGCAACTTCTTCTTAATATCTTCTGCTTCTGTTGGGTCCATACCATTTCTGTCCTTTATTGTACCCATCTTTGCATGGAATATTCCCTTGGTATCTCTGATTTTCTTGAAGAGATCTCTAGTCTTTCCCATTCTATTGTTTTCCTCTATTTCTTTGCATTGATCGCTGAGGAAGGCTTTCTTATCTCTCTTTGCTATTCTTTGGAACTCTGCATTCAAAGGGGTATGTTTTTCCTTCTCTCCGTTGCCTTTCACTTCTCTTCTTTTCTCAGCTATTTGTAAGGCCTTCTCAGAGAACCATTTTTCCTTTTTTCATTTCTTTTTCTTGAGGATGGTTTTGATCACCGCCTCTTGTACAATGTTACGAACCTCTGTCCATAGTTCTCAGGCACTCTATCATATCTAATCCCTTGAATCTATTTGTCACTCCCTCTATATAATCATAAAGGATTTAATTTAGGTCACACCTGAATAGCCTAGTAGTTTCCCGTACTTTCTTCAATTTAAGTCTGGATTTTGCAATAAGGAGTTCTTGAGCTGAGCCTCAGTCAGCTCCTGGTCTTGTTTATCCAGACTGTATGGAACTTCTCCATCTTTGACAGCAAAGAATATAATCAATCTGAATACAATCAGTCAGATATAAGGTATCATTATTTTTTCAGGCAAGGCTTTATTGGGGCTCCTGCTGCAGCAAAGGGGAGTGGGAACAAGCAACAAGTTCCTTTCCAGCTTGCTCCCCGAGGCATGGGTGAACTTGTTCCTTACATGGAGTGAGTGAGGGTAGGGGTATGTCCAGAAGTCGGGCTGGAGGGATAGCTCAGGTTCTTTGTCCACTCCTCTCATCATGTAGACCTCAGGGGCCATGCTCTGTACCCTACTTTTGCTTTCCACACCCATTCCTGGCTCTTTAGAAGTGGCATTAGGGGTTTTTTGGTCTTTTTGTTTCTTGTGTAGATAATTTGCCCCAACTGCACATGTACCCAGTTACTTTTAGTCTTATACAGTTTCTTCGTATTTTGTTGTTTGAAGAAAGGTCTGTCCAGGTGCAAGCGTAGGAGCATGGCAGTAAAGGGTCCCAGATTTAAGCCTGTCTCATCCTGAGAGACTCTGCATCCTATTCTGAAGGGATAAGGGGGCCAGGTTCTCCTCTTCCGAAACTTATTTCTGCTGGACAGAGGCTGCAGACCCTAGCCTATCCTAGAGGTACAGAAGTCCCCCACTTATTGTCCCAAGGACCTGTAGGGACCTGGACCTCTCTCCTCTGGAATGGACATTTTGGTCCGAGAAAGAGATCTGGGACCAACAGGTCCAGACCTTCCATTCCAAAGGTAGAGAAACATGTTAAAATTTAACCCCGAGATTAACAAAAATATAGACTGGCTTTTTGGCAGAGGTGACAGCCCCTCCCCTGTCTGGTCAGCAGCTAAGAAAACCCTCCAAAATTAACCTGGTTCCCTCCCTTCCTAGACTCTTTAATGATTTATTGTTGTTCTGCTTTTTAGCCCTTGTTTGTTTAACCTTTTAGTTAAATGTGTGTCTTTTAGGATCCAACAGTTTGAAGTAAGGCTCATTGGTGGCTCAGGAATTCAGCACGTATAAGGAATCATTTTTGTCATCAACTTTTTCCCTTATAATTTCACCAGGAAAGATTTTTCAATGCAATTATATAATCTTAGCAATATTTTCGCTCTTCCTAACATCTATCTCGCTATCTCACAACCGCAAAAGCATTTTGGTGAGTGTTTATGTTATTACAGTTATAATTGTATAGGCTTTTATTGTGTATAGTTTAAAGGTTTGGTCCAAATTCCCTAATAATCGTATCGTGCTTCTCTTTTACACTCTCTTTCTACATATTCTTTCATTTGATCTTCAAGGAGTCCCCCGGTATAGGCAGGACCTGCTGCTCCTCCAGTGCCACAAGTTCTCCCCGAATGGCATTATTAACAATCAAGCTCCAACAGCCTAATGCCCTCCTTCCTTTTGCATGCTGCTTGCTGATGGCATCTTAATCACTCTCTTGGGCCCAGAAACTGCCCCTGAGTTTCTGATGCATGCATCCAGTTTTCTGTTGGCATGTTTGCCTGGATATCCTATACGTACCTAAAGCTCAACACACCAGAACACTGGTCCCCTTCCTCATCACACCAGCTTTGCTGTTGTCCTTTTTGGATCAGCTTCCAGTGAATCCTCAACCTTGTATTCTTGACTCTTCTCTATTTTTGCAGATTTTACTTCCCAAGTATGTCTTGGCTGTTCTCAAACCTCTTTCCTCCCAATTCATCAAGAGACTTCTAACAGCCTCCTTTAAACATCCTTCATAGAGTCAACCAAGTGAATTATTTCAAACCCAAATAGGACCATAGCATCTTCCACAAGATTCTCCACTGTCTGCAGAATTAATTCCAAGTTCATTAGTAAGTGGTATAAGACCCCTCGTGAGCCACCTTCTGCCTTCTTCACATTTTGTTTCCCATCAAGTTATCCAGGGTTGGAGCTTGTCAGCATGGTTTTGTCTCATCACTTGACAAATTTTGCACTCTGGCAACATCACATCGCTTGAACCCTTTAAGAAAGCTCGATTTCCTTATGTTCCTTTTCCCCTTGAACTGCCTCAGTCCTATTACAAAAAGATTCTCACCTCTTCCCAGAAACTTTCCCTAAGCCCCTTCCTGTATCCATATCCACATGCGATGAGTTCTTTTCTGTACCCACAAACTTGTATGTTCTTCATTACAAATGGGTGCAGGGTCATGTTGAGCCTGAGCATTTCTTAAGGACAATACTTTTAAATACCTGGGATCCTCCCATTTCAGTGTCTGCATTTTTTTAATATAGGAATACAGGTATTTGAACTGTTTTGTGTGTGTGTGCATGTGTGGTTACATAATGACATCTCTAACACTGATTCTACTTCAAAACCCAAATAAGTACTACCATTTTGGTAGGACAGAAAAATCACTAGTTTGAAATGCTACATTTTCATAGTTTGATACCGTACACAATAAGTAGAATTTTAAATGAAAATTGATTGATCTGGTAAAATGTTCATATTCTGCCCACTATTTTCACAGTTCTGGGTCCAAAATCATTATAATAAAGTTTCTACTTTAGCATTCATCAAAACTGTGAAAGAAACGTTGCCATTCATGGATGTATTAGTGCAAAAGGGCCCAATGCTGCTTTCAAAGACTATTTTCTTATACAGAGACATTTTATAGTCTGGCAATCATCTTGTTAAACATTTCCTGTAAAATTTTAAAAAATCATTACCTGGGAGTCTATCACTGTGGCACTAATCACACCTCTACAATTAAGCTTATTTCAGCCCTTTCACTGTAATCCTTTTTCTTTAATCAGGGGTTTATTATTGGACTGCTAATGTGAAAGTTGAAATAAAAATCTCAGCCCAGGAATGAATTCTAATAGCAGTTATAGAGAACCCTGAGAAATTCTAACATTTTTCTGTAAGATTTATGCTGGGATCTAGGTGCGATTCTCTCCCTCCTCCCCACCCCCAGCCTTTTTTTCTGTAGAATGATTTGCCTTACTTAAG
Organism: Moschus berezovskii; assembly: GCF_049115385.1. Taxonomy (NCBI): domain Eukaryota; kingdom Metazoa; phylum Chordata; class Mammalia; order Artiodactyla; family Moschidae; genus Moschus; species Moschus berezovskii. The sequence continues at coordinate 10,171,372 of NC_142475.1, read as the reverse complement.
GGAGATGGAAGTTCTCCTCACGCCTTTAAGGGTATCCTTTATATATTGCGTTTGGGTTTCCCTGGTATGAACACAAAAGCATAATTTTTTTTTTTTTTATTAAGCTGAAGGGAGCAGATACAATGGTCTAAGGATGCTTTCTGTCTTTTCTATATCACTAAATAGAAGTTCAGTTTTGACTTAGGTAATTCTAGCATGCCAAAAGAGTCACCCAGCTTTTATGTCTCCCAAGAGGTTTACTAATAGAGAGGAGTTTAAGTTCAAGGACAACATGTATCTTAATAACAAATTAGTAAAATTCTGACTTTAAAATGAGTAAATTTGGTGTAAAACTTTATAATTTCACAGTGAATTCACACATATGACTGCATTAGCAACGCAAAAATTCTATGAATAACCAAAGCCATCCTAAACTTCCTGACTACATCCTGAGTCCCCCTTCTCCCCACCCCCACCTCAGTTCAGTTCAGAGCTCGACCATCTCTCACCTTGATATCGTCTCCTGTCACATCCAGTCATTTTTCCCCGACAGCTGCAGACATGGTTTTAAATGATGATACATTTTAAAATTAGAACACTTACTGGCTTCCCTCATTTTTTAAAAAAGATAAAAAAGAAAACCTTTGTATGAATGGCAGGTGTTATTGTTTATCACCCTTACATCAGTCCCCATGTCAGTTCTCCATAACCTGTCTCTTCCAGAAAGCTGAAAGAGCTAAATATTCACCTTAGCCTTCCATGTGCTTACAGTTAGAGCCTGGCATGTGACAGTTTTCTGACCAGTGACAATAACTAGAAATCTGATGAGGACTGAGAAGAGTTGCTTTTGCTTTTTGAGACAGATGTAACTGGTGTTGCTACTTTTCCTTCTTGTCTTCCTGTTTTGAATATGGTTGTGATAACCAGTACTTCAGCAGCCATCTTATGACCATGAGACTTCAAATGTGAGGATGAAGGACAGTATACTAATCATGGATGGAAGAAAAATAACTACTCTGGGTCTTCAGTGATATCAGTGGAAGGCTAAACTGATGCTAACAATTGCCTACCCTTAAAATTTTTGTTACTGAACCCACATATTTTGACTACTATCGGATCTGCTATCGGAGAAGGCAATGGCAAGCCACTCCAGTACTGTTGCCTAGAAAATCCCATGGATGGAGCAGCCTGGTAGGCTGCAGTCCGTGGGGTCGCTAAGGGTCGGACACGACTGAGCGACTTCACTTTCACTTTTCACTTTCCACTTTCACACATTGGAGAAGGAAATGGCAACCCACTCCAGTGTTCTTGCCTGGAGAATCCCAGGGACGGGGGAGCCTGGTGGGCTTCCGTCTATGGGGTCACACAGAGTCGGACGCGACTGAAGTGACTTAGCAGCAGCAGCAGGATCTGCTATTACTGGAAACTGAGTACCCCTAATAGAAATATATGGCTTACAAAGTCTTCCATAATTCTCCCACCTTTCAGAGGTACTGGTTTTCTTTGAGTTCCTAAAACGTTCTTCTCCACCTTGATAATTTTCCTATCACATGATCAAACTGCCCACACTGTAGATTTCATCTAATTAACTCCTACTCAGTCTTCATATCTCAATTAAAATGTGCCCTTCTCCAAGAGACTTTCTCTGATCCCTAAATTAGGTCATCTCCAGTCTGTTCAATTGTTGGCATATGCATGCTACTGAACAAACCTTCAATCACTTCAAGGAAGGAAAGAATAAGAGAAGGAAGGAAGGGAGGAAGATAGCAACGTTGGGAGGGAGGAAAGAAAAGAAAAAAAGCTTATAAGAATTGAAATCTCAAATCTGAATGTAAACTTTCAACTTTCCTTTGACTCTGTAGCTTTCTATTTCATATGTAAAAAAGAAGAAACCTAGAGCAAGTGGTCCGTGTTTTTTGAAAACCAATGTAAAAGCATCATACTGCACTTGTTGCAAAAAAAAAAGTGTTGAGAAACCTATTTATTTAGTTATTTATTTTTAAAGTTCAGCCTGAATTTTAAAAAATTGTAGTGCAGTATAATAGACAAAATTATATTAGTTTCAGGTGTATCACACAATGATTTGACATTTGTATACATTGCCAAAATAATCAGCACCATCAGTGTGGTTACCATCTGTCACCTCACAGAGTTACAATTTTCTGTGTGTATGTGATGAGAACTTTTAAGATTCACCCTCTTAGCAGCTTTCAACTATGTAGTTCAATGTTACTGACTATAGTCACCATACTGTAAACTAATTATATCCTCATGGCTTATTTATTTTATATCTGGAAATTTGTACCTCTTGATTCCCTTCACCCATTTCACTTATCCAACCCCTCTGAAAAACACTTAGTATTTCTTCATTATTTTGGTTTCCTCTGAGCTCATTTAATTTTGTCTTCTTTGAAAAAAAAAAAAGTAGATTTGTGTTCTATTCTCAACACAGCATTTTTAAGAGCGAGGAATGGAAAGTGATCAGTCTTGACGATGGATTTCATAACTTGCTTAGGCTCAATAGACTCCCAGAAGTTCATGCATGGTCATAAGGGACCATGGAATTCTCTGTAATTTTATAACAAATTTTGTACACACATGTATTTTTGTGGATAGGGAATTAAGAGCTTTAATCAAATTTTCAATAACATTTCAATTCTAAAGTAGGTTAAGAAACATTGGGTTACCTAACTAAATACAGTGGTGATATTAGATATCAGAAATTATTTCCTCTTAAGAAAAGATTATCTTATAGGTATTTACTAGATGTATGTTTTGGAGAGGTATGAAAGTGAAAGTCACTCAGTTGTGTCTGACTCTTTGCAACCCCTTGGACTATACAGTCAATAGAATTCTCCAGGCCAGAATACTGGAGTGGGTAGCCTTTTCCTTCTCCAGGGGATCTTCCCAACCCAGGGATTGAACCCAGGTCTCCCACATTGCAGGTGGATTCTTTACCAGCTGAGCCACCAGGAAAGCCCAAGAATACAGGAGTGGGTAACCTATCCCTTCTCCAAAGGATCTTCCTGACCCAGGAATCGAACTGGGGTGTCCTGCATTGCAGGCAGATTCTTTACCAACTGAGCTATCAGGGAAGCCCTTGGAGGGGTATACTTGTAGTATAATTACATCTATGTAATGATCAGCTGTGTTTTATGTGGTTTTTAAAAATTTGACTGAATATTTGCTAACCTGCCTTTTGCGACAGGCTGAGAATAGCGCTATATATGCCAGACACTGTGCTGAAGTTATTAATTGTACTATCTCATTTAATTTTTATAGAAAATCTACAAAACTACTATTATTATTCCCCTTTTCCAGATGAGGAAACTCTGTTTCTAAGATTTCTAATAACATTTTCACTGTCAAAACTGAATGCAGGTGCAGGAGAAAGGAAAGTAAAATATATTTTCAAATATCAAGAAAATCAAGACTTGTGTAAATGAGAAAAAGTGATCACCTGAAAGCAATGTGTGATGATGGCCAAAGATGTAGTAATAAGAATAATGAGCATATTAGAATGTAAAAGAGATCCTTTGAGATTCTATTTGATCACGATCACTGGTTAAAAGCTGAGTCAAAGAGAAAGAAAAGATTCTGAACAGCAGGAGTTATATGAGCAAGATCTGGAGGGAACAAGGTGAGTTTAAGCGGCTAAGTACTGTGTCTGGGCTAGGAGATATATTTCCCTTGGGATCAACGGGAGATAAGACTGGGAAGGATGTTTGGGTGCAGTTCGATGGTCTCATGTGTTAAACTAAAATGCTTGACCTTTACCCTCAGATAATGAGAACCACTTGAAGAGTGTTTTGAACTGGGAGATGACATCATGCAAATAGTTTTTAGTTAGATTAATTTGGCACCAGTGCACTGACTGGAACAGAACAAGGTGGTCTAGCCAGGAAAGCATAGAAAATTGAGGGAAAGTGTGATGTGGACAGAGGCAGAAATGTGAAGAAGGGAAGAATCTAAAAGGGCATGCCCATGAAGTTACGACATTTAGTGTAAACTTGCCTACCTAAAAACAAATTCTCCATGTAGAGGGGAGGCCACTGAGGAAGTCCTAAGTTTGTGAGGTTCCACTCTGAAGGAAGTTTCAGCTGTGTGTACCTCATTTTCAACCATTTCATTTCTATTTCTTTGTGTGTTCTGACTTAATATCTCTTTTCACTTTTCCCTTTTCATTCCTTCATTTATATATATATATATATATATGTAGTGTTCAGGATATAGCACATAGCTAGCGCAGTGGCCCCAAGACAGAAATGAACTTGGCTTGTTCCAGGAACAAAAGCAGAGCCAGTTAGGCTTGAATGTGGTAAGCTATAGTAAGATTGGAAGAAAGGTAGGTAGAAATGGATGGATGAAGGTTGTTGAGGTCATTGTAATAAGATAGGGTGTTGCCATTGTTATGAATTAGGGTGCATATTTGGAAAAGGAAACGATTGGAAAGTTTTTAAGATGAATGTGAGATGAGACCTAATTTCCATTTTGAAAAGATAACTCTGCCTACTTACTGGGAAATTAATCATAAGGGCAAGAGGAGAGGCAGGAAGATCTTGGAGTTTATTGCCGTTATCCAAGTAAGAGATTCTCTGGTGGCTCAGACAGTAACAACTCTGCCTGCCATGAAGGAGATGAGGTTCACTCCTTGGATTGGGAAGATCCCTGGAGAAGGGCATGGCCACCCATTCCAGTATTCTTGCCTGGAGAATCCCTTGGACAGAGGAGCCTGGCGGGCTTTGGTCCATGGGATCGCCAAGAGTCTGACATGACTGAGTGAGTAACACTTCCACTCTCGAGTAAGAGATTGTGATGGGGGACTTGGCTAAGAGTGCAACAGTGAGCTGTAAGATGTACTGGGACCTGGGCTACGTTTTGAAGGCAGAGTTGGTAGCATTTACTGATGGATTAGGTGTGGAGAAAGAAGAGTAGAATCTTGAATAATTCCTAAATTTTTTTGACTTCAGCATGAATGGTGGAGCTAGGAATATCTAAAACACTTCGAACAAAGGGAGGAAGGGTGAAAGCATGGTTTGGTAAGTTCATCTGTTCTGCTCCATCTCTTAGATTTTAGCCCAACTTGGCCCTCTTTGCCTAGAAAACTGATGACTTAATAATACCACCACGCCTTTGGCATATTTCCCCAGGTGGCCAGCTCCTCTGTATTAGACTCTGGGAAGCCTTGCCTGTGTCAGCTGACTTCTCAGATAGCACTTGGAGACCAGAGGGCATTAGTGAGGCAAGGTAGCATAGGCGTTAGTGACATTAAGAGCTCCAAGACGTTATAATTTGAGGATCTTTAGATTTAGATTTGGAGAATGAAGGTATAACCTAGAATGAAAACTAACCTAGACAGCATATTAAAAAGCAGAGACATTACTTTGTCAACAAAGGTCCGTCTAGTCAAGGCTATGGTTTTTCCAGGAGTCATGTATGGATGTGAGAGTTGTACTATAAAGAAAGCTGAGCGCTGAAGAATTGATGCTTTTGAACTGTGGTGTTGGAGAAGACTCTTGAGAGTCCCTTGGACTTCAAGGAGATCCAACCAGTCCATCCTAAAGGAAATCAGTCCTGAATATTCATTGGAAGGACTGATGGTGAAACTGAAACTCCAATACCACCTGATGGGGAGAACTGACTCATTTGAAAAGACCCTGATGCTGGGAAAGATTGAAGGCGGGAGGAGAAGGGGACAACAGAGGAAGAGATGGTTGGATGGCATCACCAACTCAACGGACATGAGTTTGAGTAAACTCTGGGAGTTGGTGATGGACAGGGAGGCCTGGCGTGCTGTAGTCCATGAGGTCACAAAGAGTCAGACATGACTGAGTGACTGAACTGAACTCAATGAAGATGTAATTGACAGAACTGTAGACACTGAGAAAAGTGGCTAATTTTGACAGAAAAAGTAAAAGATCAAGGCAGAACATTTCCATGATAATACTCCACATGAGTTAGAGACATGTCAATGTGTGGAAACCTTTATTCCTGGATTTACAAAGAAAGCATATTGTGGAGAGTTAGCCTGGCTACTAAAGTCACTGATAATGAAATCCGCACAAGAATTTGAACTTTTTAAAACTAAAAAACTTTCCAAAGTTTATTTGTGCCAATTTAATTTGATTCCTTCAGGTTAGCTCCTTTTATCAATAAGAAGCTTTGTTTACAGAAGTATTCACCAGCAAGCTCTAAATAGGAACCTATGAAACAGTGAGCCCACTTACAAAAATACAGTGTTAATGTGACTTCTGAGGATCCCATCATAATAAATATCTAGAGAGTTCTATTGTTTTCTGAGGAATTTGGGGCAAATGTTTCCTGATTTGTTTAGAAATTTGTAAAGAATGAATGGTAGTGCATTCTCATGGGTTGATTGATTTTTTTTGTATTTCATTTTTGTTAGGAAATTAATTTTTTAAAAAAATACCCATTTTAAAATTAAAAATTGCTTTCTTCATCTCACAAAGGAAGTATCAAGAAGTTGAGAAAATTTATCATAGTTGAAATTTGCTTCATTTTCTTTACAGACTATTTTGAATCTGGTTTAAGAAATTCATGTGTCCTTTCTAAACATATTATGGAAATGGTTCATTGAGTGTTGAGAAAAGTTTAGTCTCATTTTCTAGGCAGACTTTTTAACCTGACAATGTTAAATGGGGAAGAATTCTTCAGGATTATGTGTGTTTTGATAAAGATCCTGAAACAGCTGGTTATTTTCAGTCATTTCCTCATTGGGGAAAGACACTGCTGCTGTTTGGGTAAGGGAAATAGAATCTTGTTATCCATGCAAGATTAGGAAAAAAAAAAAAAAAACACCAAAAATTTCAGGAGAAGGATTCCATTTTATTTTTTAAACACACACATTTTACTACTCTGTTCATAAAATATGTATTTCAAAATGCGTGTTCATGGGACAAAAATAATGATCCTACCAGTACTGTCAGATCCTGAAGATCAAGGGAAAATCACTTTAAGGTCTGTGAATGGTAGTTTGTAGCCTTCCAATCTTTTTCATGACAGAGAAGCCAGGTATTTAAAAGAACTTGAAATAAATTGGGCCCTGGGCTACTTGATGACTCTGAATCAAAACTCTCATCATTTCACAGTGAGGTTCCTGTGAATTCATTGTGTGGTTTGCTCTGAGGCCATGGGGATCACATCTATCAGGTAGCGTCTGATTGCACACAGGTAGACGGCTGACAGACCGTTAGTCCGCAGTGCTGGTTCAGATTTGAGGAATTACTCTACAAGAACAAGGCAGGTTCTATTTTTGACATTTCAGCAATGAGACCACTTGTATATTACCGCCTGATTTGATTTACTGTACGAAAATAAGAGTTCTGTAATTTGTAAAAGACATTTATTACATGAGTCCAAAAATTAGAAAAATAACTTGCTTAGCGTCTCTGTCCATCCCATCTGGTTTTATTTTAATCTCCCTCTAGTCACATATGAAATTTTGCTTAGCTGTCTTCATTTTCTTAGTCAATCTTGATTAATGGCCTTCAAAGTAAAAATAATTGGCCTGCACCAGTGTTGTTTTATAACTCTTGTTCACGAAGAATGTGAAAGGCTGGAAAATGAGGCTAAACAGAAGGAATGCATTACGCTCGTCTTTGAGAAAGTGCAGTCCTTCACTTGTGTTTCACTGTGTATTTTTATAACAGGCGCCTCCTTGACCGTCCACGATATTGTAGATATGTGGTGCCAAAAGCTTATGTATACTTCGTCAAACTGACCACAGCAGCTCGACATCTCCAAGCAGCCAACACATGTGAAGGCAGGACCTGGCCAGGCCCACAGAACAGGCCTGAGAATTTCAAAAGTAAATTATCAGCAAAGCCGAGGCAATGAAACTCAGAAGTTAAAAATGGGCAGGGGGGCTAATTGTCTCTGAAGTTTAAATGGCTTTATTTATAAAAGGCTTCTCCAGCATTTGTATTTTTCCCCCCTTTCTTGAAAAGTGTGTTCAACTTGAAAGGAATTGCAGGAAATGCAGGCGCCGGGAGACCATTGTGGATTTGGAATTGAGCTGTTTCCCTTGAAGGCCCCCATTTCTGGGGGAGCTCGTCAGTTCAAGAGGGTCAGAAACACATTTGAGTTCAAAAAAAAGAAAACAAAACCCTGAGAAGATAATTTCTTTCTTAATGTAGACTTTTTTGTAAATGGATATATGATGTCTCCCCACAAAAGCTAGTCATTTTATGATTGTACTGATTAGAAAATTAACATCAGGAATTTTCCAGCTTTTCTGTACTCTCAATGCTAGGCTCAATCACTCAGTTATTTTTTTAGGAATGTCAGATGTTTTTATATTTGCTATATTAAAAACAGTTAAAACCCCCTCTAACATTCATTTTGAATATAACTCCAGACACCAATAGACCAATGGTCCCACACTAAGCGCATTCAGCCAGTTCCCCTGGTGGGAGCCATATTTTCTCTTTTCACAATGCCAGGAGATGGGCTGCGACCTCATGGAGATAAACCAAAAGGTGGAAGGCGTATGGACAGTTCCCTGAAATGAAGAAAAATTCTTGGAGAGATTAGTGTAACCACAGTAGAGCCTTGAGTGAAGACCTATTGTGTCCCAAGTATTTTCATAAAAGGAAAATGAGTTCTTTCTCAGTTGGAAAGATGAGATCCTGACATCAAGGTTGTAGTCATAGATAAAATCGGTTTGAGAATTCCAACCCAGCCTCCTCCCTGTTTCCCCATATGTGCGATTCCTCGCAGGTTCAGAGATTCCTCAGTCCCCGTCCCTTTCATGTTGGGTCCCCCGAGCCTTCTATTTCCTTGTCCTCAGAGCTCACGGCTCACTCAAGAGATGTGACTGGGATTTGGCTGGTGAATCCACCTCCCTTTTTCTACTCATCATAGCTTCATTTTCAGAACAACAGGGCAATCACAGACAATTTCCCAGTCTAATCAACCACACATCCACCCACCGCAACACACACACACACACTCTAGTCTGAATGCTATATATTTTCAGCAGTTTGCTTACTTATTTAGAAATGTTTCACAATAGTTCTGACATTTCTCTGTTGTTTTCTGAGGGTGAGTCATTGAACCAAGCACTTTATAGAGTACCTCCATTACCTGACTTATGCTAAACTAAAAACAAATATTTGAATATGTTACCTTATTTAATCCTTAGAACTAAGAAATGCATATTTTTATCCTCATTTTACAGGTGAATGAACTTAATTTTTGTTAGGCAAACTATTCTTGTAGCCATTTTAAACCAGTTCAGTTCAGGTTCGGTCACTCAGTCGTGTCTGACTGCGACCCCATGGACTGCCTCACGCCAGGTTTCCCTGTCCATCACCAACTCCTGGAGTTTACCCAAACTCATGTCCATTGAGTCGGTGATGCCATCCAGCCACCTCATCCTCTCTCATCCACTTCTCCTCCTGCCCTCAATCTTTCCCAGCATCAGGGTCTTTTCAAATGAGTCAGTTCTTCGCATCAGGTGGCCAAAGTATTGGAGTTTCAGCTTCAACATCAGTCCTTCCAATGAACATTCAGGACTGATCTCCTTTAGGATGGACTGGTTGGATCTCCTTGCAGTCCAAGGGACTCTCAAGAGTCTTCTCCAACACCACAGTTCAAAAGCATCAGTTCTTCAGCGATCATCTTTCTTTATAGTCCAACTCTCACATCCATACATGACCACTGGAAAAACCATAGCCTTGACTAGATGGACCTTTGTTGGCAGAGTAATGTCTCTGCTTTTTAATATGCTGTGTGGGGCTTCCCTGGTGGCTCAGAGGTTAAAGCGTCTGCCTCCAATGTGGGAGACCCGGGTTCGATCCCTGGGTTGGGAAGATCCCCTGGAGAAGGAAACGGTAACCCACTCCAGTATTCTTGCCTGGAAAATCCCACAGACGGAGAAACCTGGTAGGCTACAGTCCACGGGGTCACAAAGAGTCGGACATGACTGAGCGACAGAATGGAACGGTAGGTTGGTCATAACTTTTTTTCAAAGGAGCAAGTGTCCTTTAATTTCATGGCTGCAGTCACCATCTGCAGTGATTTTGTAGCTCTTCTTAATAACCTCTGAGCTTCCCTGGTGGCTCAGGCAGTAAAGCATCTGCCTGCAATGTGGGAGATCTGTGTTTGATTCCTGGGTCAGGCAGATCCCCTGGATAAGGAAATGGCAACCTACTCCAGTGCTCTTGCCTGGAAAACTCCATGGACTGAGGAGCCTGGTAGGCTACAGTCCATGGGGTTGCAAAGAGTCGGACATGCCTGAGCGACTTCACTTACTTTTATGAACCTCTACATCCGGGTTTCTAAGTTTGGCACTCCTGACATTGGAGCCTAGATAACCCTTTGCTCTGGGCGCCTGTCCTGTGTCCTGAGGGTGCTTAGTAGAATCTTCAACTGCTCCCTACTACACACCGATGTCGCTCTCCCCGCCCCATTCCCAAAATGAGTATCAACCAAGCAGTTCTCCCTACATTGCCAGATGCCCCTCACTGAGAAAACCACTGCCCTTCTTTTGCTGCACAGAGATTGTCTCAGCTTTTGATGTAATTTAATTGATCCTAACAAAGGTCTCAGAGAAGCAATGGCACCCCACTCCAGTACTCTTGCCTGGAAAATCCCATGGATGAAGGAGCCTGGTAGGCTGCAGTCCATGGGGTCGCTAAGAGTCTGACACGACTGAGCAACTTCACTTTTACTTTTCACTTTCATGCATTGGAGCAGGAAATGGCAACCCACTCCAGTGTTCTTGCCTGGAGAATCCTAGGGACAGGGGAGCCTGGTGGGCTTCCGTCTATGGGGTCGCACAGAGTTGGATACGACTGAAGCAACTTAGCAGCAGCAGCAGCAACAAATGTCTATTGGATCACCAAGGCTCACTGGAGATTGATACGATCTTAATCACAACCTAGGAAGAGGCAGCAAGGCCTTCTCAGAGAGGTTCTGTGGAGAAGTCCAGAAACGTGAGTGATTAATACCCTCCCCGGATGCTTGTCAGAAGCCAGATAAGATTACCAAAAATGAAACTAATGGTGACGTTATGTTATGACATATTCAAGTTTATGAACCCAAGGAAGAGGTGAAACAACATGTGACTGAACTTCTGGATCTCGGATACCGTGTAGATAAGACACTGTTCTCAACTGCTCCAAGTCTGAGGCATTAACCCCTAAGACTTCTAAGTCTTTCTTCATCATCCCAGAAGCATCAGACACCAAACTAACATTTTTGTCAACCTTTGAAACCCCGTTTTTGTAGATTATTTTTCGCCTCAATCCACATGATTCTGAATCATGGAACATCTTTTCCATGACACTCTCAAAGGCACGGGTCCCAGCCCATTAACTAAATCCCATAGTCACAGGGTAGAAAGAATATCACACTTGCTACTGTGACATACAAAATGGTACTGGACCTCTGGCTTGATTTGAATCTGCCACTTGATCCCGAGTTTAAAGCTGGGGAGAGTTCCAGGAAGAAAGCAGATCTTGGCGGTGGCCTGATGGATGACTAGTGATATGGACTGACTCGCATCCCCTCAAACTCATGTGTTGAAGCCATAACCCCTCAGTGCAACTGTATTTGGACACAGGGTCTTCACGGAGGTCCTAGGTTAAAAATGGTCCTAAGGTAGAGCCCTGATCTGATAGGACTAGTGTTCTTCTAAGAAGGGAAGGAGACAGCAGAGAGACCTCTTTGGCCACATGAGCACAGAGGAAAGCCAGCAACAAGGTGCCCGTCTATCAGCCAGAAAGAGCGGCCTGGCCCGAAGCAGACCCTGATGGCACCTTGATCTTAGATTTCTAGCCTTCAGAATCATGAGAAAATACATTTCTACCTAAGCTCCCCAGTGTGTGGTATTTTGGTATGACAGCCCTGGCAGGCTAATATAACTGGAAATGAGCCAAAGTGGGAGAGGGGAGTTTCAGGGTGGAGGTGGCAGGGAGGGATGTGGGCAGAGCAAGCACCAAGGCCTGGAGTGAAGAAGAAGACGTGTCCTCTCCCAGCAAGGATGGCAAACGCTGTCCGGCATGCCATGTTAGTGCCCATGCCATATGGGCTTCTCAGGCCCTACCACCTTTAGAAGAGAAATGGCCTTCTTTTAGATCAAAGCAGAAAGTCTGAGGTATGTGGACATCTGAAACTCTTCAGAGCAATCATAGTGTAGCCTCCAGCCCCAGGGGTACACTGTGTGTGATAACTAAGGTTGAATAACACATTTAAAAATGAAAAAGGCTTCAACAAGTCCTTAGTACAGGGTGAGGTGAGCAAATGAAAAACATTGCCTCATTTATTTATTCTGAAGTCTTGTAAATCAGATTCTAATGCTAATGAATTTTAAATGTACAGAAATCAAATCTTCAAGCTGTTTGAGCTCTTAACAGTTTAACTTTGTGTCAAATGGCATATTCCTTTACAAGACTTAAAAAAAACAATTGACAGCATTATTTTAAACAAAGAATAACTATTATAATTGTCTTGTTGTTTCAGAGTTAGCAGCCTACCTGCTCCAGAAAAGAGAAAATAATGGAAGTAAAAGAAGACCACTATCCTTGTTTTAAACATTTGCAGTGCTGTGTCTTCATAGGGAAAATAAAATAAATGGTTGATAGTTCCAATAATGTTTGCAGTTACAGAATATGAAGACCAATAATGGGACTGAAAATCTTCTTCAGGTGAGTTTTGCTTGTTCTTAGGGTCTTAAGTAAATTAGATGATGTAATAGTCCCTTTCTTTCCTTGTGCCCATTCTAGCTATACCCTTTTCCAAACCTGGATGAAGAAATCTGCCTTGGTCTTTTCATACAATATGCAGCTATATGCACTTTCTTTCATAAACATTTGCAATTCACCAAGGAGAATGTGAGATGCATCTTGCATGCTTATCAAGTGCCACAAGAACTTTACAGATTACTGCCTGCCTCAGGATTCCAGTTCCCTGGTGTTATGCATAAGCAATGGATTTATGCAAACATTGTAACATTTTCAAACAGACTGTGACATGATTCGTTCCTAGTTCATATAAGGTTCAGATATGCAGCCTATTTTCTGCTAGTACTAGATCATTCATCTCGTTGAGTTTAAAATATATCATCTCAGCTTATAATGTTGTCAATATAAAATGTCATAATGTGGTACTCAGTTTGAACAGCAAGATGGATATTAATCTCAAAGGTTCTGTGCATTGCTGGGTGGAATTGCAGATGTGCACCAGCATTAGTCTGTTTGTTTGGTGGTCTTTGTATCAGGCACCATATGCATAGGTGGTAAACATTTTGTTATATTATATACAGTCTACTAATTTTCCTTGATCTAGAGTGTTTATACAGCCCCAGTGGTGTAATATGCATTATAACTTAAATTGGATAATATATTTAGAAAGAAAAAAAAGCCTTTAAAAAGAACAGCCTCATTGAAGTATAATGATAACATGCCTATTTACATAATGATAATGCATATATTTACTGCCAAGCATGTTTGTTTTGCATTAGTGTTTGTGGCAAGGCATTGAGAATTAAAGAATCACAAAAGGGAGTTTTTCTAGTCTCCATTACTGTAGTAGGGTGGTTCCTGGCAGTGAGCAAAGAAATAGAAACACTCATACTTGAAGTAGTGAAAAAACTGAACAAGGCTAGTTGTTAAGTTCACATTGTTTATGAGCACAAACAGGCATGTGTCCAAACTCCACTTTTTTCCTAATACTGAGACATGGCTTCTAAAGCAACTGAAAACTCTAGCATGGGTTTTTTTTTTTTTTTTTGGCAGCATACATCAAAAATTAAATACATAAAAAACATCTCTGTTGGTTGTATGCATTCTTAACAAGCACGTGTTTAAGGAAAACCACTGTTGGACTCATCTACTCCAAGATGTGAAAATCTGCATTTTTGCTTTTGCATCCAAAACTGTGAATTTATTTATATGTCGATGAAAGCCTGGAACCTTGCACTTCAGAAAGAAAAAAAAAAAGTTGGGAGATGTTGTTTTGTGAGCTGTCATATGTTTTCTGAACTTTTTATAATAGAAAGGAGTCTCTGAAGAGCCCTTTTCTTCACTCCTTTAACAAAGGCATGTCCCAGTTTATTAAAAAATCATACACAACAATACTGCTTGCCAGGTTTTACAGTCCTAATGAAAATTTGGTCCAGAGCACAAAAATTATCTGGAAAAGTGCCTGAAATTTCCCTGTCGCAGATGTTTCAACAGAAGGTGCTTGCATGCCATTCGTTAATACGGCGCCATACGGGACTCAGTGTGACCACCGCAATATAACCAGTAAGTAACACACGCAGCGTGCGCCGGGCGCGCCAAATCCTCCGTCTGTTGTGTGGGACTCGTATCCCGTGGATTGAGACGTACCTTGATGAAACTGCATTGTCATGGAATGATAATATTTGTGGTTCACCATGCACAGAAAACATCCTATTCAGAATGTGGGAGGTCCGCTGGGAGATGCAGAGAGTTTCTCGGCATGGTGGTTGGTTAGAATGGATGTGAATGTCAGCGTGGAAAAGTTCTTGTTCTCCTCATGCGCCAATTTAGGAGTAACTTAATGGAGGGAAAATTGCTTTTTCAAAGAATATTAGTTTGGGATAACAAAATTAAAAGCCTATGTGGAAGTTGTTTCATCTGTGTAGATATGGAAGCGAAATGTACAGGCTGCCTTAGTTTATTCGTTGCTTTAAAATACGGGTGAGGGAGGTGACTCACAGTCCTCACTCTCCTTTGAAATTAAAGGAATATATTCATCCTTGCAGAGGCTGATAAAATTAGAGACATGTCTATAAGCGACTCACATATATTGAATTTTTCTACTGAACCCAGATCCTTCTTGCTTGCAAAGACTATCTGGAGCAACACTGTTATCCATTCTGAAGATCGGATTTCCAGCTGCCCAGTACATATTCCACACTCAAATACAGCTGCTACCTCGTGAAAATAATGTGCTTGACTCTGGGTTACTACAGGCTGGGGAGACAGCTGGAAAAAGGCAGAAAAATAATGTACCCTGTACCTCTTGTTCATCAAGGGTGTTGAAGAGATGTAAACTCTCAGTCATTGTACTTTGTGTGGTTCTTAAAGTATTACTTGTCTAAATATAAAGAGCTAAAATATATTGCAATTTTTGTAATCCTATTATGATCCTCATATTCTCTTAATAAATCAGGAAGCCTCATCATCAGAGTGACCCAGGCTCTCAAACACTGAGAAGCTCTATGCTTAAGTTGCATTGTCTTTCAAAACAATTGTTAATGTATTTGATTATGCTACTTCATTCACATCTTAGGATTCTTTTGTGGGAAAGCTGTTTACCTCCTCTTTTTGAAAATACTATTTATCTCTTTTGTGGTGATAAAAAAAATAAATTTTGTGTATTTTACCACCTTAACCAATTTAATATCTCAAAGGAAAAAACGCTGATAGTCTGAAAAAAGTTTTCAAAATTTTTCTTAGACTCTTTCTTCTCTTTACAAAGATTTGACACCAATACTAAGCATTTTTTCAATAGCTTAGAAGGTGGAGAGATTCTTTCGACCACTTTCCTTAAATAAAATAAGTTATTGCTTGTTGTTACAAACTAAAATAGTTATTTTATGTGTTCCCATGTTATATACATACTTTTAATGCAAGTTTTCTGTTTTGATCCTTGCATTAACCTATTGAATATCCCTAGTTATTGATAAGAAAACTGAGGCAGTATTATTAAGAGGCTTGTCTGGAACTGTACATTTAATTATTGGTGTTTCTAGGTCATGGACATAGAGCTTCTAAGTCCAAATTCTGGGCTTTTTCCATTGGATTATAGAATCATTCAGCATATTAATTCATTCTTTAAGCCATGAATTTTATATTACTGAATATATTAATAACTGAATAATATTCAGTTATTATCAATAGTTCATGACTATTCCACACAGTCAATGAACAACTCAGCCACAAAACCAAGATTTCTGCAAGTCCATTCAGAATGGTATTATTATAATTGAAAGCTGTTGTCTACATTGATAACTTAGAATATAATTGTCTAAACTTCTATTTCTGACATTTTATTTATAAATCATTGATAATACATTGAGGCACACTATTCTTCAAAAACTTCACAAAGTGTATATATTTGTATATTTTTAGGTATACACATAATTTACTGAACTGTTTTTAAGAGAAAGTGATACATGTGATCTACAAATCTTTTTATTTCACAGAGGATGCCCACAACCCAGGGTAGTTTTGAGGGCCGCTTGGCCAAACAAAAGTCAGTGAGACCCAACTAAGACATTCATTTGTAGCTGCAAAATTCTGCCTCAATATAGGCTCATATCACCTGGTTGTCTTTTTCGTAAGGAGGAAAATTTTCTTTAATCCTATATAGATTAACTTTTATTTGAAAGCGCTTATCTTCAAATCATCAATTCTGCATTCCAATACAGAAAAGAACAAAGTTTCTCTGTAATTAGAAACCCTTCAATTAGAAATACTATTTATTGTACCCCAGTAAGACATTCCTCTGTTATAACATTGCTAGAAACTACAGGTTGGGAATAACCAATTATTCACCAATGATCCTTTCTCCCTACATAGTGCTTCACTGGGAGGAAGGGGGAAATTTCTCTGTTTGCAAGTGAAACTCAACCAAGTGATAATACGCTGTTAGATAATATGCCCTTCCAGACACTGATAAATTAGCTTTTTTCTCAATGCAAAATGGTGTGTTCTTTGAAGCTGTGCTGCTATCACTCGATATTAATTTTAATGTGTATTTACTAATCTCCAAAATTCAGCTCAATCTCTGTTGGTTTTCTTTACCTTCAGGTAGATTAAAATATTCCTGAATGTTGCCTCCTCTGAAGATTCCTAAAGTATTCTAAGCCTTCCCAGAAGCCATTGATCAGTGTTAAACAATCCTGAGAATTCTAAAGTAATTCCACACAGTGAGGCCCACTGGCTAAGCCCTGCAGTGAGAGAGGCTACCAGCTGTGTTGTTGATGGATGAGAGCAGTTTCATGATTTTATTCCTAAATGGAGTATTCTTTTTTTTGAAACTTTAACAATATTTATGGTGATGTATTTTATTTTATTTTCTCTCTTCAGCATGTTGCTTCGTTCTTTCCCTCCCCATCCCCTTTCACTGGCAGTCATCATGGTCAGTCTTTCTGCGTTCATTTGGGTTGGTTTGCCTAATCAGTCACCTTCAGAATATCAGCCAGCTCTCAAAACCCTTCTTTTGCTACCAGAGAGTGGCTCAGTCATCATCCTCTTGATTTGAAACAAGGTGAGATTTGAGTCCCTGGTGTTGATAATAGCATATCAGTGCCCAGGAGAAAAGAGAAATCAAGTAAGAAATACAAAGGTAACCTAGGAAAGGAAATGTGACTCAAGTTGTTAGCCTAGACCAGAGATAAAAATAATTACCGAGCCTTCTCGTAATCTGACTCCTTGGTAATACGGCGCGCCCTGCGCTTGGAGAGTTTTAACTATCCCCGCTCTGTTTCTTCACCTTTTAGCGCCTGTCCTTCTCCTGTTTCCGGGAGCCCGGGTCTTCGCTCTTGTTCCATTGCTGCAAACACCGAGGCAGAGCTGAGAATGGCCTTGCCGGTGGTTTCCCCATCCATCAGCGGCCACCAGGTACGGTGTTCTGTCCTGAAACGCATTCGTGCTTTTCTCACTCACTCAGTCATGCCAACTCTGGCGACCCCATGGACAATCGTCCGCCAGGCTCCTCTGGCCATGGGGTTCTCCAGGCAAGAACGCCGGACTGGGTTGCCATGCCCTCCTCCAGGGGACCTTCCCAACTCAGGGATTGAACCCAGGTCTCCACATTGCAGGCAGAGTCTTTACCATCTGAGCCACCAGGGAAGCGGAATGCATCTGGTCCTACAAAATAAGGACCCCGCTTGCTTTTACCAAGGGTATGTCATGTTCAAGTGCCTTTAGATACTGAATCTCATGCCAGGATTCCCCTTTCTCAGGACTACTAACTGCTTTTAAAAAGGACTTTTGAATGTTCTGTGGCCTCTCTAGCACATACCAGAGAGTGCATGTGCTTACTGAAGATTCTAGAACACTCTGAGCAGATTAGGGCATGTGGACTAGGAGAGTGAAAACAGAGAGGATGCTGGAGGAGTCTAAGAGAGAAAAAGAAAAATGAGGTCATGAAATGTTGATTAAGGTAGTAAATCGGTATTGAAGAGGATGGAGAGAGAGAGGCCCTTGGAAGAATAATTGGCAGGATGGAGAATGGATATTTGTTCCTGGAAGGAGCAGAGTGAAGGAGAAAGAATTGTGGGATGTATTTTGAGCTCCTTAGTTCAGTTCAGTCGCTCAGTCGTATCCGACTCTTTGCGACCACATGAACCACAGCACGCCAGGCCTCCCTGTCCGTCACCAACTCCCGCAGTTCACTCAAACTCATGTCCATCGAGTCGGTGAGGATCCTGTTATAAAGTGAGAATTTCTTCATTGATACAAATGTTCTCTTGGTAATGACCTCATCCCTAACTGTGTCAATTGAATAGCTTTCCTTTCCTGCTTGCGTTTTGTTGAGTGTGTCAATGATATTTTGGTTCAGGTACTAGGCACCGTAAAAGACATTTATGATGATAAGCCTCAGCACCTGATGTGAAGAGCTGACTCATTGAAAAAGACCCTGATGCTAGGAAAGACTGATGGAAACAGGAAAAGAGGGTGGCAGAGGATGAGATGGCTAGGTAGCATCACCCACTCAATGGACATGAATTTGAACAAACTATGGGAGATAGTGGAGGACAGAGGAGCCTGGTGTGCCACAGTCCATGGGGTCACAAATTGTCAGATTCAACTTAGGGACTGAACACCAACAACGATAAAGTATAATGTGAACATGTAGATCTCCTATTTCTTTGTGTGTGTGTGTGTGTTTCCAAATAATATTTAAAGAAGTGTATTGACCACACAATCCTCTAAGTTTGTCATTAGCCATATGTCTTTACAAATGCTGCCCCCAACAAAGAAGGACTGACTGATCAGCAGATTCAGGCTGTGACTGACATGAACACAGATTTCTCCCTGAGCTAAAAAGCTTTCTTTTTTCTAGTGGAATCTCATGTGCTTCGTTTTTTCATTTGAGCACTGCATGTTGTCTTTCCCCATTAGGCTACGCAGTATCTGATGATAATTATGAAAAGCAGTACATAAAATATTTTAGTATTTCAAAACAGGAGATATTGAGAGATTCCCATGTTAACAAGTAGGAAAAAGAATACTTTATATTTGAAAGCTTTGGAAACAAGTGGGAAGGCAAGATTTTTGACTTTAATAATTAATTTGAAGTCACATTTTGAAGCTTAGAGACATTTCTAGTCCTTTGGTGGCAGTTTCCCTTTAGGAAAGTTTAAGTCTAATTGCTCTGCAGATGTTTAAGAACAACTATCTACTGATAAGTTCCTATCTTTGGTGAAAAAAATAGTGTAGGATTAGTAGTGTGATGGCCCTGGATTAGCATTCTTAGTACTGATTTTTAATATGATTTCTAGAACCCTATTTTTTGTTTCCTTCACGCTCTTCAAAATACACAGCTCGTTAGAATTACCACATGTCTTTCCAGAGATTGCTTTAGAAAGGGTGACTTAGTTCATTAACCCTTTGATTCCGATCACATCAGTAATAAGAGGGACTAGTTATATAAATGTTAATGAATGCATGCTCATGGCAGCGAACTAGGGAATTGATACCAATGGCGCTTGAATGTAAGAATCGGCTTTCAGTTATCAGACTGATGCAAGATAAGGTCATTTTTTAGGAACTACAGAAATGACGAAAGGTTTGCCCTTTTCATTTTGTTTTTTTGGTTTTTTTTTTTCCCCATAAGTAAGGATGGTGATTCACCTACTTAGAGACCCTCAGGCATTTTCTCCTGATTGTACATGTAATAAAGGGAATGCATTTCACAGTCACGCGGACTTTGGCACCAACCCCAGCTCTGCCATCCATAACTTAAATATGCTAGTAGAACTCTATGTGCCTTGGTTTTCCTATCTATAACAAAGCAATAAGAAGCTATTGCATATGGATGTTGTACCTATAATATTAAACAATATAAAATGAGATATACAGCTAGGAACACAAGGAACATTATTTCCTACTATCATTACTTTGCTGTCCTAGGTATTCTTCGGCCTCTTGGTGAGAGAGTAGCTTCTCTGGTTGAAAGGATGTGGAAAAGTGCCAGGGACAGAACATTAGCCTGAAACACCTAGAACAGTGTCACGCAGCATTCACTAAAAGTTTGGTAAATTAAGCAGTTGACAAACAAGCAAACCAACAGAAATATCTTATTCTCCTTACCTGTATACCTTATCGTTAGTATCAATAATAAAAACTTCATTTATTATGTGACAAGTACTTTATTCTTTTTGTTACATTAATTCCTTCAAAACAACCCTGAGAGCATGTGCATTCCCATTTTAGAGATAAGGAAACTGAGGCTTAGAGAGGGCACAGAGTTAGTATGGAGAAGAACTAATAATTATTTCAGCTGTGCTTGCTTCAGGGCACAAGTTCATAAACACTATACTCTGAGTCTGCTTTTTGATTAAATAGCTGCTTTCAAGTCAGCTATTCTGGCCACATTCCCCCTTGGGATGCTTCCCTAATCCTCAGCAGGGAATCTGGCCAGTTTGAGATACAATGCCTCAGGGGTTCCAATTTAAATGTCACAAATGTCAGAGCCTTCCACCTTGGCCCACAGGTAATTGCGCTTTGGAGGTGTTTAAAGATAATCAAAAGATCCATACCACTTCAAACTTTATTATCTAATTTCCTCACCTTTTACCATTTCTAGTGTAGCCAACAGAACATACTCTGCTTTCTTAAAAGCTTGCCTGATTCACCTAATCATGCAGAAAAGCTTTACTTTTCTTCTAACAGGTGGCTGATCACAAACCCTGCGTTAGCCAATCAAAACATTAGATGATTGTTATTCTTGGAAAACCATGTTAAAGTCCAGACCTGTAATTGCCTGCCAGGTAGCATGGCATAGTAAAAATAACATAACAGTGTGCTTGCCTTGTTAAAGCATCCCTTGTATTCTGGATCAGAATCCACCGGTCTTGGTACTGGTCAAGTATATAGCAGTAATAAAATGCTAGCAATACCAATTATCGTGAAATGAAGTCAGAAGGCTGAACACCAAGAGAGCTTTCTAACTGGGTATTAATGACGTCATAATGAGTGTGGCCCAGTATATTAGACACATGAACGTGAACGCTTTCCTTTTTTTGGCTTAGGCGTTTTCCATTCCATCTGAGCAGCAAAGGTCTTAATTATATTTACAACTTTTTCCTGGGTTTCACAACATTCCCTAAAATCAGATTCACTGGGTATTTTATCTTTAAAAGTATCATCAAGGAGATACTCGATTCCTCGTCGAAAATGGGCTAATACGGCTTAAATTCAAATCAGTTTAGGGACAATCCTAAAAGACCATGTATTCGTGTGTTGCTTTTTTATTACGTGATTTTACAGAACAAATTGAAAGTAATTTTATACATAAATGCAATGTAAACAAAGAAGTTGCTCAGGTGTTAAAGAGAATGAATGCATACAAAGTATTCTCAATATCATGAGCCTTAGTGAAGGTGTAGAAACTCTTAGAATATTTGAGGCCAGGTAATGCCTTTGAACTAGGGTTTGGGGGTAAAATACCAGATTCTGTACTTTATCAAATGAACAAAAAATATTTTCAGTAAAAGTATGACCCACATGTTGCACAGGACATACTTATCCTACAAAATTATTCATTGCCTATCTGGTATTGTAGTCTAACTGGGCACCCCATATTTTTATTTGCTAAGCTTGACACAGAATAGGAAAAACAAGAGATCTTCTCAAGAAAATTAGAGATATCAAGGGAACATTTCATGCAAAGATGGGCTCAATAAAGGACAGAAATGGCATGGACCTAACAGAAGCAGAAGATATTACGAAGAGGTGATAAGAATACACAGAAGAACTGTACAAAAAAGATCTTCACGACGAAGATAATCACGATGGCATGATCACTCACCTGGAGCCAGACATCTTGGAACGTGAAGTCAAGTGGGCCTTAGAAAGCATCACTACGAACAAAGCTAGTGGAGGTGATGGAATTCCAGTTGAGCTTTTTCAAATCCTGAAAGATGATGCTGTGAAAGTGCTGCACTCAATATGCCAGCAAATCTGGAAAACTCAGCAGTGGCCACAGGACTGGAAAAGGTCAGTCTTCATTCCAATCCTAAAGAAAGGCTCAAACTACCGCACAATTGCACTCATCTCACACGCTAGTAAAGTCATGCTCAAAATTCTCCAAGCCAGGCTTCAGCAATATGTGAACCGTGAACTCCCAAATGTTCAAGCAGGTTTTAGAAAAGGCAGAGGCACCAGAGATCAAATTGTCAACATCCGCTGGATCATGGAGAAAGCAAGAGATTTCCAGAAAAACATCTATTTCTGCTTCATTGACTATGCCAAAGCCTTTGACTGTGTGGATCACAATAAACTGTGGAACATTCTGAAAGAGATGGGAACACCAGACCACCTGACCTGTCTCTTGAGAAACCTGTATGCAGGTCAGGAAGCAACAGTTAGAACTGGACATGGAACAACCGACTGGTTCCAAATAGGAAAAGGAGTACGTCAAGGCTGTATATTGTCACCCTGCTTATTTAACTTATATGCAGAGTATATCATGAGGAACGCTGGGCTGGAAGAAGCACAAGCTGAAATCAAGATTGCTGGGAGAAACATCAATAACCTCAGATATGCAGATGACACCACCCTTATGGTAGAAAGTGAAGAGGAACTCAAAAGCCTCTTGATGAAAGTGAAAGAGGAGAGTGAAAAGTTTGGCTTGAAGCTTAACATTCAGAAAACGAAGATCATGTCATCTGGTCCCATCACTTCATGGGAAATAGATGGGGAAACAGTGGAAACAGTGTCAGACTTTATTTTCTGGGGCTCCAAACTCACTGCAGACGCTGATTGCAGCCATGAAATTAAAAGACGCTTACTCCTTGGAAGGAAAGTTATGACCAACCTAGATAGCATATTAAAAAGCAGAGACATTACTTTGCCAACAAAGGTCCATCTAGTCAAGGCTATGGTTTTTCCCGTGGTCATGTATGGATGTGAGAGTTGGACTGTGAAGAAACCTGATCGCTGAAGAATTGATGCTTTTGAACTGTGGTGCTGGAGAAGACTCTTGAGAGTCCCCTGGACTGCAAGGAGATCCAACCAGTCCATTCTAAAGGAGATCAATCCTGGGTGTTCATTGGAAGGACTGATGCTAAAGCTGAAGCTCCAATACTTTGGACACCTCATGCGACGAGTTGACTCACTGGAAAAGACTCTGATGCTGGGAGGGATTGGGGGCGGGAGGAGACGGGGACGACAGAGAATGAGATGGCTGGATGGCATCACCGACTCGATGGACATGAGTTTGAGTGAACTGTGGGAGTTGGTGATGGACAGGGAGGCCTGGCGTGCTGTGATTCATGGTGTGGCAAAGAGTCAGACACGACTGAGCAACTGAACTGAACTGAACTGAACCTAAGCTTGACACACCTACTCTGAGTTTAAGTGTATTTTCATTGGCAAAATAAAGTAATAATACCTAGCTATCTCATCTGGCTGTTAAGATACTCAAACAGGAACAGTGATAGCATGTCATAAACCTTTTTTGACTCCCACGTATTCAGCTCTATGCCTATCCCATGATATCTCGAAAAAAGAGAGAATCAAGAGTCAGAGAGAGAAATAAACCAAGGCTGAGACGTGGAGTGGGTGATGTGAAATAGCGGGGGCTGTCCACCCTGCCCTCTAGTGCCTGAGAGCATGCCCTGGGCTGAAGGTGCCAGGGGAGGTGGTTTCTGCTCTGGCCTCTCTCTCCCTGAGGCCGCTTCCCACAATGTGAGCACTTGATGGTGCAGAAGTATGATTCCAGTGTTTAAAGATACTTATTTTTTATGCAACATGGTCCCTAAATGCAAGCCAACTGCTTCATCTGGAGCTCAACCAAGAAGCCGCGATCTGTTCCAATGACAGAAGAGAAAGAAATCTTTGGACTTATTGAGAAACGGTGTGTTGATATCGAATGTGGCACTTCCCAAGAGATTTTTAAAGGTAATTTAACTGTAGACGATCTTCATCTCACATATTGGTTTGAAATCTCAGTCTCCGTTGAGATGAAATTTCACTGTAATTGATGTAAAAAGTGTTTTGCACTTGATAATGTAGTAAACTGATATAAGGCATCACTATTTTTATATTGTTTTTAACTTCCTATTATTTTTCCTTTTTTGTTATCACAAAAGAAAGTGATATTTAAGTTTTTGAGAGTTTGCCACAGAATTTGAAATAAATGGGAGGCAATTTAAAGACTGAAAAAAAAAGATTCAAAGATAGCTATGATTTGGCTACTTAGGACTAATGTCTTAGAACAATAAAGGAGTAAGTGCATGGGGTATAACATCTTACAGGAAAAACCTTAGAAGCAATGAGACAACTAACTATAAGTACTAGATGTAATTACTGCACAATGAGGATGCTTCTTTATAATTAAATTATGGGGTATGACAGTTTTTGAAATGATTGGAGAAAAAGTAAATCTCAGAGGAAAGGACTTTCCTGGAACTTCTATCCTGTACATTGTAGAACAATATTTTATGAGATGTGATAAGAGCCAAAGAGATTCAGTCATTTAAAAACAAACTAATTAAACCATTAAGAATATGCTGTAGAGAATCACCCTGCCCTTGCAGGATAAAAGGTTAGCAAATCTAAATAACCTTGCTTTGCCTAATTTTTATTCGAGTTTTTACTACCTATCTGCTAATGTATATCAACTGAATAATTCAGTCAGATTAGAACAGTGCTGGACAGGATGGTAAGCACTTGTGATATGATGGTGATGAGAGTGATGATACTTCCACAGCTTATTATAGCTATTTGAATAATTCTGAATATTCAATATATGCAATTAACTATAAGCGTCTTGATTGCATGATCATTCACCTGTTTATATTCTGCCCAGTATCCAGCTGAGTGTTTACGTCCTCACTCTTATGGGGCAGTGTTCTTTTTTTCTTCATTTCTAGAACTGGGGAAACTGACGCACTAAAAGGTTAAGTCACTCATCGTGGTCTCATAGCCGGGATGTGATGCAGACAGTCCAGCTTCAAAACCAAGGGGTTCACGTCTTGTGCTGTCCACCTTTTCCATAGTCGTAAAGAACATGCTCAGGTTCTTGGACAGGGGATGATAAATGTACAACACGGAGGATGGGGTAAGACAGCTAAGATAAATTAAAGAGTTGAAATATGAGTCACACTGCAGAGGTCAAAGTCCATAGGCAGGGTAGGAAGGTTATTCACAGAAAAAGAAATACAGGTAAAGAACAATAAAGCAAACGGGCTCACAGAGCTGAAGGCTGTGAGAACAAAGTGGTGTCAGAGGAAAGGGCCTGGGATGATTTTCTGTGATTATTTGATCGGGAGCTGTGAGAGCATCAGGTGCGCAAGATAAGTTGAAAAGCTAAGAGGATCCAGTGGTGAACATGGGAACCAGAATGACTGGGATGGTGGGGGTGTGGGCTGCTGGAGACGAAGAGGTCAAGAAGGAACGGTAGAGAGGAAGGTGGGGGTTAAGGCTCTAAAAGCATCCCTTCTCCTTCCACCACACTTTCGAACATGTCAAGTTGAATTTTCTGAGATGTCTTCTTAAAGGAGAGTGTGTGTGTGTGTGTGAAAAGTGAAAGTGTTAGTCATTCAGTTGTATCTCAGTTGTTAGGACCTTTTCTGAAAAGCACGCTGCCCATCAGCGTCAGGGAGAATGGAAAACAGCGCCAGATACCTCTGTGTAGAGCCCCTCTATTTAGAGAGCCTGCTTACTTTGTTGTTCAGCCATTAGGTTGTGTCTGACTCTTTTGTGATCCCATGGACTGCAGCCCCCCAGACTCCTCTGTCCATGGAATTCTCCAGGCAGGAATATGGGAGTGGGTAGCCATTCCTTTCTCCAGGAGATCTTCCCCACCCAGCGGTCACACCCAGGTCTCCCAAATTGCAGGCAGACTCTTTACCAACTGAGCCACTGTTGTTGTTGTTGTTGATTTGCCGAGTCCCGTCCAGTTCTTTGCAACCCCATGGACTACAGCATGCCAGGCTTCTCTGTCCTTCACTATTTTCTAAGGTTTGCTCAAATTCATGTCCTTTAAGTCGAACATGCTATCTAACCATCTCATCCTCTGCCACCCTCTTCTCCTTTACCTTCAATCTTTCCCAGCATCAGGGTCTTTTCCAAGGTGTCAGCTCTACCTTTCAGGTGGCCAAAGTGTTGGAACTTCAGCTTCAGCATCAGTCCTTCCAATGAGTATTCAGAGTTGATTTCCTTTAAGATTGACTGGTTTGATACCCTTGCAATCCAACTGACTCTCAGGAGTTTTCTCCAATTTGAAAGTATCAGTTCTTTGGCACCGAGCCTTCTTTATGGTCCAACTCTCACATCTATATATGACTACTGGAAAAACTATAGCTTTGACTATATGAACTTTTGTGGGCAAAATGATGTCTCTGGTTTTCCACACACTGTCTAGGTTTGTCGTAGCTTCCCTTCCAAGGAGCAAGAGTCTTTTAATTTTATGGTTGCAATCACCGTCCACAGTGAAAATTTTGGAGTCCAAGAAAACAAAATCTGTCACTGCTTCCACCTTTCCCCCATCTATTTGCCATGAAATGATGACACTGGATGCCATGATCTTGGTTTTTTGAATGCTGAGTTTTAAGCCGGCTTTTTCACTCTCCTCTTTCACCCTCGTCAGGAGGCCCTTTTGTTCCTCTTCACTTTCCGCCATTAGACTGGCATCATCTGTGTATCTGAGGTTGTTGATATTTCTCCTGGCAATCTTGATTCCAACTTGTGATTCATCCAGCCTGGTATTTTTCATGAGGTATTCTGCATATAAGTTAAATAAACAGGGTGATCATATACAGCCTTGACATGCTCCTTTCCCAATTTTGAACCAGTCAGTTGTTCCATGTAAGGTTCTAACTGTTGCTTCTTGACCCACATACAAGTTTCTCAGTAGACGAGTGAGGTGGTCTGATATTCCCATATCTTTAAGAATTTTCCATAGATTGTTATGATCCACACAGTTAAAGGCTTTCATGTAGTCAATGAAGCAGAAGTAGATAATATTATATATATATATATATATTATATTGCATTAATATATTGCATGCATATATATATATATATATAGGAATGCAGGTCTCATACCCAGAGAAATACTTCTGACTGTGGAAGCATATTTTTCCAGTAGTCCAAAAGTAGAAGGCTCAGGAGAACATACATATAATTGCCTTAGAAGAGAAAGACTGTGAGAGGGAGAGAGAACTGAAAGACACTTTATTAGGCCTACGTTTGAAGTGTGGGAATAGTAAAGACAGTGCGTGGTCAGGAAGGTGGCAAGTTTCTAGAAAGTTCAAGAAAATTCCTTTTATTTTACATAGGTAAAAATGACTGGTTAGGGATTGGTCACTTAAAAAAAAAATAAAACAATGTTCCCTTCCCTCCCATTCTTCTACCTAAAGACATGGATACACACACACACACACACACTCTCACCCCACCTTTGCTAAAGGCATTCTATTTTTCCTTCTATTTAGGAAATAAATACTTCCAAGAGCTGTATAGAAAGACTCTTAGGAATGAAAAACTAAGATTGATTTCAAGAGCACATTTGGCCCACCTCCTTGCCAGTAGGGGCATTTCCTAAATCATCCAAAGAAGAAAATTCTCAATTCTATTTTTAAAATATCTCCACAGATGGCAATTCCATAAGCTTTCCTGCTAATTTGCTCCAGTGTTTAATCAGCCTAACACACAAAGTTCTTCTTTACATCTAACTCAATGCTTTCTTGCTATAATGTAGAAGCTATTTCCTCCTCCTAGGTGGGATTATGAAAGAATCTAGTAAATCAGAGAATCCACAAGTTAAATGTTCTCAATCTTAGTAGCTATTAAGATGCATATGATTGTTTGTATCTCTTGTCAAATAGCATGTAATTTAGTCCCAATTGAAAATGAAGGCATCTACTTTTCAATTTACTACTAGTAGGAACTGATTAGGGGCTTCCCAGCTGGCGCTAGTGGTAAAGAACCTGCCTGTCAATGCAGGAGACATAAGAGATGCAGGTTTGATCCCTGGGTCAGGAAGATCCCCTGGAGGAGGGCATGGCAACCCACTCCAGTATTCTTGCCTGGAGAATCCCATGGACAGGGGAGCCTGATGGGCTACAGTCCATAATGTTGCAAAGAGTCAGACAGGACTGAAGCGACTGAGCACCCATGCATACAGGTACTGATTAAACAAATATTTAAATGTCCTTTTGCTCTGAATAGAAAAAATATGTGGAGAAAACCTCTTTAGAGTTAACTGAACCAAAGTTTTTCCTAAGAAAAATCTCCTTCTGAGAATTTTAATGAGTCTTTTAGGGGGACCTCTGTAAGCCTTTTATCTATGATATGTGTGATAAAGTGCAAAATCCTCAAATGCCTATAGGTTGTTTATAATATTATGAACATTATTCTTCAATTATTCTCCTTCCTACATAGTGTCATTGAATCATTTGCTTATTCTTCAAGCCAGAAATCTACATAAGAGTGAATTTAAACTTTCAAGAATGATACCCTCAGGCAGTGAGGAAAGAGATCTAATGATAAAGCTGAAAAAGAGCAACAAGAGAAAACCTTATTATTTTATTTTACTTTTGGTTTTGAGCCAACCATGTGTGTCCAATACTATTAATGCTATAGAAACCGCAGAGATATGGTTAAGAAAGGAACAAACATCCTCATTACAGGTGTAAGTACAACAGAGTTAGACAGCAGAGTTTTAAAAGCCTTCCCAGTCCTTCGCTTGCTTCAGTAAACACCCTCAGCGATTTCCTGGGACTTGAACCACGCTGGGCCCCTAGGATCACAGGTGCCAAAGGCGGGATAGCCACATCAAAATCAGAGACACATGGTCAAGGAATAGTGCCAAGATCTTCTCTCATAGATGGAAGTCAACCAAAGAGGACAAATACAAGGAAGTACAACATTAGCGAAAAGGTATTTGGAGATCAGCTCCCCAGTATTTTTTAAAAGAGCCATGAAGAGCAATACTTCAATGAATATTGAGAAATATTCTCAGTTCTCATGAAACTAGAAAAAAAAAAATCTGTCCTTTCACTTTCACGAAGGATGCACAGCTGTGTTAGAGTCTTCATGCGCAGGTCTCATCTCCAGAAAACATGCTTTTCTTGCATCTGCCTGGAAGCTTTTTCCCATTCTCAGTTTTCTGTTCCCTTTCTTAATACTTTAGTTTTTTAAGACTTGCCTTAGAAGACATTGGGCTTCCCTGATCATTCAGATGGTAAAGAATCCACCAGCAATGTGGTAGACCTTGGTTTGATCCCTGGGTTGGGAAGATCCCCTGGAGAAGGGAATGGCTCCCCACTCCAGTATTCTTGCCTGGAGAATTCCATGGATAGAGAAGCCTGGCAGGCTACAGTCTATGGGGTTGCAAAGAGCCAGACACAACTGAGTAACTTTCATTTCTACACTTCTAGAAGATATAAAGTCAGAGGATGCTGTTCTTGCGCTTTTTAACAGAGTGAGATGATTGTGCTCTTTATTCTGTAGCAACTCCCCATAATTAACCCATCCTGAGATGAATTATATTATATTTTAATTGTTCCATCTCTTGTTCATCTCTCCTACCTTATGTTAAGGGCAGGAGCGAATCTTCCTCTTAATCAAGCCTACATATCCAATGGTTAGCACATTGCATTGAGAAAGGCATGTCAAATATATGAAAACCAAATAAGTGTGTATCTTACTGCCAGTGTGTCCCTGCTACTCTGTTAATATCTTTCAACCAGGTCAGTGCTCTGAACTGAAGTGCTCCCCCCAACAAAAATTCATGTATTGAAGCTTCAACCCCCAGTACCTCAGAATGTGACTGGACTTGAAGTCATAATCTTTAAACAGGCGCCTAAGTTACAATGAGGCCATTAGGGCGGGCACTAACTCAGTCTGACTGATACCCTTGGGAGAAGAATCAGGGACACGTGCGCTGAGACACAAGCCAGTGAGGATACTGCAAGCCAGGGAGAGGGGCCGCCAAGCAAATGCCCTGGTCCAGAATTATGCTTCCAGAATTATGCTAAAATCAAGTTCTGCTGTTTAGGCCACCCCGTCTGTGCTTCTTTGTTATGGCGGCCGTGCGAACTCAGATCCAACCAGCATATCCTCCTGTTTCACCCAGAGCAGCCCACCCTTTCCCTTCGGCTCTGCTAAGGGGAAAGAGTTGGATCGTACCTCTCTTCTCCACTTGGGTCCCCGTGAAAAAACAGAAGCCATTTTAGGTCTTTCAAAGAGACAGAATGTAATACAAAGCTTTGGTCACATGGATTATGAAACGGCGAAGTTAAATGGGAGGTTATGAAGCCACTCGCACTCGAGGGGCGGAGGGTCGCAGGAGGAAGTGGTTTCAGCAGCGCCCGAAACAAGGTGCGTGTGACAAGGCGGAGGGCAGGGACTAGCTAGGGTGGGAGTCCGTAGGAAAGGACACGCTCAAACAAAGAGAATAAGAAAGAAGCAAGGCTGCCAGCATCGTGCTTTGAAATTTAGCCAGCGCCTGCTCTTGGAAGAAAAGGTCCAAAGTTGTCTGATGCTCAGAGTACAAGCCGAAGGGTCTAACCCTGTCCCGGCTTTGCCTTCCAGCCTCCTGAGAAGCAGAGAAAGGGTATGGGATGACTGTGGGAGCAAAGAATTAAATGATAGCCACAGTCCACAAGAAAATATGTCATGCGAGGGCTGGAAGTAGGTCTGTCTGCTTCCTGCCTTATCCCCAGTCCAGCAGCTGGCAAACACTGTAACAACATACCTCAGGTATTTAAAAAGGACGTGTTAAATCAGTCTTACCTGAATGAAGGTCGTGTTTCTCAGTTACCATTTCTCATTTCTCTAGTATAATACATATCTGTAAATCACTACTACAGTTTAAAATTCAAGGCAGAAATCTCGTTAGGTGTTTTGTTCACTGACGAAGCGCTGGCACTTAGAACACACCTGACCAGTAGTAGGCACTCTGTACATATTGTGTGTGCTAAGTCACTTCAGTAGGCTTTGACTCTTTGTCACCCCGTGGACTGTAGCCCGCCAGGCTCCCCTGTCCATGGGATTCTCGAGGCAAGAATGCTGGAGCGGGTTGTCATGCCCTCCTCCAGGGGATCTTCCTGACCCAGGGATCGAACCTGCATGTCTTCTGTCTCCTGCCCTGGCAGATGGGTTTTTACTGCTGAGCCATGAGGGAAGCCTCCTTACATATTAGTTGGACCACTAAATAAAAGTTTCATACAGTGGAAAACACAAATAACCATCTTCTTAATTAGAGTGTGATGCATCAGATCGTGGACCAGGTGCTTCTCAAAGCTAAGGAAGAATTGGGCCTTATTGCCATCCAGGTACCCACTCCAGTGTTCTTGCCTGGAGAATCCCAGGGATGGGGGAGCCTGGTGGGCTGCCGTCTATGGGGTCGCAGAGTCAGACACGACTGAAGCGACTTAGCAGCAGCAGCAGCAGCCATCCAGGTAGGTTACAGAGACCTTCCTGTTTGCTGTGATCTTAACAAACAGCTGCCTGTGGTCCAAGGAAAGAAGCAACAGCATAAAATCCAAACCCTTGTAAAGTTTCTTAATAAATTTGCATAAGGAATGGAATGCATGGGTATAGCTGCTAGTGTAAAAAAAAAAAAAATCTGGGGGCTGAGGCTCCAGTTTGAGGTGTAGGGGTTTATCTTAATAGACCAGAAACATGAAATGTTATAACAGTTACAAAGAATTATGAAGAATGCAGATTAGATAGGCGATTCTTCTAATATATATATGCAATATATATATATATATGTGTGTGTGTGTGTGCACCAATGTGATATAGGCTATATACTATGTAACATATACAAGCTGACTTATATTTAAACCTAAAACGACACACATTAGAAGTTTTGTATGATTTGCGGGAGTGGGAATCTTATGAGCAAGAGGCAAACCCAGAGAAGAGACATCAGAATGAAGTCATAGGAGGTGAAAGGCTTAGAGACAGAAAGATTATTTAGACAACAGACAAGCCTGAGAAGAGAAAGGGAGAAAGTGCCTGTATTTAAAAAGTGTTTAAGAATATGAATATACAAGAAGAAGATGCTGTAAACCTCTGCTCTATCATTCAATAGTCATATGGCCTCAGCCGTATTCTTTGTACCTTAATTTTCCCGTCTGGAAATGGAAACAGTAATGACATCCACCCCATAGGGCATTTATGAAGCTCAGACCTCAAAGGTCCATGTGAGAGGTCTAGGTCCACATTGCTCGTAGTAAGCAACATTCAGGGAGGTTTGCAGTGCGTGCAGGCCATATCTCTGACTGAAGCTGGCAGGGAGAGAAATAAACACATCATGAAAGTGTTAGACCAGGTGTCAGAATCCCTCAAGGCCAGGTTTGCATAAAAGATTTACATAGAGAACATGTGACATATCCTTGCGAGATGGGGTCGTTCCAGTGCGTTTAGACTTGAAGGCAAGAAGGTAGACTAATTCTCCCCACACCACTCCCCCGCCACATGACCTTTCAAGTTCTCCTTCAGCCTTTACTTCCATAAAACATATAATTGCCCTTTCTGGCAGTTCCTCGAAAAGTGCTTTTCCCAACCCTTCTGGGCTGCCTTGGACAGAAAGTGCCCCGGGTTCTCAGAGACTTAACACCCCGCCTTGTGAACATGAGCGAGATTATTGTCTCCCAGCAGCTCTTTTCACATGTGATAAGCTTGGCAAGCTGCCCTGTGAAGTGTCAAGCCCTGAATGTTTTTGTTTTTGCCCTGGTGGTCCTGAGGAGTTACTGGAATCCTTCTGGGGATCTGTTTTGTATCAAACTGTTGGCCGATGGTGACGTTGAGAAGAAGCAGGCAGAGACAGAGAGGGAGCTCTGGACTGCATCGCCTTTCGTTCTGATAGCAGACTCCCTGTCTGCCCTCGCTGCCTCCACGCCGCCTGCAGCCTCTGCTTCGTTCACTCTGTGCTTCTCAGTGTTACGGGGTGATCTTTTGTGTGCATGTCTCCCCCCGCCACCTTTCCCTCCTCAGAGAGGCTTGTCAGAACGCCTTATCTGCTGACGAATGAAAGGAATTTCTCCTGCGCGGGCGGGACCCCACTAATGCAGCTCTGGCCAGCACGCCGGGTCACCAAGTGAAGGGGGCCCCAAAAGGCAAAGTGCACAGAAAATAGTCAGGACGGCTGTGGTGCCAGGAAGTGCCGTCAGCAGGCATTTTCCTGCAAGCAGAGCGGCAGGTGAGGCTGAGAGAATCAGTCGTGGGTGAGTTGACTCTGATGGGAGATGCCACACCAGCTAACATTGACTTTGGCAGTCACAGCATTCATTCCACATGGAGCTTTGAAAGCATGTGTTTAGGAGCCTGGCGGCATTTTAGAGCCAAATGAGAATCACTGCTGCTTCTTCATACAGGATTTTTTTTTTCCATTATTTGAACTGAGATTCATTTTCTTAATCTCCTCCAAACCTCAACCATCTGAAAAAAAAGTGGAAGTCCCTCAGTCATGTCCACCTCTTTGCGACCCCATCGACTAAACAGTCCTTGGAATTCTCCAGGCCAGAACACTGGAGTGGGTAGCCATTCCCTTCTCCAGGGAATCTTCCCGACCCAGGGATCAAACCCAGGTCTCCCATAAGGCAGGTGGATTCTTTACCATCTGAGCCACCAGGGAAGCCCCAACCATCTGAAACTTTTTCCAATTACCAAAAACAAAGGAGATGAGGCTGTTATATCCATTAACATAAACACTTCATGATGCCCAGTTATGAACCTCTCACAAGGGCCTGTAAGGAGTGAAGACTCATTTAATACACAGCGAGTAACCGGATCCTCCTTCTTCTGGGGCGCTCTGGTGTAAATGGCACCATGGTCAACACAAATCTTGCAAAGCAAACTATGGAAGAAAGAGAAGGAGGGAGGGAGGAAGAAAGGAAAGAGTCACATAATGTTTATGCTGAATGTGAAGTGGGGGTTGGAGAGGGGAGGTGTAAGCGCCGGAAGTCTGGGATGGGTGGTCACCTGGTAATTCTGCTGAGATGTCCATTATGTCTGTGACCTTCCAGTGACAACTAAAACCACACAAGTTAAGGATGTGCAAGAATAGACCCTTCTAAACACACCGCAGTCTGGGAGAAAGCTGCTCGGTGTGTAGTATTAGGGCATAGGGCCTAAAGCCAAGCAAGTTAGGTTTAAGTCCCAGCTCAGTGTCTTGCTCTGAGACCAGCTTCATTTAATCATTTGAACCTCCATATCCTCATCTGCAAAATGTATCAAGGAATAATAGCTAATTTATTTTGTAAAGAGGGGCTGTACAACTTTTTTTTTAAAAAACTTTAAAGCTGTTCAATCCAATCTCTTATTTTATGGAAGGACTTAAGCACATATATTCTTGATTCAAAAAAGTTTATTAATTTCTTTGAAAAAGGCCGTTTAATAAATCAAACTTCTGGAAGACATAATCCTTCCCAATGTTCATTTTAGGAAATAGAAAATTCTTTGCAAGAATTTTACTTGTTTAGAAAGAGTTGCTCTTCTAAAGCCAGTCATTTTTAGTCTCTTGATGTGTTGTCAACCAAACAGAGTGGAGGAAATATAATTGTATTTGAATGGCATAATAGTCTCATTGTGTGATTAGGAATTTAGTGAGTGAGAGGCAGTCTAACAGGTATCTTAGCCTAAATTAAAGTCCATCTATCTCTGCTCATTACACTCAGAATAGTACCCTTTTGGGGAGCAGGGTTGAGGAGGGTGACAAAAAGACAGGATTCTAGGCTTGTGGTCCCCTCCACGCCCCATACGTTTAAATCTGACTCTGCATTCATTATCAGACTTTGGAGTCACCGGTTACTTTGTCTCCCTAATTCCAAACTCACAGTCTCAGGATACATCTTACTTAAGAAGAAAGCATCTTTCTGATGACCAAGTTCTAAATTTCTTCTTGCTCTTTCCTGTCAACTCTCTCCCTAAAGTCCTGACGCTGGCCCCGGTCCTTTGATTATTATCTTCTGGGATGCTATAAAGACATTTCATCTTGCATCTTTGCCTGTGACGATCTATTTCAATTCAACCTTTAACAGCTTTGGGGCTTTTTCTGCTGCTTAGTCTCCTAACCATGCCTGCTTCATGGAGACAAATGCAGCTGTGATGCCGGAACTGGCCAGCTCTGCTTTCTCATGGCTCAATCTTACAGTTAATGTGCTGATAGCCAAAGTGCTCCAGACATTACACGTGACAGCGGTAATCTACTCAATGGCAAATAATCCGTAGTCAGTGGAGGTGTATCAAAGAAGACAGATTTTCTCAGAATCACAGAGTCGCATGATGTTTATGCTGAAGCAGATCTTACAGATCTCTTCCAACCATCTCATTTTACAGACAAGGAAACTGAACTCTGAAGAGAGGAAGAGTCTGGCAGAGGTTGCAGATAAGAGTTATTTATGCCCTTTAAAAGTAAATTTGGTACTTAAGCCACTAATTTGAGAAAAAAGCAGATTTTTTACAGGGAAATGAACAGAGGGGAATAAAAAATTGGAACCCATATGGTTGAGAAGGAAGTGGAAAATCTTTGTGTGTGTGGTGGGAGGAAAGCACAGGAATGCTTAAAAAGGAAATTCATCAGAAAACTGTTAAGAAGGTAAGAATGAAAGCTAAAGGGTTTTATAGATTAACTGGGGCAGGAACTGAAAGGAACAGTTTTAGAAATTGTGTTGGCTGAACACCTTGTAAAGCCAGCGATGAAAAGGATATTTTTAGGGATAAGGAAAAGAATGATCTAGAGAAAAGCTCAGAGTGTTAAGGATGGCTTAAAAGAATAATTTGGGTGAAATCTTGGAAATGGCTGCTCTTTCCTTCAGGGAATTAGGGGTATCAGAGACACAGTTTAGCTTGGTGCAGAAATAGTGTGGGAATAGGCTGTAATCAGCCTTCTTTAAACAAGGCAGAGATAACTAGGCATAGTTTGCAGACCTGTAACAATGTGAAACCCGAGCTTCCACATTCTCAGATTAAGGTAAATCTGACATCCTAAATGACTGGCTGAGTGGGAGATTTTGATGACCACACCTTTTTGTGTGTTCAGTTCAGTCGCTCAGTCGTGTCTGACTCTGCGCAACCCCATGAATCACAGCACGCCAGGCCTCCCTGTCCATCACCAACTCCCGGAGTTCACTAGACTGTGTTTTTTTCACTCTTTGAAGTTGTTGGAGTTTGTTGTTCAGTCACTAGATAAGTCTTGTCCGACTCTTTACCACCCATGGACTGTAGCATGCCAGGCTCCCCTGTCTTCCACTGTCTCCTGGAATTTGCTCAAATTCATGTCCATTAAGTCAGTGATGCTATCAAACCATCCTCTGCTGCTCACTTCTCCTTTTGCTTTGAATCTTTCCCAGCATTAGGGTGTCTTTCAGTGAGTCAGCTCTTTGCATCAGATGGCCAAAGTATTGGAGCTTCTACTTCAGCATCAGTCCTTCCATGATTAATCAGACTTGATCTCCTTTAGGGTTGGCTGGTTTGATGATTGGATGTCCTTGCAGTCCAAGGGACTCTCAAGAGTCTTCTCCAACACCAAGGTTCAAAAGCATCAGTTCTTCGGCCCTTAGCCTTCCTTATGGTCCAACTCTCACATCCATACATGACTACTGGAAAAACCATACCTTTGACTATAGGCACCTTTGTTGCAAAGTGATGTCTCTGCTTTTTAATATGCTGCCTGGTTGGTCATCGTTTTCCTTCCAAGGAGCAAGTGTCTTTTAACGTTATGGCTGCAGTCACCATCTGCAGTGATTTTGGAGCCCAAAAAAATAAAATCTGTCACTGCTTTTACTTTTTCCCCTTCTATTTGCTGTGAAGTGATGGGACCAGATGCCATGGTCTTAGTTTTTTGAATGTTTATTTTTAAGCTAGCTTTTTCACTCTCCTCTTTCACCCTCATCAAGAGGCACTTAGTTTCTCTCCACTTTCTGCCATTAGAGTGGTATCCTCTGCATATCTGAGGCTGTTGATGTTTCTCCCGGCAGTCTTGATTTCAGCTTGTGATTTACCCAGCCCAGCACTTCACATGATGTGATCTGCATGTAAGTTAAATAAGCAAGGTTGTTTGAGTTTACTCAGTAGCAAATATGACAACAAAAAAGAATCATTTGAGTGTTTACTATAAATGAAAACAACATCAGCAATTGGGGGTCTAAATTTGTGTTTAATAATGCCAGAACCAAGGAACCATGGTAGGCAACTTCAAGGTTACGTTGACAAGGCTGATGCCTCACCTGCTTCAGAGAATGTATGTACTTTGGGGGGAAGAATGTACAGGAATCACCTACGTTCCTTATTGAACATAGGAGACCACAGTGTGTCCAAATACTAGTAAGTAAAATTGGGTGAGTTTACTGCTGCCTCTAAGTACCAAATAGCAGCTGAGAGTGCAGAGCTGCCCTCTACCTCAACATGGAAACTCTGGGGACTTTGATAAAGCAGGATCATCATGCTAGGTAAGATCATATCACAACAAATTATAGACATAAGGAGCAATTTTTAGAAAGAGGAATTTCATACATAATAACTATGTTAAAATCCCCACAAAACAGTCAGCAAATCAAGGGAAAAGATAGGCTAGAGATAGGAAGATGAATTATTCAGATTTACCAAGTGTCACTCAAGCTGTTCTGTTTTGAAGATTCTCTCATTAATTTATTCACTTAGTTAATCATTAAATATCTACAAGGTGTTTGACAGGACAAAATAGCAGGACAATGTGTTTAGCCTCAAGAAAACTAAAACTCTGGCAGCAAAAACTCTTTCCACATAAATATCTATGGTGTAATACATGTTGTCGTGAGGTTGTAATTGACATAGAGAAGAGGAAGTAAGGTGAGAGCCATCCCACAAGGAGGTGCCTTTTAAAGTAGGACTTAATGGAGAGAGGAATATTTGCAAGTCAAGAGAGGAAAGACATCCCAAATAGGTAATAGCGCATTCAAACTCCTAAAGATATGAGTGTATAGCCATCTCACATATACATGAGAGCATAAGACAACAGAGATGCCAAGAGCAATTGATGGGGATAGTGTTAATACATGCTGTTAAGAAATGGAATATCCCTATGGAAAAAAAATAAAACTGTACGCACTGTATACAGAAAGTAAATTTCTGATGGATAAAAGTAGAAAAGTTTAGAAGAAAGTATTTTAAAATATATGTACAACTTGAGATAGAGTAAAATATTAATGCACACACTATTAAAAAAAGCATAAGGCTGATTACGTTCAAATTTAAGCCAGTGTTGTAGAAAACCACCCTAAACCCTGTGTCTCCACCGGTACTCCATGGTGGGAGAAAGCTTTTGCAAATGATGTAACAAAACAAATTGCTATCACAAAATTTTAAAGATACTTACAAATGAGAAAACCACACAGGCACACACATACACACACACACTCCTCAATGGAAAAATAAGTAGCAGGTATAAGTAAGTAATTCACCGAAAAGGGAAAAAAAGTCCTATAAACATATGAGTGCAGCACTTTCACAGCATCATCTTTCAAGACTTGAAATAGCTCAACTGGAATTCCATCACCTCCACTAGCTTTGTTCGTAGTGATGCTTTCTAAGGCCCACTTGACTTCACATTCCAAGATGTCTGGCTCTAGGTCAGTGATCACGTTATCGTGACTATCTTGGTCGTGAAAATCTTTTTTGTACAGTTCTTCTGTGTATTCCTGCCACCTCTTCTTAATATCTTCTGCTTCTGTTAGGTCCATACCATTTCTGTCCTTTATCGAGCCCATCTTTGCATGAAATGTTCCCTTGGAATCTCTAATTTTCTTGAAGAGGTCTCTTGTTTTTCCTATTTTGTTGTTTTCCTCTATTTCTTTGCATTGATCACTGAGGAAGTCTTTCTTATCTCTCCTTGCTATTCTTTGGAACTCTGCATTCAGATGCTTATATCTTTCCTTTTCTCCTTTGCTTTTCACCTCTCTTCTTTTCACAGCTATTTGTAAGGCCTCCTCAGACAGCCATTTCACTCTTTTGCATTTCTTTTCCATGGGGATGGTCTTGGTCCCTGTCTTCTGTACAATGTCACGAACCTCCATCCAGAGTTCATCAGGCACTCTATCAATCAGATCTAGTCCCTTAAATCTATTTCTCACTTCCACTGTATACTCATAAGGGATTTGATTGAGGTCATATCTGAATGGTCCAGTGGTTTTCCCTACTTTCTTCAATTTAAGTCTGAATTTGGCAATAAGGAGTTCATGACCTGAGCCACAGTCAGCTCCTGGTCTTGTTTTCGCTAACTGTATATAGCTTCTCCATCTTTGGTTGCAAAGAATAGAATCAATCTGATTTCGGTGTTGACCATCTGGTGATGTCCATCAATATGCCAGCCAATTTGGAAAACTCAGCAGTGGCCACAGGACTGGAAGAGGTCAGTCTTCATTCCAATCCCAAAGAAAGGCAATGCCAAAGAATGCTCAAACTACTGCACAATTGCACTCATCTCACACGCTAGTAAAGTCATGCTCAAAATTCTCCAAGCCAGGCTTCAGCAATATGTTAACCGTGAACTCCCAGATGTTCAAGCAGGTTTTAGAAAAGGCAGAGGCACCAGAGATCAAATTGCCAACATCCACTGGATCAGGGAGAAAGCAAGAGATTTCCAGAAAACCATCTATTTCTGCTTCATTGACTATGCCAAAGCCTTTGACTGTGTGGATCACAATAAACTGTGGAACATTCTGAAAGAGATGGGAATACCAGACCACCTGACCTGCCTCTTGAGAAACCTATATGCAGGTCAGGAAGCAACAGTCAGAACTGTACATGGAACAACAGACTGGTTCCAAATAGGAAAAGGAGTACATCAAGGTTGTATATTGTCACCTTGCTTATTTAACTTATATGCAGAGTACATCATGAGGAACGCTGGGCTGGAAGAAGCACAAGCTGGAATCAAGATTGCCGGGAGAAATATCAATAATCTCAGATATGCAGATGACACTACCCTTATGGCAGAAAGTGAAGAGGAACTCAAAAGCCTCTTGATGAAAGTGAAAGAGGAGAGTGAAAAGTTTGGCTTGAAGCTCAACATTCAGAAAACAAAGATCATGGCATCTGGTCCCATCACTTCATGGGAAATAGATGGAAAAACAGTGGAAACAGTGTCAGACTTTATTTTCCTGGGCTCCAAAATCACTGCAGATGCTGATTGCAGCCATGAAATTAAAAGACGCTTGCTCCTTGGAAGGAAAGTTATGACCAACCTTGATAGTATATTAAAAAGCAGAGACATTACTTTGCCAACCAAGTTCTGTCTAGTCAAGGCAATGGTTTTTCCCATGGTCATGTATGGATGTGAGAGTTGGACTGTGAAGAAAGCTGATCGCCGAAGAATCGATGCTTTTGAACTGTGGTGTTGGAGAAGACTCTTGAGAGTCCCTTATACTGCAACGAGATCCAACCAGTCCATTCTAAAGATCAATCCTGGGTGTTCATTGGAGGGACTGATGCTAAAGCTGAAACTGCAATACTTTGGCCACCTCATGCGACGAGTTGACTCACTGGAAAAGACTCTGATGCTGGGAAAGGTTGGGGGCGGGAGGAGAAGGGGACAACAGAGAATGAGATGGCTGGATGGCATCACCGACTCTGTGGACATGAGTTTGAGTGTACTCCGGGAGTTGGTGATGGACAGGGAGGCCTGGCGTGCTGTGATTCATGGGGTCGCGGAGAGTCGGACACGACTGAGCGACTGAACTGAACTGATAAACATATGAAAGTCTGCCTAGCCGCCCTCATAATCTGGGAAAACCACAATTAGATATAGTTTCAGACTTGTTTGGAAAAACATGATGTGTTTGAAAGCAGATGTGAGCACTAGCACAGAACAGTGGAATTCTCACACACGGGGATGGAGTTAAAAATTATCCGGGGAACAACCTGGCAACTTATACCAAAACTGAAGGTATGTATCTCCTTTGCCGCGTCAACTTCACCCCTCACTACGCAGCACAGCAAGCTCTAGTGGCCATGCCCAAGGAGACGTGCAAAGGTTGCAGATCGCAGCCTTTTTGGTTCAAGTGAAAAGCTAAGACAAACAGACAAAAAGTAAAACATAAGTGTTCATTAACAGCGGAAAGAGTGTGCCATTCTCAATTATTCATACGAAATTCAAGAGTCATCCAAATGGAAAGCTTTTCAGAAACCATGTTTGCAACAGTCCTGTAATCGGTAGAGACCATTACCCTGCCTACCATAGTGCCTGGGTTCCAAAGAAGAGCTCCCTGAGAGTCAGGTAGATTCTGTAGTACCTCTTAAAAGAGCCTCAAAAAGCATGGAGCATTGCTTCCCCCATACCGGTGTTTATCTGTGCAGTCAAAATGCCCACATAGCTTTAAGAGGAGGGAAAATAGACTCCATGTCTTGATGAGGGCATGCAAGATTCTAGAATCAGGTTTGGGAACAGAAATACTGCTTTGAACACTTTGGTAAAATGCAACCTTCCACAAATAGTGTCGTAAATGGAAACACTGGCTCTAGTGTCCGAACACCTGTGGCAAAATCCTGGCTTCTGCTCAAGAAGAACGTAGCGTGTCCTTAAAAAACTGCTACTTTGCCAATGTCAAGTTTTTTTCACTTGTAAAAAGAGAGCAGCAGTTGTACGATCCCAGAGGGTATTTTGAGGGATTAAACAATCTATGATAGATAACCTATGCAGAATACTTAGCATGCTGCCTAGCTCATATAAGACCTCAAAAAATGTTACTGCCAACCAGCTGTGTGAATTTAGATGTTTCTCAACCACTTAGAAACTCAGTTTCTTCATATGCAAAACAGTGATGAGAGTACTTACTTCTCAGGATTGCTTTGAAGATTAAGTAAGTTTAAGTATGGTTAATAGATAGTAAGAAATATTACACATATATCATAATTATATACATTTATAGGATTTGGACTGTGAAGAAAGCTGATCGCCGAAGAATTGATGCTTTTGAACTGTGGTGCTGGAGAAGACTCTTGAGAGTCCCTTGGACTGCAAGGAGATCCAACCAGTCCATTCTAGAGGAGATCAATCCTGGGTGTTCATTGGAAGAACTGATGCTAAAGACGAAACTGCAATACTTTGGCCACCTCATGCGACGAGTTGACTCACTGGAAAAGACTCTGATGCTGGGAAGGATTGGGGGCGGGAGGAGAAGGGGACGACAGAGAATGAGATGGCTGGATGGCATCACCAACTCGATGGACATGAGTTTGAGTGAACTCTGGGAGTTGGTGATGGACAGGGTGGCCTGGCGTGCTGTGATTCATGGGGTCGCAAAGAGTCGGACACGACTGAGCGACTGAACTGAACTGAACTGATACTTAGAATTACATATATAACTGTGTGTTAGTCACTCAGTCGTGTCTGTCCCTTTGTGACCCTGTGAACTGTAGCCCACCAGGCTTCTCTTTCCATGGAATTATCCAGGCAAGAATACTGGAGGGAGTAGCCATTCCCTTCTCCAGGGGATCTTCTTGACCCAGGGATCCAACCCGGGTCTCCTGCATTGCAGGTGGATACTTTACCATCT
The DNA here is from genome assembly GCF_049115385.1 of Moschus berezovskii. Taxonomy (NCBI): domain Eukaryota; kingdom Metazoa; phylum Chordata; class Mammalia; order Artiodactyla; family Moschidae; genus Moschus; species Moschus berezovskii. The sequence continues at coordinate 10,128,675 of NC_142475.1, read as the reverse complement.
GAGTCACCAGGGAAGTCATATAACTATACAATAATTATAACTGAATAGAATAGATTATAACATCAGTCCCCTGAGAAAGCAACCTCACGCTACAATAAAAGGGAATTCAAACTAACAGACCATGTGTGTGGAGCAATGAAGAACTTCAAAATTATTAAAGTGTTTAGTTAAATTTTTCCAATATGCACCACAATGGAAATGATCAACTAAAATAATATTGCAATGTAGCAAAATAAACAAGCGTGTGCTCTGATTCCTCATAAAGGACACTGGGGGCGGCTGGATGTTGTCTGAGCAGCAATACCGGTAAAGCAACGGAGCCACAAAAAAAGAAGAAAAATGGTCACTCTGAGGCTTTGATGATCTTTAATCCAGTCCAGGCTGTAAAGAACTCCAAGAAATGTATCTGTCTAAACTCTGAACCCAGCCAAGACTGCTTGCAGCAATGCCTTAATTACATTCTGATTAGAATGACACTGCCTAGAAACAGACTCCAAATTAAGTGATTTTTGTTCTTCTGCAAGGCCTTCTAATATGGCTATCTATGATGCATATAAGCACATGAAATAAAAGATGCACTGCCTTTAAAATTTCTAAAATGCCTCGTCAGGGCACGGTGATGTCACCGGCAAATCTGCTTCTCATCAGGTCAGCTTCATGGACATGTAACTGTGGTTCTCAGAAGGATGGGGCTGGGGACCCATATTCAAAAATCACTGCCTTGGAATTATTGAGGGTTTCATCTTTGAGTTTCTAGGTGGAATCTGATGGGGCTGTGATACTGGGGTGGGGCTGTGTGCTGAGAGCCTCAGCTGTCACATGGTGCAGCCTCCTATAGCCTCTCCACCTCCCAGATAGGGGCTCTTGGCAGCCCAGTCCCCTGTCTCTGGGCCCTGAGTCCACCATTCGTCACCCTCCTGCCCTGCTACCTTCACCACCTTCAACCAGTTGCAGGGTTGAGTATGGGGAGGAAAGCCTAAGCTCGACCAGTGCCCTCTACCCCTGGCAAGGTCCGGGACGTGACCACAGGGAAGTTTGGGATTAGGCGTGCCTGCAGCTCGGTAGCCTGAGGGCGGGGTGTCGTGGCGGCTGTCCTCATTAAGGTGTATCAGCACCACAAGGGCATTTGACAAGTGACCAGTTGCAGGGGAGGGGGTTCTCTTATCCACTCCTTGTCGATGTACCCAGCGTGTCCTTCTGTGGAGGTTGGAGTCCCTCAGGGTCACCTGTCTCTCGTAGCTGGGGAGCTAGCAGGGAAGAGGGAGATTGATAAACTGGTCAGGTGGCTCAGACTGAGACCTCAGCTACCTGGGAAGGTCTGCACTGACCCTGTTTTTCATTCAGCTGCCTGAGGGAATTTAACTTAACATTAAAAATTTAATGAGAACACCATCAAGACAGCAATCTTGGTAGAAAAGAAAGAAAAATAAAGATAGTACTTCTAGCAGCACTTTTTTTCCCTAAATTTTGAACAAGAAGCCCCAAACTTCTGTCTTGCATTGGGCCCTGCAAACTGTTTATTCATTCCTACTTCTGGTAGATGACAGACTTTCCTGAGCAATGATGGGAATGAAGAACTCAAGATGGGAGGCTTGCTCTCCCTACCTTAGAGGAGGCATTTCACTGGTTTGAATGGTAACAAATTTCTGAGGTAAATATGACTTCAATACTGATCTCCATCAGCTTTCTCAAAAGAGTCCTTTCGATGGCTGTTGGTCGACGGTTTTCAATCAAATTTCCGTTCTGATTCATTTCTGTGACTGGCTCTTTGAAAGCAGACTTGTAATTAGTTATAACTCCATTGTGACTTTTTGGGTTTTTAAGAGCACTGCTTACTTTTGACTGCTTCTCTTTACATTTTTTACTCTTTGGGACCTCTGTTTATCTTGTTGCAGCAGTGATAATAATGATAGTCTCTCATATGTAGGTGAAGCAGTTAAATTTGTAGAATTCCACGAAGTAACCCATCATCTGCCCTCCCAAATATTCTGCTATTCCTCCATTAACGGCCTGGCTCTTTGATTACAGAGTGCTCTCTGGTGATCATAAATGGTCTCCTCCTTTATGATTTCAAAGGATAGAGTGTCACATGAGTTGCTTTCTACAGGATTTTCATCTCAAAAACCTATGACTCAGCTGAGTTATAATGAAATTCCCCTAAAAGGAATTCTCTCCCAGATGTATTTTTCCCCCCACAGATTGAATTTCTGCAATTTTAATAAATATCATGAGATTTTAAATACCCATGATATTAAATACCTTCCACTTGTATTTCTGGTTCTTAAAAAATCTTAGCAAGGTTTGCTTATTAAAGTACTTTTGTTTTTGTTTTCTTCCTTTCTTTACCATGTTATCCATAGGCTTTAATGAAGGGGTTACAGGGGAGTCATATATTTGAACTAAACATGCTAGAAAACTTTATTATTAAACTGCAGATTTTATTTTCTTTAACCGGTCAGTGGTTGCAATGGAAAAGTTAGTAACCTGCTGAAATAGAAGAGGAAGAGCAAGCTGACAGGATTTGCTCATAGATTAAACATGAGGGATAAGAAAATCAAAGGGATATAAGGAAGATTCATAGGTATTAGGCCTGACCAGCTTGAGCTGATAATGGTGCCATTCATCTGGGTGGAGAAAACTGGCCGGAGCTGGTTTGGTGTAGGGCTGTGCTTCAGACTTGATGAGCTTGAGATGTCCTTTAATCCCAAGTGGAGAAGTCAAAGATGCAAGTCTGATCAAAGTGAAGATCACATATAACACATAAACATGGAGCTAATAGCATTTAGGTTTTTAAAGTCCTGAATGCTGATGGGATTACCTGAAGTCCTTGCTCTTGAAGAAAACAGAAGGTCTGGGCTTGTGTCCCGAGGAGTCTTGAAATCTCATAGGAGAATGAGCAAAGGTGACTACAAAGCGTTCTCTGAGAAGCTGGGTGAAAACAGAGTCGATACAGAAGCGGGTGTGTCAATGTGTCAAATCTGCAGAGAAGCCAAGAAAGCTGAGGGAAGAAATGGCACGGTATGGATGAGCTATAAGGCAGTCAGTGGCTCAGATGGTAAAGAATTTGCCTGCAGTGCGGGGGACCCAGGTTCGATCCCTGGGTCAGGAAGATCCCCTGGAGGAGGGCATGGCCACCCACTCCAGTATTCCTGCCTGGAGAATCCCATGGACGGAGGAGCCTGCTGGGCTACCATCCATGGGATCGCAAAGAATCAGACACAACTGAGTGATTTACTTTTTTTCAGAAAAGAAACTTAACTGGAAAAGTTGGGAAGAAAATATCCATAACTCTTTCAAAAAGTTTTTCTGTTAAGGGAACAAGAAAGGTAATGCTAACTGGCATTGAATTCAATTGTGTTAGCTCTTACACACACTCAAATAAACGTAGACTTTACAGACTGAATTGTGTTCCCCCAGATTCATATGCTGAAGTCTTAAGCCCCAATATGATTGTATTTGGAAAGAGGGTCTTTTTAAGGAGGTAATCCAGATTAAATGAGGTCACAAGAGCAAAACTCTTGTTCTATAAGAATGGTGTTCTTGTCCTTGAGAGCTCTCTCCCTATGCGTACACAAGCAGGATAGGCCGTGAGGACACAGTGAGAAGGAAAGAATTCTGCAAGTCAGGAAGAGGGCGTTCATTAGAACTCAACCCTGATGGCACTTTGGACTTGGTCTCTAGCTTCCAGATCTGTAAGAAAAAGAATGTCTGTTGTTTATTCCCCCCAGTCTGCAGTATCTTATTATGGCAGCGCAAACTGACTAAAATAGTAGCTTACACAATATACTTTTAGAACCTTGTTCAACATTATTTTTTTTACTGGTTTCATATTACCAAAATATTTTTCACTTTTCCACTGATCAGTTTTAACCAACTCATCCTCTAGATCACCGTCTGTTTCCACAAATGTACTAATATTTAGCCATTTAGTCTGGTCAACATTTTCAGAGCCATCTTTGGTTACTCTCTCTTATAAAACGCATGAAATCCATTTAAAAAAATCACACTAGTTCTACCTTCTAAACGTATTCCAAATCTAACCACTGCTTTTCTCCTTCACTTCCGTTTCTTTAGTTTTAGCTATGATTACCTGTCAGCTATAAAACCCTTTTAACTAGTGCCCCATATTCCAGTTAAGCACCACTGAAGTCTGTTCCCCTGTAGGAACTGAAATATTTCATCTAAAATACGAACAAAGTCTTTCCTTACCTCTGCTCTCAACATTTAAGCGGTTTTCCCTTCTCACAGAATAAAATCCAAAGTTCTTTTCATAGCCACAGATCTGCCGTAATCTGCCCCTTGGCTATTTCTCTATACCAGGTAAACATTTCTATACAACAAACAACCTAAACATTCAATAGCTTAAAATAATACTTATTATCACTTAAGTGTCTATGGCTTGGCTAAGAGTTGACCAGTCCAGGCTGGGCTCAACTAAATGACTCTGCTCCTATATTTACTAGAAGGCCAGCCCAAGCTGCTCATCTCACAGCACTAACAGATGTGCAGAAGGAAAAAACAAGCAAAGACTCGTGAGGCTTAGATTCAGAACTGGTGTATCGTCACTTCTACTTTGTTCTGTTGACCTAAAGCAAGTCATATGGCTAAATGCAAAAATCTCTCTAGAGGAAGAAATTGCAATACCACACAGCGTAAGATATGCATATGAGGAGGAGTAAGGATTGTGTTTTTTTTTTTTTTTCAGTCGCGCAGTCGTGTCCGACTCTCCGCGACCCCATGAATCACAGCACGCCAGGCCTCCCTGTCCATCACCAACTCCCGCAGTTCACTCAAACTCATGTCCACAGAGTCGGTGATGCCATCCAGCCATCTCATTCTCTGTTGTCCCCTTCTCCTCCCGCCCCCAACCTTTCCCAGCATCAGAGTCTTTTCCAGTGAGTCAACTCGTCGCATGAGGTGGCCAAATTATTGGAGTTTCAGCTTTAGCATCAGTCCTTCCAATGAACACCCAGGATCGATCTCCTTTAGAATGGACTGGTTGGATCTCCTTGCAGTCCAAGGGACTCTCAAGAGTCTTCTCCAGCACCACAGTTCAAAAGCATCAATTCTTCGGTGATCAGCTTTCTTCACAGTCTGACTCTCACATCCTTACATGACCACAGGAAAAACCATAGCCTTGACTAGCTGGACCTTGGTTGGCAAAGTAATGTCTCTGCTTTTTAGATAACACCATCTACCACACACTCCGATCCATTTTCCTGGCTTTCTTTCGACATCAAGACTCACATTTGCCAATCAAGCTGCCATCTCAAGGCCTTTGAACTCGTGCTTCCTTCCACTTGGGATACTCTTTGTGTGGATAATCATATGACTTTTGCTGTTTTTGCTTCCCAGGTGGCCCTAGTGGTAAAGAATCCACCTGCCAATGCAGGAGATGCAAGAGACACAGGCTCAGTCCCTAGGTCTGGAAGATCCCCTGGAGAAGGAAATGGCAACCCATGCCAGTATTCTTTCCTGGGAAATTCCATGGACAGAGGAGTCTGGCAGGCTATAGTCCATGGGGCCACAAAGAGTCAGTCATGACTCAGTGAGATCTTAAGTTTATTCTTTAATTCACATCTCTGCTAAAATATAATACTCTCAAAGTTTCCCATGACTAGAAGTTAGCAAATTATGACCCAATTCTTGCCCACTGTCTTTTTTTATAATTAAGTTTTATTGGAACACAGTCATGCCCCATCATTGATTTATTACCAATGACTGGTTACACACCAGAATAGCACAGTTCAGTAGTTAGTTGTCTTAGAAACTACGCTAGAGATCTTAAAAATACTTACTATCTGGCCTTTTCTAGAAAAAGCTTCCCAATCTCTGCTCTATTCCATTGACTTGCTTTATTTTTTTTTCTTGTTGATTATTATATAACATTAATTTGTATTTATTTATCTGTTTATGATTGAGCTCCTTCACTAGCGTTTAAGCTTTGCTGGGAAGAATTTTGTCATATTTACTGCTGTATTGATAGTTCTAGAATTATACCATATCCTCAGACCCATATTCTCATCTCCTTTAAGTCTTTGTGTTAATGTGTTAATGCACTCCCCAGAAAGGTCTCTCCTGACAATCAGCACCCCAGGCCCTCTTCCTCTGCCCTATACATTGTCTTTATTTTATAGAACTTATTACCTTCTTATATATTGCCTAACTTTACTGC